>NC_091637.1:57695589-58397033 GCF_027580195.1 Bos mutus
CACACAGCTATTGGAACATGGCCAAAGCCCACCTCACTGCGCCAGGCACATCTCACCTGCAAACACCCCAGGCTGGCAGAGCTGGAGGAGCCAGACATTGAGCACGTCCAGCTTGCTCTGTTTGGACAGGGGCCCTGAGGTCCAGAGGGGCGTCCTGCCCACGATCACCCAGCAAGCCCCTGGTTCCAGAGCTCTCGGGGCCTGCCTCCTAGACCAGTGCTGCTCTGGGGCTGCCCTGGGAGCATGTTGAAATGTACACGTTTAGGCCCCGCCCCAGACCTGCCACGTTAGACTCTGCATTTTAAATAAGATGCTCGGGTGCTTCATGTGCATTTTACAGTTTGAGATGCCAAGCCCATCACTTCCTCCTCCACCCACCACACGGCTTCCCAGTGGCCCACAAACCCGGACAACTTACTCTAAAGGTCCTGACACCTCTCAGGGAGCTGGGGTTTTTGTTTAACACACTCTTTAGTGAATCAAATCTGGATTTGAATCCCCGCTCTGCCACTAACTAGTGATGAGACATTTGCCCAAGTGACAATCTCTGTGAGGGTCGGTCTCCTCATTTACAAAACAAAGGATCACGGAGACACTGGATGTGACACACAGCTCAGAGCCTGGCATGAGAAGGTGCTCATCAAATGTCAGGAGCAGTCACAGGCCCTGAGTCCTGGGCCCAAGTCAGGCAGGGGCGTCTGCCAGCAGCAGCAGCAGTGACAGCCCATACCTGCTTTCTCCTTAATGACAGCCCAGTCCTCGAAGCTGTCAATATGCTCCTTCAGCCTCGAGCAGAGCTGCACGTTGCCCACGTAGTCCAAGAGGACATCGATGATGGGCCCTGCCCAGCGGCTCACTTCTGGGGCAGACAGGAACTCGCAGAACTGAAAGAGAACACACACCAGCGCTGAGATGCCCAGGATCAAGAGCACTGCCTCAGCAAGTCCATCCTACAGGCGGGAACCCACAGCCAGTGAGGGCAGGGGACATGTCCGAGCACAGACACCATGCATGCCCAGGGTAGAATCCAGCTCTCCAGATCCACACCTCTCTCTCATCAACACACCTCTGATGCCAAAAGTGGGAGGTGGGCAGCTTGGGCCCCCTAAGCCTCAACTTCCTTGTCTAGAAAATGGGTATATGACACTCACTTGAAGGGTTTTTTAATGAGAATTAAGGCAATATAAACATAAACTTCGTTGCACATAGAAGATGGCCCATAGCGATGCCATTAGCCATTGTTAATATCTCTAAGAGAAGAGTGTTTCTAACTTCCTTTTTAAAGATTTATCTTTTTTGCCTATGGAGGGTTTTTGTCGCTGCACACAGGCTTTCTCTAGTTGCAGCAAGCGGGGGCTACTCTTCATTGCAGTCTGCAGGCTTCTCACTGTGTTGGCTTCTCTTGTTGCACAGGCTTCCATAGTTGCGACTCACAGGCTTAGTTGCTCGGTGGTATGTGAGATCTTCTGGGACGGGGGATGGAACCAGTGTCCCTTGCAGTGTAAGGTGGATTCTTAACCACTGGACCACTAGGGAAGCGCCTCTAACTTCCTGTTCATTGGACTTTGACTTATTAAGTCACACCATGGGCAGGTCTTGCCTCTGGGGTCACTGACTTTCTGCAGCTCACCTGCTCTTCTAGTAGGCCTGTTCTCACCTCTACCCGGATCTTGGTCCATCACCATGATATTCCAGGTGTAGGTTTGCTGGGGGTGGTGAA
This sequence comes from Bos mutus, assembly GCF_027580195.1. NCBI lineage: Eukaryota > Metazoa > Chordata > Mammalia > Artiodactyla > Bovidae > Bos > Bos mutus. Next base: position 57,697,310 of record NC_091637.1, read on the forward strand.
CCCCTCAGTTTTGCAGGGTTCCCCACCAATCGCCTGCCGAACTGTTCCCTCCCCTAATACAGGGGACCGAAATGCTCCTGTGAACCGCTAAGTCCTGCTGCCTCTAAAGCATGTTAACCATTGAGTTTCCACTGCCTCCAATGGGTGCTAAACGCCAGCTGACACGCCCTCCAAAGTGCACTAACCGTTAGCCCACACTGCCTCCAAATCCTGTTCACCACCGTCTCCAGCTGCCTCCCAAGTGCAGTCCACCCTGCCGAGGGTCCGCCCTGCTTCCAGCCCCCCCAGCCTCGGGAGCCCGCTGGTCCTGGCCGCAGTCCCCGCGGCGCGCCCCCTACCTGGACCGCGCTGGGCGCCTTGTCCGAGGCGGGCGCATCATTGAACCTGTTGGAGGGCGGCGGGGCGGGCGGGTGCGGGCCGTTGCCGTACAGACACGAGAAGCAGGGCTCGCCGTTGCAGCCGAGGTCCATGAGGAACTTGAGCAGCGACAAGCACTTCATGGCGAACATGATGGTGGCGGGGAAGGCGGTGGGGTGCGTGGCGATGTAGGCGTCGATGTTGGCGCCGTGGTCCAGCAGCAGCTGCATGGTGCGCAGGCAGCCGTGTCGGATAGCCACGAGCAGGGGGTTGATGACGTCGCGGTTAGGGTCGGCTCCGGCGAGCAGCAGCAGCTCGGTGGCGTACACGTTGTTGTTGACCACCGCGAAGTAGAGCGCCGAGCTGCGGCGGTCCTCGTAGAGGCGCGCGCGCTCGGGCGCCAGCGGCGCGTTCACGTCGAAGCGCGCGCCCAGCAGGGCCTCGAGCACCTCGTCGTTGTTGCGCTCGGCCGCCAGGTGCAGCGGGCTGATGCCGCTACGGCGCACGCGCGTGCGGCTGGTCACAGGCAGCAGCATCTGCACGATCCTGCGGGCGAGGCGGGCACGCGCGGGTCACGGCACCGGACCCGCCGGCAGGGGGAGCGGAGGGGTCCAGGCTCGACCGCTCGCAACCACTGCGTGGGAGCGGCAGGGCCCACCAGCAGGGGGCGCCGTGGAGACGGCCAGTCTCCACAATTACCACTGGAGGGAGAGGGGGGTCCACTTTACAGACAGGGAAACTGAGGCTCAGAGAGCTTCCACCACGTTCTCAAAACCTCAGAGCCGGTAACGAGTGGAGCTGGGCTTCAAACCCAGAACCCCTAAAGTTAGTGTGAAGTGAAAGTCACTCAGTCGTGTCTGACTTTTTGTGACCCCATGGACTATACAGTCCATGGAATTCTCCCGGCCAGAATACTGGAGTGTGCACCCATACCCTTCTCCAGGGGATCTTCCCAACCCAGGGATCGAACCCAGATCTCCCACATTGCAAGCGGATTCTTTAGAAGCTGAGCCACAAGCCTCCAAAGTCTGAGCCCTTTAAAAAAGTCTCAGCCACACCGGAGGGCAATTTCAAGAATCTCTTGCTGACTTCTTTCAGGCTAAGGGGTATTGCCCACTCCCAGCTCAGTTTTCTAGAGGAATTGACTGGAAGGCCCCCAGACCTAGAGTGGGAAAACATGAAGTTGTGCAGACCCTGCCCTGCCTAGGTCGGTGGGGGCTTGGGGGGGCGGGGACAGCCCTATCCAAGGGCTCACTATGTGCCAGGACACGGTCCAAAGGCTTCACACGCATTATTTGGTTTAATCTCCACAACAACCCGTAAAGTGTGTCTGGTCATGCACATTTGTTTCAGATGAGAAAATCCGTGCTCAGTGATGTTAGGGGACTTGCCCAGGCCATATGTTGGGAGACACAAACGGGGACTTGTCCCCTCCTCTGACTCCAGGGCTGAGCTATCCTGCGTCTCTGTTTTGCTGCCCCGAGGACTTGGTGGAGCTGCCAGGTCCTGGGGGACAAGAGGGGACAAACGTGTCTGTCCCAACCACTTCTGCCCCAGGCCCCGGTCAGCCCTCAGTGACCATGAGGTCACCTCCCCTGTCCTGTAGATCTCAATGCCTCTTCCCCTGAAGGCTGATTCTAGCCTCTCCCAGGCTCGCTGCTCTGCCTGTGGCCTGGAGTGGGCTGATCAGCTGTGGCTGAGGCTGGAGATTCCTGCCAGTCCTGACTGTGGTCTCTCCTGCTGAATCAGGTGGTGTTCTCGGCAGTTAACCTACAGTAATCTATTATAATATATCCTCCCAACAGCCCTATGAGGTGTGTACTAGGATTAATCTCACTTACAGATGAGGAAACAGAAACCCAGAAACCCAGTGACTTGCCCTGGGACACACAGCCAGTAGAAGGTGATGGAGGCAGGTAGTCTGATTCCCCCTAGAGTAGCTGTCTCCAGCTTTTTCGGCATCAGGGACTAGCTTCACAGAACACAATTTTTCCATGGACTGGGGATGGGGGGGATGGTTTCCAGATGATTCAAGCGCATTCTATTTCTTGTGCACTTTATTTCTACTGTTATTGCATCAGCCCCACCTCAGATCATCAGGCAGTAGATCCCGGAGGTTGGGGCCCCTTGTCCTGGAGTGAGCCACACTCTTAGCCACTCCCCTACTTCCTGTGTAGCTAGCGGTCAGGTGACAGCTGCTATGTCACAGGGTTTTGAGCTCCTTACAATGCATTAACTTGCCTGACCCACTGTACCTTCACTGTGGCCCAGTGGGGCTGCCCAACTGGGTCTGTGGGCTTCTTTATAACAGAGGGGGCTCAGAGAGAGGAAGCGACTGATCAAAGGCCATAAAGCCGTTCTGGGGCTTGACCCCAGGACTCCTGACCTCTTGTATTTGCTCTCTTTCCTAAACCCCTGATGCCTGCCAAGCTCTTGCCACTGACATGATTCCAGACCCTAATTTCCCCAACCCCTGCTGACCGGTGACCTCGGGTGGGCTTCAAGGAGGTGACCACGGCAGGGCAAGCAGGTGCACCAAGCCTGTTTCCAAGCCTCCCTCACTCTGGGCACTTGGGTTCCGTGGGCCTCTGGCTTCCTGGAAATCTGATGCCAGGGATCTCCCGTTAGGATCTCGGTGGAAAGTATTATTTTGGTTAGTGACGCTGTGTTTGCTTAAAATCTGCCTCTCAAACCTCAAAAGGAAATTCACACACCCAGGGGGGCTAATTGCCTCCTAATTTCTATTTGTGCAGGCTCAGGAGGCCTGACCTTGCTCTGTAGAGGTGCTGGTCAAAGGCAGGGCCGGGGCCTCACCCTGGACCGCAGCCATCGCTGACAAATGCTCTGTAACAGCCGTAACGTGCCCAACCACGGGAAAAACAGCGAGGGGGACTGCCCAGGGCCGCTGGCCAGATGGGCTGAGATCTGGCAGGTCACAGTGGTCCCCTGTCGAACCAAGGCAAAGTGGCAGAAATGTGGGAACGTGACTGGAGGCAGCCTAGGTCCCAGAAGCATCGTCTTAATAACAGTGAAATCATCTAATTGTTGTACACTTCTGTAGGACATGGCCAAGCTGAGAGTCAGTGTGTCATGCTGTGTGGGGCCTGGACATCAATGTGTCCAGCCTCCCATTTTACAGAGGGTGAAACTGAGACCTGAATGTGGGGCGGGGGGCGGGGAGGAGAGAGTGAGGTTGGCCTGGAGGTGGATGGCAAAGCCCAGGCAGAACGAAGGTGTTGGTGGCCGGACTGCATGTCATCATTCCTCTCCCCCAGCCCAGTTGGTGGGAAGAAGGCAGGAGAATGAGGGCTGGATCTAATAAGACAGGCTGGGACCTTCCCACTTCTCCTACAGCAGGTCCTGAGACCACAGGAGCTCGAAATGCAACTTAAGTAGAGAGCAAAGGTGCCCATTGCCTGGTATAAGTTTTGGTGTCTGGGAGGCCCAGTGTCCCATCCGTCTCTTCTTCTTTCCCCAGCACGGAGGCTGCACCCACCAGCTCAGCCTCCTGGGTCACCAGGTCATGGTGGTGTGACCTTTGCCAGCATTCAGTGTAAATTTGACCATGGACTTGAGTTTCACAAGGGAACCAGCTGTTCACAAATGGCTCCGCTCCCAGTAACGCTGGGCAGCCGTGTTTCAACCCAGCTGTGTGTGTGTGTGTGTGTGTGTGTTGGGGGCATTATCTCTCCTCTGAGGCTGTGTGGAGCCAGAAAAGACTCCACAGAGGAGAGTCTGCCTGCGGGTGTCCCCAAGGGCATAGTGGAACTTCTGCCCATGAGGGGTCCCTATGGGGGAAAGTCTGCAGCTTTTCTCCTGGGAGCTAGAGCAGGGAAGCAGTTTTCTCAGAAAGAGTTTTAAGGGTCTTGCAAAGGTAATATTAATTAGAAGTAAAAGAGAAAGTATATTTTAAAATGAGGAGGCCAGAAGTAAAGTCCAAAGGCAAGTCTGTGTTATATGTCAGCCACAAAATTGAGTCTAAGATACTGGTTCTCTCCTGGGATGCCTCATAAACTCATCTGCAGCCCCAGCCCCAATCCAGATTGCTTTCAGCGAGATCTCTGAGGCTGGGGCCCAAGCCTTGGGGCTTTAAGAGTTCGCCAGGGTCCCAGTGTGTAGCCAAGGTTGAGAACCAGTGGTTGCAGTGCTATTCTAAATTCAGTTTAAAGGAACCTTGGGCCATCTGCTCTTGTCTAATACCAACAGTTTCTTGATAAATCTATCTTTGGTGCTAGCTTCCCTGGTGGCTCAGATGGTAAAGAGTCTGCCTGCAGTGTGGGAGGCCCGGATTCGATCCCTGGGTTGGGAAGATCCCCTGGAGAAGGAAATGGCAAGCCACTTCAGTATTTTCACCTGGAAAATCCCATGGACAGAGGAACCCACGAGGCCGGACACAACTGAGTGACTTCACTTTCTTTCAGTTGGTGCTGAGTTTTAATCTCAAAAGTTGCATTTGCTAAACTGGAAATGAAAACTAAGAAAAAGGTATAACTTGGAGGTGCCTAAGACTTTGGGGTCTTGGTGGCTTCTTTCTCAGCCACACCTAAATGTCACGCTCTGCAGTAAATGTGTTGAATTCACCATCTGGCGAACACGGACTCCAGCTGCTGGAGCCACTTTCCATGCCATGGACAGGCAGGGTGTCCTGGCATGCAGCTGAGTGTGGAAAGCCTAGAGAATGTCACAGCAGATCCCCAGCACATAGGCATGCGCAGTGCTCCTTCAAACTTTCCACCAGCTGAGGCCAGACTGCTGGCACCTGGGCCCGCCTGAAGGCATTGGGTGTGATTGAATGATTACAAGTGACAGTCCCTGCTCTGCCACTCTCTGGCATGCCACTTCCCATCGCTGACCTCTGGTCCCTCCTCTGCAAAATCATTGCAGAGGATTGGATTACATCAGTGTTCCTCCTGAAGGTCTGATTGGGCTGTATCTGGTTGGCTGGGAGCTTTTCAAAGATAAAGGCATGGGCTCCTTCTCTCCTGGAGATTCCGGTTTTGTGTGTCTGGGAGGCGTCATTTAAAAAACAGCCTAGAGTGACCGTGCTGTACAGGCAGGTTTGGAGAGCCAGTGGACCAGGAGATTTTGAGGGTCAACCCTTCTCTCTCTTTCCCTCTGGATCTTTCTAGAGTCAGACTAAGATAAGCCATGTTTGTTGACTGCTGCTGGATCTTTTTGCAACTGGAGCGCGAGATGCTATCTTGCCCATTACCTCTGCCTTACTTGAGTTGCTTTTGTCCTTCCACTGGCTTCACGGAAAAATGATGGAATTTACCCTTCCTACATGAGAGAGAACACAGACCCAGCAAGCACCTACTGTGTGCTGCACTCTGCTGGGCGCTTTATTTCTACTCTATACACACATGCATCCATTTCACTAGTCCCCACAGTAGCCCCGCCAGGCAGTACAACTACTTCGTATTTTACAGAGGGAATTGAGGCTCAGAAAGGTTAAATAACTTCCCTAAGGCCTCAGTAGGAATTAAAACCCACATCTGTCTGCCTCATAGCCTGCTACGTGGCCCGGAGAAGGCAAGGTCTCCTGTGTGCACGGATGGGGCGGGGAGGCATCCTTGGCTGGTCATTTGTGTGGGTCCCTGCGGAGCAGGGCCTGGAGCCCTGAGGGTCAGCTCTGTCTCCTGTGTCTCCATTCCATTCCCCAGGGTGTCATTCTCACCCCCATCTCCCTAAGCGAAGACCACCCACATGCATGTAGCATGCACAATCTTCTCCCTGTTGGGGACAGGGCTGCATTTCCTGAAGTGTGTCATCTGGGGTACAGGAGATGGGATTATAGGTGAGAAGGTTTTTTATTATTATTATTACTAATTGTAAATTGGCAATTTGAACAATTTAATCATGTGATAAATGTTTCCTTTTGAAAATAAATTCATTTAAAATAAATATGTCTTTAAGGGACCATACGAAGAAGTGAGGGTATAGACATCTAAAAGCAGGAAGAAAGTCTGTGAATGCTCAGTTTAGGGAACACTGGTCAAGTGGAAATTACTGGGCCCATGCATCCTTCATGGTCAGCTGGAGTTCCACCCCCTGGGCAAGGCTCTTCTGACCCTCCAGCTAGTGGTGGTACTGGTGGAAGTTTAACAGCTTGCTCTTTGGGGGAAGGAGGGGGCTCTGATTGCTAACAATCACCAGTTTCCATGAAGTAAATACTCTCACCAAGGCCGATTTCAGACTACCAAGGTGATCAGTCAGCTCACAGCAGTTGCACAAGCCAGGTCTAGCACACCTCTGCTTCCAGCCCATGCTCGTCTCGAGGACCCCCATGCAACTCAGTCCTGCGTGCCTTTTCATTTTCATGAGCGTGTTTCTGTGTGTGTGTGTGCGCGCATGCATCTTCCCTCCCACCAGACTGCTCCCTGAGAGCTTTGGCTTCCTTCATCTCTTTCAAAGTACCTAACACATAATAAATGCTCAACAAAAACTAGCTAGTACCCATGGTGCTATTTGTATTATTGTAGATGTTCCCTGCATCCTTGCTTACTGCCTAAGAGGTTATTTTTGCATCCCCAACAGAAATATCCCCTATCTGGCTTCCTGTGTGGAATCTGGTAGACATAAGGTTCCGAACAAGTGAGCTCCTGTCATTTACAAGCTGAGTGATCTTGGGCAAGTCACTCAACCTCCCTGTGTCTTAGCTTCCTCATTTTGAAAAAAAAAAAAAAAAATGAAGGTAATCATATCTACCTCAGTATATCTGTTAATGGAATTATGAAAAGTAGAGTTGTTAAAAGGATTAAATATGTTTATAATGTGAAGTGCTGCTAAGTGCCACATAGGAGTTTGCTGTTGTTATTGTTGTTGCCGTTGTTATAAGCGTTCACTCTAGCTTGCTAACTGCTCGGTGGTGTTCCACTTTTCCACCTAAACCGTGCCCTGGGCCCTGAACTCTCCGGCCCTCCCTACCCCGCAGTGGGCAGGGCATTCGGAGGAATGGGTGGGGAAGTGGGAGGAGCCGCGGGGTCTGGGGGCGGGGCCTGGGCTGACCTGTAGTTACCCTTCTTGGAGGCGATGTGCAGCGGGAGCATGCCGTCCTTGTTGGTCTTGTTGGCGTCCGCACCCTGTGACAGCAGGAACTCCACCACCTCCTCGTGCCCGTTCTTGCAGGCCTCATAGAGGGCGGACGCGCTGTCGCTGGCCTGTGTGTTGATGTCAGCGCCTGGAGAAGGAAAGGCGGATTGGTGAGTGATCAGACCAGTCACTGTCGTTGATGTAACGCCCACCTCGGGCTGGGCGCTGCTGCCGTAACCACCCTGACACATTGAATCACCCGGAGGACCCCCAGCTCCTTTCTGCTACACTGAGACCCCGGGCCGCCAGCCTGAACTGCCATAGTGATGCTGGGATTTCCAACCACTTGCTCTATGCTGGGCCCTCCCTGGTGGCTCATGTGGTAAAGAATTTGCTTGCAATTCAGGAGACCTGAGTTTGATCCCTGGGTCGGGAAGATCCCCTGGAGAAGGGAATGGCAACCCACTCCAGTATTCTTGCCTGGAGAATTCCATGGATAGAGGAGCCTGGCGTGCAATGGTCTATAGTGCTGCAAAGAGTCAGACACAACTGAGCAACTAAGACACACAGGGAGCTGTACATGTGCTATCTCTTTGAGTCCACAACATTTGCTAACCCCATGCCATCAGTAACAACTTTATCTCCATGTTACAGACAAGAACACTGAAGCACGTGTGTGTGTGTGTGCTAAATCGCTTCAGTCAAGTCCAACTCTTGGCGACCCTATGGACTATAGCCTGCCTGGCTCCTCTGTCTACGGGATTCTCCAAGCAAGAATACTGGGGTGGCTTGCCATGCCCTCCTTCAGGGGATCTTCCTGATCCAGTGATCGAACCCGCATCTCTTATGTCTCTTGCAGTGAAGCACAGAGAACCTCTGCAATGGGCCCCAGATCCTGCAGCTCATAAGGGAAGAGCCAAAGAATGATCCAGAGGGTCTGATGGCAGAAGCCCTGGCAGATGTTCTGATGGCAGAGACAATGCTCCTAACGCTTGTTCCACCTAGAATGATCCAGATCCTGCCCTGAGGAAGGCCCTCACAGTTCTAGGTGGGCACAGAGCCTCCTCATAAAGAAAAAAACCCAATAACTTTATTAATTAGGACTTATATGCTCTTTTCTGCCTGGTGGCTAAGATGGTAAAGAATCCGCCTGCAATGTGGGAGACCCCGGTTCAGTTCCTGGGTGGGGAAGATCCCCTGGAGGAGGGCATGGAAATCCACCCCAGTATTCTTGCCTGAAGACTCCCATGGATAGAGGAACCTGGTGGGCTACAGTCCATAGGGTCCCAAAGAGCTGGAGACTAGTGCAGTGACTGATCATGCATGCAGCATGCCTTCCATTTCAAGGATTAAGAGAAGAATTTATTAACAGCCATAGCTTCTTGTCTCCTCTGAAAGAAACACTACGCCGTGCTGCCAGGAGGAGGCATCAGTCTGGCGATGGTCTCCCTTCAGCCCAATCTCCTACATCTGCTCCATCTCCTGGTGGTGATGGAGAGAGAAGGCAGGGGTTTCTCTGCAGAAAGAAGTGCAGCCTGTTCCCCAACCCCTATTCTGATAGGAAATGGAAATGAGATAGCAGTGAAACATCAGCAAGGGCTGAAATCAGAAGTATCTGTTAAACCACAGATCCTTTCTGGGCAGTCAGCTTATCACAAGCTCTCTGATAAATTTAATATTTGATGACTGGTTTCCGGTCTAGTGGAAATATCACAGGTTTTCATGACAGGCAGAGGCTGAAGTTTCTGTTCCACGTTTTACAAGCTCCATAGCCTCAAACACCTTTGGAAGCCTCAGTTTTCTTCTCTGTTGACTGAGAAAAATAGTACCTAGCAACCAGGGTTACTGTGAGGTTATCTAAGTAAGATAATGGAATTAAATATCTGCTATAGACAAAAACACGTATGTCCCCCCAAGAATCACATGGACCCTAATCCTCAGTGTGATGGTGTTAGGAGGTAGAGCCTTTGGGAGGTGATTAGGTTTTGTGGGTGGAGCCCTCATGAATGGGATTAGTGCCCTAATAGAAAAGACCCCAGAGAGCTCCCTTGCCCCTTCCACCATGTGAGGACACAAGAAGATGGATGTCTAGGAGGTAGGAACAGGCTCTCATGGGACGCTGAGACCACTGGCACCTTGATCTTGGACTTCCCAGCCTCCAAAACTGTGAGAAATAAACCTCTGTTGTCTATAAGCCATCCAATCTGTTTTATACTGTGATAGCCACCTGAGTGGACTAAGACAACCTCTCCACCCGAGCCTGACACAGAGAGGGTGCTCAGCAAACATGAGTTCCCCAAGACTAAGGGCTGGGAGGCAGGCACTGCTCCTGCCTCCACCCGAGGGAGAATTGGCAAGTGGCTCCAACACCCCTGAGCTCTGGAAGACTTGCTCCCTGAAAGCCTGGACTTCCGCCAGCAAAGCCGCCCGCTCACACAAGAAAAATATTTGGATTTGCAAATGGACTCAGCCCGCAACGGGAACAGACTCTGACTCAGGGAGTCAGCAGGAGAGCTGGGCAGATGTTCAGTGCTAGCCTGTTCCTCTCACCCGCTGAGCACTTGGCCCTTTGTCCAGCCTCCTTGCCTGGCTCCCAGGACCCTGCCTGTGCTCTTTGGCCTCTGGCTGGTCAGTGCAGATTTGTCCCCAGTGGCAAGGATGTGCCCTCGATCTGTTTTCCCAACAGCTTGGGCACGTGCTGAGTAAATGGATGCTTATTCAGGCCAAGTCCCAGGATGGAAATTCTCGAGCCCTGGGGTGGGGTGGTGGAGTGCAAAGAGCATGCAGTTTGGGGTCAGATGATGGCAGTCAGAATCCAGGCTCCGATTGTGACCAATCATTTAATCTCTCCGAGCCTCAGTCTCCTCCACTCCCTGCCCCCTAGGCTACAGAGAAACCACCCCCCCCCCCCCGGGCCTATTCTGCATTCATGCTTAGTGCAGGGCCTGTCACACAGCAGGTCCTCGAAAGCTTATTCCAGCTCAGCCCCCAGGTCTGGCTTGCTTCTGGTGTCTGTTTCTCTAGTGGAAAGGTCACTTCCATGGGAGTGAGAAGAGAAATCAAAAGAGTTCTTGGGGAAAATCAGAATATTATGATCTTTTTAACCAAAAGAACGTCTGCCATTGTCTCAGAGTCTTCTGTTACTGGGACATAATAATCTGGGCAATATTATTTTATTTTATCCCATTAAATGAACAAAGATTTTTAAGAGGCAAAGAGTACAAAGACCAGGGTCTAAATCCCAGTTCTGCTACTAATCTGTTGTGTGACCTTGGACAAATCACTTTCCCATGCTGGCCCTTGGTTTCATCACCTATAAAATGAGTTGTTCTTTAGTTCCGAAGTTGTGTCTGACTCTTTTGTGACCCCATAGACTGTAGCCTCCTAGGTTCCTCTGTCCATGGGGTTTTCAAGCAAGAATACTGGAGTGGGTTGTCATTTCCCTCTCCATAAAAAGTGAAGAGGTGACCTAAATGTTGTCTGAAGTTCCTTCTGGCCCTGAAGGGTGATGTGATGGAAAGAGAAGTTGTTGGGGTGTTGGGAGGCTAAGAGTCTGGCTAGTCTATAAGTAATTTGCTGCGTGACTATAGATAGATAAGTTGCTTCCTCTTTCTGGGCCTCAGATTCCTCATTTGTAAAATGAGGATGTTGGACTAGGTGAGAGAAGGCTAACAGGGGGCAGGTGTACCACACCCCTCCAAGTGTGTTCCTAATTGCAGGCATTGCTGGTGGATCTCAACTTGTTTCCAGCTGAGCCTAGGCACAACCTCAGAATCCTTCTTAACACAGCACTCCTGGAAGATGCTGTCACTCAATCAGAGTATGTCCATGCTGCTGCTGCTGCTGAGTCGCTTCAGTCGTGTCTGACTCTGTGCGACCTCAGAGACGGCAGCCCACCAGGATCCCCCGTCCCTGGGATTCTCCAGGCAAGAACACTGGAATGGGTTGACATTTCCTTCTCCAATGCGTGAAAGTGATGAAAGTGAAAAGTGAAGTCGCTCAGTCATATCCGACTTTTAGCGACCCCATGGACTGCAGCCTACCAGGCTCCTCCGTCCATGGGATTTGCCAGGCAAGAGTACTGGAGTGGGGTGCCATTGCCTTCTCCGGAGTATATCCATAGGTGGCACTTAAACTTGCTTTCCCTTAGACTTAACCTGAGGTCCTTCCCAGCTGTGCCCCTTGGGTATTCCATGACCCAGGGACCCTTACTACTCACCGTATTTGGCCAGGAATCTCAGTGCCTCCAGCTGCCCACTCTGGGCGGCCACGAACAAGGGGGTGATGCCATAGGCATTCTTGGCTTCCACCTTGGCACCTCCGCTCACCAGGATCTCCATGACCTCCAGGTCATTGCGAGCAACAGACTCGTGCAGAGCCGTCCAGCCTCGGTTACAGCGGTGGTTGGTGTCCGCCTTGTACTGCACCAGAATCCTCACCGCCTCCACGTTCTTGCGCTCACAGGCTGTGCCCAGCAAGAAGCAAGATGGTCAGCGGGGCCCCTGGCAGGACCTGGGCAGCCACGCCTTCATTCATTCATTTGTCCATCCAACCATTCGTTCATCAGCCAGAAGTGAATTCCCGCAACAAATATCTGCTGAGTCTGCACTAAGGTCCAGTCACTTCACTAAACCTAGGATATACAACTATAGTAATAGTAACAATCAGCAATAATATCCTGATGTGTGTGTAGCACTGGTTATGCACCTGCACTCTATTCTAAGCACTTCACGTGATTAATTTAGTTCTCCCAACTACCCTTAAAGGATGCTGTGTTGTCCCTTTTCACAGAGGAGGACAGTGAGGCACAGAGAAGTTAAGTGACCTGCCCAGGGTCACACAGTAAGTGCAGAACTGGGATTCGAATCCAGGTAGTCAGGTCTGGAGTCTCTGTCTCCTGGAAGGTTCCAGAATGCCCCTAACTCATCTCCCTTTCCAGTGTTACCTGCTTCAGTCCTCCATGAGGCCAGAAGAAGAGGAGGGCAGTCTCATATTCCTGCTCAAAGCACTTGCTCAGAGGCTACTCATTTAAAATTTGTCTTCTGAGTGCAGCTCATCAAGTATTTCTCAACCTGCTCAAACCTCCCTTTTAAGCCTTATCTGGCTCTAGACTCTAAATGTAGCCTTAGTGCTGGCAGAGCTGTTCCAAGGGAGACTGAGAACTTGTCCAAATTAACCTCCCCTGGAAACTTCCTCAGTTAGGGAGGTGGGGAGAAGGAAGAGGGGCTTTCTATGTGGCTCAGTGATAAAGAATCTGCCCGCAAATGCAGGAGACACAGGTTCGATCCCTGGGTTGGGAAGATTCCCTGAAGTAGGGAATGGCAACCCACTCCAGTATTCTTGCCTGGGAAATCCCATGGGCAGAGGAGCCTGGTGGGTTACAGTCCATGGGGTGGCAAAGAATCAGACATGATTGAGAGACTGAACACGCATGCACAGAAAGGAAGAGGGGCTGCCTGTGTAGTGTTTCAAATAGGACCCCAAGCAAAGCTCACGGCTTCTCTAAGCCTTGGGCTCTTTCACCTGTAAAGCACAGGTAACGAAACCTTCCCGAGAGGAAGCTGTGGGATAATGGAGTGGGGCAAGGTACGAAGGCTCTAGGGTGGAGCTCATGCAGGATCAGGGTTCAGGCTTCAGCTGTGAGTCACTCAGCATCCTGGGAGCTCTTTCTGGGACAGCTGGGGCTCTGGGTGATGGCTCCGGTGCCTGGGGGACATGAGTTCTAGGGAAGACACCTCCACCGCAGGTCTGCAGTGGACCCAGTTCCTGCTGCTGATGGGATATTCCAGGTTTTAGAGACCAGACATGTGGAAAATTGGGAATTTCTGTCGTTTTTCAAAGTGTAGAGGTCCTGTCCTTTTTGCAAGACCCAAAACTGATTGTTTACATGCGTAAACCCCGTAGACGGCAGCCCACCAGGCTCTCCTGTCCCTGGGATTCTCCAGGCAAGAACACTGGAGTGGGTTGAACTAGACACTGGAGAGTGGAGTAGTTCAGAGCGTGATGCTGGCATCCAGCCCTCAGGGTTAGATCCCAGGTCTGCCCTTCCTGGCCGTGTGATCCTGGGTGCCTCCTGTCTGCTCTCTATGCCTTAAGGCCTCATCTGTAAACTGGGGAAGCTAGCAGTGCTTACTTCTTATGTGGATGGATGTGAGGGTTAGAAAAAAGAACAGAGCCTGGTGTATAGTAAACACTTGATAATTGCCAGCTGTTATGATTATTCGGATTTTGACTCTGGGCACTGCTAGGGTAGCCGGTGACTGTCCTTGGATGACATATTGAGTAAGTTGGAGGTTTTCATTTTCTCAAAAATCCTAGAGCAACAAATTCCCTCTCATGCCTCTTCACTTTTGCCTATGCTGTTTCCCTTGTTCATCCAGCCGGTGAATCCCTCCTGTTCAGGCTCAGCTCTGGGACCCCCTTCTGTGGGGGTGCCCTCTCCCACATCCTGGTCCTTCCTCCATGCTCCCTTGTGTCAAGCTCTTCGGTGCCAGTAGCTGACTGAGAATCAATGTATATCGTCTTTGAATCAATGTCTATCGGACTGGACGGGCATGGACCATATCTTTTCATCTCTGAGTCTTCAGTGTGCCAGGCCCGTGGGAGAACTTGGGAAATACTGCCTGAATACATGCACGACTGAGTGGTTCAGTTATGTAAGTTATACACCTGAATGAGGCTGCACCATCACAGTAGACCCCGGTGGGGAGGGTTGTACACCTTGCAAGCAAATCCTCCTGATAGCCACTCAGTCTCTGGACCTTTCCTGGGGGAAGCCCATACCCCTAGGCTCACCTTTGTAGAGCGGTGTCTCTCGGGACTTGTTGGAGATGTCGGGCTCGGCGCCAGCCTGGAGCAGGAATTGGAGGCAGTCCACGTGTCCCCTGCATGTCGCCAGGTAAAGGGCCGTTTCCTCCTGCAGGGTGCGCTGGTCGATGACTGCCGGGTATGCTGTGCAGGACAGACCAGGAAATTCATGAAGGAGGAAGATACCCATCTCTCCCTCCAACACAGAGTTGGCCCGGATTTCCTCCCGTTCTGAGGACAGACACGTGTGGCCTCTGCCTGAATTTACCAACCAGACTGCCTTCTTCCTCTTGGTCCTGGATTCAGCCACTTTCAACAGGCTGTTTCAGCTTCCCGGTCATATTAATCCAGCTCCAATGCCACCTCCTCTGGGAAGCCTTCCCTGATCGAACCCCCTCCTTCTCCGAATGAGCCCAGCCTTCCCTCACACTCCCACCAGCCACTGCTGCTCTTTCTGCCCTGGCGTGTGGTGGGCTGCCTGGGGTCCCTTTCTGGATCCCCGAGGGCAGAGGTAGATCCCTCCTGCAGGTGTCCCCCACCCTCATCTAGCCTGGGGGAAAGTCAAGGCTCCAGAGAGGAGGCAGGAGTTGCCCAGAATCTCACAGCTGTTGGAGACGGCCTTGGCAGGGCACAGGCACAGCTGCGGTATTTTCCACACCAGATCAACTCCTGGAACATTCTGGGACAAGCTGGCGCTCCCAGAAGTCAGCCCTCCCTCAGTCCTCTTCTAGGAATTAGACTCTCCTGTCCTGGAGGGCTGGAGAGGTGGCGGGATGGGGTGGGGAGCGCGGAGTCGGGGAGGTGGGAGACACATCACTTCCTCCCTTCCGACGTGCTGACTTTAACTCTGCAAGGCGGGGTGGTACCTTGGCCTTGCCCCCGGTCATCACGGTCGTTGTGGGCCAAAGCTCCAGAAGGAAAGTGCCACCACCCATGGGTCCCAGTCCCACTTGTGGCTGCAGCCCGACCCGCCGCCTCACCTCGGTGCAGGGCCTTCAGGCAGTTCAGCTGGCCGTAGTAGGCCGCCTCGTGCAGCGGCAGCCAGCCCTCCTTGTTGGGTTCTGAGAGGTTCTTGCCCGCCTTGATCATAGCCGTCAAGGCCTCTTCATCGTCTTCCTTGATGGCCTTTAGCACAGGGTCCACAGGCCTGTAAGAGCAAGGGGCCGGTCATTCCTCAGGACCGGGGAAGACGGAGGCAGGGCCAGGCGAGGGGTTGGCCACGGGATCACACAGCCTTTCTTGTCCCCTCTGCTCTGGGACAGGTGCTCAGCCCCTGCAGCTGTGTCCTCTCGATGAGGAGAATAATCCTTCCTAACCCCCACGGGCGAGCCCTGGGAAGCCTGCCCCGACCTCAGGCCTGACCTTGGCCCCTCCAGCTCTTAGCCCCATCACGGCTTCTTTGGCCTGCCCGCCCGCGTCAGCCTCTCCCTGCCTCCGGTCATAAGCCATCGACTCATCACTTGTCTTTACATGTCTTTGATCATTTGCCCACCGTCTGTCTGTCTCCTTCACTGGACTGTGAGCTTCAAGACCATAGCGCCTGTATCTTTCTTTTATCCCTCATGATTTGATTCCCAGGGCCCAGCTCAGCGGCTGATCCATAACAGGTGCTTAATAAATATTTGCTGCTTGAAAGAAAGAGCGAGAAAGAACACAGAAGGAAGGGAGGGAGGGAGGAGGAAGAATTCAGAATTTAAGAACCGAAACAGGGAATTCTCTAGGGTTCAGTGGTTAGTGCTCCGCCCTTCCACTGCAAGGGACACAGTTCCCTGCTCGTTCAGGGAACTAAAATCTCACATACCTTGCCACCAAGCAAGCAAACAAAAAACCAACCCAACCAAACAAACCCCTAATTCTTTCACTCCTTCATCTCTTCTATTTCCCAAAAGACAGTTTCTTCCCTGTTAGATTTTTGCTTGTTTCTTTGGGAATTTTATTTGCATCTCATTCAAAACAACTTTGCAATGATTTCCTTTGAGCATTTGGAGGCATGAAAGTGAAAGTGAAAGTCGCTCAGTCGTGTTTGACTGTTCGCGACCTCATGGATCACGTAGCCCATGGAATTCTCCAGGCCAGAATACTGGCGTGGGTCCCCTTTCCTTTCTCCAAGGGATCTTGCCAACCCAGGGATGGAACCCAGGTCTCCCTCACTGCAGGCAGATTCTTTACCAACTGAGCCACAAGGGAAGCCCAAGAATACTGGAGTGGGTAGCCTATCCTTTCTCCAGTGGATCTTCCCAACCCAGGAATAGAACCGGGGTCTCCTGCATTGCAGGCAGATTCTTTATCAACTGGCTATCGGGGAAGCCCTATTTGGAGGCAAATCAACCTATGAGATTAAATATGGGGGCTCTGGATCAGGCCTCGCCTGTGTTCCATACCCTTGTGAGCCCTGCTGAACTTGGAGCGTTTCCACGTCTTTACCTCTGAGTTGGGCACCACAGGGGGAAACTCTACTAGAAACACGGCAAGCTCATTCACCTCCACAGATGGAAACCAAGGGTCCCTTTTTACAAGGAGCTCCTTGGTGGCCAAAAGAGAATTAGGGCACCCCTCTGTCCCCGCAGCTTTCAGTGCCTGGCTCTGCTGCACCAAGACCGTTGTACCAGGGGATTCGGGCATCCAGCGCTGGCCTCCAAAGTGATGGATAACCAGCCCCACGGGAGTTTTAATGATAGTTACACACCTTCCCTGCACGTAGCACTCCAGAGTGTACCAAACGCCTCCACCTCAGGGCCTATTTGCACTGAGATGAAAGCACAGACCCCTCAGAGTGGGACTATTCACATCGAGCATCTCTCTGGGGTCTTCCCAACCCTTTTCTTCCTCCAGATCCTTCTCCTCACCCCTAGAACTTTTAGCTGCTACAAGATTTAAATGCCTGGAGGACTAATACATCTGAAGCCTTCACAATTTAAAACTCGTGAACGTCAAAAAGATTCCAGGGCCACGGTAAAAGATAACTTCTTAGCTTGACTCATCCAAGCCACTTCACTTGTTCATTCATTCATTCATTCTCTGAGCTGACTTCCTCCATGCTTAGAAAGTCAGTGAGGACTACGACTGCTATGGTTCCACCCTTGGAAAACATGCTGCATAAATGTTCCCATCTGCCGGATGGAGGAGGTGAGACCAGAGGCCAGCCTTGTCCCAGGACCCTCATCCCTGTCAGGGGCCCGGATAGGCCGGGAGCGTCTGCAGGGCCAGCCCCTTCAGCCTCCCAGCTGCTTCCTGCAGCAAGAGCAGCACTTCCTCCCGGCTCTCAGCCTCTCTGGTTATTAATAGCTTCAGAGCACAGATGCCGGTTAAGTTACAGACCCAGCAAGGACGATGGGTAACTGACCAGATAAGCCCTGGAGTCCCCATCAACGCCATCACTGCCACCTTGACGAGCTCCTCTTACGAGCAGCCGGAGCAGCCCCTGTTGGTGTCAGGAAAGGCCCCGGTGGGGTAGGTGTCCCGTCTCCCCTGGAAGGTCTCCTGTGGGACCCGGCTGAAGTGGAAGGGAAGAGGGCTGGCTATTCTTGTGGCCTTGGTGGTGTGCGGTGTCATGAGAACACTCTCAGGACCCGCTGCCCAGCTTGGGTCTCGTCCAGCTGTGGTGCAAGGACCCTGGAGTGCTCAGGCACACACACCGCTGGCTTGTCTGTGAGCTCAGCCAGAGTGCCCGCCTCGAGGGTGGGGGGAGCTGTTGGGGTGTCAGGCCATCAGAGACTAAGAAGCCACACAGGACCCTCGAGGCCACTCTGTCCTAACACAGGACGGAGACTCAGAGAGGGACAGCGACTCGTGGACAGTTGCACAGGAAGTGGCAGCAACGCAGAGACCAGAAGCTGGGTCTCGCTCCTCCAGACAATCACAATCCTACCTGCAGCACCAAGGAAGAGGTGGGATAGGGCTTGTGAAGGGCTGAGAAGAAGAAGCAAAGCATTGGCCAGTCACCTCCTCTCCACAACGTAACTGATCAAGGATACAGGGTCTCCAGCGATGGGACCCCTCTTTGGCTTTTAGCTGCTTCTAGGGTTGATATGGGGGAGCAGAGACAGAACTCGCACAGAGCTATTTTCAAGGACACGCCTAGCCCAGCATCCTAGTACTAGGCAAAGACAGCCCCTCCTGTGGCTCAGATTGTTTCTCTGTTTTAGCACCTGGCACTTAATAAATAAAAGCAACAAAGCAAAACCGAACTTGTGGGTGTGGGCTTTGTGGATATGCTCAGACAGACCCACGCTGATGGCAGGGGGAAAGTGAGACAGACGAGCAGCAGATTCATCAGCCTCAGCTCTGAGCCTCTGGGGTCCTGGGGCTGTCTCCCCAGTCTCCCTCTCACTGGGTCCCCAGGTTCAGAGCCCTGTGGGGTGACTCCAGTATTCAGGGCCCATTGGAGGGGGCGGCGTACCCAGGGGTTAATCACAAGCTCAGCCTGGCTGGCAGGTCCTGGAGGATAGAGTCTGTGACCACCAAGCCCAGCTTGGCTGGAGCCTCTGAGTCTCAGGGGGACATACCTGGAAGAGGTGTGTGTCTGGTGGGGGGCTGTCCCTTCCTGGGGCCCGTGGGCCTGCCTTCCACCCCCAACCCCAGTCTGGAGAAGAGTGAGCTTGGATGGTCTGGGGGCCATGGCGGGGGGCACTTACGCCAGCTGGGAGGACTTGCTGCGGTTGTATTTCTGCATAACCTCCTGGAACAGGCCCTTGGGGGCTGAGGTCGGGGCGCTCTCAGGAGACACAGCGGACCTGGAGGGTGCAGGGCAGGAGTGAAAGAGGGAAAAGTATTCCGTGTATGAGAAGCGGGTCATGGCTGGAGGCAGGAACGAGGATGGAGGGAGAGCGCGGGGGAGACTGACAGACAGATACAGGGCTCTGAACCAAAGCAGATGGCCGGGTCCTCCCTGTGTCTGGACGCAGCTGCTGTGTCTCCAGATTATTTTTGGCCCTTGGAGGAAGCCCTGGGAGATTTAAATGACCATATAAGACAACAATGAGGTTAACCTCACCCCACGCCCCAGGTCCCCCTCCCCAGCCAACCACGCGGGAGGCAGATATGAAGCAAGGTGACATTCTTCACCCAGAAGATGTGAGTAGTCAGTGGCAGGTCCCAGGATGAAAAGCGCTCAGTCTTGGGGCAGGCTGGGCTGGGTCCCAACAAGAGATGGACAAGAAATGCACTGGGGTGGGGGACAAGGAGAGCAAAGCTGGGGCGCCAAGCCAGGTCAGTGACCCACTCCCACCTCGCCGGCTCCTCATTAGAGGGCCTTGCCATCCCAGGGTCAGAACCAACACTGCATAGGGCATATCAGAAGGATGCATGAGAGTCATGGGAGCCAGGGCTTGGAGTCAGACCGACATGGGTTCAAATCCAGCTCTGGTACTTCCTGGCTGTGTGACCTTGAACAGGTACCCCTTCTCTGGGATTCAGTCTGGTGAGGCCTGAGTGCGTGAATGGTGTAAAGGGCTTATCAGAGGGCCGGGCACAGGGCTCGACACGTGTCCACCATTGATCATATCATGATTTCGTCTCTCTGGGCTCAGTTTTCCTACCCCCACCCCAGGCTGTTGTAAGGACTGCTGCTGCTGCTGCTAAGTTGCTTCAGTCGTGTCCAACTCTGTGTGACCCCATAGACGGCAGCCCACCAGGCTCCCCCGTGTAAGGACAGGAGGGTCAAAAGGAGGGGTGGTGGCCTCTGTACAGATCCGAATTGGTTGGAGTTGGCATGGGAACAGGGCTTGCTGGCCCCTCTTCCAGCAGGTTGGGGGCCCTGGGGCCATGGACACCCAAGAGGACCCAGTCTGGTGTCCTGTGCCCTTCTTGGGGTGCCCTGAAGGATTGGGGAGGATGCTGGTACAGGTGACCAGCCCCCTGTGGGCCACGGAGGTGCTGGAATCGTAGGCCCTGCAGATTTTGTGGGCACCCTCAGCCAGGTGGGGACACAGGGAAGGGTGAGGGGCAGAGAGACGGGCAGGATGCCAGCACCTGTCCCACGTGGCTCATCACTGCAGGACGGTCATCACTTCCCACCTGCCTTCTCCCACACCTGTTCCTGAGCACTGTGAGGCCGAGTATGGTGCCACGAACGCTAGAGTGGGTGTCAATGCCACTGCTTTGTCTAGACATGGAGGCTGAGGCTCCAAGAAGTGAGAAACTGCCCCAGGCCCACACTCAGCTGTGAAGTTGCTGCCTGCCTGTCCGTGGAGCTCTGACGATGGGCTCTATTCCCCAGAGCCTTGGTCTCTTCCCTCTCTCCCACCCCTTTATCCCCTCTCTGGCCCGCAGTCCACCACACTGACAAGCCCTGCAACTGGGAACAAGCCCCCACCCCTCTGTGCCTCAGTTTCCTCTTTTGCAAAATGAGGAGGCGGGACCAGACCAGGGGTCCCCTCGCTGCTGTGGTGGTCATGGAGCTTTCACTGCAGTGAACTCACGTGGAGACTCAGGAGGTCATACACATCGAAGGCCATGTCCTGGCGAGGGGGCTCAGAGCCTGGCTGCCAGGGTCCTCTCCCCCAGCCCCAAGAGCTGCTGCTTCAGCATCATTGCTGCACGTGCTGCGTGTGTATGTGCTCAGTCGCTCAGTCGTGTCTGACTCTTTGCAACCCTGTGGACTGTAGCCCGCCAGGCTCCTCTGTCCATGGGGATTCTCCAGGCAAGAATACTGGAGTGGGTTGCCTTTTCCTCTTCCAGGGAATCTTCCCAACTCAGGGATCGAGCTCGAGTCTCCTGTATTGGCTGGTATATTCTTTACTCCTGGCCCTGAAAAGGGGAGACTTCTGGGCACAGCGGCAGTCCCCAGCCCGAGGGTCATGACAAAGCCCTGGGCTTCTACATCTGCGTGGTCCTGGGGACCCAGTCACTCTCATCATGGGTCCATGTGTGGCCTCATCACTTTTTGCTGTTAGACTGATTTTAGCCAGGTAAAAAGCATTGATAGCAGCCCACTCCCACCCTGAAATGAGGACATTTCACTGATGGCGTAAACGTAACAGCAAGAAAGGGATGGCGAGGCTGGTGGGGGTGGCAGCGAGGTGGTGACAGTGACTTTCCCTCATGAAGTCTCAGGGCAGCACCTTCTTTCCATCCTCCCAGCTCCCTGGATGGAGGCAGGGGGCGGATTGCTCCCACAGGCGGAGGAGGAAACAGATAGACCAGGTTTGTTTCCAGGAGACCTTCCCAGCTCCTGCTGGTCCCACGCCCTGCACTAGGCCCCGAGTGGTGCAGATCATTGATGTGATCCTCAAGATGTTCAGAGATCTACAGTGTTGGGGGGCCAGGACACCCACCACCACCAGGCTGCAGGGGAGGGGCTGGGAGAGAGGCTGGAGGACTCACTCTGGGGGCTCTGAAATCAGGCGTTAACTGGGCTGGAGGGGCAGATAGGGTGAGTGCTCAGAGCTGGAAAGCATGCGGGGTCCCAACTGGGTTCCATGTTCTTTCTGATCAAGCCTGCTGACCCCACTTCCCCTCAGGTCTGGAGCAGGGAAATTCCCAGCAGAGAAAACCACCAGGGCTGAGTCATCAGAGGTGAGAGGGACCTGGCAGGATGTGGGCACAGGTCATGACCTGGAAGGGGCCCAGGAAGGGTCCCCCGTCCTCTGTGTGGGCAGGCAGGTCGGGGTTGGGGGAGTGTCACCATAGCCAGGTCCCTGTCCTGGAATCCAGCGCATCCTGATTCTGGCTTCAGACACGGGTCAGGCTCGGTGAGAGTGGGGAGCCGGGCAGTGATGACAAGGTCTCCTAACTTCTCAGTGAGTCCTGTCAGAGTTAACGAGACGCCCAGGACAGTCCCAGGAAGGGTGTTAATTTGGCCTGGACCTGGGTAAACGCAGGTGGCAAGCAGGCATCTTAATAGCGGAGGGAGCTGATAACAAGACTCTTCCCTGTGCCTGCCACCCTAACAAGCAGCATCTGATACCTGCTCTCTCATCTGGTCCTTACACGAACCCTGTGTCCAGCACAGGTGTCATGAGTACAGGGTCTGGCACAGGTCAGGTGTTAGTCGCTCAGTCGTGTCTGACTCTTTGCAACCCCATGGACTATAGCCTGCCAGTCTCCTCTGTCCATGGGATTCTCCAGGCAAGAATACTGGTGTGGGTAGCCATTCCCTTCCCCAGAGGATCTTCCTGACTCAGGGATCGAAGCTGAGTCTCCTGCATTGCATGCAGATTCTTTACTGTTTGAGCCCCCAGGGAAGCACGCAGTAGTTGCTTGATAAATTTCAATGAATATTACAAAACAAGCAAACAAAAACCTTTGAAAGGGTAATACCCTCTATGGCAATCTTGGTGCTGTGTGGTTATAGGCCAAGACCTCAGATTCCTGGAAAACCAGCCCTCTCTACTCATGGTTACAGAGAGGGAGAGCTCACATGAGGTCACTACCTCCATGCCCATGCCACCCATGAGGGTTCTGCTTCCCTCTCATCCACTGGCCAACTCATCCTTCCTGGGCTGGCCAGAAAGGACTCACAGGTAGAGGAGAATGTGAGTTCCGACTGCAGCAACTTCTGCCTTCCCATCAAAGGCTAAGATTCATAGAGAGCTTGCTGTATACCGAGTCTTATGATAGGCATGTGGCACAGAGTACTTCATTTCATCCTCTAGACCACTTTGTGAAGGCAATATAATTGGCTCCCTTTTGCAGATGAGGAAACTGAGGCTCAGAGAGGTTCACTTCCTCTAGCCTGTTTGACAAACTCCTATTCATCCTGCAAAGCCCACCTCCTAGACTAAGAAATAGATCAACTCTTCCTGTGTCCCTCTGACACTGAAGCAAGCCTCTTTGTTGCATCCATCCTATTCAGTCATTATGTACCTCTGAGCCTTGCCCTCGTTAGACTGCAAACTTAAGGAAAGCAGGGACCAGGCCTGATTTACATACAAGTGCCAAGAATGAAGTGGAACATCATAGTTGTATAGTAAAAGTGGCTTATTTGAATTGTTTGCAGCTGTGCATACATCAGCTCAAGCAAGTTCCTGCCTCATGCTTTCATTTTCTTAGAAATGTAACCTTAAATAAAATGCAGAAGTTTGAAAACTGGAAGACCCAGCTTTCTAGACCCATTTGAACTGGTTCATTTCGGTAACCCTGGACTTCCTGCTTCATGAGTGCAAGAATCCTGCTTCTTTATTGTATAGAAAGTTCCTCTTCCATTCAGGGAGAGTCCTCAGTGGGCCAAGGTTTGGCAAATGATCGTCGTACATATTCAAGCCAAACCCTTTACCTTGGGTTCAGGGATCATGGTTCAACCCTTTACCCTGTGGTAGAAGAGAGGCAAATTGGACAATGACTTTAAGAGGGAATATTATATTTCTCTGAAGTGCTGAGCTGGCTTTCATTTCTAGGATCCCAAAGCACCAGTTGATCTTTATGTCCACATTTGCCATTTTGGTCACAAGCAGGTAACAATAAATTGTATTTCTAGAGAATTTTATTGGATTCAAAGTACACTGATCTGCATAACAACATTCACTGGGCATCTACAGTGATCCAGGCTCTTTGCCAGGCACTTGTTGGAAAAGACTCTGATGCTGGGAGGGATTGGGGGCAGGAGGAGAAGGGGACGACAGAGGATGAGATGGCTGGATGGCATCACTGACTCGATGGATGTGAGTCTGAGTGAACTCTGGGAGTTGGTGATGGACAGGGAGGCCTGGTGTGCTGTGATTCATGGGGTCACAAAGAGTCAGACACGACTGAGCGACTGGACTGAACTGAACTGAGGATACAAAAGTGAGTAATATCTGTTCCCTGTCCCCAAGGAGGTCACACAGTGTCACTGGGGACACTCTCAGGAGGCCAGATAATGTCTTCCTACAGTGACACAAAAGCTTGTCCAGGAAACGGAGGCTGTCATGAGATGAGCAGTCGGGGTACGCAGGGAGGAAGTGGGGGGAAGTCGTTCAGGCAGCAGGATGTTGCGGGGGACTTCAACACCTACCTCATCTGATTTGCTTTTCATAAGAAAAGGTGCCAGGTGAGCCTAGGCAAGTTTTGTTATTACCATTTTAGGGATAAGGCTGCTGGGGCTCAGAAAAGTCAAGCACTTGCCTGAGGTCACACAGCCAGTAGTGACAGAGGAAGGATCCGAACCCACTCTACACCCCCTTCTCTTTCCGGTCTGATCAGCCACCGCCTCACTCAGGTCTGCATTAACCCATTCATCCGCCTACAAAGAGCTCTGTGGTGTTGCCACAGGTCAAGCCCCATGTGCTAGACACGGGGCCTCACAGGAAAGAAGAACTCCGGCCTTCAAGGAGTTCACAGGTGAACGGCAGAAATAAAAAGATAGAAGCTGTAAGTCATTGTCAGGGCAGCGAAGTAAACAGCCAGGAAAGTAAAAATGCAACCTGCTTGGTCGGGGAGCCTGCTCAAAGATGAAGAGGGGCTGGCCACGGGGAGCCTCTGAGGGCATATGTGATGCCCGCCTTCTAGACGTGCTGTGGGTGCACTTAGATGGACACGGTGATATTCGGGGATAAATGTGTTCAAGGACTCTCTTGGGCCCTATACTTACTCTCAGGCTGTGTCTGAACGCAAGTCCATATGTCTCTTGTCGGGGTGGGACCCTAAATCTCAGTGGGGAAGAGGCCCTTGGAAGTGGAGGAGGGACAGGAAACAGAGGCCTCTGTACCATCAGCACAGCTGGCTAAGTGTCTGAAACTCAGGGCGGGTCAGACCTTGGTTTGGGTCCTGGACCTGTGGGGCGCCTGCATTGTCACATGTAAACTGGACCCCGAGACATCCACCTTCCGTGGCTTCTCTCAGGGTCAGGTGAACGCCTGTGGGCTGAGCTTGCCGGGCAGGAGAGAAGAATTTCATTAAAAGTCCCATGAAAGGGACTTGCTTTCCCAGCAGCTCTGCCTCCTTTCAGAGACGAAAGGGCAGAACAGAACCCAGGCAGCTGCAGGTCACCTCCTGGGTGCGGAGAGGCAGGCTCAGTCCTCCTGCCCTGCATGACTCTGCCTGGGTCTTAGGTGAGGATCACGTGGCCCCGCATAAGTCCTTTCCCTGCTGTGTGAGAGGTTTTTTCTCAGGATAAATGTTTACACCCCACAGTGGGCCTCTTCTTCCTACCCCGAGAAGAAGAAGGAGGTCAGGGCCCAGTGCTAATATTTTCAAGGGTCCCCAGGAATCCTGGGGGTGGTTCCCACACAGGAGAAGGCTGCAGAGGTGGCCCCAGGTTACGTGGTTTGTGCTGCAGCTAGGATGAGGGGAGGATGCTCTTCTCTCTATCTGATCCCCCTGAGAAAGAGGAACCTGTGGTCTGACTTAGGCTGAACCGGCCAGAACAGGAACCAGAGCTTCTAGAACATGAGCCATCACAATCTTGGCTTTGGACTTCTGCATTTCAGATGGAGTCCCAGGATGGGACTTCCTTATGCCTGCCTGCCCCTTTAGAGAAGGGACACCTGAGTGGTGCGCATCCCAGGCCTTTGCTCAGCCTGCCTGGCAAAAGTGGTCTAGCCTCCAAAAGGCCAAAGTCACCCTTTCATCAGGGGACAGGGTCAAGGTGTACCATCACCCACCTTCATCCCTATCCACTGGTTCTGGGCATCAGAAAGTCTGTTTATTGTTGCTGCTGTTATTACTATTATTGTTTGAGGTTCAGAGAGGTTAAGTAACTTGCCCGAGGTCACACAGGAAGTCAACTGGCTGTTGAAGACAATAAGATTTGAGGCCCATGCCTCAAGGTAACACCCACACAAGTGTTATATCACTTCCTATCCCCACGGAGAATGGACACATGTATAAGTATGGTTGAGTTCCTTTACTGTTCACCTGAAATTATCACAACTATACCCCAATTGTTAATAGGCTATACTCCATTACAAAATGTTTCTGGTGTTAAAAAAATAATAAAAATAAAAATTTTAAAAATTCCTACAAATACACACTTGACTTGGACTCCATGCTGAGCAAAAGCATTTTTTTAAAATGTATATGCTTCTTTTCTAAAAGCATTATAAGATCCAGTGCCATTTTAAGATCCTAATTACCTCCCTGCCTCTCATCTCCTATGAAGGGGGTAGGTGTCTAGATTTGTCTCTGGACATGCTACATGTCCAGCATGTAGCCACATACAGCTAGTGAGCCCTTGAGATGTGGCTAGTCTGAATTGAGATGGGCTGTGAACATAAAATACACACTAACTTCCAGAGACTTGAAAGGAAAGGGCATGTAAATATCTCATTGGTAAGCTTCATATTAATGACATTTGGAAATGATAGTATTTTAGATTCAAATTAATTTCATCTGTTTCTCTTTACTTTTTAGTGTGGCTCTTGGGATAGTCAAATTGCATCTGTGAAATTACAGTTGAGGCCCACATCATAGTTCTTCTGATGCAACCTGGCGCTGCTGTAGATGGTCCGGCTAATGGGATGATGAGGTCATATCGAGATGGGGGAGCCAGAACAGAAGGCAAGATGGCTTTGCCAGGCAGATATTACTGCTTCTCAGACATGTATTTCCAGGGAGACAGCATAGATAGGGTTGTAAACTCGCCAGATTCAGCACCTCAGTTCCACTGCATCCAATCATAAAGCCAGTGAAGCAAGACTAAGCTATGGGCTTTGGAACCAGATAGGTTCAACGTCTGCCACACAATCTGCCAGCTGTGTGACCCTGGACTAGTCACTCAGCCCTGAGCTTCAGTTTCCTTATCTCTAAAATGGGATATAGCACAGAGATTCCTAGAAGGTCCTTAAGAGGATAAAATGAGGCAAAGTGCGTAGAGCACCCAGGGCAGTGCCTGGCACCTTCAGAGCTCAGTAAGCTTAGATAACAACTGTAAGTCATTACAGTGTGAAAATACAGCTTAGAGACCAGGCTACTTTGGTCTTGGCTTAACAGTGTTTGGGATCTGCACCCTATTGGATGCCCCTTGCTCACCTGGTCCATGGATAGAAGTGGGCGGGTTCACGGTTGACACGTGTGGGCACAGTGGTCTCAGTGGTGGTTGGGCCCCGAGTCTTGTCAGCCAGGCTCTGCTCAATGGCCATCTGGACCAGCTCGTCCTCGCTCAGGCTGCTGTACAGGTTGTATTCCTCTTGCCCAATGGCGCGCGGTCTGCCCCGAGCACTGATCTCCGTGGCCATCCTCTTCCACGCCTCACCTCCGCCTCCAGAAGACACTCAGCAGGGAGGAGCAAGCATCAAACCAGAAAACTCTGTGAGGAGATCAAAGCCATCCTGGTAACTAAGAGTTTGGAAAGTAGCTGTGTTTAGACACAGGGAAGGCTATGCTTTCTTGCAGCAATCACACAATCATGTTTCATCCTTTCGTTTTGTCATATGATCTACCCAATCACCCATTCACCTATCCATCCATCCATCCACCATCCATCCACTCCTCTATTCATCAGTCTGCCTGCCTGACTATCCATCCAACCAACTACCCACCTGTCCAATTATTCATCCTCTCTTGGATCTAGCTGTCCACCTACCCACTCATTTATCCATTCACCCTCCCATTCGTTCACCTCACCATCCATTTGTCCAACCTTCTAATAATCTGTCCATCCAACCATCCATGCTCCTATCCATCCACTCATCTGTCTATCCAACCATCCAGTCATTCACCCATCTCTCCACTATTCAACCTCTGATGTATTTGTCTGTCCCCCACCCAGTCATTTATCCATTCAGCCACCTATACATCTATGTATTCAACCAACCATCCACTCATCCACGGTTTATTTTTCCATCCCAGACAGCCTATCTATGCATGTATGCATGCATCATTAATTGAGAGATTATTTACTGAGCACTCTTCTAAGCTTTGGTGATATAACAATACCAACGACAGAATCCCTGCCATCACGGCACTTACACAACTGTGCTCACATTCCTTCCTTCCAATTATCCACAACACCTAATTCCCCACTTCTCTGCCCTGTACTAGAGTTGTGATTATTAGAGATGAATCATATGCTCTAGTTAAAAACCAGTTGTTAAAATCACTTGCCATGTTAATCCAGGGACTGTCTTCTCAAAAAAAAAAAAAAAGCCTAAAGGTGAAATGGACTTTGCTTGAGTCAACTGCTTTAAGGAAATGAGGCCAAATCAGCTAGGCCTGACTTTTGTTTTGACTGGCTGACATGCAGTGTGACTCTAGGTCAGTGGTTCTGAGCCTTGATTGAAGATTAGAGTCATATAAGGTCTTTTAAAAAAAATATGCAAAATACCAGGGCTGTAATTTGGTTTGCTCAGCAAATATTCACCTTCCTCTTCCCCTCAGAGGCAGATTGTTCCCCTGTCCTTCCCCGCTGAGATTGGGCTTGGCCTTGTAGCTTGCTCTGGACAGTGAATATTGGTGGACATGATAAAGCAGCCAGTTGACACGCGCATGGGCAGTGGCACTCGCTCCTCTGCCAGCTCCAGGACTCCCCCCGGAGCCATTGCCCTTTAGCTGGGCCCCAGAGTGAACTCACTTGGGGCAGCCTTAGCCCAACCCGCATAGAGGAGCTGTGTCCAGTGGGCCTGCAGCCTGAAGCTCAGTAGCCCAGCCTGGCCTGGCCTAGATCAGCCCATCGACCTGCAGACGCAGAACACCAGAATAAACTCTTTTTTTTCCCCTTGTTTTGGCTGCACCAAGTAACTTGTGGGATCTTAGTTCCCTAACAAGAAATTGAACCCCTGCCCTCCTCATTAAGATCATGGAGTCCTAACCACTGAACCACCAAGGAATTCCTGAGAATGAATTCTTATTGGGGGTGCTGTGTTATGTAGGATTCTTGTGGCTCTAGATAACTGATACTCAAAAGACTATGCCAGGCACTTCACAAAGAAAAGAGCTAAATGGCCAACCACCAGAGGTAAGGGCACTTCACTTCCTAAGTATCTGGGGAGAATGTAACTCAAGACTCCAATGTAATACCGCTATATACCCACCAGAATGGCTCAAGAGAAGATGGGAAATGATGAGGGTTAGAGAGGATGTGGAGAAACCAGGATGCTCCCTACTCCTGGCAGGAGTGTCAAAATGGGATGACATTTGCTAATGCTGAGCATATTTATTTCCTTTGATCCTCAAATCCCCACTCCAGGCTCTACGTCCGAGACTTGTGTACAAAAAGGCAAGTTCAAGAATATCCATAGCAGCACTGTTCATAATAACCCCGTGGAAACTCCCCAAATGTCTATCAGCATTTGAATGGATTACTACATTCTGGTATATTCACGTGATTTGAAACACTCAAATCGCCGCTATACACAATAACAGGATGAGTCTCATGAGCCAAACTGAGCAAAAGAAATCGGATAATAAAGAATATACACACACCATTCAACTTGTATAAAGTTCAAGAACAGGCAATGGAGAGTGATTACCTTTAGGAGTTAACAAAGTGAGAAGGACCATGAAGGGGGCCGGTTACACGGTGTTTTTTTAAGACTTTTTTTTGATGAGGACCATTTAAAAAGTCTTTGTTGAGTTTGTTACAATTTTGGTTCTGTTTTATGTGTTGGCTTGTTGGCCCTGAGGCATGTGGGGCCTTAGTTCCCTGACTGGGGATCGAACCTGCACCCCCTGCATTGGATGGGGAAGTCCTAACCACTGGACTGCCAGGGAAGTCCCCTGTATTTCTTGATCTAAGTGGTTTACTATCGGTTGGTTCCCTTTGAATCCTTGGAGCAATTCAAGTGATCTGTACGCTTCTCTGTGAGTACATTATACCACAATAATATGTCTACTTTAAAAGTATATAAGATTGGTTCTCTATAAAGGATTGTGTTTGGGCCTCATCTCAGACCCATTGCGTCAGAATCTCTGGATTCTGGTGTGTGGCCTGGGTGTCACTCTTTTTCTAAGAGCTCCACGGGGGACTGGGGACCATCACTTGGCAGAATGAGCGGTGATAAAGCACAAGTCGGGTAGGGGAGCACCATCCGGGGTGGAGGAGGGGCAAGGGATGAGGACACGGGCTGAGTCCTTGGTAAATATTCTTCCCATGACTGTCACCGGGGCTTACCTGGTAGCTGATGTCCATCAGCAGATGAATGGATAAGAAAGCTATGGTACATATACACAATGGAGTATTACTCAGCCGTTAAAAAGAATACATTTGAATCAGTTCTAATGAGGTGGATGAAACTGGAGCCTATTATACAGAGTGAAGTAAGCCAGAAGGAAAAACACCAATACAGTATACCAACGCATATATATGGACTTTAGAAAGATGGTAACAATAACCCGTGTACGAGACAGCAAAAGAGACACTGATGTATAGAACAGTCTTATGGACTCTGTGGGAGAGGGAGATGGTGGGAAGATTTGGGAGAATGGCATTGAAACATGTAAAATATCATGTATGAAACGAGTTGCCAGTCCAGGTTCGATGCACAATACTGGATGCTTGGGGCTAGTGCACTGGGACGAACCAGAGGGATGGTATGGGGAGGGAGGAAGGAGGAGGGTTCAGGATGGGGAACACATGCATACCTGTGGCGGATTCATTATGATATTTGGCAAAACTAATACAATTATGTAAAGTTTAAAAATAAAATAAAATTTAAAAAAATAAATAAAATAAAGTAAAAAAAAAAAAAAAAAAGAATCTACCTGCCAATGCAAGAGACTGGATTTAATCCCTGATCTGGGATGATCCCTGGAGAAGGAAATGGCAACCCACTCCAGTATTCTTGCCTGGGAAATCCCATGCACAGAGGAGCCTGGAAGGCTACAGTCCATGTGGTCCCAAAGACTCAGACATGAGGTAGCGACTGAACGTACACACACACACATACACACAATTACTGTCACAGCCCTAAGAGTAACAACTGTTGGCCTATAAAGTTCCACCTGATCTCCTACCTCTACCATTATTATTATTTTGCAGCAGCAACAACATCAGTTTTGCTTATTGTATAAATAGCTCAAGACTGGGAATCAAAGAGACTTGGGTAAATTTCCCAGCTCAGCCATGAGCATCTTCGTCTCTTGGGCCCTTGGTTTTTCCATCTGTTAAATGGCAGGATGGACTAGATCCTGCCCTCTGTCACTGGCACTGTGCAGCCAGGTGGTCCCCACAGCCGTCTGGGCCAGACCCTGCTTCCCACGCCTCCCTTGCTACCCTGTGCCTAAGGTCCCTGCCTTGGCTTTTCCAGGCCTGGAGTCCAGCTCTACCCCTGACTTGGAACAAGGCAGAGACTCAGTAACTGTGGTGCTACCTGACCAGAAGTACAGACGCCCAGTGCCTGGCCTGTTTTGATGCCTCCACCTGCGGGCATCCCTCTGCTCCAGGCCAGTGGCCAGGGGGGAGAGCACTGGACTAAGAGTCAGAGACCTGAGTTACAGTCTCCAAGTCGATGCTCAAGTGCTGTGTGACCTCAGCCACATCCCTGTCCCTCTCTGGGCCTCAGTTTTCCTGAGTTACAGTCTCCAAGTCGATGCTCAAGTGCTGTGTGACCTCAGCCACATCCCTGTCCCTCTCTGGGCCTCAGTTTTCCTGAGTTACAGTCTCCAAGTCGATGCTCAAGTGCTGTGTGACCTCAGCCACATCCCTGTCCCTCTCTGGGCCTCAGTTTTCCTGAGTTATAGTCTCCAAGTCGATGCTCAAGCGCTGTGTGACCTCAGCCACATCCCTGTCCCTCTCTGGGCCTCAGTTTTCCCATTGCAAAAGGAGGGTTTTGGCTAGAAGTCTTCCAAGGGCTCTTCCTGTTCTAAAATTTCTGCAGCTCATTGAGATGTTTGGTCAGCTCTGTGCTAGTGAAGCCCAAACTCTTTGTCCCTGGGGGTCCCTATGGCCACGTCAACAAATTCTCCATAGGTATGGAGCTTAGCAGGGGGAATAGGGACCCAGGTAGGAGTGGAAGGATCTCAGATCTGAGAGTCAGGAACTCTAGGTCTAGTTTCAATTCTTCAACTTACTAGCTTTGTGACCTTGGTCAAGTCACTTCCCCTTCTGGGCTTCAGCTCCTTTATCAGTAAAAATGGGAATGAGACAACACACTTCACCACGTTGTGGGAGCCATACCTATGCTGGGTAGGTGCGGGCAGTGGGGAGGAGACCCCTCCAGTCCTTCACCCCAAGATAGCCATTGGCTCTGCAGCCTGCTGTGGGTGGTTCAGAGGCACCTGGACAGCACTCAGCTCCAACAAGCACCCCTTCCCTGACCAGATTTCTAGGAAGGCGAGGGCAGCTAGGTGATGCCACCTGGAGCTGCCATCTCCTGCAACTAATGCCAGACTCCCCAATCCCCCATCCCCCACCCCCATGGGTGAGATGCATCCAGAGACTTTCCCTTTTATCATTTATCTCATGGCATTGCCTTGACAACAGCCCGAGAAAGTAAGAACGTTTTTTGTTGAATTAACTTACTAAATCTTCTGCATCCTTGAGCCTTCCACCAGGACTTGATGTCCCTACGTACTTGATACCCACACATGGGTGTGATGGATGAAGCAATTACGATTCAGAAAGGGGAAGGGAAAGGGTCGCATGAGGACAGGCAGCTGGAACATAGGGCTTTGGAGCCCAAGCTTCCTACCTCAAAGCCAGTGCTCCTTCTGGGAATTTCAGGGACACGGATCCAGGTAAGCAGCACTCACGGGGTTCTGAGCAGGTAGGGATAATATTGCCATCCTCCTCCAGCCTGGCATCTGCACAGTGGGCACAGTGTCAGGCTCTCAGCCCATGCAGGGGAAGTTTCCCAGATGGGGGTTGACCTTGAAGGTTCTTGAAGGAGAGGAGCTTCCCCATCTTCGCTGTGGGACCTGACATCTCTTGATTTTCCCATTGAGATCCTCAGTCTGTCTGTGGCCACACCACCCTAAACAAGCCCAGTCTCATCTGATCTCGGCCTAGTTAGTACTTGGTTGGGAGAGCCTCAGCCTTGAGTAAGTTCCCCACCTTTAGAAGCCTCATGTGCAAAAACAATGTCACTGGTAAGGACTGTTGTGAGGAGGTGGTGGTAGAATTAAGAGGGCGCAGGCGTAGCGGGCCTAGCACGGGACTCGGCTGTTGGTGTGGAAGCCTGCGATGCCCGGTTGCTTCCCCGTCACTGGGCTTCCCCGTCACAGGCTAGGGCTGCTGCCGAGGACACGGGGGTGTCTCCCCGAGGTGGTTGGGACTCCCCAGCCTTAGCCTGAGGGGCTGTTAGGGAACAGCCTCTGGGGACACTGGCTGGGTTCAAATCACAGCTTTGCCTGTTATTAGAAGTTGAGTTACTCTACCTGTTTAGTTCAGTTCAGCTCAGTTCAGTCGCTCAGTCATGTCCGACTCTTTGCGACCCCATGGATTGCAGCACACCAGGCCTCCCTCTCCATCACCAACTCATGTTTGAGTAGTTTACTCAAACTCATGTCCATTGAGTCGGTGATGCCATCCAACCATCTCATCCTCTGTTGTCCCCTTCTCCTCCTGCCTTCAATCTTTCCCAGCATCAGGGTCTGTTCCAATGAGTCAGTTCAGGTAGCCAAAGTATTGGAGTTTCAGCTTCAGCATCAGTATTTCCAGTGAATATTCAGGACTGATTTCCTTTAGAATGGACTGGTTGGATCTCCTTGCAGGCTAAAGGACTCTCAAGAGTCTTCTCCAACACCACAGTTCAAAAGCATCAATTCTTTGGCACTCAGATTTCTTTATAGTCCAATTCTCACATCCATACATGACTACTGGAAAAACCATAGCCTTGACTAGATGGACCTTTGTTGGCAAAGTAATGTCTCTGGTTTTTAGTATGCTATCTAGGTTGGTCATAACTTTTCTTCCAAGGAGCAAGTGTCTTTTAATTTCATGGCTGCAATCACCATCTGCAGTGATTTTGGAGCCCCCCAAAATAAAGTCAGCCACCGTGTCCACTGTTTCCCCATCTATTTCCCATGAAGTGATGGGACCAGATGCCATGATCTTAGTTTTCTGAATGTTGAGCTTTAAGCCAACTTTTTCACTCTCCTCTTTCACTTTCATCAAGAGGCTCTTCAGGTCTTCGCTTTCTGCCATGAGAGTGGTGTCCCTACAGTGAGCTTAATAAGAGCACCTGTTTCATGGCAGAGTGACGGGGGGGTGAGGAGGTGAAGTCCTGGGTGATACCCTGCCCCTCTCTTGTCCTCAGTTTCTCCCCATCTTCGTGTTGCTCAGCTTGATTTCTGAGGCCTCGGCTT
Source organism: Bos mutus (assembly GCF_027580195.1). NCBI lineage: Eukaryota > Metazoa > Chordata > Mammalia > Artiodactyla > Bovidae > Bos > Bos mutus. Next base: position 57,731,603 of record NC_091637.1, read on the forward strand.
GGGGGCTGGGCCACCTTCTGGGCCTGCGTCCAGGAAAGAGGCCAGCGGTCTCACAGGACCCTCTGGGAGGCTGATTGAGATAAAAATAGCCCTTTCCCAGGGAAAGTGAGAGTGCAGTGGGCCCTGCCAGTCAAGCTAGGGGCCTGCGGAGGGAGCAGTGTTTGAGCGTGGCCCATCCAAAGCCAGCTTGGAATAGGGGAGACCGAGGCTTCCGGGGGCCCCTCTTTTCCTCCTTTGTGGGTCCCCAAACATTGGCTCCAGGGGAACCCCCACCTCTCCTAGGTGGCATCTGTAAAATGGGGGTAACAGTTGCTGTGATGGGGATTCTTGTGTTAACACAATAAAGTACTCAGCACAATGCCTGGCCCATCCACAGTCGGTGCTCTTCCAAGCTGGGCCTCAGTTTCTACACCTGTAAAATGGGCATAGAAACATGGGCTTCTTGCAAGACTGAAGTGAGGATTAAATAATAGCATTTGAAAAGTGGTCCTTCTTCCTCTGGTTCCTTCCCCTCCCCACAAATCCAGGCTCCCTGACAGCCAGGGTCTGCCTGGGAGCCGGCAGGGGCCTGGGTTCCCACAGATGGGGTGGTGTCTTTGTGGCTGTTTGGGGTGGGAAGAGTGGCTTCTTGATGTCTTAGTAGAAATGGGCTGGGAGCATGGCTGGGAGTGTCAGGGACAGGAAAGGGCCTGGCAGGCATCTTCCAGGGCACCAAGCTCGCACTCTGCTGGGGACCTGAGTCAAAGGTAAGAGCCCAGATAAGCCACTTCCAGCCCTCCGCTCATCTGCCTTCCCTTTCCTTCCTCGTCCACTCACTATCTGTCCCAGATGCCTTCCTGTGGCTTCACCAGGAAGCCTCCCCGATCTGATGGCTGAGGAGCCCTGAGCTGCCTCAAGGGCACCCCTCCTCTCCTAGTACTCTGACTGCCCTCTGTGGGCCTGGCTCCCTGGGGAGTCCAAAGGTGTCCATAGAGCAGGGCCATGTCACATTCATGCCATAACCCAAGGACCTAACCCAAGGCCAGGTACCCAGTAGGTACTTAATAAATGTCAGACGGGCAGGTGAATGAATGATTGGGTCAAACCTTGGAAGCACAGCTATGGTGAGAAGACTCTGCTTTTGGTAGAGAGCATGACCGCAGATGTCTGACTGCCTGGGTTCAAAGCCAGCTCTGCCACGAGCTGGCCGTGTCATGGGAAGCAGGTTGCTCCCACCCCTTCTGCCTCACTTTGCCCTTCTGTAAAATGGAGACATAGCAGCATCTGGTCTACAGAGGTACAGTCAGACGAAACAAGGTGACATGGAAAAACATGGATAAACAGGGGGCAGGCCACTTAGCACGTGGCCAGCAGCCCAGGAAAACCTGCTAACACTAGTCCACGCTCCTGAGATGCTGTGATTCTCTGCTCTGACTCATTCCTGCCCAGATGCTGTCACCTGGAACTCCTTCCCGGTTGGCAGTTTCCGTGTGAGCCGCTTTCCCCTCAGCTGTGATTAGGAGGGACATTAGTCCAGGCAGCCCCGTGGGACCCTGTTGGGAGGGCCCGGGGGTGAGTAACGGGCTCAGAGCTTGGGAAGGAGGGAGATCGTCACGCCCTCCCCAAGCCCAGCCTGGGTGCAGGATGGATTCTGCCCACCACTTCCAAATCCCTCACTCCCCAGGGCCCCTCCCGCCACCTCCTCCCTTCCTGCGTATATGACCTTCTGTCCTGGGAACTTTGGAAGGACCCACAGCCCGTCCCACTCCTTCTAATCCTGGGTTTGAATTCATGTGTGAGGTGACCGCCTACAAACAACAATAGAGGGTGTCTAGTGAGCACTTATTTCCTGGAATAGGGCTGGCACGTAGTAAGGGTAGGATGAGTGTTTCAGGCAGGGTCGACTTACGTGTTTTAGGTATGAGTGTGGACTGTCTGAGTCAGCTCTTATGCAAAGCGCTGTGTTTCAGACGCTGCAACAAGCACTGGGAGAACCACAGCCCTAAAGCCTCCCCTTGCAGTTAATTTACACTCTCCTGAACGTTGTCTGCTTGAGCCACGTGGTAGATATATGATGAGGGTGTTTTTTGTTCCCATTCTACAGATGAGGAAACTGAGGCAAAAGCAGGGCAAAATTGACAAAGAAGAGACCAGAGGCTACATCTTCTGACTTCACACCTAGTCCTCATCCCATGTAACCAACAGATTTTAGTCATTTTGTAAGCTTTGAATAAAGGGCCAGGTTAAACTGAAGGCTATATATATATAAACACACACACATACGTATACATTCAAAGGGGGCTTCCTTGGCTCAGATGATAGAGTATGGCTGCAATGCAGAAGACCTGAGTTCAATTCCTGGGTCGGAAAGATCCCCTGGAGGAGGAAATGGCAACCCAGTCCAGTATTCTTGCCTGGAGAATCCCATGGACAGAGGAGCCTGGCGGGCTACATTCCATGCGGTCGCAAAGAGTCAGACAGCACTGAGCAATTAACATTTTCACTTTCGTATATTAATATATTATAAATGTACATACATATATGTTACATGAGTATATAATTGTCTATCGATGTATTCCAGGGCCTCCCAAACATTCCATGACCTTAGTCTGAGGCAGTCCTAACCTCTGACTGCTTGGTGAGCCTGGGGCCGTATGAGGAAGTGAGGAATTGGCCTGGACGGTTTCTTGGCCCCTAGGGTTCTCAACCCCACTTCTTGTGAAGCCCAATAAGTTTATGAAGCTTAATCTTTCTGATCTGCTGTTGCCCCAGATCCGGAGGGGTCCTGGGAAATCTGAGGAAACACTTCTAGCTGGAGACTCCTGTTTGTAAAACATTAAAGCATCTCTTCCCTTCTCGGGTCCTAAGGCTTTAAAAGCTAAACCATAGAAAAGGCTGGTGCTCATACCACTATGTATAGAACAGATGAACAACAGGACCTTCTGTATAGTACAGGGAGCTATATTTAATATCTTGTAACGACCTATAAACGGAAGAATCTGAAACAATACATATATCGGGTTAACCAAAGAGTTCGTTTGGATTTTTCTGTAAGATGTTATGAAAAAAGTCTACTGAACTTTCTGGTCAACCCAATATACGTGATTAACTGAATCACTTTGCTGTACACCTGAAACATCATAAATCAACTACACTCTAACTAAAAAAAAAAAAAAAAAAAGCCGGTGCTGTGTGTCCCTGCACCATTTCCTGGCCAATTTCACACACTGCACCTTTTGACTTTCTCAAGACCCCTGCACTGGGGGAGGATTCTTCCCATTGCCCAGATGGGAAGACTGAGACCCAGATTGTAAGTGGTAGAGAGCCCCCCCTGCCCATGTTTTCATCAGACTCTCTGACACTGAACGCTTAGGGCAGTGGGCAGGGGTTAGTCTGGAAGTCTCTGCTAAGGGCTGACCTGGCCCTGGTGGGAGCGGGAGTGGAATCCGGGCCATCTTGCTTGGCCCCCAGAGGGGCCCAGGTTAGAGCCCCAGGGTGGGCCTTTGCAACCGGCAGTGCTGACAAGCCTCTGGCTGCTGGCGTCTGGGGCCTCACAACTGTTAGGATTTGAGCCTTTGTTCAGACTCTAAACCTCTAAAGCCCCTCCCAGCTCTTCTGATCTCAGAAACTTTGATGCTGGTGACATACACACTCCTGGCTTCCCTCGGGAGCTAGGACTCTAGATTTCTGAGGCTGCATGAGGGTTGTTGGAGGTTACTGAGCTGACCTGTTACTAAGTAACCTGTTGAAGGTTACCTGACCACTGCTGACCCATAGCCCAGGAGGGGAAACTGAGGCCCAGAGACAGGGTTCGACCAGCCCAAGCCATCAAGGAAGGAGGTGACGAACAGGGATTTGAACGTGCCCAAAGCTACATCCGCTCCCACGCCACCACGCCCCCAGACCCTCTGTGTCCAGCGTACACAGAGGAGTCCAAGACTGTCCTAAACGAGCTGAGCACCGCTTGCCAACCTGAATCAGGATGAATCGCTCACCAGGGCTTAGGACCCTGATGACATTTTAGAAGATTATGTATTGATTGTTGCAAACTGCAGGCAGAGGCTACCCCCAAAACAGGGGGAGAGAAATAGGGGGAGGGGGAGACAGGGAAGAAGAAAAAACAAGGGGGGAAAACCTCTTTCCTCTTTTTTGTTGGAAAATATTCCATTTTCCAAGGAGAAGCACATACTCTGCACAGGCCTAAAGGCCCACAGCCTGAGGCGGGGCCATGAGCACCAGCTAAGAAAAGCATCAGTGAATGCCAAGTTTCCATTTTATATCTTTGGGTCCCATGCTATTGAGTCCCCAGGCCCCGTGGGTCACCTTCTGCTCAGCCTCCCAAGTGGAGGACGTGTCTCTTACCTCCCAGCCCTGAAGGGGCTGGTCCTGGCACAGCTAGCCCCCTCCCATGCCCCTCCGGGCCCACCTCCTCACTTTTTCCTACAGCAACGGCTCGGCGCATACAGGTCTGGCACGTATGGAGTACTCGAGACCCCTGCCCCGGTTTCTGCCCAGGGCTTAGCGAATGCCAGGCTTTGCCTTGTGCCAGAAGCCTGGGCTGGGGATGAGAAGGGGCCGGGCTCCCTGGTGTAGGTCTGAGCCTCTGATCACTGTTGCTCCAGCCCTCGCACGTAGCCAAGTATGGCTTTGCATGCTAAATTGCTTCAGTCGTGTCCTACTCTTTGCGACCCTAGGGAGTGTAGCCCACCAGGCTCCTCTGTCCACGGAATTCTCCAGGCAGTGGGTTGCCATGCCCTCTTCCAGGGGATCTTCCCCACCCAGGGATCGAACCCACGTCTCATGTCTCCTGCATTGGCGGGCAGGTTCTTTACCACTAGCGCCACCTGGGGAGCCCAAGTATGGCCTTGCCCAGCCCTATTGTGGGCACCCGGAGGACATGGACTCTTTCTCATCTTGACCCCTGGGTGGTAGAATGTTCTGGAAGCTCTAACTCTAGGCTCCAGAAGCGAAAATCTCAGGTGGGCAGGGGTGCCCTCCCAGAGCCCTCTCTCTCCTCACCCAGCCTAACCACATGCAGGGCTGGCTGGAAATCTTTTATTCGAGATCACTCCAAAATCAGCTAGGATCCTTCTCCTTTTGGTTTTTTTTTGTTGTTTGTTTGCTTGCTTTTGTTCTCCTGCCTTTGCTTAAATCTTTTTCTTTTCCTCCCTCTACTTTCTCTGTCTTTTCTACCCCTCTTTTCTGTCTCCTTTTTTTTAAACAATTCAGGCAGGTTAGGAATCACCTAACTTCTGTATGGAAAATCTCATGAACAGAGGAGCCTGGTGGGCTATAGTGTCCATAGGGTCATGAAGAGTCAGACACAACTGAGCTACTGAGCATGAGTTCTGTATTACCATCACCTTCCCGAAATGTTTTCCTCGGCCACAAAGCTCTTAACAACTCATTTATACTCCCAAGCATTAATTGGTTCAAAAGAAGGTGCTGAGGATGAGAAGTAAAGAAATAAACAAGTCCTGTGACAGCTGCCCGCTCCAGGCGGCCTGACCCTCTTCAGCTCAGCAGTGGAAGGACAGTGGGCGGGTCCAGAGATATTTTTGTGCCTCCTCTGGGAAGACTCTTTTGGATCCAGCTTGTCCACATTGTACGGCACCTTATGATGATTCATTGGTGCCAGGACGGGTCTGTTTACTGCCGTGCTGGTGCCCTGGGGGACCTCAGAGACCATGGCTTAGGCTGTGGGCACTGGAGGCCCATCAGCTAAGAGGCCAGGATTTGAGTCCCGTCTCCAACACCTCCTAGCTCTCTGGCTTTAGATGAGACCCTTAAGCTCTCGGGACCTCAGTTTCCACCTTTGGGAAATGGGAGTGACCATCGTCTCTAATTCATGCTGCTCAGGAGCAGAGTCAGTGAGAGGAACTACCGCAAGCGCTGGGCCAGCGCCCGGCTCACGGTGAATGCTCAGTGAAGGCTCAGGGGTACAAGTGCTCTTATTCATTGTCAGGTCTCCAGGGGTGGATCACACACGGCCCCACCCCAAGGAGGAGGAAGAAGGTGACACCCTCCCCCCACTACCAGGCCCTCGTGGGCTGGACTGTTTGTGCACGAATGGATGATGCAACCTGGAAGGCTGCCAGGTGGTGGCAGCCACCAGTCCTGGAGGGGGCTGTGCTGTAAACAGGCCTGCCATCAGCTGTCAGGACCTGTCCAACTGTTGCAGAAGTGACTGGAGTCCGCCCCTGGCTGCCCCACTGCGCTCTGCCCCGGGCCTCCAACCGCAGAGGTCAGGGGCTATGGCTGGTGCGCTGGCCCCGCTGGCTTTGCCTGGGCACTTGTTAACTCCCTCAGCTGCTGCCTCGTGCATAAACTTTCCCATTGTCGAGGCAAGCTCTTCTATCCTGTGCCGGGAGCTCAACTTCTGCCCTGACTCAGGCCTTAATGACTTACCTAAAGGTCTCTGCCTCCCTGCTTCTTCTTTCCCCTGGCTTTGCAAGGAGCTGCCTGAAGTCAGATCCTCCCCACCGCTCCTCTGCTCAAAAATAATCAGAATGTGTTCCATCCTCTTGCCTGGCCTGGTGGGAGCAGTATCTCCCACCCCTACCCCCATTCCCGACTTCCCCTTCCAGCATCACCGCCACTTCTCACCTCCTGACCCTTTGCTGTAACCACACGGCTCTCCCTACTATCTCCCCAGACCCACCCCAGCTTGTCTGCCTTTGCCTGAGCTGATCCTCCAGCTGGAAGTCCCTGTCCCACCCACCCTCCGCCCACCTGAGACATCTATCCATCTTTTCAAAGGCCAGCACTTCCTTGAATGTGTCCTCATGTTTACACACACCCCCCTTTTCATTCTTTACGTGGTATCTTAGTTCTGTTTGCAGATTCTATTTCCTCTCCTAAACCCCAAGTTATTGCAAATACAGCTCATGGCATCCAAGGTTGCTATCACCACCCCCCCCACACACATACACACAATCCTGCCCATACATAGATGTTCCATAGACGCTCCATAAATGGCACATGAAATTAACACCCCCATGCATGAAAATATCTCTTCCCTCAACCTAAAAGCATTTCTGAAAGTCATTTGTCTGATACAGACATTGCCCAAGGCCTATAGAACCAACAATAGCATCATTGATAACTCCTTTTGCATTGCCATTTTTAGAAGTACACAGTAGAATGATATTCTGAGCAAGAATCCTCTGGAAGATTGGACAAGTACATGCAAATGGCTGATTCTCTGTGCCCCCAGTCCAAAATAAAAGTCACCAGCCTGCTTTAATAACTCAAGAGAATAGGAGAAAGAGGGAGACACACAAACATACTTTGACTCTAAGAGGCTATGAATAGACACCGCAGCAGTTAAGTCCCAGCCCGACAAGCAGTCTTTCTGCATAAGAAAGTTGAAAGCATGCATTACCTGTTAGGCTCTGAAACAAGGGTAAAATTCAGGGGTAAGAAAAAGGATTTTTCCTGAGAGTGTCTTAATTCAGAACATGCTCCCTGAGTTTGCCTTCAGCCCTGGCCCTGGGCTTCTGGCTGCTCTGCCAGGCAGTTCTGAAACGCTCTCCTTTGAAGCAGGGAGTTTATTTCGGGCCCATCGCATGACCAATGATGGCAAGCCAAACTATAAGATGTTATGAATCTCAGATTTCCTGTTTAAAGATTGCACCGAGGAAGCCGGGATCCTGGTTTCCTCCAGGCCGCGTCAATTACGGACTTGACTTCGGAGAGCATCTCGGAGCTTTGGCTCTCCCGTGACGTCATCACTTCTGATCCTTGACACGGAGGCCATATATGGGTATGTTTCTGGAACTCCCCAGGAGGGAGCGAGAGAGGAGAGAGATGCAGAGAGTAGGAGACACAGAGCTGGGAGAGAAAGCTGCAAGCAAGAGCAAGGAAGGAAGTGTGGGAGAGAGGAGAAGGGAGGAAAAGAGAGAGAAAAGAGGAAAAGTGGGAAGAAAGGATGGAGAGAGAAGAGAGGAGGAAGGAGGAGAGTCGGGGAGGCTGGGAAGGAAGAGGGGACGGAGGGAGACTGAGAGCAGTCAGGAAGGCAGGGAGGAAGAAGGCTGAACAAGAGGGAAGCGAGGATGCGCGGGTTCACTGTTGGGGCCTTTGCGGGCAGCAGGTGACAGAGCCTGGTATTTCCGGGTCCCAGGGTGGGAATCCAGCTGCTGGAGTCTGTGGGGTGGGCAGGGGAGCAAATGAACAAATAAGCCTGTGGGCAAGCCCCGTGCAGGGGCAGTGGAGCCCTTTCTCCAGGCCCAGGGAAGAAATGATCTGCTTCTGGACTCGATGGAGTGACCCAAAATGTTAGCCTCGGGTGGCAGAGACTGCATACGTAGGGCCACACGCCCTGAGCATGCACGATGCCAGGCACCCACATGCCCACGTCTGCGTTCAGATCTCAGGTTGCAGAGTGGGGGAAGCTGGAAATGTCACTTGGTCCACTCCTGTAAATGGAAAATAATTTCCATTTCAGAGACCACATCCCCTTGCAGGATATTGGACTTGTGACCCCAGAGTGTGGCTCACTTTGCATATTCCATCTGGAAATTAATCTCAGCGAGTTCAGGGAGCCCTGTAGTCGGGTCAGTGTTCTAGAGGCTGACCTGGGGCTGAGGACAGGAGGGAATGACGAGTCCCAGGCTGTCTCCCGGCTACTAGCCTCACCCTCACTTGGGAGAGTTCCCAGGCCACTGTGGCTGATGACCCCGCAAGGTCAGTTCACACATAGGACCCCTAGGCCATGTGCCATGACAGGGATGCAAGAGAAGAGGGGGCTGTCCGGGGCTCTTTACTGTTTGGGGATTTTTCTCGGCAGAAAGAAGTTCTAGCAGGTTCCATGGAGTGCGTCCTTGGAGTCCTACTGCTTCCTTGGGATCCCTGCCAGATGTAGGGCACAGATGCCACTGCTTTCTATGTCACAGATCCCAAATCTGGCCTTCCTAGGAGGACTGGGCTGTGGCAGGGACAGGGCCCCTTCTCAGGTGGCCCTCTGTCTTGCCTCTCCCTCCTAGTCCAGACAAACCTCATAGAGTCAAGAAAGCTGGAGAAACTCGGTCTCCAAATCCTGTTGCCTGTGGTTGCACTCAGCTTTTGAAAATTAAGAGCCCGAATTGTGCGTCACATCACAGGGAACAGAAAGTGCATCGGAGGGGGCTGGCCAGACACACTTTGACTCATATATGACAATGTCTTCTGGCTGCTCCTGCACCACTCTTGCAGCAAGTGCTATCATTACCCCCATTTCACAGATGAGAAAACTGAGGCATGGAGAGACTGGGGAGTTTGTCCAGAATCTATAAGTGATGGTTTAGCAATTTGAACCATGTTTGCCTGATGCAAAAACTGATGCTTTTAGCTGTAGCTCTATCTCCCCAAAGTGAAAGTGTTGGTCGATCAGTCATGTCCAACTCTTTGTGATTCCATGGACTATAGCCTGCCAGGCTCCTCTGTCCATGGGATTCTCCCGGCAAAAATACTGGAGTGGTAGCTATTCCCTTTTCCCAGGCATATTCTCAACCCAGGGATTGAACCCAGGTCTCCCGCATTGTTGTAGGCAGATTCTTTACCATCTGAGCCACCAGGGAAGCCCCTATCCTCCAGGTAATGAAGAAATCAAATGCTGGAGCAGAGCAAGGAGCACCACAAAGCTTTGACTATAAATCGGTGAATGTGTGCTATTCCCCTGGTCCTTCACTCATCCCGCGTGGGAGACTTGATGCTATGGATAAAGGTCCACAGAGTCCGAGACCCAGGTTGGCCTGTCTGTTCACATTACAGGTCAGTCAACTCCAAAATGAAGTTGGGCTAACTTGTCGATTCCCAAGCTAAACTGCACATTAGAGTCCTAATAAACTTAGCCATACCTGCCTCTACCCCAGAGGTTCCGAGGTCCATCCATATTGTTTCATGTAGTTCCAGATTGTTCCTTCCCGTTGCTGTGTGGTTTTCCATGCTCTGAATGTATCTCAGTTGGTCCACTCTGCTGCTGATGGTCCTTTGGGTGATACCTAGTTTGGGACTATAATGGATTTCGTAGCTGTGAACATTCTAGAACATGTCTGTTGGTGAATATCCATGCCCATTTCTGCTGGGCCAACACCTAAGACAGGAATCACTAGGTCATAAAATCAGTGTATGTTCAGCTGCAGGAACACAGCCAGTTTTTCCAAGGTGTTGGATCAACTTACCCTCCCACAGTCTGTGTGTGTGAGTTCCAGGTGCTCCACATCCTCTCCAACACTTGGCATTTTCCACCTTTTCTCCCATTATCCATTCTGATGGGCAATACTGCTAATTCACTAAGGTTTTCACTTAAGTGTCTTAGATTACAAATTACACAAACCTCTGAAAAGTCTTGGCCCCAGGGATATTCGGAGCCTTTGTGCAAGGCCCTATAGATGGTCCTGTGGAACAGTCCTCCAGGGAAAGTTTATACAGAGACAGAAAAGAGTCAATGGGGGCACAGATGCAGAGGCAGAAACCAAACAACTGGTCAACCTGCAGGGCAATGGAAAGAAGGCCTGGCAGCCAAGAGAAAACCCCAGGGCTCACAGATGGCACCAGGAGGCTTCTCTCCTGATCCCACACAGAGCCTCCCCTCCCTCCCTCTCTAGCTCCTTACCCTGCTTCATTTATCTCCAGAGCACTTATCACCCTCCCCCAGAGTTATGATGTATTTATTTGTCACTCATTATTTATTGCCTGCCTGTCCCGTCTGGAATAATGTTTCTGTTCACTGCTGTGGATCAGGGCTTACAATGATGCCCGGCGCATAGTAGGTGCTCATTAAATGACTGTTGCTATATGGGCTCACATGAATGCCACACAGCTCCTGGGTCTAAACTGGGAAAGGCTGTGTCGTGTTTGGCAGCTTCCTCCTGGCTCATGGCTGCATAGACACTCACGCTCACACACACACACACACACACACACTCACACACCCCGCAGACTTTTCGGGCTTCCCTCCGTGTTTATTTTAATCTGAATTCAATGAGTAAAGTTGGGGGGAGGGAGGCAGTTCATAGAGCCCCAAGCCTAATAAAGACCAGAGAGGGAGCCAGTCCCAGCATGTACTCCATATGACAGTGACGCCTCTTTCAGGAAGGAGAGAGAAAGAGGAGAGGGAGAGGGTGCTGTGAACTGGGATGTGGGACTCAGTGCTGAGTCTTGGAACAGTTTGGACCCAGTGACGGCACATCACCAGCTAAAATAAGCACCCCTGAGGTCTTGGTGCGCTGGCCCCTAGCCCTGGCTGCCTCTTGATATCAGTTTATTTTGGTTTCAAGGGATGAAGAGGGACAGGAAAGAGTCAGATCCACACCCTGGGCAGAGTGCTGGGGTGGAGAGGACGAAAGGCAGACGGCAGGGGTAGGGAGGGCAGACAAAAGCCCCGGGTCCTGGGAGGGAGGGAGGTGCGTCTACAGAAAGGAAGGAGTGGGCGAGAAGGCAGACAGAAGTCCCCACCTCTCCTCCTTTCCTTATGATGGGCACGGTGCCCTCTGGGCTGTGGCTAACCGACAGCTCATTTCCTCCGGAGCAATCGGGACCCTCCTCAACCTCCCAGCTCAGGGGGCCAAGGCAGACTCCTGGAGAGAAGACCGTTTGCCTATTTATAGGGAGCAAAGTGGCTCAGACAGTGAAGAATCTGCCTGCAATTCAGAAGACCCAGGTTCGATCCCTGAGTTGGGAAGATCCCCTGGAGAAGGGGATGGTGACCCACTCCAGTATTCTTGCCTGGAGAATTCCGTGGAGAGAGGAGCCTGACAGTCCATGGGGTCTGAAAGAGTCGGACACAACTGAGCAACTAACACTTTCACTTTGCTTTTCAGAGAGTAGAGTAAGCACATGACCTCACCCCTCAGATGGGAGAGCAGGGCAGGTCAGCCTCACACCCCATCACCCCCCTCAGGACCCCTGGGGACTGGAGAAGGGCTGTCCGATCCTGCCCTGCTCCCCTAACAGCCCTTGGGCATGTGAGGGAGGAACAACAGGATCTTGTAAGGATTTCCATCACAATGAGCAGATCCAAGACACAGACTCCATTGTGGAACACTGGGCTCTTTTCAGCTGCCTGGGCCTTCCTGGAGCCATGACCATCCATGACTGACCCTCAAACAAGAGCAGCCAGGACAGACCAGCAAGACAGCCAGCTTCACAACTCCCTGCTGTAAACCTCACTTGCCATTGTACAAATGGCCAATCCTCTTTGGCGGGCTGCAGAGTTACCCTGCCCAGAGACACAGAGGAAGGGCGTCTACCCCAACTCTCAGGCTTCAGCCTTTGGATACACAACCATCTGCAGCAGAAGCCCTGCATCCCCGGGCCCATCCATCCGTGAGCTCTTTCTCCAGGGAGCGTCTGGCTCTGGAGGATGTCCTAACAGAGGGTGGTCCTGGGCCTGGCGGGGACATGCTGGGCCAGCCCCGTGCAGACAGTATCTTCCTTGCAGGGAAGGACTCCACTGGTGCAACCCGTTGTCATCGTCCTGTCCTGTTTTCAGCATGGGCACTACGGCTGGTTAATCCCTGCTTGCTGCGGGACCTGCCCACAGCCCGGCACCTCGCTGAATCTGACTTTCATCTTCTGAGGCTAGGAGAGCACTGACTCTTCTCTTCCATGACTATTAGGGGATTGGACGAGATCCCAGGACTCAGACATCCCACCCCAGGCCCCGCACTCAGGAGACGTTCATCCATGGGACTTCTTCCACCCCACCTGCCCCCTGCAGAGGGTCTGTGTGTGCAGAGCGGGAGGGCATCTCCCACGGGCCAGGCAGGCTCAGGTGACCAGTGAGTGGGCCTTGGACTGATCCATCCTGGAAGCTGCTGGCCCCCTGCACTGGCCAGGCTGCTTGGCCCCTTCCAGGGCTTGATTTCATCATGCCTGAATCACCCTTGGGAGCTTGAGTGAGCTTTGTTAGCTGCCGGGAACAGGTTTTCCACGAACATAAACATGTTTCGAGTGGAGCTGGGAACTCTCTAATGCCCTTTGGTGAGAGGGAAGGCAACCCACCTCCCAACCAGGGCGAGCCTGCAGCCGGCTGGCCCTCCTGCCCAGGGGCGAGCCCGGGCTGTGTCAGACAATGCGTTTCCTGCCGGGTCCAGCCTCTCCTGGCCGGCTCAGCGCCATGTATACAGAGCTGAGGCCAGGTTGCTGGACCATTCCCTCCACCACTGCAATGGAGCAGGGAGGGCAGGTACCTCTTGTATTCGGTCCCTGGTCAGCCACTCTGGAGGTGGAGCTTGCAGGGAACAAAGTCTCCACTCCAGAAACGCAGCTGTCACAGGCTGGCATCTCTGCCGGGCAGCTGGCTGTCGGGCTGCTGACCGCTTCATCTTTGCCTTATTCCTCAGGGAATGCAAAGTGGCCAGAGACGTGACACTGCAGAGATGTCATCAGGGAGGCTTGGGCTTGCTGTGATAAGGGGGGACCTGGGTTCTGGGAGGGAGTCGGGGCTGATGAGGAGGCAGGCAATAGATTGGGTGTCCCGACATCCCGGGGTTGGGGAGGGATGCAGACACCCCCACTGAGCAGCCCCTCCAGGGGTCCAGGCACCTGCATGGCCATCCAAGAGGGAGGTATGTAATCCTGATGGAGGAACCGAGACCCTCCAGGGATTCACCTGCTCCCGGTGACGGTGACACCTCCAGCCATACCACCACTGTCCCAGAGAACTGAAAGATCAGAAGAAGAAATGTCCGAAGCAGAAGGTCCTCAGGGTTCATCCACCCCAGCATCCTTTTTCTGAGAAAAGGGAATATGAAGCTGGAGAGGGCGAGGCTTTGCAGAAACCACAGCTTCCAGAAATTAATTCTGCTTCTCCACAGCTCCATCCCAAGCTTATGGTGTGGCCATAGAGGTTGATAATCTCATCATGCCCTGGACACAAAAACCCAAGTTGCTGGGCAAGTGGGCAGGAACCCCACCACGTCAGAGGGAGATGGCAAAAGGCAGGCTGGATGTCCTCTGGGCACATTTACAATGCCTGCTGCCTCCTGGAGGCTCCCAGAAGTGCTTCGGGGTGGGGAGATTGTGGTTTGCAACAGACCACAAGTTCGAGTGAAGAGCTGGAGGCTCAAGCACAGGCAACGTGGGTGTCAATGTCACTGTGCTTCCCTGTTCCCACTCCAGGAGGTCAGGCAGGGGCCACTCTCAGCACAGAATCGCTTGTAAGGTGACTGCCCCGGGTCTCCCTTGCAGAGCCAAGTGGCTAAGAACCAAGACTCCGGAGTCATCTGCCAGCTCCACAACTTTCTAGCTGTGTGGTCTTGGATAACTTACTTAACCTCTCTGAGCCTTGGCATTCTGATCTATAAAGTGGGAGGAAAAAATGATAGTACCTATGCCTCATAGGAAAGCTGCAAAGATTAAATTTTATTATAGTGGGTGCCCCCATCTTACCCTCGGTTTCACTTTCCATGGTTTCAGTTACCCTCGGTCAACCGCAGTCTGAAAATATTAAATGGAAAGTTCCAGAAATAGACAATTCATAAGTTTTAAATTTCAAGCTCTTCTGAGTAGCAAGATGAAATCTCACACCATCCTGCTCTGTCTGCCTGGGACCTGAGTCATTCCTTTGTCCATCGCATCCTGGCATCGGTCACTCAGTGTCCATCTCAGTTATCAGATTGACTGTCGAGGTATCACGGTGCTTGTGTTCACTAAGTAACAATTTTACTTAATAATGAGCCCCAAATGCAGGCACATTGATGCTGGCAATTTGGATCTGCCAAAGAGAAGCTGTGAAGTGCTTTTAAGTGAAAAGGTGAAAACACACAAATTAATAAGGAGAGAAAAAAAAATATTGTATACTGAGGTTGCTAAGATCTAGGGTGAGAATAAATCTTCTATCTGTGAAATTGTGAAGAAGGATAAAGGGATTGATGCTAGTTTTGCTGTCAAACTTCAAATTGCAAAAGTTACAGCCACAGCGTGTGACAAGTACTTAGTTAAGTTGAAAAGGGCATTAAATTTGTACAATAGTTATTCTGAGAGAGAGAGACAGGGACTTCACTCACATATCTTTTATCACAATTGGCTCAGCTGGTAAAGAATCCACCTGCAATGCAGGAGACCCCGGTTAGATTCCTGGGTCGGGAAGGTCCCCTGGAGAAGGGATAGGCTACCCACTCCAATATTCTGGCCTGGAGAATTCCATGAACTGTATAGTCCGTGGGGTCTCAAAGAGTCAGAAAAAACTGAATGACTTTCACTTCACTTCATTGCTATGATTGTTTAGTTTTATTATTGCTTATTGTTGCTAATCTCTTACTGTTCCTAATTTATAAATTTAAACTTTATCATAGGAATGTATGTGGGCTTCCTAGGTGGCTCTAGCGGTAAACAACCCACCTGCCAATACAGGAGACATGACAAAAATTGATCCCTAGGTCATAAAGATCCCCTGGAGGAGGGTGTGGCAACCCTGCAGTATTCTTGCCTGGAGAATCCCACGGACAGAGGATCGAGGCAGGCTACAGTCCATAGCGTTGCACAGAGTCGAGCACAACTGAAGCAACTCAGCACGCATGCACGCATGTACAAGAAAAAGCAGTATATATAGATTCAGTACTATCCATGGTTTCTGGCATTCACTGAGGGCCTTGGAATGTGTCCTCCTTGGCTAAGAGGGAACTACTGTATACATTTTGGTCACCTGATGTGAACAGCCAACTTATTGGAAAAGTCCCTGATGCTGTGGAAAGATTGAGGGCAGAAGGAGAAGAGGGCATCTGAGGATGAGATGGCTGGATGGCATCACTGGTGCAATGGGCATGAACTTGGGCAAACTCTGGGAGATGATGAGGAACAGGGAGGCCTGATGTGCTGCAGTCCACGGGGTCACAAAGAGTCGGACACGACTGGGCAACTGAACAACACCGGTATATATTCCTTAGGATGAAGACTTATAAATGTTAGGTGTTGCTATTAGCTTAAACTTCCTGACAGAGACAGAGGGAATGGTGGTTAGTTGAAAACAGTGGTTCTTACTGGGGACATTACCCTAGGGAACAGTTGACAATTCCTGGAGATGTTTCTGGTAGCCACAAGTGAGGATGCTGGGCGTGCTACTGCATCTGGTGGGGGAGAGGTCAGGGATGCTGCCAAACATCCTTTAGTGTTCAGGACAGCCTCCCCAGCATAGAATTAAGAGCCCAATGTGCGCGGTGCAGTGGTGGAGAAGCCTGGCTGGAGGGACGGCGTGTGGAAGGAAGAGGATTGTCGGGGTAGGAAGAGGTCTGCTCGGAGTGACCAGGGCTCTCCCTGCTCCCCAAGGATGGCTTTGGATTTCAGGAATAATTGCCACAAGGAGGGCCAGGTGTTTGGAGTTTAAATACCTTGAGACTGTTATAGGGAAGGCTCATTGAACCGGTCTCATAAACTGGCCCTGAAGGTCACCAGCAGAGGCAAATGCAGCCATAGTTCAAGCCAAGCAGAAGCAACAGCCTCAGCGATCCCCATGAAGCCTGGGGTCTGCCAGTTGGCAGGGAAGGGGGGACTCAGCCCTGTGAGGGCCAGGCGTCCCTGCTGGTAGCTGGTGCGTTCAGACAGACAGACAGACACACACACACAGTGACGATGCTTAGATCATCTGGACACTACACATAACTTACCTTCTTTCGGTGAAGAGCTGAATTTAATCCACCAGTCGTGAGGGCCATTGGCCAAGGAACTGTTTAGTCACATCAGTCACATCTGACTCTTTGCGACCCCATGGACTGTAGCCCACCAGGCTTCTTTGTCCATGGGATTTCCCAGGCAAGAATACTGGCGTGGGTTGCCATTTCCTTCTCCAGAGAATTGAACCTGCGTCTCATGCATTGCAGGCGAATTCTTTACTGCTGAGCCACCAGGAAAGCCCCAAAGGGGGTGTTGCCTTCCCACTGGGGATCGAACCCCATTCTCCCACGTGACAGGTGGGGATACTCATCACTATACTAATGAGGACAGCAGCAAGTCTTATACAAATACTAAATAACTGTCAATGTCTCTTTTTCCCTAAAAGCAAATACTGGACCTCCCTCTCTTTCTTGGTGCCTGTGTGTGTGTGCATGTGTTGGGTGAGAGGCAGCTAGCACTCTGAAAAGAGCTCAGGCCTAGCCACCAGGGTGCTGGTCTGGGCCCTTCTGGAAAGTTCTCTGTGACCTCATGCAGACCTTTCCTCTCTCTGGAGCCTTGAGGAAAGAACGGCGCTGCCCCATCAGCTGGTAGGAACCCAGGCCCCTGCAGACTCCGAGAGCCTCTGAAACCAGGAGCAGCCATAAGCGGCTGCACCCACATCCCTTTGCTCTCCGAGAATAAAAATTCTAAGTCAGCTGGAATTCAAAATTGAGCCTATGTAAATATTTTCAAAACCAGAAATTAAAAAAAAAAAAAAAGGGACAACAGTGATTTTGAACAAGTCTCCGAGTCCAAGCTGACTCAGTTATTACAGGTGCCGGAAGGAAAACTCTCCTCTGTCTCTGTTCTTTCCTTTCCCCTCTACTTTCCAGTTCTCCTGGTGCCACTCAAGTCAGCCAGCGTCCCCTCCAAACTGCACTGTCATCGCTCCTGGCCACTGAAGAGCCTGTGACCTGGATGCACACCGGCGCCTGCCAGCAGTCAGGGCTGTGCCGGGGGAGCGGGGTTGGAGGATGTCTGCCAACCCCTGGGCTCCTCTTGTTGATGCGGGGCCTGTGGGTGGCCCCAGCTGGTCAGCTGGCCCCTCGGGCTCGTCCCTCTCTCTGGGCCTCCCACCCTCTATTTAGCAGCAACGCTAAATAGCAGGATCAGGTGTCTGCCATGCCATGCGTCCTGGGAGAGGGGACTGTTGGGGCATGAAGATAGTCTCCAGGCTGCAGTGCCCAGTGGCCTGGCTCCTGACCCTTGCCGTCAGGTGCCTGTCGGGGGTGAGGGTGCTGCGTCCCCCAGGGGCACGTGGATCCTGGGAGAATCAAAACAGGCTGCCTCTGACACGTGCTGCCTGGACTCCTTGGTGGGCTCTCCAAGGCCCCTGTGGGCAGCCCCCCTCCCATGCCTTCTGCAGCTTCATTCTCTCTGTGCCCCATTCCCACTCCACCTGTCTGCACGTGGCTGTGTTGGGCCCGCCAGGATCGGCGGTGGTCTGTCCCTTCACCCTTCGGGCAGGTTTTGTAGAGCGGCTGGTGAGAGGTTAGAGTAGGTGCTGTGTGGGTGGTCTGCTGAGGGTCTGTCTCCCCGTCCCCACTCCCCTGAAACTGCTGGGAGGCTTAGCCCCCTCGGGGCCCCAGGTTCTCAATTGCAAGTCAAGAACCATAAGGAGCACCTTCCTCATGGGGTTGGGATAAGGCTTAAATGAGAAGGTCTAGGGCAGTTTGGGGCTTCCCTGGTGGCTCAGATGGTAAAGAATCCACCTGCAATGCAGGAGACCCGGGTTCAGTCCCTGGGTCGGGAAGATCCCCTGGAGAATGGCATGGCAGCCCACTCCAGTATTCTTGTCTGGAGAATCCCATGGACAGAGGAGCCTGGAAGGCTAGAGCCCATGGGGTCACAAAGAGTCGGCACTGTTTACAACAGCCAGGACATGGAAGCAACCTAGATGTCCATCGGCAGATGAATGGATAAGAAAGCTGTGGTACATATACACCATGGAATATTACTCAGCTATTAAAAAGAATGCATTTGAATCAGCTCTAATGAGGTGGATGAAACTGGAGCCTATTATACAGAATGAAGTAAGTCAGAAAGAAAAGCACCAATATAGTATATTAACGCATATATATGGAATTTAGAAAGATGGTAACGATGACCCTATATGCGAGACAGCAAAAGAGACACAGAAATAAAGAACAGACTTCTGGACTCTGTGGGAGACGGCGAGGGTGGGATGATTTGAGAGAAGCATTGAAACATGTATATTATCATATGTGGAATAGATCACCAGTCCAGGTTCGATGCCTGAGGCAGGGGGCTCAGGACCGGTGCACTGGGATGACCCTGAGAGATGGGATGGAGAGGGAGGTGGGAGGGAGGGTCAGGATGGGGAACACATGTAAACCCATGGCTGATTCATGTAAATTTATGGCAAAAACCAATACAGTATTGTAAGGTAATTAGGCTGCAATTAAAATAAATAAATTAATTTAAAAAAACCTAAAACTAAAAAACAAAGAGTAGGACACGACTGAGCAACTAACACACACTCAGGGTGGGTCTGTGTGAAGCTCAGTGACTGTAACTATTTCTATTTTTGTTCTCGAGGCACAAACTAAATGCTATGAGCCCCATCAGGAGCCAGAAGCTGCTGGGAGGTAGAACTGCTACATCTGAGCCCTGGGGAGACACAGTCTCGGGGGGCAGGGAGCAGAGGTCAGGAATTGCAGTAGGGAGAGTGAAGGGAGAGGAGTCAGGAAGAGTGGGAGAGGGGAGTAGGCCGGGAAGAAGGAGGGGAAGGGGTTAGCATGGGGGTCAGGACCATCCGACAAAGGAGGAACAGACTGCCTTGAGTCTCTGCAGAGTTTCTAGGTGCACAGGTGGGTGTGGGGTATCCCAGGCCAAGGGTGAGGCGTGAGCCAAGGCCTGTGGCCTTGAAGCCGGTGGCCAGCTGGGCAACCACAGGAGCTGGGCCTGGCCAGAGGGCAGGGTGTGGGGAAGGGCAGACGTGGGCTGGAAGAGAAGGCAGGCGCTGGGCCAGCAGAGCTAGGCAGGCCACGCTTGAGGGCTTGGACTGTGGGGGAGACGATGGAGGGATGGTTTGGTTTCCTTTGGGGCTGCCAAGATGGGCCTTTATTCCTCCTCTGTATCGGTCCAAGGCCAGCATTTCAGGGGATGGGTAGCTTGCTTCTCAGTCAGCGACCCAGGTTCCCAGGTTGCACTGACATCCCTTAAAGTCTGGCATCACCTGCAGGTCTGGGGTGGGGCTGTCACAGGTTCCAGGATTCTGGAGTCTAGGAAGACTGAGATCAAGGTGATGGCAGACCCAGTGTCTGGTGAGGGTCCACTTCCTGGCTTGTGGGTGGCTGGCTGTCTTCTCACATGGCAAGGAGCAACTGGGGAAGTTTCTCTCCTTTCTACAGCCTAGAGCAAGGTATATGGTGGTGGTGGGGGGTGTTGGGAGGAGCAAGGGGGGAGAGATGGAGGCAGTGAGGGAGGAAGAGAGACAGAGAAAGAGGGTCTTGGTTGGGAAATACTTGAATGAAAGTTTGGGGTGGGTGCAACTCCCATTTCATTCTGGGCCTTCAGAGCTGGGGAGCAACTCCACACAGCAGAGAGAGAAGGTCATGGACCCAGGAAGGATACAGCTGAGGAGGGCATTGTAGAGGACCAGCCCTGCATATGGAGGCAGAGGTGGGTGGGGGACGACCTGCCTGCATTTCCCAGGAAGGACAGTCAGGCTCCGACTGGTGAATGGTGGGCACTGTAGACAGTGAGCCTACTGGGGAGGGCAGGGGGCGTCCAATCTGGGTGGAGGTAGCCAACCTGGAGCAGGGGCCTTGGAGGGCAGGAGAACAGAGGTCCTGAAATTGGTAGAAGTCTTGGGAAAAGCTTTGGACGCAAAGGGCCAGAGACCCCGGTGAGCTTGGAGCCAGTTGGAGCCATGCTTTGATGGGGGAAGGGCCCTGTGGACATCTGGCCATGTCTGCTTGGCCTGCATGTGGGGCCTCTTCCTGGAGGCCCGGGGGCCTGTATATAGCATCTGTGACTCTGCCCCATCCTGGGCAGATGCTGGGAAAGAACTCTCTAAATCTCATCAAGGGGACAGAGCCCAGGGCGGGTTAAGAAGCCCTGGTCTCCTGTCCACACTGTACTGACTGCTCCTTTGCTCTCAGATCCCTGCTCTGCCCTTCAGTGCCTGGCAGGCTGACCAGGGCATCACCCAAGACCCCCTGCCCTCTGGCTTTTGACAGGGTCCAGCCAATGGGAAGCCAGGTGGGCGGGACAGGGGAGTGAAGTGAAGTGAAAGTTGCTCAGTCGTATCCAACTCTTTGCGACCCCATGGACTATAGAGTCCATGGAACTCTCCAGGTCAGAATACTGGAGTGGGTAGCCTTTCCCTTCTCCAGGGGATCTTCCCAACCCAGAGATCAAACCCAGTTCTCCCTCATTGCAGGCGGGACAGGGGAGAGGTCCGGTGTTTATTTGTCCAGCTCCTCCTCTGCTTTGGGCCCGAGTTCGGCTGTGGCTCTTTGGGAGGCTTCTCACCAGGCTCCAGGTCATCATTTCCTCCCGGGGACGGTGCCAGCTTCCCACTGTTCCTGAATTCCGGGTGCCTCAGTCTGTCCTGGTACCCTTGACCCTGCCCACCTCTCTGTCCCTTCATCAGCTCCTCTTCATTCAACCTTTGGCATATGCCTGATGTATCTTATAGATAAAATACAGCATATCTAGTTAAACTTGACTTTCAGACATACAATAAATACTCCTTTAGTCAAAGTGCAGTGGTTGTTTTAGTTGCCAAATCATGTCTAATTCTTTGTGACTGCATGGACTGTAGCCCACCAGTCCCGTGTAATCCTCTGTCCATGGGATTTTCCAGGCAAGCAGATTGGAGTGGGTTGCCATTCCCTTCTCCAGGGGATCTTCCTGACCCAGGGATTGGACCCAGGTCTCCTGCATTGGCAGTCGGATTCTTACCACTGAGCCATCAGGGAAACCCAGTCCACGTATAGCAGTCCCAATTATTTCATAAGATACACTACACAATTCCCTGCTGTTTATCTGAAATTCAAATTTAACTAGGTGCACTGTATTTTTCTTTCTAAATCTGGTGATCCCACTTACAGGGCCCCTAATTGGCGGACTAACGTGTCCCTCAGATCACAGGCATTTCCAGTCACCCCTGACTAGAAGAATAGGTTGGATTTGAAGCACTTACACTCTGCCTGCATAGACGGAGCTATCAGTTCAGTTCAGTCGCTCAGTTACGTCCAACTCTTTGTGACTCCATGAATCGCAGCCGCCAGGCCTCCCTGTCCATCACCAACTCCCAGAGTTTACCCAAACCCATGTCCATTGAGATGCTGATGCCATCCAACCGTCTCATCCTCTGTCGTCCCCTTCTCCTCCTGCCCTCAATCTTTCCCAGCATCAGGGTCTTTTCAAATGAGTCAGCTCTTCGCATCAGGTGGCCAAAGTATTGGAGTTTCAGCTTCAACATCAGTCCCTCCAATGAACACCCAGGACTAATCTCCTTCAGGATGGACTGGTTGGATCTCCTTGCAGTCCAAGGGACTCTCAAGAGTCTTCTCCAACACCACAGTTCAAAAGCATCAATTCTTCAGCGCTCAGCCTTCTTTATAGTCCAACTCTCACATCCATACATGACTACTGGAAAAACCATAGCCTTGACTAGACGGACCTTTGTTGGCAAAGTAATGTCTCTGCTTTTTAATATGCTGTCTAGGTTGGTCATAACTTTCCTTTCAAGGAGCAAATGTCTTTTAATTTCATGGCTGCAATCACCATCTGCAGTGATTTTGGAGCCCAGAAAAATAAAGTCAGCCACTGTGTCCATGGTTTCCCCATCTATTTGCCATGAAGTGATGGGACCAGATGCCATGATCTTCATTTTCTGAATGTTGAGCTTTAAGCCAACTTTTTTACTCTCCTCTTTCATTTTCATCAAGAGGCTCTTTAGTTCTTCTTTACTTTCTGCCATAAGGTTGGAGCTATGGGGGGCTTCTTTCTCGTATTGCGGCGGCATCAAGTTTCCCTAAGGGCAAGAACACAGTCTAAAGATGAGGGGACTGACCCCGACATCTCCCCAGTTGCATGGCATCAACCCCTAAAATGCCCCCAAGACCATGCACAGAGGCCCTCCTGGTCCTGTTTCCATGAGCAGGCCCTGGCTGTCAGTAGTGACATGGCCAAATTCTCAGCCTCAGCTCTGAGCTCACAGCAGAACCCTGAGGGGGCTGGCATCTAGGACAGGACGCTTGGAGAGAGAGGGCAGGGTGTCAGATGGGTGTGAAGTTTCTCAGACTCGCTCCCCTGCCACCAGCTGGAGAAGATGCTCTGCGTTTCTGGGACTCCCGTGATGAGATCAGACCTACCTGGCAATGATCTTCCATTCTCAGCCCAGGATGCGGAGCCGTCATTAGACCTGTGCAGGTGACGTAATCAGAAGTGTGACGGCTCACTGTATTCACAGTCCTGGGGATGGGGAAACCGTGGGACCAGGTTAGAACTTGATTCTCCCTGAGCCCCTTCTTCCTACTTTCAGAAATCCACCCTCCTTCCTCCTTGCTCCTCCAGCTTGGTCTCCTTTGCCCCATTCATCTACCACTGCCAGCATTTTTAGGGACATTGGGACACCCCCAAGCACCCAGAGAGCCAGCAGAAGTCATCTCAGGGGGACTCAGCCCTCACATGGGGCAGCTCATGGCACAGGGTCTGGGGGCCTCGCCTCCGAGCTGAATGATGGCATGACCGCCCAGGGTCAGGTAATCCCTGGAGAGTTTGGGAAGTGTGAGACTCCCCCTGGTCCACTGTGAGGGGGTGGCTCTGACAGCTGGGAGCAGGTGGGGTGGGCGACCCAGAAAGAACAGGCCCTTTTTCCAGCTTGGCTGCAGAGCATTCAAGAGAGGGCCTGGCCTTAACCGGAAACGGCTGTGGACCTGAAAGTGGCACAAATTCTGGCTCTGGGAGTGGACCCACACCAGGCAGAGTAAGAGTAATAACAGTCTCTTTCTGTGGGGGGGGGGGGTCGTGTGAAAGTTGCTCAGTTGTGTGTGACTTCTTGCGACCCCATGGACCATACAGTCCATGAAATTCTCCAGGCCAGAATACTGGAATGGGCAGCCTTTCCCTTCTCCAGGGGATCTTCCCAACCCAGAGATTGAACCCAGGTCTCCCGCATTGTAGGTGGATTCTTTGCCAGCTGAGCTACAAAGGAAGCCCAAGTATATGTGTAAATCAGCTAGTTTAATCCCCACAACTACACTTCAGGTAGGTATACGTTAACCCCATTTCACAGAGGAAGAAACTGAGGCTCAGCGAGGTCAGGCAATGTGCCAAGACGGGACAGCTCATGACTGGAGAGGAGCCACTGAGGAACGTCACATCTGCCTTCAGTGCCGTGCTGAAATGTGACATCAGTCTGCTCCAACAGTCACAGCGTGGTTATGAAAACACAAGACTTCCTATGAGGAACTAGGACTTAACAAGAGACACTATGAGGAGACATAATTGGACTCAGTGTAAGGAAGGGAAGATGTTCTGGCAGTCAGAGTGGCCCAGAGGTGGACAAGGTGACTTTGGGAGGGACGGAGTCCCTGCGATTGGATATATGCAACTGAAGAAGCTGGTCACATTTTCTGAGACCCTGGTAATAACAGACACTGTACTCTGGGTTCTCACAGCTCCATCACACAGACACTGCTGTCCCCAATTTACAGATGAGGAAACTGAGGTCCAGAGAGATTAAGTGACGATGGTTATGCACGTGACTGGTGGGGGAGCCGTGACTTAAAACCAAAGATGTGTGTCTCCAAAGCTGTGCTTGTACCCTTACATCTATTGAGCACCTACTATGTGTCTGGTACTATTCTTCTCTGTGTATGTGCTCAGTCACTAAGTCCAGCTCTTTGGGACCCCATGGGGTGTAGCCCTCCAGCCTTCTCTGTCCATGGGAGTCTCCAGGCAAGAATGCTGTGGTGGGTTACCATTCCCTTCTCCAGGGGATCTTCCTGACCCAGAAATTGAACCCGAGTCTCCTACTTTAGCAAGCAGATTCTTTACCACTGAGCCACCTGAAAGATATACTATTCTTTTAGACACTAAGATTCCAGACGGACCATTCTTTGTCCTGGTGGACATCAGATTGCAGTGAGGAGAGAGACAACCGAGAGTAACAAGACCAAAATAGAACTGAACAAGAATGTTGTTGTTCAATCGCTAAGTCATGTCTGACTCTTTGTGACCCCATAGACGGCAGCATGCCAGGCTTCTCTGTCCTTCACTATCTCCCAGAGCTTGCTCAAACCATTGAGTCAGTGATGCCATGCAATCATCTCATCCTCTGTCGCCCCCTTCTCCTCCTGCCTTCAATCTTTCCCAGAATCAGGGTCTTTTCCAAAGTGTTGGCTCCTCACATCAGATGGCCAAAGTATTGGAGCTTCAGCTTCAGTATCAGTCCTTACAATGAATATCTAAAGTTGATTTCCTTTAGGATTGACTGGTTTGATCTCCTCACTGTCCAAAGGACTCTTAAGAGTCTTCTCCAGCACCACAATTTGAAAGCATCAATTTTTTGGTGCTCAGCCTTCTTTATGGTCCAACTCTTACATGATTACGGAAAAAACCATAGCTTTGACAATATAGATCTTTGTTGGCAAGGTGATGTCTCTGCTTTTTAATATGCTATCTAGATTTGTCATAGCTTTTCTTCCAAGGAGCAAGTATTTTTTAATTTCATGGCTGCAGTCACCTTCTGCAGTGATTTTGGAGCCCAAGAAAATAAAATCTGCCACTGCTTCATTTTTTCTCCAATTTCCCCATTTTCCATTTTTTTCCCAGAACAAGAATGCAGTGAGACCAAAGGTGAGCTGAAGTCAAGAGGGTTTGAGATGGTCAGGGGAGGCCACTCTGAGAGGTGCATCTGAACTGAGATCAAAAAGGCAAGAGGGAGAAAGTATTGATATTATGAAGAGCTGAGAAAACAGTGCTCTTGGCAGAGGAAACCACAGGTACAAAGGCCCTGGGGTGAGCCAGGGGAAGACCAATGAGGGGAAAATGGCCGAGATAGGGGACCAGATCATTGGGGACCTGGTCCTCCAGGGTTTAAATTTCTTTTGTAATTATTGGAAGGTTTGTAAGCAGCGGTGTGCTGCAGACAACTCATGCCCACTCCTGACAATCATCTGTTAAATCTTCAGGATTTTTTGCCTGTTGTTAAACTATTAGTAGCTTGAAATCAGCCACAGTGGGAGTATTTACACCATGGAAATTGGCAAGCACCACAGGTCATGGCTTTGCACCCTGGGAAGCAGGTGGTTAAGCAGTTATCTGCATTGCACTGGTTTTAGACAGGGAAGTGGGCAGAGGGGATTTGCTCTTGAAGGAACCCTCTCTGGCGGCAGGGAGGAGACTGGCCTGCAGGAGACGGAGAAGTAGGATGCCCGCAGGGAGAGTCACTGCATTGGCCCATGTCGGAGAGATGGGGGTTTGGACCAGTGTGGGCCAGTGGATGGATCTGAGTGGTTCTGAAGGCAGATCCAGTGGGCCTCGTTAAGATGACCCCATTACTGAAGCTCAGAGCAAAGAGGTGACCTGCCAATGTTACAAGGCTGGAGTGTGGAGGAGCTGTGATTGAGCCCAGGCCTTTCTGTTCCCTATACCTCAGTGTTTCCCCAGATTGCCCTGAAGACTCTTCCTGGGGAAGGTTGTGTTCTAGGACAAAGAGGAAATAATTAACGGGTGACCCTCAGCCCTAGTGGGCTTCCCTGGTGGCTCAGTGGTAAGGAATGTGCCTGCCAAGCAGGAGACGTGGGTTCAATCCTCGGGTAGGAAAGATCCCCTGGAGAAAGAAAAGGGCAACCCATTCCAGTATTCTTGCCTGGGAAATCCCACTGACGGGGAAGCCTGGAGAGCTACAGTCCATGGGGTTGCAAAGAGCCGGACACAGTTTAGTGACTAAACAACTCAGCCCTCGCTTCTTGTGGTTGGAGCAGGCCCTTCCCACACCTCTTCTCGAGGGCAGTTCCTCTGAGCTGCTGTGGGGGGTGTGGGGCGTGGAGGGAGCCAAGATGTCATGGCAGAGACATTGAAAGGCCCAGCCCCCTTGATGGGCCCTGGGGCCCCAGCCAGTGCCCTGTCCTCTGTCCCAGGAGGGCCCGGAGGCCTCGGAAGGGCTGCCCCAGCTCTGGTACCCGAGACCTTCCTGGGGGGGCAGGGCGGGTTGGGGGGACGCAGAGCAAGGATGAGGGCTGGAGCTGGGACCTCAGAGGACTGGGGTGGGAGGGAGGGTTAGGGACATACCTGAGAGTCTATCTCGGTGGGGGTGGGGAGTCTAAGCAGTGCAGGGTCTTAGCAAGATTCTGGCAGAACCGCTATGTTTGTCTGCCTCACGCTCGCTACGCCTTCACCCACATCCCGCAACTCCCCCATCCACCCGTCACCCCTCCTCACCCCCCACCAGCTACATAGACTCCCCACCCCTTCCCTGGAGCCACCCTTGGCACCAGCCCCAGCAACAGGGCTTAGCTGCTTCAGGCCCTCCCTCTGTGAAAACTCACTCTCAGACAAGCATCCTGTGCCAGGTGGGCACTGCCACTGTGATCTGGAGGGAGCGAGAAGGGAAACTCAGGCTGGTAGAACTCCTACCAGGTGTCAGGCAGAGCTGCTTGCTTTTCTCAAAGAGTTAGAGGAAGGTTTCCCCTCATCCTCTGTCCCCAAAATATTAATCAGATCCTAAAATCTTATTCCTATCCTTCTAGAGTTTCCTCTTTGTACACACACACATGCACTATTTTTACCAAAATGAGATGCTGTTACATGTTCTATGTGGATTATTTCATTTAATCCTGGGTTGTTATTAACTCTAGTTTGCATTTCTGGAAAATGAGACTCAGAGAGGTTGTGTACTTTTCCTAAGGTCACACAGTTGGTCGAACTGCCTGGCTCCACAGCCTCACTCTCTGCGTTCTGGGCATCATCATCACCTCTGGATGCAGAAGGCCAGCTTTGTCCCTGTTGGGGGGCGTTTGGGGGCTGCAGAGCAGGCAGGGCTGGAATTCTGCGCAGAGGCCTGATCTGCCATTCCCTTCTGCTGTGCTGTGAGACTCAAGCCCTGGGGTCAAATTCCAGCCTCACTGTCCTTGTTAAAGCTTTTCAAAAGGGGATTCTATTGCCATTTAATTGTGGCTCTGCCCTTGAAGTGGGCTCCCAGCTGTCTATAATGGACAGCTTGACCTTGAATTTCTCTCTCCGGAAGCCCAAGAGATAGAGGCTTCCCTGGGAGGTCTGGAACCTGGGCTCCTCCGCAGCGGTGGAACCTTGGCACTTCCTGCCTCCCTCACCTTGATCTCCACTTTTCTGAAGTTCCTTTCAGCCCCGAGGTAAGCTCCTGACTCCTACCCTGGTCGCTGTAGGTCACTGGAGAGGGGTGGGGGGAGGTGGGGTGGGGTGTCGGGGGGAGGAGGGTTCAGGGCAGCTTAGTGGTCTGGAAGGAAGTGGGAGTTTAAAAACAGGTTCTGGACCCTCTAGACCGGGGTCCAAATCCCGAGCAGGATCTATGCAGTTGTGCAAGGCCTGCGCTCCCAAGATTCCCAATTGGTTTTACGGCCTGCCGTCGCTGTCTTGAAATTCTTAATTTTCTGAGTAAGGGGCCCAGCTTTTTCCTGTTGCGCCGGGTCCCACAGATTGCACAGCCAGCCCTGCTACCCATTATGAGCCATGTGCCCTTGGCAAGTGACTTCTCCTCATTGATCCTTAGTTTTCTCACCTGTAAAATGGAGCCATGCTTCTACCTTTTGCAAGGATTGTGCTGAGAATTCAAAGAGAGACTCCAGGCCAAGAGCCAGGCAGCAGTAAGTCCACAGCAGGCGTTGTGCCCTGGAAATTGTGGCTGTCTTTCTATAGGGCTCTGTGGGGCCCTGCATAGTCATGTCTGACTCTTTGAGGCCCTTTGGACTGTAGCCCCCAAGGCTCCTCTGTCCATGGAATTTTCCAGGCAAGAATGCTGGGGCAGGTTGCCATTTCCTTCTCCAGGGGAATCTTCTCAACCCAGGTATCGGACCTGTGTCTCCTCTGTCTCCCACATTGCAGGCGAATTCTTTACCCTCTGAGCCATCCAGGAAGCCCCATCTGTATGGCCAGACAGGGAAAAATATCTCTGGAGCCACATGCAGTCTGTCTCCCAGTCTTGTTCACGGGTGGGACATTTCAGGCCAAAAATAAAATCCTCCCTGGGAAGTGAATGGTCCACCACCTGCGCAACCCCCCTGCCTGTGGCTGTATTGGGTCAAGTGGTTTAGGGCCCTGTGTTGCTGGGAGATGAGGTTACAGAGTAGCGTGAGCCTGGGAAGAGATGGGGGTCTGGTGAGGCTGTTCCAGCAGCTGCTTTAGCAGAAGGCGGGTCAGTCATGTGCCCTTAATAAATGAAGGCTTGACGCCCGGGGATGGGGGCGCTGATGGAGCCTCCCCCAGGGCCACCTCCCTCAGTCTATATCCTTGGAGGACCCCATGTCCCAGCAAAACTCAACCTTCCAGACGCTTCTAGAATCCCAACTTCATAGCTCAGCAATTTCCCAATGGTGAGACCTTGGGCAACTTACCTAACCTTTCTGGGCCTCAGTTTCCCCATCTGCAAAATAGCAATTAAATGAGCTCCCACTTGGGAAGTGCTTACAAGTGTGCTGAAAGCATTAGACATTGCCACGGCTGGCCTGCCCACCTCCCTTCCACTCTGAGCCCATTAGCAGGCTCTGAAATGGCAGTCTGGCCGTGTCTCTCCTTTAGCTGCTTATCACCTTCAGGATAAAGCCCAAACTCCTTATTCCATCTTCTCTGAGCCTCCGTGCAGTGAGCCCTGCCCAGGGTCCATTTCCCCTTCTAGAGTCAACAGCCTCAGGATTTGCCCTGGGAAACCTTCAGCCCCCACGGCAGAGCCCATGATGTGCCTGTCAGTCAAGCCAAGGGGCGGGCACATGACCCAGGCTCAGCCAATTGGGCACATTCTCTAAGGACTTGGCCTCTTAAGGATGGAGAAGCTTATGGAAAGAGGTTGGAAGGATTCACTTGGGAGGTTATACCCTGAGTTCCTGCTGTCTGGATCTCCAGGGCTGCCCTGGGACCTGGTCCTCTCTGAACCTGGCTCTTCAGCCTTTCTTCTGATTCTGTGCAATCCCTCACAGCCTCTCACGGATGTGTTCTTTGTCCAGAGTGGCCCTGCCAGTTTCTGTTGCAGGCATCCCAAGGTCCTGGTGGAAATGCTCTGGATCCTGCTGGCAACTTCCCCAGACATATCCTGGCTTTGACCTTCACCTTCAGCTTTTAAGGATCCACCTACTGTCCTCACAGGGCTTCCCTTGTAGCTCAGTTGGTAAAGAATCTGCCTGCACTGCAGGCGACCTGGGTTTGATTCCTGGGTTGGGAAGATCCCCCGGAGAAGGAAATGGCAACCCACTCCAGTATTTTTGCCTGGAGAATCCCATGGACAGAGGAGCCTGGCAGGCTACAGTCCATGGGGTCGTAAGAGTCAGACGTGACTTAGCCACTAAACCTACTGTTCTCACGATCCATGTCTGCTACTGTGTGTCTCTGAACATTTGTCTCTGCCAGTCCTCCTGCAGGAAGGCCCTTTCCACCTTACTTCTCCTCACTCATTCTTTTTAAAACTGAAGTATGGTTGATCTATAATGCTGTGTTTGTTCCAGGGATACAGGAAAGTGACTCAGTTATCCATATGTACCTATCTATTCTAGTTCAGATTCCCTTCCAGTAGAGGTTATTACAAGAACTGAGTCGAGTTCCCCGTGCTAGACAGTAGGGCCTTGTTTAAGAGTGGGACACGACTGAGCGACTTCACTTTCACTTTTCACTTTCATGCATTGGAGAAGGAAATGGCAACCCACTCCAGTGTTCTTGCCTGGAGAATCCCAGGGACGGGAGAGCCTGGTGGGCTGCCGTCTATGGGGTCGCACAGAGTTGGACACAACTGAAGCGACTTAGCAGCAGCAGCACCAGTATATATTTGTTAATCCCAAACTCCTAACTTATCTCTCCTCTTCCTTTTCCCTTTGGTAATCCTAAGTCTGTTTTCTAATTCTGAAAGTCTGTTTCTGTTTGGTAAATAGTCATGTGTATTTTTTTTTTAATTCCACATGTAAGTGATGTCTGCCATTTGTCTTTCTCTGACTTACTCTACTTGTTACAATCACCTCTAGGTCCATCCTCATTCATTCTTATCTTCAAGAACCACCTCATACATGCATGTTAAGTTGCTTCAGTCATGTCCAACTATTTGTGATCTTGCGACCCCATGTAGCTCGCCAGGCTCCTCTGTCCATGGGATTCTCCAGGCAAGAATACTGTAGTGGGTTGCTTTGCCCTCCTCCAGGGGATCTTCCCAACCCAGGGATCCAACCCACATGTCTTATGTCTCCTGCATTGGCAGGTGGGTTCTTTACCACTACTACCAACTGGGAAGCTTAAGAACCATCTCAGACATTGTCAAAACTGGGGGGACTTCCTCCGCCCCTCCTCCACACACAAACCCCACCCCCAGGCCTGGCTCTGACCCTCTGGGCAGCCCCGGGGCTTCTCTCCCTTAGCACCAGCAACCCTTCATCTGAGCCCAAGGCCAGATCCAGGTCCACCTTTGTTTCTTGGTTGGTCTCAACAAATGCTTTCTGGGCTCCAGAACCATGGAGGTCAGATAGCGCCCTTGGGATCTGCTCAGGGACTCTGCCAGCTAAGACCGAATCCATTGCCTGCGGATGAAGAGTCATGAGGGGAATGCTGAAGAGTGCAAGCTGGGGAACTGTCCCAGAATAACAACTCAGCTCCTCTGGGTTGGCTGTTGCCCCATCCTCAACCTTTGGTCCAGAGCCTGCCCCAGCCTTAGTCATAGCCCCAGCCCCTGCCCAGCTCCAGCCACAGACCCGACCTCACACCCTGCCCTCAAGCCCAGGCCTGTCTCTGCACTTGCAGAGCCCCTGCCCTACCTTGGCCTTCACTGCAGCCCCTCCTGACGCTCTCCCCGGTGAGACCCTCCCAGGCTGCCCTCTGCAGAGCCCCCACTCTGATTGAATGGGGCCTCCAGTGGGGAAGGCCAGGCCAGATAACTGGGCAGTGAATGCAACAGGTGTATCAGAGGCAGGCACCATGCCCAGGTCCCCGCCGGTGACAGAGGCCCTGCACCAGGTAACAGGGCTGAGCATTAGGCAGGGGCAGGGCCAGGACCAGGTTTAGGTCCAGAAGTTTCCTTCTGTTCCCCCACCTCCCCTGCCCGAGGCCAGGCTTCATCCTTAGCCTTGGGGGTGGGTGGTGGCAAGGGGGTGGAGGAGAGAGGGGCTGAACCCTCCATGGTTGCTAACTATCCCACCTAGGGAAGTACCCAAGCTATAGCTACCCAGAATCAGGTTAAAGGAGGCGAAAAGGGAGTGCCAGGACAAGCCAGTAGGATTTGGGAAACTTGCAAGGTAGGGTATCAAGAAAGATCAGCCTTGAAAGAAGGGTAAAAATAGCCCAAGTCCACCATCCCCCCTACCCTGAGGTCACCAATGCCTCTCCAGCCCTTCCCCTGAACTGAACCAGGGAGAAAAAGGCCCCCAGGAACTCAGGGAATCAGGCCCTCCACTCCACCCCCAGGTGAATCCTGCAATAGACAATGTCATGAGAACGGAGGCCAGCATTGTGACGTCATAGGTTGGCGATGGCTTTGTGCTCCCGGAGCTGTCCAGTGAGTCAGCCAGGCCCCTTCCTCCTCCCTGTGCTCATGGACCCCTGTCTGACGCTGGGGGCTGGAAAAGTTGACCAAGTAGCCCCTCCCCTTCTCACCCTGCTCCTCCCATGTGATGGCCTGGCCCAGCAGGTGGCCAATGAATGGCGTGCTTAGGGAGATTGTCCTCTTTTAGCCGTTTAGGTGAGCAGCCCAGGAACTCTTTGCAAGGCTGTGTTGAAACTGCCTGTTAATTAGGCCACCTTCCCAGCTTGACCGTGAGCTTATTCCAAGTGTCTACCTCGGTCTAGCTCTATGGACGCTCAGAGTATATGATGTCAGTTAAATGCATAAATGATTGGCAGGATGGGTGGGGAGAGACAGATGACAAAGGAGCCTCCTCCCTCTGTGGGCTACTCTCTGCCCCCTTGGACTCTTTCCTAAATGCTCTTGGAAGCCAGCACCTGTTGCAAGTCCCAGGCATCTCGGCGCCCATGGGTCTTGACAGTCCCCGTTATGGTGTGACAATGTCAATGATGCCACTGCAGAATGGCACCTTTGGTTCCTCCAGAGCTGGAGGCACTGCTCAAAGGCCCCAGACTTTGAATTTAATGAAACTGGAGTACAGATCAGCCCTGCTGTACATCCTCAAGCTGGTCACAGGGGTCGCCTCTGAACCTCGGTTTCCTTTTCTAGGAAGCGAGACTGGAACCTGACTTCTGAGGACCGTCAGGAGGACTGGAAGAGAAAGCTGCTGCCTTGACTGTTGTCGTGGACACCCACCTCCTTCCTGCCTGGCCCACGCGGCCCCCATCGTCCAGAGTCGCCCGAGGTGGTGTGGCGGCGATGCTGGCGGCCAGGGATGCAGGCCAGGAGGCTGGCCCGAGCGATCCCGGCAACAAGGACAGGGGCCTGCAGGTGCTGTTCCAGGAACTCTGCCAACTCCAGGCCAAGTACGAGTTGTCCCAAGCCCTGCTGTGCCCCGGGCCCTGGCCCCAGGGCCACCTGCAGTGGCCTAAGCGGCTGGGACTGAGCAAAAATGCCTGAGGAGGCAATGGAAAAATTCCTCAGGGCCAGGAAATGGCCAGGGGGTGGGGGATGCCTGGAGTAAGTCAGGAGGGGTAGCTGAATTGTGAGTAGAGAGAGGTGGGGGCGCCTAACTCTCCCTCTTTGACTTCAGGCTTTGGCTGGCCCCAAGCCCCGCACAAGCTCAGTCTCCCAGCGTGAAGGCAGGGCTGTGGGTGGCCATCCCCATGCACCTGTCAACTCAGCCCTTCCAAAATCAACGTGCGAGGCTGCTGCCCTGGCTCCAAGCAGACGCCCTGGGTCCTTGCCCAGAGAGCCCCTTCCCTATCAGGCTGCCCACGAAAGCCTGAATTGGGTGCAAAAGGATGCATCTGTGTGCAATTTTTTGGAGAGAAGGTCCAACCCATCCATCATATTCTCACAGGGTTTCCAACCCCAATAATGTTTAGCACTGTGGCTTACCCCACGTGGTATTTGCAGCGGGAAAGACCGTTCTTTCTTGCATTTTTCAGGATGGTGTGGATGAGAAAATAGGGTCTGAGATGCAGAGTG
This sequence comes from Bos mutus, assembly GCF_027580195.1. NCBI lineage: Eukaryota > Metazoa > Chordata > Mammalia > Artiodactyla > Bovidae > Bos > Bos mutus. Next base: position 57,765,471 of record NC_091637.1, read on the forward strand.
GCTTGCCCTGGGGCACTCAGCGGTCACTCAGAGATACCTAACCATGGCCCTGTCTCCCTCTGCCCTCTGCCCTTGACTGCTGACCTTGAATGGGCCCAGAGCAGGAGACTCATCTTGCTTGGTGATGCCCTTGACTGTCAAGCGTGGCTGGGCAGTCCATGTGGCCGTCTCCCCTCTGGGGGCTGCTGGGGCCCCAACTTCAGATGCGCTGGGCGTTCCAGACCTGGTCCCCACCTTCCTGTGAGGAACTAGTTACGCCTGTTACACGTGGCCCACCCAGGCAGAGAGGTGAAGCCCCTGGCCGGACCACTGGCTAGTGGGGGCTCAGGCCATCTGCCACCTGCTCAGCCTGCAGGAGGGGCTCCGTAGACCCCACGCCAGAAAGTTTCATCCTTGCTCTTCCCCCCAGGTCTCCTTTCTTACTGCCTGACCACAGGCATCTATTTGACCTCTCTATGACTCAGTTTACTCAGCAGTAAAATGGGGGTGGAGAGACGCAGTCAGTGGCCCACTGATGGGGACAGTGGCCGGTCCAGCCCAGATCCACACAGCTCCAGAGACGGGCCCTTGCCAGGGGTCACGGCCTGGGGGTCTCCACACCACGTCCTCAAGTCTGGCTCACTCTACAGGCAGAGGAAGCTGAAGAGGGAGGTGGAGAAGCACAAGGTTTTTGAAGACTATCTGATCAAGGTCCTTGAGAAAATCCCCAAGGGTACATATGGAACTTTTGCAGAAGGCCTGTCCTCTCCGCGACCACCTCCCAGCCTGGGACCTGGGCACGTGTGGCCCCACTGAACCTCGAGCTCACCTGCTGCATGGGAACCCACAGGCCCATTTCACTGTGGTCGAGCCAGCTTGGCCGCCAGCCGTGTGACCTGTGTGGCAAGTTCTCAGCGTCTCTGTACAGTGAGGTTTGAGAGTTCTGTGGCCTGGATCACATTTCATCATCACGTACTGGGTTGGCCAAAAAGTTCCCTTGGGTTTTTCTGTACCATCTTATAGGAAACCCCGAATGAACTTTCTGGCCAACCCCAAATCACAGTGCCTGACGTTCAGCTAGCACCCAGGAAATGTCAGCTATTGTTATTATCTCATTTGTCTTTGGTTTTGCTCTTAGGAGCTAAAATTACAGACATCTGAAATGGGTTTCTGTGTCTTGTTTGATCATGGTTTGTGCCAGAATCCACTGTGATCAGTGCTGGGAATTTGGTAGGAAGTGGAAGGGAAGTCATAGTTACATATTTGTATTATTATCATCATATTATTATCTTTACACCATCAATAATAAAATAACTGTTATTGTTTATGAAATATTTACTCTGTGCTAAGGTATAAGTCCTCCTTACGAGGTGCCAGGGCTTCCCAGGTAGCTCAGTGGTAAAGAATCTGCCTGTCAAAGAACGAGATGCAGGAGACGCAGATTTGATCCCTGGGTCAGGAAGATGCCCTGGAAAAGGAAATGGCAATCCAGTATTCTTGCCTGAAGAATCCCAGGGACAGTAGAGCCTGGCAGGCTACAGTCCATGGGGTTGCAAACAGTTGGATATGACTGGGTGACTGAGCATGCATACACGTAGGAGCTTCTGGGAACTGTATTACCTAGGCTCAGAGACGTTAAGGGACTCACCCAAGGTCACCCAGCCAGGAAGTGGTGGAGCTGGGTCTCAGACTTTGGTCTATCTGATTTCAGAGCCACTGTGCTAAGTGCTCTGGAGCTGTGGGAGCCCCAAGGACTCTGCCCTGGAGGTCAGGGAAGGCTTCATGGAGGAGGGGGCCACTCATGGAGCTCAAAGATGTTCAGCAAAGGGGAACCAGCGCTGCAGGCAGAGGGAACAGCACAAACGTAGGCTGGAGCCCCGCGTGGTGGGTTTGGGGCTGGTGAGTTCCAGTGTGCTGGAACACCGGGGCCCGGCAGGGGTTGCTGGGAGGTGTGATTGGAAGGTTGAGCAGCACCAGAGAGCCTTGAGCACCGAGCCAAGGAGGGGCACAGGGCTCCAGGCCAAGCACAGGTCTTGATGTGGACCCAGCGCCCAGGGCTGCTGCCAGCAACCTCCTAGGTTGGGGCCTTCCTAGCCATGCAACCCTGTTCAACCCACCCAGAAGGAGCAAACACCAAGGCTGGGGCCTGTTCACTCAGGGCAGCAACGACCCCTGTCCTCTTCCTGCAGGCTCCCCCAGCCAGCAGTTTCTCCTGGGGGTTCCAGGGGATGGGGCAGGGCATGGGGAGTCTCCTGCCTCGCTCGACAGTGATCCAGAATCACTCAGTCCTGAATCCTTGCAGCCTTTCAAATGCTGAGGCTTCTCCTGAAGGGACAGGAGGTGTGGGTGATGGAGCCTTCTCAACTCTGAGGCTCCAGCTGACAGCAGCAGTTCCCCACCACCACCGTGTGAGCATCACTGCAGGGGGCAGGCAGGGGCTGGGCATTCTGTGCTCACCCATCCTGCCACGCACTGTCTCCGTAGGCTACAACCAAGGGGAGGAGCCGGAAGAAACCCCGGTGGCGGCCATGGTGGAGCGCTATGGGAAGCTCTTCGCAGTCAGCCAGGACATCCAGAAGGGTCTCAAGGCCTTCCTCGAGATGAACCAGGCCGTCCACAAGAGCCTGGAGTCTCTAGAGGAGGGCCACAGGGCTCTGATCCCGGTAACAGCTGCCTGAAGCCTGGCTCATCCCCCTGGGCAGAGAACTGGGGTGTAGGCACCTACCGCCCTCTGCACCCCAGAAGAAGGCTTGGAGCAGGGGTGGGCTGCTGGGAATCTGGGTGGGGCTGTCACTCCAGAGCCTTGTTCTGAATCCCTTTCCCTCCGCTTCTGCTGGGTGTGTCCCCTGGAAAACTCAGCTTATACTTAAAAAGTAATCTTTGTGGTAGAAAAGTCAGGAGTGCTAGATTCAGACAGACTGAGTTTCAAATTCCTCTTCAGCCTATGACTAGCTCCATGACCCTGGGCACGATCCTCTCTAAGCCTCAGTTTCTTCAACTGTGAAATGGGGGCAATACAACCTAGCTGGTAGGCAATTGTGAGACACCGAACAGAAACTGTCTCAGAGTAAATGCCCCCAGAGGTCATCTCTCTCATATTTGGTTTATCTTCTAATAAATTCAACTTTCACCCCAAGGGATGGAAATTCCATGCAGAAGAAACTGCCCTGGCAAAGGCATGGCATGATGAATTTTTGTGCTGCAGCTGGGACCTGGGGACACGAGAGGACAGAGGACAGGGACGTGGAGAGGGAGAAAACAGAAAAAGAGAGGCTGACGGGTTGGTTGATTCTTGCAAGGACCTGGCTTGGAGTTTGCAGCCAGTCTCTGCCCCCTAGTGGTAGCACTAAAAACCTACACCATTTTTTCTCTATCTCTTTTTTTCCTTTGAGGAAATGCAGTTCAATTCAGTTCAGTCGCTCAGTCGTGTTCACTCTTTGCGACCCCATGAACCGCAGCATGCCAGGCCTCCCTGTCCATCACCAACTCCGGAGTTTACCCAGACTCATGTCCATTGAGTCAGTGATGCCATCCAACCATTTCATCCTCTGTTGTCCCCTTCTCCTGCCCCCAATCCCTCCCAGCATCAAGGTCTTTTCCAATGAGTCAACTCTTCACATGAGGTGGCCGAAGTATTGGTGTTTCAGCTTCAGCATCAGTCCTTCCAATGAACACCCAGGACTTTATGATGGACTGGTTGGAACTCCTTGCAGTCCAAGGATCTCTCAAGAATCTTCTCCAACATCACAGTTCAAAAGCATCAATTCTTCAGTGCTCATCTTTCTTTATAGTCAACTCTCACATTCATACATGACTACTGGAAAAACCATAGCCTTGACTAGACAGACCTTTGTTGACAAAGTAATGTCTCTGCTTTTTAATATGCCGTCTAGGTTGGTCATAACTTTCCTTCCAAGGAGTAAGCATCTTTTAATTTCATGGCTGCAATCACCATCTGCAGTGATTTTGGAGCCCAAAAAAGTAAAGTCAGCCACTGTTTCCACTGTTTCCGCATCTATTTGCCATGAAGTGATGGGACCGGATGCCATGATCTTAGTTTTCTGAATGTTGAACTTTAAGCCAACTTTTTCACTCTCCACTTTCACTTTCATCAAGAGGCTTTTTAGTTCCTCTTCACTTTCTGCCATAAGGGTGGTGTCATCTGCATATCTGAGGTTATTGATATTTCTCCCGGCAATCTTGATTCCAGCTTGTGCTTCATCCAGCCCAGCATTTCTCATGATGTACTCTGCATATAAGTTAAATAAGCAGGGTGACAATATACAGCCTTGACGTACTCCTTTCCTTATTTGGAACCAGTCTGTTGTTCCATGTCCAGTTCTAACTGTTGCTTCCTGACCTGCATACAGGTTTCTCGAGAGGCAGGTCAGGTGGTCTGGTATTCCCATCTCTTGAAGAATTTTCCACAGTTTATTGTGATCCACACAATCAAAGGCTTTGGCATAGTCAATAAAGCAGAAATAGATGTTTTTCTGGAACTCTCTTGCTTTATCGATGACCCATCGGATGTTGGCAATTTGATCTCTGGTTCCTCTGCCTTTCATAAAACCAGCTTGAACATCTGGAAGTTCACGGTTCACGTATTGCTGAAGCCTGGCTTGGAGAATTTTGAGCATTACTTTACTAGCGTGTGAGATGAATGCAATTGTGTGGTAGTTTGAGCAGTCTTTGGCATTGCCTTTCTTTGGGATTGGAATGAAAACTGATCTTTTCCAGTCCTGTGGCCCCTGCTGAGTTAAGGGACACTGTGAAAAGCACTTAACATGCTTTATCTCATTCAGATGTCACACCAGCACCCCAAGGTAGGTGTTTCTATTCCTAGAGCTGAGACTAGGGGAGGTGAGTGAGGTGTGCAAGTGCAATATTGGATCCCAACTTTATTGAAAATTTTAATATTTTGCTCATCATACATTATTTTTTGCATTAACTTTGATTTTTAAAAACATTGCATTAAAATATTGATGATATTAGTTCTGAGCCAAGTGTTGCACTTTAGTCCCAGGCAGGCTATTTTTCTCATTTTCGAAGTAAGGAAACTAGGGCTCAGAAAAGTGAGGAGTCATGTATATCCTGTGTCCCCCAGCACATCCTCACGGGGCCTGGCGGGGGAGTGTGCCCAGCGCAGCCTGTGCCCCAGAGGCCTTCACAGCCTTATCCCCAACCCAGGGTCCTCCCAGCAGCCCTGCAGCCGGAAGGGCCCAGACAGGTGGTTTTGCTTATGGAGAGTGAAACAGGGTTCTAGGAGCTGAGCTGGGATTCAAACCCCAGTCGGCCTGAAAAGTGAAAGGGTTTGTCACTCAGTAGAGCTTCCCTGGTGACTCCGGTTAAAGTGTCTGCCTGCAATGAGGGAAACCTGGGTTCAGTCCCTGGGTTGGGAAGATCCCCTGGAGAAGGAAATGGCAACCCACTCCAGTATTCTTGCCTGGAGAATCCCATGGACGGAGGAACTTGGTGGGCTACAGTCCACAGGGTTGCAAAGAGTCAGACATGACTGAGTGACTTCACTTTCTTTCTTTCTTTCATGTCTGACTCTTTGTGACTGCATGGACTGTAGCCCGCCAGGCTCCTGTATCCATAGAATTCTCCAGTCAAGAAATACTGTAGTGGGTTGCCATGCCCTCCTCGTGGGATCGAACCTGGGTGTCCTGCATTGCAGGCAAATTGTTTGCCACCTGAGCCACCAGAGAACACCTAGACATACCTTTCCCTACATCTCCTGGTGCTTTGAATGGCTCTGACTCCCCCCAGAACTTTCTGATCCCCGAACTTTTCACCCCCACTCCCATCCTCGCTCAGATCACCCTGAGCACTGAGCTCCTGGACCAGGCCCAGGGCAGATGCCCCCGGGGAGGGTCTGCTGCATCGAAGTGACCCAGCCACCCTCACCGCAGCGCCTCAAGATCCGGCTGTGCCAGCTGCAGAGGAGGTGTCACCGCAAGCAGGAGCAGTGGCAGCAGCTGGAACACGGACTCACCCTCCAGAAAGACGTGGGCAGCTGTGAGGTGAGCTCAGTCTGCTGGGTGGGTGGGGGTGGGGCAAGGGCTGGGGGCTGCTGTCTCCTCCATAATATCAGCCCCCAACACACACACACACACACACACACACACACATCACTTACCCACTTCTCCCTCACGGCTTGTTGTTGTCCAGTTGCCAAGTTGTATCCGACTCTTTGTGACCCCATGGACTGCAGCATGCCACGCTTCCCTGTCCTTCACCATTTCCCAGGGTTTGCCCAAGTTCATGCCCATCCAGTCGCTGATGCCATTCATCCATCTCTTCCTCTGTCTTCCCCTCCTCCTCCTGCCTTCAGTCTTTTGCAGCATCAGGGTCTTTACTAATGAGTCAGTTCTTCACATCAGGTGGCCAGACTAGAGGAGCTTCAGCTTCAGCATCAGTCTTTCCAGTAACTATTCAGGGTTGATTTCCTTTAGGATTGACTGCTCTGATTTGGTGGCTATTAGTTGTCAAAGGGCTTCTCTAAGATAAGGCAGATGCTGAGGCCACAGGCTGTTAAGGTAGCTGGGATGCCCCCATTCAGGCATGTGTACCCCTAAATAATGTGATTCTTATTCATATTCTATTTCACCTCGGAGAAGAGTGATGCTTAGAAAGAATAAGTCAGGGCTGAAGTCAAGGGACTTGAAGCTATGGTTTTTCCAGTTCTCATGTATGGATGTGAGAGTTGGACTATAAAGAAAGGTGAGCACCAAAGAATTGATGCTCTTGAACTGTGGTGTTGGAGGAGACTCTTGAGAGTCCCTTGGACTGTGAGGAGATGCAACCAGTCCATCCTAAAGGAAATCAGTCCTGAATATTCATTGGAAGGACTGATGCTAAAGCTGAAACTCCAATACTTTGGCCACCTGGTTTGAAGAACTGACTCATTTGAAAAGACCCTGATGCTGGGAAAGATTGAAGGCAGGAAGAGAAGGGGACAGCAGAGAATGAGATGGTTGGATGGCATCACTGACTCAGTGGACATGAGTTTGAGTAAGCTCCGGGAGCTGGTGATGAACAGGGAAGCCTGGCGTGCTGCAGTCCATGGGGCTGCAAAGAATCACGACTGAGCGACTGAACTGAACTGAAGTCAGGAGCCAAGATTTCTGGGTTTAATCCTTTGAGCATCTCTTTCCTGGGCTGGGGATTGTGCACTAGTTACCCTCTGAACACCCCCCGGGTCCTCCCCATGCCAGAGTCTGCACCGTACTAGCCTCGGGGTTTGCTGGGAGGAGGTAGAGAAGCCAGGCTGGGGAACAGGGCAGTGCTGGGCACACCCCACATGGGCAGGGTGCAGTCGGTGAATGTGGGACCTTCTCAGGCTCTATGGGAGACTAGTTTGGAAGACACGAGCATTGGAGTCCATGGGCTTCTACTCCCAGCCAAGGAGCCCTGAGGGGGAGCTGGATTGGCCGCAGTTTACAGAGCCTGTTCTGGGTCTTTCTCTTTAAGGTGGGAAGCAAGGAAGCCGCAGCTAATGATGACTCTGAAGACCTGAAGTGTGGGACTCTGGAGCTGCCCCGAGTGAGGAGCCCTGGGTTCCTTCACGTTCCCCCGACCAAGCCCCTCCATTGGGTGTGGACCTCAGGTGTCCCCAGCCGGGTGGACTCTCTGGAAGGCCAGTCCATCCTGTGTCCCTCTTTGCAGGGGAGGATGCTCTGGCTCCGGGGAGTGGAGGGACTCATCCCAGCCCCTTTGGGTGTGGAGTGCAGACCGAGATGAGAAGGTGGCTCCTGGCTCCAGGATGCCTATCTGGCCTGAGCAAGGTGGGGAGAGGGGGCAGGGGATTCTAAGAGGGGGCCCCAGCCTGCTCCCCTCCCTGCAGAACGAGCTGCTCAACTACGTGCAAGTGGCCATCAATGACATGGCCCGGCAGTGCTGCTCCACTGCCCACGCCGTGCCCAGGGGCACGGGCCTCTTCTCCAAGCTTGACCTCATCCAGGTGAGGACTTGTGCTTCCCAGGCAGGCTTCAACCTGAGCCTGTCCTGGGCCTCGGCTCCTGGTGAGCTGCCCTGTTGGCCCTTCCCTCCCTGGCTGCATGGTGCCTGCATGTGTGCGGTAGGGTCTTGGGGTCTTTTTTAGCCTCTCAACAAACTTGTAGTGAGCACCTATTGGTGCTGGGTCAGAGTTGTAAAGGAAATCCTGTCCTGCCTGGTCTTAATGTGTAGTCCACTTTGTTACATCACATACACACACACAAACACATACAGGGTACACACTCATACAGATAGTCATATGGTCTCGCCGAACACCCTGCAATACCCATGAAACATACATGGACACACCTGCAAAGCAACACACCAAGATGCTCACAGGTGTGATCATATGTTTGCACGGGGAGGGATATTTCAGTGACCGAGGGAGCCTCAGTGCTCCCGATGAGCACTGATGAGCTCCCGATGAGGACCGAGGGGTCCTCGTCTTAAACTTCAGGCTCTCCTCAAGTCCGCTGAGCTTTGCCTTCTCACTGGGAGGGTCCCCACCCCCATCAGTCGTCCACACCCCCATCAGTCATAATGCTGATGCTGCAACAGTGGAGGTCAGGTCATCAGACTGGCTTCCACCAATGACAACACACCTTGTTTTAGTTTTAATAATATCTTTAATGAGACCTACTTCCAGTGCCCTAAGACTTACCCATTCAGAGAGCTCACTTCACTGTTCTCAGTACAGTCAGAACCGCACCATCATTCGCAGTATCTCAGTCCTGAATCCTTTTGCCACTCCCCCCAAATAATACATTTTGTGTCTGGTTTCTTTCACTTTGCATAATGTCTTCATTATGTAAATCACTCCCTTTTATGACTGAATAATACTCCATTGTATGGACAGACCACTCTTGTTTATCCGGTAGGCAACTGACGGGCATTTGGGTTGTCTTCATTTGGCGGCTATTATAAATAATGCCTCTACTGCCCATGTTCTTTAAAAATATTTATTTATTTGGCTGCACTGAGTCTTAGTTGCAGCACAAGGGATTTTTTGATCTTCATTGCAACATGTGTGATCTTTTAAAGTTGCAGCATGTGGGATCTAGTTCCCTGACTAGGGATCAAACCTGGGCCCCCTGCCTTGGGAGTTCGAGTCTTAGCCGTTGAACCACGAAGAAAGTACCCATGGCCACGTACTTGTGTGGACATAACTTTTTCAGTTATCTTGGGTAAATGCTTAGGAGTGGAATTTCTGGTTCACGTGGTAACTCTATGTTTAACGTTTTGAGGAACTGCCAACTGGTTTCCAAAGTGGCTGTGTAATTTTATAATCGTGTGAGCAAAGTATGAGGGGTCCAGTTTCTTCATATCCTTGTTAACACTCGATGGTCTGTTTCTGATAGTTTAGCCATCCTAGTGGATATAAAGTGGTATGTCATTGTGATTTTGATTTTAATCTCTCTGATGATGAATAATGTGCAATATAAACATGTGTTTATTGCCCATTTGCGTATCTTCTTTGGAGAAATGTCTACTCAGATCCTTTTCCCATTTTTTAAACTGGATTGTTTGTCTTTTTTACTGTTGAGTTGCAAATATTCTTTACATACTCTGAATATAAGTTCCTTATCAAATATATTACTTGAAAATATTTTCTCTCATTCTACTGGTTGTCTATTCGCTTTGATGATGTCTTCTAGAGCACAAAGATTTCAATTTTGATGAAATCCAATGTATATATTTTTATTTTAGTTACTTGTGCTTTATGCATCATATCTAAGAAACTATTGCCTAATCCAAGGTCATGAAGATTTATATCTAAGTTTTCTTGTAAGATATTTGTAGTTTTAGGTTTGTGATGTAATTTTAGTTGATTTTTGTATATGGTATCAGATGGGGGTCCAATTTCATTATTTTGTGTAAGGATATTCAATTGTCCTGTTACCATTTGCTGAAAGGACTACTCTTTCCTCATTGAATTGTCTCCTCATCCTCATCAAAAATCAATTGGCTGCAGATGTGAAGGTTTATTTTTGGACTCTTAATCCTATTGCATTGGTCCTCACATCTGTCCTTAGCCAATACCACACTGTCTGGATCACTGTAGCTTTGTAGTAAGTTTTATAATCGGGAAGTGAGTCTTCCAGCTTTGTTATTCCTTTTTTTTTTTTTTGAGGTCATTTGACTCTTGTAACAGCATGTCTTGTATTGTGCATGTAATTTCAACATCTAGGTGGGGTTCAGACTCAGTGGCACCACAAGGACCGTCCTTTCCACCCTCCCCTATTTCCTCTTCAGCACTGGCTTCATCCTAAGCCGTCACTTGCTTTCCTCGTTCATGGCAGGTTCAGTGGAGTAGTTTGAATTCAGGATTGTTAGTGCCTCTGGGACCTGTTGCTGCCTGCTAAGTTGCTTCAGTCGTGTCCAACTCTTTGCAACTCAGTGGACTGTAGCCCACCAAGATCCTCTGTCCATGGGATTTATCAGGACACTGGCAGGGGGTGGGGTGGTGGGCAAGACCCATGGCCTGTGTTGTCCAGCAGTGATGATCCACAGTGAGTGAGGCTGCGTCTTAACTGAGAAGAACTTCTCACAAGAGTGTCATGGGCAGTATCAGGGCCACCCTGCTCGGTGGCACAGCTCACACTGAATGCCACATATTTGGCATCCCCTGGGGTGTAGCTCCTTCATGTTGGACACGAATGAACATTTGAGAAAGGGCTCATTTGCCCTTATACTCACAGTGTATTAATTTCATCTTCTTCCCAAGAAAAAGGAGGAAATTACCCAGAGATGTCAAGGGGTCCCAAGGATCCCCCTAAACAATCAACCAGTCAAGACTTACAGTCACACTCTTATGCCTGAGAAAGAGTTAGAGGTAGAGGAAATAACGGTAACCAGGCCCTTAAGAAATGAGTGCCCCTCAGAGAGAGAGGCTGTGGGCAGTCAGGGTGGGCTTCTTGGAGGAAGTGGTGAGAAGAGGCAACCCCATTCAGGAAGCCACACGAGGACCTGGACTCAGCCATCCCCCTCTGCCACTGCTGGGCTGTGTCGTTTCAGGAAAACCACTTAACCTCTCTGAACCCCAGTTTGCTCACTTGCCAATTGGCATTGATACCACATCCTTGTTGGGGACCTTTGTGAAAGGATGTGCAGGTCAACCTTTGATGGTGGTTTGGTGTCTGGGAAGTGGTGTCCAGGGGCCGGTGCCCAGTCAGGTGCCAGAGATTTCTGTTTCCTTCCAGGAATTCATGTTGGACAAAATGGAGACTGTGAGATTCATCTCACTGCTCACGGGACCCATCGTGTGCTGGACAGCAAACAACCCCAACAACCAGGGCCTCAGAAGCTACCCCAGGCCCTTCAGGAAACACTCAGTGAGTGAAGACTCAACCCCCAGGAACCTCTTCCCCAGCACCCAGACTTCAGAGTGCTTCAGCCTAAGCTGAGGCTGCCCGGGGCCTCCAGGCTGCCAGCATCACGACCAAATCCCCACCTGCTTGGCCTCTTTTCTTCACCCACTTGGGCTCCTGGGTCGAGGGGGCGGGGCAGGGAGGGGGTGGCCAGCAGGTGGGGGCGGGGCAGTGAGAGAGCAGAATTGGATCCTGAGGCCAGAAGGGGCTGAGGGGGCACTGTTCCCCACATTTGGGGACTGATAGGGATCAAAGTGCAGCTTTCCTGGTAGCTCAGCTGGTAAAGAATCCACCTGCAATACAGGTCGGGAAGATACCCTGGAGAAGGGACAGGCTACCCACTCCAGTATTCTTGGGCTTCCCTGGTGGCTCAGATGGTCGAGAATCCGCCTGCAATGTGGGAGACCTGGGTTCGATTCCTGGGTTGGGGAAGATCTCTCAGACGAGGGCATGGCAGCCCACTCTGTATTCTTGCCTGGAGAAGCCCCATGGATGGAGGAACCTGGCAGGGCTATAGTCCAAGGGGTCGCAAAGAATCGGACATGACTGAGCGACTAAGCACAGCACAGGGATCAAGATGAGGCCTGCCTGGGACCATGGACAAGCGAAGGGGGTCAAGGGGAAGGTCCCGAGTTGGAGGCAGCAGCCAGGTGGGAGGAATCAAGCTGGAGACCCGTACCGGAAGTAAGGGATGCATTTCTCACTATTGTGAGTGGATCTATCTGAGACCAAGGAGCTTTGGATAAATGCCTGATTATTGGGAACACAGGAGTCACAGAAGATGCCCAGAGCCATAGGATGCATGGGAGCTGGCCTGACCCACAGCAGGGTGGAGGGAACTCAGTTAGTAGGGGGCATCTCATCACTGGCTCCCAAAAGCTGGATACCAAGCCAGTGCCTACTGCCCACCCAAGGGTCCAAGAGCTTCCTGGCATGAGTGCTACTCTCAGGGAGACTGGGGCAAGGCAAAGCCCTTCTCAGGGCTGGTTTTCCCACCTGTGAAATTGGGTGTGAGGATGTCTAAGGGAGTCCCTGTTCCAGTCTGAAGTTCTTAGGTCAAGGTTGGAAAGACTTGGTCTGCAGGGATGCACTGGCTTGGTGTCATTGAGCCACAGGAGTAAAATCATCCTAGTGACCACCGCAGCCCCTGGGGATCTGCTGATGTTGACTGACTTAGGTAAACGTTGAAAGTTCAGAGCAACTGATTTGCGGCAAACAGTGGCATGTCAGCAAGTTACCTTTCATGGGGGAGTTTCAGAAGAGATGATGCAACTCCTCCAATAAGCAACACGGGACTGATGTTCTCCAGGTACTGTTGGGAGAGATAACGGGAGGTTCAGAGGGAGGGAGAGTGGGGTGGGGCCCTGAGTAGGACCTGGCCACTAAATTAATTAGGGAAGCTGAATATAAGAAAGGAGGTGATGTTGGGTCAGGTCTTAAGAGCAGTTTACACCAAAAGGGTGAGGGTGCTGCAGAGAAAGCATCATTTCAAGTTTTTGACTCTTGGGCCTTTGGAGCCAAGAGAACATCCCAGGTAGAGCTTGAGTCAGATTTCAGAAGAGAGAGGTGAGGGGAGGGCTGGAGGAAGTGAAGGAAACACAAGGCAGGGGCCTTCTCATTTGGCTGCAGCATGAAGAATCTGACAGGCAGTCTGAGATGGTGGGTGGGCTGGGGGGCCACGTGGGGTTCCAAAGCCTGGGCTGTGAGGTTTGGACTCTGTTCTGGAGGACATATATGGGAGTGTTTTGTCCATTCTGGCTGCCATAATAAAATACCATATGCCAGAGCTTCCATGGTGGTACAGGGGTTAAGAATCCACCTTCCAATGCAAGGGACACTGGTTCAATCCCTGGTCCTGGAAGATCCTACATGTTGCAGGGCAACTGAGCCTGTGAGCCACAGCTACCAAGACTGCACTCTGGAACCCATGAGTCACGACTACTGAAGCCTGTGCACTTAGAGTCCAAGCTCCCCAACAGGAGAGACCACGGCAATGAGGAGCCCACACACTGCAACTAGAGAGCATCCCTCTCTCACTGCAACTAGAGAAAGCCTATGAAATAAGGCTGCAACTAGAGAAATCAGCAACGAAAATCCAGCACAGCCATAAATAAGTAAATCTTTTTAAAATACCATATGCTGGGTGGCTTAGACAGCAGATGTTTCTCTCCTGATTCTAGAGGCTGGAAGTCAACAATGAAGACACTGGCAGGTTTGGTCTGGCGAGAGCCCACTTCCTGGTTCAGGCGGTGGAACGAGTGATAGAGCCCCTTGGGGTCCCTTTATAAGGACACTAATCCGATCCATGAGGGCTCTACCCTCACCCGATCACCTCCCAGAGGCCCCACTTTCAACACCATTGTAGTGGGCTGAGGATTTCAACATAGGAGTGCCGGGGGACAGGAATGCTCAGTCCATCACAGGAAGCCTCTCACATCCACTCCCCTCTGCTTTCTTTCTCTCCCCGCAACATCTGCTTTCCAAAGAGATCTGAAGCATCTCCTTAATTTCCCTGTACTGTGGGAGAACCCATGTAATGGGATCCCATGTCATGTGGGCACATGTTAAGCCAATGATTCCTAAATCTGCATAGGAAGGCTTTTTAGGATCGAGTGTGGATCCACACCCAGAGCTTAGCAGGCCTGGGGTGGCCAGGCCTTGGAGTCTGCATTTATGACAAGCTCCCCAGTGATGTTGATGCTGCTGGTCCCAGGACCACATTTTGGGAACTGCTGCTTTGGAGGAATGACAAATCCCAAATGCTTAAGGTGGGCTCTGCTCCACGTGGAACACCAAGCCCCCTGCCTGCACTCCAGTTCCCATCTGTACAATGGGGCAAGCATGATGGGGTCCTGGCACTCTGGGAGGGCCATCCCCACCCCATATGACCTCCCCAGAGGTCCTGGACATAACACCCTGTTAGGGGCCCAGGGCACGGTCCTCTGCCTTTGCTCACTGGGGCTCTGTGAAGAGCTCTTGTCCTTCTGTACCCTGCCATCTACCTGCTGTGCACACGTTATGCGTGTGTTAGTAGGTCGAGTTCAGATGTTTGACACACTTCCTGGGGAGGAGGGCCATCAGAACAGAGGCCTGGTGTGACAGTGACCTAGTCACTGCTATAAGTTACAGCAGGCATCCGACCGAGTCTTCTAGAAACTCCCAGCCTCCCCTGGGCAGAGCCTGGTCATGAAATTGACAACTGGGCCCTGCATTGAAGGGCCCTGTGCTCCCAGGCTGCTGGCATGTACTAGAGCATGGGACTTTATCCTTGCTGGGCTTTTTTGTCAAAAAAAAAAAAGGCTGTCTTTTGAGAAAGCTCTCTCAGCCGTGGCCGTGAACCTTCAAAGCACTTTCTTTCTGGATTCCAAGTTAGCTGGAGAAAGGCCTTCAGGAGCATTTGGAGGAAAAAAGCAGTGGTTTCAGATACCTTATGAAATGTCATGTCATCTGACTTCACATCCAGACCCTGAGACCCCAAGACACCAGGAGCCTGAGGGCCTGGACATTTTCCAAGACTGAGAGCTCTTTGTACCTGACATCAAATTCCAGCTTTAATTTTCTTTAAGTGTGAGAGCATTCTTTCTACAGACCATTCAGGAAGAGGCAGACTATTAGCAATGGCTGGAGCTGAGAAAATTGGCTATTTGGCAGAAAGATCAAGTTATGTCTTTTTTCCCACCAGATATTATAGTATATTCCAATTCCTTTGAGAGGTGGTTTTCCAACGACAGTATTCATTAAAACCACCTATGACACTTGCTAAACAGGGCTTATTCTCAGAAATTATGAATTCTGGCATGAGGCCCCCAAGATCTGTTGTTTTAACAATCATCCCAGATGATTCCAGCGCAGACTGGTCTCCAATCACAGGGTGCGAAACACCGAGTACATCCACGTCAAAAAGAAGAAAATCTGCTCCACATCTACCTTTAGTCCGGAAGAATTTTCGGAAGCATCAAAGCAACCAGGAGCGATGCCTGAAAATAGTTCAACCACATAAAAATGAAAGCTGCATCTACCTCAGAACACAGCAAAATGTCTAAAGAAAATAAAATGGGGGTGGGGTGAGATCAAGGAAATGCTGAGAAATTTGAAAAAGGATCAATGTTTTTGACATTGAAAGAACGCGAGTAAAAAGAATGACATCAATTGTTCCCAAAATGGACAAAAAATAAATCACAAAATAAAAATGGCCTACAAACATGAAAGATCTTTCTCTTGACTGAAAATAAAATTGCACATTATAACTTTTTTTCAAAGGGTCTTTGTGGATGTGGTTAAGTAAAGATTTACTGATTTTTGGCTGCACTGAGTCTTCACTGCTGCTGGGGCTTTCTCTAGTTGTGGCAGTAGGGCTTCTCACTGCGGTGGCTTCTCTTCTGGAGGAGCACAGGCTCTAGGGTATGCAGTTTCAGGAGCTCTGGCACACGGGCTTAGTTGCTCTGTGGCACGTGGACTCTTCCAAGGCAAGGGATCTAACCTGTATCCCCTGCATTGGCAGGTGGATTCTTAACCACAGGACCACCAGGGACGTCCACACCTTATAACTTCTGCCCATCAAAAAAATATTAGCTAATACATTAATCCATGTAAGATAGACTCTCCAACACCGCAATGCTGTTTGTATAAACTCTCTGGAAAGCGCTCTGAAAAGGGGTCTTAAGAGGCTTACAAAATGTTTGTGTCCTTTGGCTCAGCAATTCTGAGTTCAAAAAATTTAAGTGAATGAAACCAGAGCTATTTGGTTCAAAATGACAAAGTTGAACTTAGCTTAAGCCAAAGAGAGAGTGTATTGGCTTATAAAACAAGAAGTCCAGGAATTCTCAAGCTTCAGGAACAGCTTGATCAGGGGCCCAGTGGCCACAGAATCCAGTCTGTTTGTGGGCTCTGCTTTCCTGCATCTTGGCTTCATTCTCAGGCTCCGCATAAACAAAACAGCTGCCAACATCCTCGGGCATGCATCCTTTTAAAGTTGAAGTTAGAGGAAAAGAGAGAGTGTCTCCTCCCAGTAAACCCCCGGCAAGTCCCAGGCTTTACTCTGATTGGATCACCTTGGGTCAGATGTCACTCTTTAAACAAATCCCTGACTGGCCAAGCCTAGGCTCCCTCTCCATTCTGAACGAATCTCTATGACTAGGGGAGATTCCATGCTCTGATTTCCAGGCCTTGGTCAAATTTTTGAGCTTTAGTGAGGTGGTGTATCTTCCATGGCTAGAGACCAACCGTATGACCAATGTGGTACAAGCAGTGTCTGTACCAAGATGTCCACCACATTGCTACTTATAGCAGCCAAACTGGATAAAACCTCAGTATCTCAAAGGGAGAGTGCAACCAGTCATGCAAAACTTTATGACTTTATAATTCTGTAGCCATTATATTCCATGTTCTCAAAAATATTTAACATAAGGAAATTATCTATAGGGTATAAAGCTAAGTGAAAAAAGAAAACAAGCATTTTTAAAAAGTTGAATATACACCCAATGCTAGAGAAGGAAATGGCAACCCACTCCAGTATTCTTGCCTGGGAAATGCCATGGACAGACAAGCCTGGCAGGCTACAGTCCATGGGGCCATTAAAGTGTTGGACATGACTTAGCGACTAACACTGTGTAATCAAAATTATATATGTAAAAGAGGGAAATAGACTAAAGGGCGGAAGCAGTGCTTCCACACAGGAGGGTCCTGACCCTGGGGAGGGGGTGGGAAGTGTTAGACCCACCAGATGCAGAAGATTGAATAAGTGCACCACCCCCCAGCCCATGGGCGCATCTACATCCACACTCTTGCCAAAGGCTGTGTTCATCTCTACCTCTTGACTTTGGGTTGGCCATGTTACTTGTTCTGGCCAATGGGATGTTAGTGGATTATGACACAAGCAGAGGCTTAAAACTTACTGTGCAGTGGGCCTTATGTGCCTGTGGGAGCCCCTGCTTGCGGAGGGATGAAAGCCACATGGAGCCCACATAGACCAACCCGCAGCTTAGATTCACTGATACCATTCACTCCTCACTGAATCCACAGACCTGATTATGAAATAAATGCTTATAATTGTAAGCCAGTGAAGTGGGAGTTTGTTTGTTACACAGTATCACAGCAGTAGCTGTCAGATACACCTGCACACTTCTTCAAATTCCATGCTGTTTCTAATCCAAGAATCACCAGCATATGGGGAGCAGCCCACCTGCTGGGCAGGAATTGGGTCCCTGAGGACCACTGAACTGTCAAAAAAGAGTTAGAAACTCTGTTCTGCCATGTTAAAAATGGTGAACCCTGGATTGGAAGATTCTAATTTTTCATTTTTTTCTTTATAGTTTTGTATATTTTCCAAAGTTTCTGCAATAAGCATGGTTAACTTTTATAATTGGGGGGGAACTTTATTCAAAAATTGATTAAAGTAATTGGAAACCAACTCTTGGCACTTCACTGATCCTAACCTTTGACATCTCTAAGAACAAAGTAGATTGTCAGGTGGTTCAACCACAGGACTCTCATCAGTCTCTGAAGACAGGGTTCTTGGCCCCTGAATACTGCTTTCTCCAAGTTCAGCAATTCTGCTTTCTGGAATGTGGCTCCATTCTCTGAATGGTCTCTATCTAACCTTAAAAATCTGATGTCCCAATCTGAGTTCCATTCTTCAGGTAAGGAAGTTTCCTAGACCGGGTAACAGGACAATTGTGGAGGAGGCTTCCTTGCCATGGCCCCAGCTGAAAAGAGGCTCTGGGCATTTCTGCCTTCACTCCCAGCTCATCACCCTGGGGATTCAGGCTCTGCCCAGCCCTGTTCTTGGCCCAGGAATGGCCTGCTACTTCAAGACTTGTACTCAAGACTATAAGTGCTGGCCAGACTACGGGAACATCTAAAATGTCTTCAGAACCTACTGTAAAGCACAGGGAACCCTACTCAGTGCTCAGTGGTGACCTAAACAGGAAGGAAATCCAAAAAGAGAGGCTATATGTATAGGTACAGCTGATTCACTTTGCTGTACAGTAGAAACCAACAGCAATGTAGAGCAACTATACTCCAATTAAAAATTAAAAAAAAATCTCAAACGTGTTCAGACCCAAGCCCACCCGGTACCAGCATGTCCCTGTATCTTACTAGGCATCTTCAGAGGCCGCTGCACCATTTCTGTGCCCTTTGGTGCCAAAGCTCGCTTGTCCTAGCTGCCAGCTGCTAGGATGCCCAGCCCCAGGTCCCCAAGTGGCTCTCCAGCCCTGTGCATGGCGAGAGGTGAGGCTCCGAGTGACATCTCCCTCACCCCTCAATCTCTGTGCCTATCGGGGGGCACAGAGTGGGTGTTCAGTGTTGGACAAGCAGGGATGTGTGAGTAAATCTAGACAGCTAGGCTTCCTGCTGGCTCTCCACGTGGTCAGGACTTCCTGGTGTGGTACCAGGAGGCTGCTTACAGACCACTGGATCCTCCCCACAACCCGTGAGCTAGGAAGCGGCAGTTTCCCAACTCCATTCTACAGAAGGGGCAGCCGCCGCTTGGTGCAGTTGTGTGGTTTGTCCAAGGTCACACAGCTGCTCAGTGGTTGAGCTGGGACATTAACTCAAGTCCACTGGGCTCCAGATGGAACAATATAACTGGAAACGTTGGCAGCAAAAGAGCAAGTACAAGCACTAACATGCATTGGTCGTGCTTGTGCCATCCACTTTGCTAAGCTCATCATTGCTCATGCAGCCTTCATACTCACCCTGTGAAAACAACTATCCTATTTTGCAGATGAGGAAATGGAGGCTCAGAGAGGTCGAAGACTTGCCTGAGGTCACACAGCCCAGGGGCAGGCCCCACATCTGTCTCCTTCCAGAGTTGGTGGGACGGGTGGGTGTTATGAAGGTGTGAATCATGACCTAGAGGGCAGCAGCCAATGGCTCAAGTTCAGATCTGGGTGAAATGAAGTTCCCAGGTGGAATCAAGGGAGGTTGCTACGATAGATCCCTAACTACTCAAAGTGTGGTCCAGGGACCTGCGTCCCGGGAGTCACCTGGGAGCTTGTGAGAAAGGCAGAGAATCTGCATTTTAACAAGATCCTCTCAGGATCCACCTGCATGGCCAAGCACTGGTCTAATTTGCTCTGAGGCAAGGTTGCATTCCCCTCTGGTGAAGGTGTGACTCGTGGTTCCGCTGGGATCTGGGAAGGGCGTCTGGGAAGTGGGAGGAGCCTTGTCTCTAGCCAGCCAATCAACCACCTGGGCTCCCACTGCGGTCCTGTGCTTCAAGGAAGGTTCCTTCTGCCCTGACTCCCTTTCCCTGCCCCTCTCCTCCATCCTCTTCCAGCCTCACCTCCTCCATGAAGCCTTCCCAGCTGCCCCTGCCCCACAGCCCACCTCTGGGTTGCTATCCCCTTGTACAAGGTTCTCAAGAGTACCTACCTCCTTAAAGGTATCATTTAATTGTTTGAATTTATATCTTCTCCACCTGAAGGAGAAGTTCTCAGGAAAGTCATGTCTTAACTACATACTCTAGCACCCAGCGTGGAGCCTAGCACAGAATAGGTGTCAGGAAATAAGTTTTGAATGAATGCATTCTTATACCCACTGAGTGAATGAATGAACAAACGAAAGTCTTAAGCAAAGAAATGAATCTCTAAGAGAAAAGATGTTTAAGGCCTGCGTAGGAGCCCCGAGTGAGGGATATTTGGGAAGGCAGAGGGATCTTGTCTACCACTTGGCCATCGGGGTCATCCATGTCCCATACATGGGTGCTGATGGATACCTGGGTGGGGCCATGCCACCATCCAGGGTGAGCTGTCTCTCCACCAGTCGCCCAGGGTGAGACTTGCTAAACCAGGCGAGGATTCATGAGTCCTCCAAGGGAATTCTCAGGGGAAATCTCCCTCTCTCTTCTCTGCACAATATCATAGATCGTAAGAATGCTGTAGCCCATCACTCTGGGCTGTTCCAAGGGATGAGGGAGGAGGGGGCCTCAGGACAGCCAGTACCCTCACTCAAGACAGTGACAGTGCCTACCTTTTCGGAGCCACAGAGACTTGCTCTGGAGTGAGCCACAGCGGCCCACAGAGCCCTTCCAGTCCTCGCTGGCCTTTAACATATGGAGTTGGGATGGATGAAATGGAAAGGGGATAAAAAAACACGACGGGCCTTGTGTGTGTGTGTGTGTGTGTGTGTGTGTATTTGTCTGTTAATAGTTTATTCACAATGGCTGGCTAGATTATCACCAGCTCTATGGGATGGATTTGGGAAGTTCTTTTAATAAAAGATTTGTTTTAAAAAACCCTTTTATTTTGACACATTATAGACATTTCTTACAACATTTAGTTGTAAGAAATAATACAAAAATCTTTGCATGGCATTCACTCCGCTTCCCCCAGTGGTAGCTGTCTTACATAACTGGAGCACAGTGTAACAACCAGGAAACAGTCACTGAGGCAGCCCATTGAACTTATTCAGATTTTACCCAGTTCTGCAGGCCTTCATTGAATGTATATGGGCATGTAATTAGTTGCATGCAGTTTATCACACATGTAGATTCTTGTGGCCATCACCACAGTCAGGATACAGAAAAATCCCAGCAAAAGAATTCTTCCAGCCACCCTTTTATAGCCATAATCAAAAGCTCTCCCCACCCCACTTAATACCACAACACCTAGCAACCACCGCCATGTTTTTCTCTTTAATTTTGCCATTTCAAGAATGTTATACAGGTGAAAATTTACAGCATATAACCTGTTTGATATGGACCTTTTTTTCACTCATAATTTTTATTTTCACACAATTCCCTTGAGAGTCAAGTGAGCTGTTCTGTGCGTCAATAGTTTGTTCCTTTGTCCTGCTAAGTAATGTTCCATGATGTGGATGGACTGCAGTTTGCTGAACCACTCACCTGTTGTGGGCTTCACTTGTGGCTCAACTGGTAAAGAACTGCCTGCAATACTGGAGACCTAGGTTCGATCCCTGGGTTGGGACGAGCCCCTGGTGAAGGGAAAGACTACCCACTCCAGTATTCTGGCCTGGAGAATTCCATGGACTGTATAGTCCAGTTCTGTTCAGTTCAGCTGCTTGGTCGTGTCTGACTCTTTGTGACCCCATGGACTGCAGCACGCCAGGGCTCCCTGTCCATCACCAAATCCCAGAGTTTACTCAAACTCATGTCCATTGAGTCAGTGATGCCATCCAACCTCTGTCATCCCCTTCTCCTCCTGCCTTCAGTCTTTCCCAGCATCAGGGTCTTTTCAAATGAGTCAGCTCTTCACATCAGGTGGCCAAAGTATTGGAGTTTCAGCTTCAGCATAAGTCCTTCCTGAATATTCAGGACTGATCTCCTTTAGGATGGACTGGTTGGATCTCCTTGCAGTCCAAGGGACTCTCAAGAGTCTCCTCCAGCATCACAGTTCAAAAGCATCAATTCTTCAGCACTCAGCTTGCTTTATAGTCCAACTCTCACATCCATACATGACTACTGGAAAAGCCGTAGCTTTGACTAGATGGACCTTTGTTGGCAAAGTAATGTCTCTGCTTTTTAATATGTGTAGTCTGCGGGGTCACAAAGAGTCAGACACGACTGAGAGACTTTCACTTCACGTTTGTATGAACAAAAGTTTTTCATTTCTCTGATGTAATGTTCAAGAGTACAGTTGCTGGGTTGTTTGGTAAATGTAATTTTAGTTTTGTAAGAGACCACAGTACTCTTTTCCAGAGTGGCTGTACCATTTTACATTCCCATTAGCAGTGAGTGAGTGGCCCCATTTCTCTATATCCTCTTATTTGGTGGAGTTATTCTTTTTAATGTTGTTCTAATTAATAAGCACATCATGGTATCTCACTGTGATTTTAATTTGCATAACCCACTGATTAATGCTGTGGAAAACCTATTTGTATACTTATTTTCCAACTTACACCCTCTTCAGTAAAATGTCTATTTATGTCTTCTTGCTCATTTATGGGAAGTTCTGATTAAAAATAAGATCTCATGATATCTATTGGGAACTTTCAAATTTTCTTTCTTGTTTTCTTTCATACCAAATAGTGTAGCACATCATATTAAAAGATTTCAAAAAGTTGATCTAAAAAAAGAGTTAATCTAAGACCTATATACAGTTTGGATTTTACTATCAATGCTTGCATAAGATATGGTGGGGAGACTGGGTATACCTACAGTTATTTATTTCTACAATGATTCAGTTCATTTTTCTGTTTCCTGTGATCTCATAGAAGAAATTATTCTAGGCAAAATGCTGCCACTTAGGAAATGAACAAATTTTAATCCTCCTTCAGCAAGTGGCAAAAAAGGTGAGACTTGGGAGAGCTGGAAAGCTGGTCTGAGAGGAACGGCTGCTTGAAGCTGGGGAGTGACAGGTCCTTCGAGGGCCACTGAAACTGATACCTGGGCTCAGAGAGGCACAGTAACTCACTCACGGTCACCCAGCAATCTGGTGGCAGAGCCGAAGTCTGGCTGCTGTCAAAGTTAGAGCACTTTTCATGCTCAAAGTCAAGAACCCTCCCCTCCTTCCCGCCCAAATATCTCCAGTGGTGGAGAAGAGTTTACTCAGACTTTCAGGGGTCTGGTATTTGGACCTGAGGGAAACCAAGTATCTTCACACTTTTGCATTTTCATATGAAATTTTTATGTGAGTGAATTTGCTTTCTACTTTGTAATACTTTGTTTTATACCGGTATATATATATATTGTTTTCTTCCCTGTAAAAATCTTTGAGGAAAACAGATGATCCAGAAAGCTGCTCCGTGTTTATTCGCTCTTCAAGCTCTGCCTGGTGGAACTCAGGGACCCCTGAGACCTGGACCAGGGAAGCCGGCACTCTCCCCACACAACCTCCATCATCTGTAAACACAGGCTCGAGTTTCAAGAAGCTTTTACCAGCCCCCTCCAAGGCCAGGCTCTTCTGAGCTTTGCTCACCAGGGACCTAGAGAGTTTCCAGGATCACAGAGCCCTGAATGTCTCCATTTTTCATGTCCTGGGGGATTCCCTCAGACACTGAGCTCTGCTCAGTCTAATGCAGGCTGCACTGTCGTGGCATCAGCCTGGACCCTCTCTCTCCTGCCGCCCCACGTCTAGTCACCACAGGGCCTGTCCATGTCACCTTCTGTCCCTGTATATGGTCCACTCTTTCCTGGCCCTCTCGTCTCTGACCTTCAAGCCTTCTGCTTCCAGTGCTGCCCTCTTGAACCCCATTCACCTCATAGCAGCCAGACCAATCTCGCAAAAGAGCCTATCTGATTGTGTCGCTCTCCCTCCTGTCCCTTCTATGGCTCCCTATTGCCCTGAAGACAACTCCCTTCCCGAGGCCTCAAGGCCTACGTGATCTGGCCCTGGCCTCCTTCTCCAAGCTGACTGGTACCACGCTCCTCATGCCAGCCTGATGGGCCCCCTCCCAGACGGTCACCTATGCTGTTCCCTCTCCCACTAATGCTTTGTCCCCTGGTCTTGTGCCTACCCATTCATTCAGGGCAGTTTTCTGGAGCACCTACTATGTTCCAGGCCCTGTGCCACGTACTTGCTCTACTATGTGACCCGGAGCTTCCTCAAGGCAGAGACACATGAGCAGTCATGCTGCTGCTGCTAAGTCGCTTCAGTCATGTCTGACTCTGTGCGACCCCACCAGCCTCCTCTGTCCCTGGGCTTCTCCAGGCAAGAATACTGGAGTGGGTTGCCATTTCCTTCTCCATGAGCAGTCATGAACTGTGATAAGTACTAGGATAGGAAACCACAAAGTGCTAAGAAAGAGACTAACAAGGGGGTAGGGAAGAGAAGGATAAATGAACCCTCTTCCAACTCAGCCTTCAGATCTCAGTCAAAATTCACCTCCTCTAAGAAACCTCCCCTCTCCCAGGCCAGGCCAGGGCCACAGCTTCTGCCCCCACAGCACCCTGTTCTCTTCCTTCCCAGCACTTGCATAGTTTGCTATTTGACTTTGATTTGTGTGACTAAAGTAGAAGCGAGGGATGGTGCTATGGAACATCTACTCTGCCTCCAGTGGGGTCTTGAGGAAGAACCTCCAGAGCCGAGTTCATCCACACGATTACCCAGAGATGTATCTTTAACCCCACTTCCTAGAGGAGCAGATTGAGGCTGAGAGCAAGAGAGACTGTATTAGTCATCTAATGCTGCGTGACAAATCACCCTGAAACGCAGCTTAAAGCAAGGGATGTTTTCAGTTTCAGTTCAGTTGCTCAGTTGTGTCTGACTCTTTGCAACCCCATGGACTGCAGCATGCCACGCTTCCCTGCCCATCACCAACTCCCAGAGCTTGCTCAAATTCATGTCCATCAAGTTGGTGATGCCATCCAACCATCTCATCCTCTGTCGTCCCCTTCTCCTCCTGCCTCAATCTTTCCCAGCATCAGGGTCTTTTCAAATGGATCAGTACTTCGCATCAGGTGGCCAAAGTATTGGAGTTTCAACTTCAACATCCATCCTTCCAATGAATATTCAGGACTGATTTCCTTTAGGATGGACTGGTTGGATCTCCTTGCAGTCCAAGGGACTCTCAAGAGTCTCCTCCAACACCACAGTTGAAAAGCATCAATTCTTCGGCACCCAG
Source organism: Bos mutus (assembly GCF_027580195.1). Taxonomy (NCBI): domain Eukaryota; kingdom Metazoa; phylum Chordata; class Mammalia; order Artiodactyla; family Bovidae; genus Bos; species Bos mutus. The sequence continues at coordinate 57,790,340 of NC_091637.1, forward strand.
CTTTCTTTATAGTCCAACTCTTACATCCATACATGACTACTGGAAAAACCATAGCTTTGACTAGATGAACCTCTGTTGGCAAATTAAAAAGTCTCTGCTTTTTAATATGCTGTTTAGGTTGGTCATAGCTTTTCTTCTTGGATGTGTACTGCCTCATTATTCCTGTGGGTTGGGGATCTGGGCATGGCTTAGCTGGGTCCTCTGGCTCAGTATCTCTCCACAAGGCTTCAATAAAGTGTCAACCAGGGCTGTGGATTCATCTGAAGGCTCAACCAGAGGAGAATCGGTTTCCAAGCTCACTCACGTGGCTGTTGGCAAATGAAGTTCCTCATAGCCTGTTGAACTGAGGCCTTCAGTTTTTCATTGGCTGTTTGCTGAAGGTCTCTCTCAGTTCCTTGCCCCAAGGGCCTCTCCACAGGGCAGTTTATAACATGGCAAGTGAGAGAGAAGAGAGAGTGAGCCAGACAGAAGCTATGGTCTTTGGGGAACCTAGTCTCAGAAATGACACTCCATTGTTCTTGTACCCTGTCACAAGCAAGTCATTAGGTCCAGCCCACGCTCCCAGGGAGGAAATTACACAAGGGTATGAACATCGAGATGGGGTTGTTGGGGGCCCTTAGAGGCTGCCTCGGAGAAAGCAATGGCACCCCACTCCAGTACTCCTGCCTGGAAAATCCCATGGATGGAGGAGGCTGGTAGGCTGCAGTCCATGGGGTCGCTGAGGGTCAGGCATGACTGAGCGACTTCACTTTCACTTTTCACTTTCATGCATTGGAGAAGGAAATGGCAACCCACTCCAGTGTTCTTGCCTGGAGAATCCCAGGGATGGGGGAGCCTGGTGGGCTGCTGCCTATGGGGTCACACAGAGTCGGACACGACTGACGTGACTTAGCAGCAGCAGCAGCAGCAGAGGCTGCCTATCACAGAAGTCCTGTACCTTCCCCAGGTCTCATAGCCAGGACATGTTCTAGCCTCCTTCAGGAGCCAGGCTTTCTGCCCCAGGGATGTGAGGATGGGACAGGATAGGCAGCTCCGGCCAAGCCCAGGACCACCTCCCCACCCCCCAGTGGCCTTGGCTTTCTGCCAGTCACACCCACTCCTTTCTCCTCCCATGGAAACTGGGCGTGTTCCCTGCTCAGCTCATAAGGCTGTGTGAGATAAGCGCCTTTGCCATCCAAATTGAAGAAACATTAGCTTTCAAAACCCAGGCCTGGGAGGAACCCACAAATGAGCAGTTGCCTGGAAAACTGGCCTATCTACTAGCCTCCTAAGGCTGCGGGTGATGTTTAAACTGAAAAGTGAGCTGTTATGTTGTATAACTGAGCCTTGTAAAGTTATTTCTCTAACAGATTTTCTTGCCTCTCATTTGAAAAGTCCAAGCAACCTGGTGGGTACAAGAAACACCACATTCTTTTTGTTTGTTTTTTTTTCCCTCCTGAAATTAACTGAGTGTCCCATCTCCGGGACTGGTGGATAATGAAATCTGTCTTCTGAGGGGCTCCCTCCCGCCCTCCCCCAACCCTGTAGACACTGAGTGGTTAGGGCAACAGATTCAGGGCTGAGAGCCTGAAATCACCCCCCACCATCACCAGAGAGGGAGCTGGGTAAGGCCAGCAAGTACTGTGCACACTTGTGCATGGCAGTGCCCGGCACACAGTAGGTGCACAATAAATCATTGTTGAATGTTGAGCGAGCAGTCTTTGGTTTGGTGGTCACAGTCTTTGCCCAAACATACAAGGTGTCTTGAAGAGAGGCACCAAAGGAGTCTTGGCCAGCCAGCCCAGGGTCCGGCGTTCCCCCAGGCACACAGGACTTTCCTCTCAAGGAGGAGTGCTTGGCTTCCCCTTGTTCGGGGACACCTAATTCCACCACTTCCCCAATTTCAGAAAATTCTCTCTATTCAGCCAGGCGCTACTCCCCATACCCTAATTCCCCCAAGTCCCATTGTTCTTTCTGGAAAGAGCTTTTCTTAACAATAAAGGCCTCTCTCTCAGCCTCACCCCTCGGAGTGGGAGCCAGGGAAGCCCACTGACCCCAGGGCTGGCCCACAGCTCTATTCCCCAAGGGTAGGGGATGGGAGGAGGGATCCGATTCTTTCTGATCTTCCCCAGCGGCGACACAGCATGCAAGTTTGTATCTCAGATTTTCCAGCTCAAAGTTGCAGGCTCTAATGCGAGGGGTGGGGGCAGGGAGCAGCCAGGAGGATGGTGCTGACATCCTGCAAGGAAACCCGGGCGTCCTGGGCTTCCCGCAGAGCACCCTGCCCGCAGCTCGCAGAGACGGTCAAGTGCGTGAAACAGCACGACGATAACACACACCAGGAAGTGGGTCTGCACTGAAACAGCTCCGCCAACAGGGCTAAGGCTGCCCGAGAACTCTCCACCATAGTCTCGGGAAAACGACTTGGGAGGGGTAGGCGACCCCTCTCTTTCTGGCAAAGACACAGACGTCCTTGAGGCTCCTTCCTACTACACGCAAATCCCTACCTGTCCCCTTTAGGCAAAGATGAACAAGACTCAGGCCCCAGTAAGCACCAGGCAAGGTCCACGTATATGGGGCGCTTACTGGATACCGAGTGCGGTGTCAAGTACTTTTCAAGATCATCTCATTTAGTCCTCCTGACTGCCCTTTGAGATGGGTATGGATACCCTCACTTTACAGATGAGGAAACAGAGAGGCATGCCTTCCACAAGGACTGATGCTATGGCAGTCATGACAGAAATACACTTGATGCCATCGCTCACACTTGTAATTACACGTCCTACTATTCCTTCCAACTCACAGTTGGAAAGGATAAGGACATAGCAGGACAGAGATGATGCAGTGGAAATTCAGAGGAATTCATGACCAGCTTGGAAATCTGAGAAGACTTCGTGGAGGAGGAGCCAGAATTTGAAGGATGGGGGTGGGGATGGGGGACTGTGACAAATGGAGCCTGTGAAAAGGACGTTCCAGGAGGAGCAGAGGCTTAGAGGGGGGTTCCGGGTACTTGAAGCCAGCCTCTTAAGCTCATGTATTAAGGATGTGGGGAAGTGAGAGAGAGGAGATAAGGCAGAAGTGGAGTAGGTTCATTCCAGAAAGAACACAGGGCAGCCCCTAGAAGGACGGTTCATGATTTCAACTCAAACCCAGACTGAAAACTGCTAGGGACTTCCCTGGTGGTCCAGTGGTTAAGACTCTACTCTCGATGCAGGGAGCCCAGATTTAATCCCTGATCGAAGAGTTGGCATGCCTCAACTAAAGATCCTGCAATGAAGATCGAAGAATAAGTAAGTAGATATTTAAAAGAAAAAAAGAAAGAAAATGGATGAACTATTTGGAAGCCTTTTTTCTCCCTGCTTTTTACCAGATGTTGTTGTTGTTGTTGTTGTTCAGTTGCTAAGTCGTGTCCGACTCTTTTGGACTGCAGCATGCCAGGCTTCCCTGTCCTTCATTATCTCCCGGAGCTTGCTCAAACTCATGTCCATTGAGTTCATGATGCCATCCAATCATCTCATCCTCTGTTGTCCCCTCCTCCTCCTGCATTCAATCTTTCCCAGCATCAGGGTCTTTTCAAATGAGTCCGCTCTTCGCATCAGGTGGCCAAAGTATTGGAGTTTCAGCTTCAACATCAATCCTTCCAATGAATACTCAGGGTTGATTTCCTTTAGGATGGATTGGCTTGATCTCCTTGCTGTCCAAGGGACTCTTAAGAGAGAAGTCTGATTACTTACAGACTAAAGAGACTACATTTTCTCTGCTCATTCAAGACCCAGTTGAGGAAAGTTTCCATTACACATAGTACTGAGATTCTGTGTAAGACTGTGTTTTTGTTTAAAAGCTTCACTATTAAAAATATTTTTTCATCTATTTTTAATGGCCTAAATTGTTCAGCTCCTTCACTGAGTGGGGAGTCAGTGGCCTAGAGAGGCCCTGGAAGTCACCTGAGGCTACACAGCCGTGAGCGGCAGGGTCTAGAGCTAGCCTGGGCCCAGGGTTGCCTGTGCTCCTTCCACAGGCCAGTGCCAGCTTGGTTTGGAGCTGCTGTGGTCTGGGGAGAGGAGGAGATGGGCCAAGGGCTCAGGGCTTATTATGACCCAGCATGAGGGCTCCTTCTTAGAAGCCCTCCTTCTGGAAGGCCCAAATGACTCTGATGTGGGCTTGACAAGGGTTAAGCCTGAGACCAGGCCCCAGGCAGTGCCCTCACAGACCCTTCCCTGCTCTTCTCAGCAAAGTCTCCTCACCCACACCCCCAGGAGCCACACCTGGCTCAATCATTCCTCCACCAAGTGAAGTCCACCTAACACAGTCTCCACTGAGCACTGGATATGGAGTCAGAATCTGGGCTTCATCCCAGCTGAACATCTTACTAGATGAGCCCTGCACTGAGCCTGTCACCTCTCTGGCTTTTCCTTAGCTGTAAAACAAACAAACAAACAACAGAGCAGAAACTCCACATGCAAGAAAAGGCATGGGGAGTACACAGCCCCTTGCAAGCACCTGCATTGCTCCTCAGAACAAATTCAAACCCAGCTCTGGAGTCAGGCTGCCTGGGATTGAATCCTTCCATGTGCTGGGTAAATTAATTTTTCTATGCCTTAGTTCCTCATTTGTAAAACAGGGATAATAGAACCTACCGCCATAGACTAGTTGTGAGGAAATTACGATAATATAGGTTGAGAGTTTAGGATGGTGCTTGATACATAGTAAGTGCTCAAAAAAGTGATCAATCAAGACTCAAGGAGAAATAACAAAAAAAAAATTAGCTTTTATTGTTATTTCTCTTTGAGTCTTGATTGATCCCAAACTCCCCACTGAGTAAGTGATATGCGCTTGGAAGATGTAGATGTTGTCTACTTGAGAGCCTAGCCTGGTACCAACAGCAGATGTGTAAGAGTCGGGTGGGGGAATTAATACACAATCCCGGAAGTATTAATACTTATAAAAGGGGTACATACAATTCATTGGAGCCCCTTGCCCCCACCCCCAAAGCACTGTCTTCCAGCAATCAGGGACTAGTGAATGAATCTCTGAATGATACATATTCGTTCTGAATGATACATATTCGTCTGTTTGATGTTCAGCAATAATGAGCTTGTATACAGGGTGAGTCAACCAAGCCTGGTTCACGGTCTGTGCCTCATATATAGCCATACAATTCCAGAGGCACAGAATTAACGATCGTAGAAATTCAGTCATTCAACAAACATTAATTGGGTGGCCTGGCAACCTACTGATTCATGAGTTGGAAGTGGGTAAAATATTATTTAGAAGCTACACGTGCAGGCAGGTAACTTAATATTAGTGAACACATGTTCCCTAAGCACCTGTCCTCTGATCTTGAGCAAACTATACTTATATGACCTTATTATGAATTAACGAGGGCCGACAAAGAATCTGACTGCCAATGCAGGAGACCTGGGTTCGATCCCCGGGTCAGGAAGATCCCCTGGAGAAGGCGATGGCAAACCATTCTAGTATTCTTGCCTGGAGAATCCCATGGACAGAGGAGCCTGGCGGGCTACAGTCTATAGGGTCGCAAAGAGTCGGACACAACAGAAGTGACTTAGCACATAGCACAGCCAATCTTTCAGAAGACTTCAATTTACAGTTTTGAGCGAAAGTCCTTCAGCCTTCACAAACGAAGACTTGTGTTTCTGGGTTGGGCTAACTCCTTTGCTAGTTAAGAGGTTTCTGTGTCTTTAAAAGGAGGCGGTACCCTGTCAAATGGCCCCTAAAGTATAGGCTGAAGGTGCGTGAAGTCCCACCCACTTTCTGTGACGTCCTGTGGCCCAGCTTCTGATTGCCCGCTTCAGACGTCAATCGCGGGGCGTGTGTCTTGCTGGGACACAGTAGAGGTCTAACCTCTGGTTTGCGGAGCGGTCGGGTGTATTCGCCGCTCGTCCCCACGCCCTCGAGGCCCCCGCCGCCCGACCCAACGGCGGAGCCAGCCAGTGGCTCCCGCGGCGCCCTCCCGCACCGGATCGCTCCTCGCTGGGGCGGGACCTGGCCCGACGGCTCCGGTCACTATGGTCAGTGGTCTAAGGGGGAAGCGGGGAAGGAGGGGTGGGAAGGGGGCGCGGTAGGCGGGGTCGCCCCCGGGCGCATGTGCACTCGCGGGACTGGGGATCCGGCGCGAGGCTCAGCCCCCAGTGTCAAATCCGCTGCGTTCGGGCCCCCCAGGAATACCGGGGGGTCCGGGTCCTTTCTTGGAAGGCTCCCGTGGACGGTCAGCGCCGGGAACCCAACCCGGCGCCCAGGATCCCCGCCCCCAGAGCGTTCGCCCCTGGTGTCCCGTGTGCCGCTCCGACGGCGGGGACAGGGAGGCTCCAGGGCTAAGGGTCGCCTCCTTTTCGTTAGTAGCCCCGCAGTTCGCAGCTCCCGGCCGCACCCACCCGAGGGCTCAGCCATTAGAGACCTCCCCACTCCCAAGCCCCACGAGTGGACCTGGGGTTGCCACGGGTGGCCCAACATCCTCTCCGCCCTGCTTGTCAACAGAAGGTCTTTGCAGTTAGGACCCACGTGGAGAGACTGTCTCAAGTTGTGAGGCACGTGAATTAGGGGCCAGAAACGGTCCCGGAGACCCTCTGAGCCAGGCCAAACTCAGGGCTTGGGCAGGTGGGGACCCTCAGGCCCAGACAGGGAGGGGCTGGGACTGATCATGGTGGACTTGGATTCCCAGTCCAGTGCTCTTTGTATTACTGTGTGTGTGTGTTAGTTGCTCAGTCGTGTCCGACTCCTTGCAACTCCATGGACTGCAGCACGCCAAGCTCCTCTGTTCGTGGAATTCTCCCGGCAAGAATACTGGAGTGGGTTGCCATTCCCTTCTCCAGGGGATCTTCCCTACCCAGAGATCGAATCTGGGTCTCCAGCATTGCAGGCAGATTCTTTACCATCTGAGCCACCAGGAATTTTTCGTTTGTATTACTACATCAGCCCATCTTGGGGGTGAGGGGAGACAGGGGCACAGGCAATCTGCAGAGGACTAGGTGTGATGAATGCCTAAAACTGATCAACTCTGACCCCCCTGCTCCAGGGAGCCTGGAACATATAAGGACTGGTGGCTTGGCTTGTGGTCACAGCCCTGAGGGGTGATCTCACCTCCACCCCCTGGAAACCCAAGAGGCATTGGTTGGTCGCTTCCCCTCCCCAGCACTATTTTGCACATCTGTATAATGGGCTGCTGTGAGGATCACATGAGGTGATGCGCATGGGAGCTTGGTTCAGATAATTGGCTATGGCTTTCCCTCTGACAACAGAATCCTGGAAATGGGTGTGCAAAGGGGCCTGGTTCTTAGAGCCTCCTCCCTCCTAGGTTTGAGTAAGGAAATGGGTCACTGACCGCTGCGGGCTGCCGCTGGCTTGGGACACGGGTCAAAGCCTGGTCATGGTCTGACACGTTCTGAGTGTGGCGTGGGTGGCCGGGTCATCTAAGCCAGCCTGTCCTGGACAAACCAGCTGGGTGTGGCTGAGGGTTTCTGGAGCACCTGGAAACACCACTTCCTGTTTCCAGGCAGGGCCTAAGGGTTTACCTGGCTCTGCTGCTCCTGGAAGGGCACCGAGGTGTTTCTGCATTGCCCACAAGGGAGTGGCCAGGGCTGGGGTAAAAATGGGTTTAGCCACCCTGGAGCCAAGGCTGGCTTGCCTTCTAGTCACCACTGGGTAGCCGAGGGCATGGTAGGGCAGTGGGGCTGGGGCCTGATCTTCTGGCCTTCATGGTGCACAGTGAGGCCTCTGACTCCAGCCTCCCGTCTGCCCTGGACTCAGGAGAACAGAAGTTAGAGGGCAGGTAGAGTCAGAGCACCAGCCCGCGCCCTGTGACGGGTGGCGTAGTGCCTTGGAGAGGAATGAAGTGGTTAACTTGCCAAACAAGACATCTCTCTGGGAATCATGGGGAGAGGGTGGGGGCAGAGGCAGTGCATGGTGTGTTCTCGTCTGTTCATTCAGCATTTAATGAGCACCTACTGTTTGCCAGGCACCGTGCCGGGCCCACTGGTGATGTTTTTGAGTCTGTGTGGTATGGATGATGGTGAGTGTGTGTGTGGTGGGCAGAGGAGAATGCCTTTGGAACATATAGTGTTTTCTTTCTGTATCCATTTCAAAGTCACTGAGCTAGGGAAGGGTCCCAGGTAGAAGACATAGAAGCCCTTGGGAAGGCAGTGGCCTGGGTGAGGACAAGGCTTGGGGGCTGCCACGGATGGAGGTTGTAGGTAGTGAGGGGTCTCGTGCTCACTCAAAGGGCATTCAGTGAAGAGTGAGGGTCAGATGTGAACAGCAAACCCACAGGGCCCTTCTGTGCTTTGTTCTTTGGTTTTTCAAACAAGCCCCCAGTAGGGTCCCTAGTCCAGCCCCACGCTGGGCTGGGCATTGATGAGAACGACAAGGGCCTGCCCTCTTTTAGGAACTCACTGCCTGAGACAAGACAGAACTGGACACAAGCAATTCCTGAACTACCAGTCATGACCTAAGAAGCCTAAGGGCTTGGGGAGCACAGCAGGAACCCAAGCACTCTAAGGGAGAAGTGAGTGTCAAGGAAGGCCTCACAAAGGGGTCTTTTGAATGGGGTATTGAAGGATGTGTAGGAGTTTTCAGGAAGCATTTGGGGAATTGTGTATTCCAGTCAGGGTGGGACAGGCCTGGAAACATGGTTAAGAGTGGGATATTCTGGGAATGGTGAGTGGTCTGTATGGAGCAAGGAGAGATGAATCTAGAAAAACTGGGGGATTCAGAAGGTGCTATAAAGGGCTTCACATGCTGTGCCATGGGGTTTGGGTTTTATTCTGCAAATGTGGTGGTGGAGGGGACCATAACGTATTTTTGACAAATAAGAGATGGTTGATTTGGATGGTCTCTCTGGCAGTGGAGTGGACAGAGGGCCAGAAGTGGCCAGGCTGGAGTCAGAGACCAGCTTTTCCATCTATTCCCTCATCCACTCATTCTGCATTTTGGGAGCATTACTATGTGGCAGGCACTGGGGAATCTCATCATGACAGGCAAGCAAAGTCCCTACTCTCATGGAGTTGACATTCTTGTGGAGGGAGATAGACAGAAAGCAAGTCAACAAATGAACATATATGTTAGAGAACCCGCTGAAGACATAAAGCAAGTTAAGGCAGTAGGGGTTGGGGGGAGGGGCAACTTTAGACAAAATGGTCAAGGAAGGTGATTAGACATGTAAAGAGGCAGAGAATCCGCCCGTGCACAGGAACAGCATGTGCAAAGGCCCTGCGGTAGAAATGGGTGCATTTTTTGGAGGAACATAAGGAGGGTCACTGGGGCTGGAGTTCAGGAGAGTGAGGGGAGCAAGGCCAGATGACGGTTGTCATCCAAAGGTTGAGTTTTTTCCCAAGTGAAGGAAGCCACTGGAGGGACCTGGGGAAGGTCTCGCCCTCAACTGGTTCGCTTTGTGGGAGCCCATGCTGGGTGCTGTGGGTGACGGTGGGAGCGGGAGTGGGAGCCAGGAGGTCCACTGGGCAGACGCTGGTGCCACCTCCCTGGGGGCAGATGGTGGCAGCTCTGGCCAGACACAGGAGCAGAGCTGAAGCAGGAAGAGAGGAGGGGAAGAGTCCTTCCGCATCTTTGGTGTGAGTTCTATCTGGATAGGGGGGCTTTCGAAGATCTGGTGACACCTGGAGGGGATGCAGGGGTGGAGGGAGAAGGCAATTAGGGGCACAGTAATTCGGGGATCGTGGTCAGACATCCTGGTGGCTGGTGGTGTTTGAGGCTGGATCTCTAGGGAGAGGTCAGGGCGGGAGATGAAGGTCTGAGGGTCGGTTAGGAGGGTGCTAAGAGTCCAGGTGTCAGATGAGAGAGGACCAGCATCTGAATCCGGGCTGTCTGCAAGGCCAGCCAATAACTGACCTGAGACAATTGGGCCTCAGGTGTAGGGTCTTCCCTGTTTGCTGCGCTGAACAGCAGAGATGAGGCATGCGAGTGGTAGGCTGAGTAATAGCACCCCGGAGACACCCACATCCTAATCCCCAAACCCATGAATAGGGTACCTCACATGGCAGCAAGGGCTTTGCAGGTATGGTGAATTAGGGTCCTGAAATGGAGAGAGCACCCTGGATTACCCGGGAGGTCCAATGATGCGATCACAAGGATCCTTATAAGGAAGAGGCAGGAAGCTCAGAGTGAGAAGGAGGTGTGACAGTGGGTGGAAAGGATCATAAGCCAAGAAATGCAGGAAGCTTCTAGAAACTGACAAAGGTAAGGAAGTGGGTTCTCCCCTGAGCCTCCAGAAATGTAAGATAATAAATCCTGTTGTTTTAAATCGTTGTGTTTGTACTAATTGGTTACAGCAGCAGTAAGAAGCCACTTCAGAGCCCTAGGACTAGCACTCCCTAAATCTTTGGCCTCCAAATGTTTTTGATCGCTCATCAGTAAAAGTGTTCGATTATTCCATATGTTGGTACATCGTACATTATACCCTAAAGTAGACATTTAAAGCAGCATTCCCTGGAATATTACTCAGCCATAAAAAAGAATGAAATTGGGTCATTTGCAGCGATGTGAACAGACCTAGAGTCTGTCATACAGAGTGAAGTAAGTCAGAAAGAGGAAAACAAATGTTGTGTATTAACGCATATATATGGAATCTAGAAAAATGGTACTTATGAACTATTTGCAGGGCAGGGATAGAAACACAGACATAGAGAACGAACATGTGGACATGGGGTGGGGTGGGGGGGCCCTGGGAGGGTGGAGCAAATTGGGGGAATAGAAATGACATATATACGCTACCATATGTAAAACAGATAGCTAGTGGGAAGCTGCTGTTTAGCGCAGGGAGCTCCGCTCGGTGCTCTGTGATGACCTGCGGGGGGTAGGGGGGTGGGGTGGGGTGTAGGAGGGAGGGGCGATATGTATACATGTGGCTGATTCACTTTGTTGTTCAGCAGAAACTAACACAACATTGTAAAGCAACCAGACTCCAATAAAAATCAGATAAAAAGGCATTTCCTTCCAGCCCCTGCAAACAGCCCGCTATGGAGACCCCAGCGGTAGGCAGGCAAGGCCAGGTTTGGAGCCACGGGGGAGCCTCTAGAAATGATAGGGACCTTCTGAGAGGGGCGGCGGACTGCATTCTGGGTCCTGCCCCACTGGTGGTGAGGCTGCAGGCTCTGGCCCCTGCCGTGGAGGAGTTGGTAGCTTGAAGTCAGACCACGCACTGAGTTGTGGCTTCTGGGAGGCTGGGCCTGGTTAACAAGGCTGACTCACGACCCGGGGTCAGCCCTGCCAGCAGAGCAGCCTCAGAGGAAGGTCAGGCAGGCCAAGGGCCGGCCTTGCCCACCAGGCCTCAGGGTGGACCCAAGAGAGGCCCACCAGGACCTCAGAGCCTGGGCCGGGGGTGCCCACAGAGGCACCGCGGGGTATGTCATGGGTTGGGGGGGGGCGGAGATTGTAGGTAGAGGCGTGAGCCTGAGGCTTGGCTATTAAGGAGCCATCAGGAAGTGACGACAGAGCACAGCTGAGGGCCAGGTGGGCTCTCTTCGTGGAGGGGGAGAGAGCCAGAAAGGCACCAGGTCTGTGGAATACCTTTAATGTGCTGGGGGGCCAGGGTCCAGTTTCTTCCGGGATCGCTTCACTGTGTGACTTGGGGCCAACAGCTTGACCTCTCTGGGCTTTGGTTTCTACGTGTAGAACAGAGCTACCGTGAGGCTTAAGTGAGATTATCCCCAGCACCTGGCATACGGTGACCTCCCAGCAAAGGTGACGCATCAACCAGCGGGTACTCCGTGCCTGCTGGGGACCAGCAGCTGTTCTAGGACTACGGCGACAGAAGTGACAAGGACCGCGTCCGCGTGGAGCTTCGTGTCGCCTCTCCTGAAAGCTCACCGGGGCTGGCTTCCAACCCCGAGCGGTGCCTGCTCCAGGAGGGGCCCATGGAGAACTCACCGGAGGGGCAGGGGGTGGGCGTGGGTCACACGTGTTGTGGGTCAGAGCCTTAAGGTCTGTGGGCCCGAGCTGCCAGAGCCCAGTCTTTCAGCCTGGCCCCTCCCTGCCCCGCAGCTCCTTGTCACCCCATTATCTCCTGGGGGGTCCCTGGGGGCACTCTCACAGTGCTGGGCGCATGGGGTTCCCATGGGCCGGGAGGGGGCAGGCAGCAGCTGTGGGGCACGAGTTCTGACATCGCGCTGGCAGTGCGCCCTCCCTTGGGCCCTGGCGGGTCACATCTTTACCGGAAGCCTTCGGGACTTCAAATGCCGCCTCTGTGGGGCAGGATCCATGGATGAGGGTAGAGGTGGAGGGCTGGGGTCAACCTGGTTTTTCGTTGGTCTCAGGCTGGTTGAGGAACTCTTGGGGCTATGTGGACAGGTTGTAGATGTGTAGAGGCTTTGGCGAGAAAACGGAGGGAAGTAGGGGGGAACTTGCCTTCCCTCCATTTGGAGGTGGGCGGTGTCTGGACGTGGGGTGGGGATCAAGGGCAGGGTCAGCAGGACCCCAGTAGGTGGTGACGTGCTGGTTCTATAGTCTCCGAATGTAGGAGGTGAGAGGACCCCTACAAGGACTCAGATCTGGTCTGAACACCAAGCCCCCATTGTAGTGCATCTGGTTAGTTCCCGGGGTCTCTGGGGAGGAGTCAGTGATTAGAGAAACATCCTTCTCCACTTTGAAATACATTCTTCCACTTGGCAGCTCAAAACTGTTTCAGAGTAGAGGTGCTATCTGCCTGACCTAATTCATTAGCACCTGTTTGCAAATCAGCAGCTAAAGGCTAAAATCTTTTTAAGTGACCTGATGAGGTCTGACGCAACATTGTCAGGCGAGGCCAGTCCCCGTCCCATAACACCCTGGAAATTTTCGGCCATGATTTAAAAAACCACCAATTACAGTCAGCCAAGGTCAAATGCAGAGTATTGTACCTGGTTAATGGGCCAGTGAGCTGAGGCTGTTCTTCCAGCCATGTGACCAGGGCCATGCTTATGGGAAGTGGGGCGGAGGCCACCTGGGCTGACTTGAGTCACTCTGGACGTGCCAGGCGGGGACTCCCAAAGTGCCAAAGTAGAAACTCACTCACCCCTCCCAGTGGCCCTGTAAACACACCCGGGACCACGAGGGGGCGCTGGAGCCAACTCAAGGCTCCACTGCTGGGCAGGGCAACCAACCTGAGAGCCATTTGTCAAAAAGGATGGATCTTAAGTAGTATTGAGTGAAGAGAAAATGCCACGATACCTATAGAATAATTTGTTGCACATTTAAAACGCATGCTTACATAAAACAACTTGGTATTTTTAAAAGACATATTGAAAGACATAGGGAATACCTACAAAGGGTGGGGGGTGGCAGGATGGGAACAGGGAATAAAACGCCTGGGGCTGACGGTGGGTCTCTTGAACCCCAAGTGTGAGCCCCTCCCCACCCCCAAACTGCTGTTTAATGTTTTCCTTTTAAATTGACTGTTTTAAATAGCCTAAGTAAATTTGCTATTTACTTTGCAAAAATGATACGACTGTGGCGAGTGGAAAGCCTAGGTAGGCTTCCCTGGTGTGAGGCCTGTGGGTCGCCTTCCTGACCCACCTTTCACGTTCTCATTTTGACTGGCAGTTTTCTACTATCTGCAATATTGGGTTGGCCAAAAAGTTCGTTCAGGTGTTTCCATACGATGTTATAAAAACTCAAATGAAGTTTTTGGCCAACCCAGTTCTTGTCGCTCTGTATTTAGGATTCATTCTTTATACTGCTTTCCACTCTGCCAGTGACATTGTCTCAAACTGCTCATCAAATAGAACTGAGTTTGTGCTCTTCCCTCACCATATGTTGGGTATTATTGGGGGGGGGGCAGTCCAAGTGCGAGCAGTGTTCAATACAGCTGTGCTCCTTTGTCATCATCCATCATTTAAAAAGACCCAAGCCATCATTTTAAGTCAGCTGTGTGTAAAAAACAAGACTTTTTTTTTTTACTGAGGTAGGTGGGTAAATAATGGGACTTATTCTTTGGCAGTGCCAAAGACTGTCCAAGCCACTGTACAAGCTGTGCTCATTTCACACGCTAGTAAGGTTATGCTCAAAATCCTTAAGCTAGGCTTCATTGGCATAGGAACTGAGAGCTTCCAGATGTACAAGCTGGGTTTAGAAAAGGCAGAGGAACCAGAGGTCAAATTGTCAACATACACTGGACCATGGAGAAAGCAAGGGAATTCCAGAAAAAAAATCTACTTCTGTTTCATGACTATACATATATTACCCTTTAAAAAAAAAAAAAAAAGTCCTTCCCTTTTAGGCCACCACAGAGCATTGAGCAGAGTTCCCTGAGCCATACAGTAGGTTCTCATCAAGGCTACTTGTTTCAACTACACACACAAGTGGCTTTCACATTATATTTTAACATTATATTCCTGATGAAATCAGAGCCTTTCCCAGGGTGGGGGGTGAGGGTTGGAGACAGGGGTGCAGCTCCCACTGCCCTGAACCCTCATGTGAGCAGGAAAAACATGAGGCAGAGACAAGCCTGTGGGAGATTAGCTGTTAGATGTGTCCTACCCTTCCCCTGGCCCTGGGTCTTCCTTTTGCCATTAGATGACTTCTCCACCCTCTGCTGCTGCTGCTAAGTCGCTTCAGTCGTGGCCGACTCTGTGCGACCCCATAGACAGAAGCCCACCAGGCGCCCCCGTCCCTGGGATTCTCCAGGCAAGAACACTGGAGTGGGTTGCCATTTCCTTCTCCAAGGCATGAAAGTGAAAAGTGAAAGTGAAGTCGCTCAGTCGTGTCCGACTCTTAGCGACCCCATGGACTGCAGCCTACCAGGCTCTGCGGTACATGGGATTTTCCAGGCAAGAATACTGGAGTGGGGTGCCATTGCCTTCTCCGTCTCCACCCTCTGCTGCTGCTGCTGCTGCTGCTAAGTCGCTTCAGTCGTGTCCGACTCTGTGTGACGCCATAGACGGCCTCGCACCAAGCCCCCACGTCTAGAGGCCCTGATTTCTCTCTCTGGGTGGAAACTGGCCTCCACTCAGAGCTGGGCTGCGATATAAACTTTCACCAGTAGGTGGTGCTAGACGGTCTATCCTCTGTGTTTCCAGCTCCAACACCACTGAGCGACTGAACAACAAACACAGAGCTTGGTGCAGACTGGTTGGGTATAGTTGGATGAATAGAAGAAGGAATGAATGAGTGAGACAGGAAGGTCAGGAGAAGACAAAGGGAGTATGGAGCCTCCTTACAGTATGGAGGCTCATAGACTTCAGTTACTATATTCTTTTTTCTTCCAGTGTTATTGACATCCAGCACTGCGTTGAGTTTAAGGTATACAGCGCAGAGATTTGATTCACGTACATCATGCAGTGACTGCATGTTTAGCGAGCATCCCTCATCTTTGTAAAGACACAAAATTTAAAAAATAGAAAAGATTTTTGCTCTGATGAGAATGCTTAGGACTTCCTCTCTTGTGTTAGTTGCTCAGTCCATGTCTGACTCTTTGCAACCCCATGGACTGTAGGCTCCTCTGTCCGTGGAATTCTCCCGGCAAAAGTGCTGGAGTGGGGTGCCATTATACTCTCTTAAAAATGTTAATATACTACTGTTGATTATATTTATCATGTTGTACATTACGTCCCCGGTACTTATTTATCTTACAACTGGAAGTTTGTAACTGGAACCTTTTGACCACCTTCCTCCAGTTCCCTGTGACCCCACCCCTGCCTCGGGTAACCACACATCTGATCTCTGTCTCTCTGAGTTTGTTTTTGGAGTATAATTGACCTACAGCTCTATGTTAGCTCCTGTTACCCCACATGGTGATTCACTAGTTCTCTATGCTTCAAGATGATCACCATGGTAAGTTTAGTTATTGTCACTAAAGATACTACATAATTATTGAGTATACTCCACTCACTGTATACCTCATACCGTGGCTCATCTCTTCTGTTTTGTACCTCTTAATCGCACTCACCTGTTTCTCTCCTCCCCCCAACCCCCTCCCCTCTGGCAAACACCTGTTCGTTCTCTGCATCTGTGACCCTGTTTTTGTTTTGTTATGTTTGTTCATTTCTTTAGATTCCACGTTGCAAGTGGTATCATGTAATATTGCCTTTCACTATTTTAACTTCCTCAGTGTGATGGTCTCTAGGTCCACCCATGTTGGTGCAAAGAGAAATATTTCATTCTTTTTTGTGACTGAATAATTTTCCATTGCATATTATACACCACATCTTTATCCATTCATCTATTGTGGGCACTTAGATTGCTTCCACATCTTGGCTATTGTACACAGTGCTTCAGTGAACATAGGGATGCCTGTATCTTTCCTAATAAGTGCTCTTGTTTTCTTTGGATACATACCCTGAAATGGAATAACATATGATAGTTCAGTTTGAATTTGAGGAATCTCCACACTGTTTTCCTTAATGACTATCAGATCAGATCAGATCAGATCAGTCGCTCAGTCATGTCCGACTCTTTGCGACTCCATGAATCGCAGAGTGCCAGGCCTCCCTGTCCATCACCAACTCCCAGAGTTCACGGGGACTCACATCTATCGAGTCAGTGATGCCATCCAGCCATCTCATCCTCTGTCGTCCCCTTCTCCTCCTGCCCCCAATCCCTCCCAGCATCAGAGTCTTTTCCAATGAGTCAACTCTTCGCATGAGGTGGCCAAAGTACTGGAGTTTCAGCTTTAGCATCATTCCTTCCAAAGAAATCCCAGGGCTGATCTCCTTCAGAATGGACTGGTTGGACCTCCTTGCAGTCCAAGGGACTCTCAAGAGTCTTCTCCAACACCACAGTTCAAAAGCATCAATTCTTCGGCACTCAGCCTTCTTCACAGTCCAACTCTCACATCCATACATGACCACTGGAAAAACCATAGCCTTGACTAGATGAACCTTTGTTGGCAAAGTAATGTCTCTGCTTTTGAATATGCTATCTAGGTTGGTCATAACTTTCCTTCCAAGGAGTAAGCATCTTTAATTTCATGGCTGCAGTCACCATCTGTAGTGATTTTGGAGCCCAGAAAAATAAAGTCTGACGCTGTTTCCACTGTTTCCCCATCTATTTCCCATGAAGTGGTGGGACGGGATGCCATGATCTTCGTTTTCTGAATGTTGAGCTTTAAGCCAACTTTTTCACTCTCCACTTTCACTTTCATCAAGAGGCTTTTGAGTTCCTCTTCACTTTCTGCCATAAGGGTGGTGTCATCTGCATATCTGAGGTTATTGATATTTCTCCCGGCAATCTTGATTCCAGTTTGTGTTTCTTCCAGTCCAGCATTTCTCATGATGTACTCTACATATAAGTTAAATAAACAGGGTGACAATATACAGCCTTGACGAACTCCTTTTCCTATTTGGAACCAGTCTGTTGTTCCATGTCCAGTTCTAACTGTTGCTTCCTGACCTGCATACAAATTTCTCAAGAGGCAGATCAAGTGGTCTGGTATTCCCATCTCTCAGCATTTTCCACAGTTTATTGTGATCCACACAGTCAAAGGCTTTGGCATAGTCAATAAAGCAGAAATAGATGTTTTTCTGGAACTCTCTTGCTTTTTCTATGATCCAGCAGATGTTGGCAATTTGATCTCTGGTTCCTCTGCCTTTTCTAAAATCAGTTTGAACATCAGGAAGTTCACGGTTCACATATTGCTGAAGCCTAGCTTGGAGAATTTTGAGCATTACTTTACTAGCGTGTGAGATGAGTGCAATTGTGCGGTAGTTTGAGCATTCTTTGGCATTGCCTTTCTTTGGGACTGGAATGAAAACTGACCTTTTCCAGTCCTGTGGCCACTGCTGAGTTTTCCACATTTGCTGGCATATTGAGTGCAGCACTTTCACAGCATCATCTTTCAGGATTTGAAATAGCTTAACTGGAATTCCATCACCTCCACTAGCTTTGTTTGTAGTGATGCTTTCTAAGGCCCACTTGACTTCACATTCCAGGATGTCTGTGACTATACCAGTTTATACTTCCATCAGCAGTGCACCCAGGGTTCCCTTTTCCTCACATTCTCACCAACCTTGTTAGAAAGTGAAAGTTGCTCAGTTGTGTCCAACTTTTTGCGACCCCGTGGACTGTACGGTCCGTGGAATTCTCCAGGCCAGGATACTGGAGTGGGTAGCCATTCCCTTCTTCGAGGGATCTTCTCAACCCAGGGATCTAACCCAGGTCTCCTGCATTGCAGGAAGATTCTATACCAGCTGAGCCACAAGGGAAGCCCCACCAACCTTGTCATTTGTTGTCTTTTTGATAACAGCCATTCTAACAGAGGTGAGGTGATACCTCATTGTGGTTTTGATTCCCTGATGGTTATCGGTGTTGAAAATCTTCTCATGGACCTGTTGGCCATCCATGTCTTCTTTTGAAAAATATCTGTGCAGATCCTCTGCCCATTTTTTAATTGGGTTGTTTGTATCTTTGATGTTGAGTTGTATGAATTCTTTATATATTTTGGATATTAACTCCTTATTCAGATATATCATTTCCAAATATCTTCTCCTTTTCAGTAAGTGGCCTTTTCCTTTTGTTGAAAGTTTCTTTGCTGTGCAAAAGCTTTTTTTTCTAAACAGGAATATTCATCGTAACTTTATTCATAATAGCCCCAAAGTGGAAACAACCCCAAAATCCATCAACTGACAAATGGAACAAAATATGGTATACTCATACCATAGAATATTATCTGACAACAAAAAGGAAAAAAGTACTGCTACGTGCTACAACATGGATGCATCTTAAATACATTATGTTAAGTGAAAGAAATCAGTCATAGAAGACCAATCGTATGATTCCATTTGTATGAAATGTTCAGAAGAGGCAAGTTTACACAGACAGGAAATAGATTCCTGGATGAAAAGCTTTTTGTTTTAATGTAGTTCCATGTGTTTGTTTCTGTTTGAGTTTTCCCTGCCTGAGGAGACAGATCCCCCAAAAATACGACCAAGACCAACGTCAAACAGCATACTGCCTATGGTTTCCTCTAGAAGTTTAATGGTTTCGGGTGTTGCATTTAAGTCTTTAAACCATGCTGCATTTATTTTTGTGCACTGATGTATTACAGTCTATAAAATGAGTCAGTTCAGAAATTACAAGATGAGGGACTTCCCCGGTGGTCCCGGGGCTAAGACTCTGCACTGCCAATGCCAGCGTTCCACGTTCGATCCCTGGTCAGGAAACTAGACCCCAAGTACCACAACTAAGAGTTCGCATGTTGCAACTGAGACCCAGCCCAACCAACTAAATAAATATTTCCAAACAATTTAAAACAAAAGGACTTACAAGATGATACGCCTCTCACGATGGGGCTGACCCTGACTCCTGCCGGGGAGCCTGGCTTCTGGGCTGCCAGTCACATACTCGCAGGTGCTTCTGTCCAGGGAAGGCAACATTCACTGCGTCCTGCAACCAGCAGGTCGTGGGCTTTCTATTGATGAAAGTCCTGCGGTTGCTTTTGAAATGGTCACAGCTTTGCTCCTTTTTCTGTCTTTCAGAGTGAAACATCTTTCAACCTAATATCAGAAAAATGTGACATTCTATCAATTCTTCGGGATCATCCTGAAAACAGGATCTACCAGAGGAAAATCCAGGTAAGGCAGAGGGTCAGGAGGAGGGGAGCCTAGATGAAATGGGCTGGAGTTGGGAGCAGAGACAAAGGTACCACTTTGAAGGTAAAAAGGCTTTGCGTTTGGACCAGGTTCCTGGACAAATTAGAGGGCTCCCAGAATAATGCAATGTTGGACGCATTTACCTTAGTGAGAAATCCTTTAGTTGCAACAACAACAACAACAAAAAAACCCAGCAGTTTTTGACCTCATTACAGCATTGCAAGGTCAGAACTTTTATTACCCACATTTCACAGCTGAGGGAACCAAGTTACAGAAATTAAATGGCTGGCCCATGATTCTACCGCACATGCGTGGAGGAGCTGGCATTTGGGCCAGGCAGCCTGAGCTCATAAAAGTAGTATTTGTAACCACTCTGTGAGCAGCTCTGTGGTGAGAAGGCCCACTCTGGCTGGACTCTGACAAAGGGCAGATGGCTGAAGGATGCAGGAACGGTCACAGGACTAGGAGGAATCTGGGTGTGCCCCTACTGCCCTCTGGTCACCTGCACTTGGGCAGGACTGTCTCCTGTGGCCGCCGGGAGCCCTTCCTGGGGCAGGAGTGAGAGCTGGGCTGCATATCTCAGCCTTTGGGAGATGAGCTGGCTTTCCAGGGAGTACACCCCTCCCTACAGCCTGCCTCTGGGGAGCCGTCAGCACCACCCTGGTGGGAGCAGGGACTCCCTGACCCCTTGGAAACCACACTGGGCCATCAGAATCCTGACTTGTAGGCAGGCCCGGGAGGCAGCCGGGGCGGAAGCTGACAGCTCAGAGCAGAACTGGAGGGGGTGCCGTGGGGACGCCACACCTCTTTTGGAGGACTGGCCAGACTGCTTGGCGATGTCCGGGGAGGCCTTTCCTACTGCCTGTGCAGCCCCTGGCCCACCTCACAGCCACATGCACCCTCGCTGCCCCCACCAGGCACACCACTTCCCTCGGTGCCATTCCTCCAGGAAGTCTTCCTGGACTGCTGAAGTCTGGTGTAGATGCCACTGCTCCGCCCCCCGGTGCATCCCCTGTCTTCCTGTGACAGTCGTCTAGCTGTCCATCGTCCCCCTAGCCTGTAGGCTCTTCAGAGCGGGGCATGGCTCCCCGTTCACAGTGCCTCAGGCAGGTCGCACTCCACGTATTTTTATTTTTGTGGGATGAGAGTTGGGACACCGTGGAGGGCCTCCAGTCTGAGAGCAGATGTTGCGTGGGGGAGGCGGGACCCCACCCCTGACAGGACTTTGACGGGGGTGCCATTGGTACGGACGCCCACATTTCCTCTGTCCTCCGCAGGAACTCAGCAAAAGGTTCACCGCCATCCGCAAGACCAAGGGGGATGGGAACTGCTTCTACCGGGCCTTGGGCTACTCCTACCTGGAGTCTCTGCTGGGCAAGAGCAGGGAGATCCTCAAGTGAGTGCTGTGTGAGGGATGCTGGGCAGGCTATGTTTCTGCTGCGTCGATCAGCCCTGAACCTCCCTGAGGGTTTGACCTCAGTGCAGCCTGCTTAGCCCAGGGAATGAGGGGCGGCGTTGACATTGAGGGGATGCCCAGCGGCCCTCGTGGTGGAAATGAGAGCAGCCAAGGGGCCGGCTGGGGATGGGACAAATGACCTAGTGGGCACTTTCAACTCTCTGATCTGAGTGTGCCTGGGTGAAGTGAGTTTTGCCTTGGGTGCGTTCTTGAAGCCTCATTCCAAGGAGAAAACAAAGAAGCATTGCCCGTTGTTCTGGCTCGCTTCAGCTGACCTTGGATGTGAGTGTGTGTAACCCAGGCGTCTACCTGGTCAGCCTGGATCTGGAGTCGATGCCGTCCTAGGCCCCTCTGTCCTGCAGCTGGGACATGATCCTCCCTTTGACCCCTGGGGTTCGGCTTAGTTCGGGGCTTCTCAGACGTCAGCATTTGTGCAGACCCCCTGGGATCTTTTTCAGATGCAGATTCCAGTTCTGTGGGGCTGGGGCCGGGGACTCTGCATTTCTCACAGGTTCCCGGAGAAGCTGCCGCTGCTGCTGGGTAACAAGGAGTAGTAGCAAGATGCTGAGACCCGCTTCCTTAACCTTGGAAGTCTCACAGCCCTTAGAGGATTGATGAAGATCTCAGGCTTCATCAGATGCCCTCCTGCACACACACCAGGGAAGAGTGCAGAGTGGCCACGGGTCACAGAGCACATGGGGTTGATTCGTGCATCCTGGTGCCAGAACTCCTCTGCTGAGCGGGTTTCTACTCTACCCTCCTTCTGGGGCACCCTTGCTCCCTGCAGCCATCACCCAAGTGGGTGCCACATGCCGACTGTGTTGTGGGCCCCGGGGATGCAGCAGCAAACAGGAGAGACAAAGCGCTCTGCCTGTCGAGCTCGCATCCTAACTGGGAACGAGGGACAGTAGATACGGACAGAACTTGCTGTGTCAGATGGTGGGAAGCGTTGTGGGAAAAAAATCAGGCAGGAAAGGCAGCCAGGTTGTCCAGGGCTAGGGGCTACAGTTTTAAGTAGGGGTTGGAGACATAGCGGGGGCCGGTGGGGTAGGGCCTCATGGGCCTCGTGGACCTCGGATGTTGGCCTGAATGAGATAGAGCCACAGAGGGTTTGGCAGAGCAAAAGGCCTGACGTGCAGGCTGCTGTGTGCAGGAAAAACCAGGCTTACGCACAAATGATGGCGTCTGAGAGCAGCAAGGGGTGTGATCTTGAAGAGCCCAGAGGAGAGGTCGTAGAGGTGGCCTGATCGAGTGGAGGTGACACCACAGGATCCACTCATGGCTGGAGTGGGGTGTGTAGCGGAGAGTTGAGGCTGAGTGCTGGGCGTTTGCCCTGAGTTATCAGGACTGAGAAGCCCTTGCCACACAGGGAGGCTGGGGGAGATCAGGAGCTCCAGGTTGCCAAGTCTGAAATGCCTGGGAGCCATCCAGGTGGGGTCCAGTGGGAAGTACCAGGCTGGTGTCATCCCATTTTACAGATGAGTAAACTGAGCCTTGGATAGGTTACATGACTTGCGCAAGAGGGGACCTGCGCTGCAAGTTTGGACACCGTCCTCCTTCCCCTCCCTCACCTCATCCGGGCGGGAGTCCTGCCCTGACTGTTGGCCCCCACTAGACTGGGCCCTTGTGTCTCTGTGACCCCAGGGCTGGCACTGTGAGGCCCGCAGGCACTGGTGAGGAATGAGCGTGGGGATGCGATGGGCACGTAGCCGGGGATGGGAGGGTGTGCAGGCAAGAGAGCTGGGAGCCGAGCTGTGCATGTCGGCCTCACGGGAACAGTGGCCAGAGAGGCCTTCACAGCCTGCCATGGAGACCTGTCCCCATCACCCACCCTGCACAGAAGGGGAGCCTTATAAAGCCAGAGAGCGACTTAGCAGCGGGGCTGCAGCCCCCCGCTCCACACTCCTTCCCACACTTGCCCTGGCCAAAATGGGCTTAGAGACACCGGCCCAGCCAGGGGCAGGCTGCCTTTCAGCAAAAGTAAAAGTGCCTCACCTTCCAGATTATGAGATGATTTGGCTTCAGACCAGCCTCTTCTCCCCTCGCCCTCCCACCGGGCACCTACACCTCCCAGGCCTTTCTCCTTGTGCCTTGAGTCCCTCATGAAAACCCCTGCTGCGTCCTCACTGGAGCCTGGGCTCCCCTCCCAGGGGCTGGACTGCAGTTAGGCCCGAGCCAGCTGGTCCCCCTGAGCCTCTCCACTCGGCCCTTCTGTGTGGAAGGTGTTCCCTCCTGTGGACCAGTCCCTTGGACTGTGTTTCGTCTCTGCTGCTGAACTCTGTCTCCTGGGGCAGCTCCTCGCTGTCCCTGGGGGTGAGGACAGGTCTCAGAAGGGGCTGTGCCTGTTGGCGGTCTGCAGCGGGAGCAGTGACAAGAGGTGGGGTCTCTGGACCAGATCTTGCGGTAGGTCAGTGCTGGCAAAGGTTTAATGGCCATTTGGCTGGGAGACCTGACCTGTGGTGTGAGTTGATTTCTGTGGTCTAAATCCTCTTGTCATGATTTTTTTTTTCAAGCTACCATCATGGGTTCACTGAACAGGGAGTTGGGAAGATGTATGCAACATACCCTATAGTCCAGATTGTATTTCCACCGTCCACACACAACAGACAAAGATAACCTCACGAGCACAGATGATACTCTTGTTTTTTTTAAAAAAACAATGTTTTTTACATTCAGCCCATCTCTGAGAAGAGCAGGCCTGGCCGAGGGGACAGTGGATGTCAAGGGGTGAAGATGCGAAGGGAGAGTGGCTGTAGGGCATGAGGGAGGCTGTGGACTAGACTGGAGATGTGGCTGGTGAGCTCAGCAGGGGCCCTTCCGGGACCCCGGTGCTGAGAAGCTGTGACCTGAGGGAGAAGGCTGCGGCAGGTCACTCTTACAGTCCCTGTGGAGTGGGGACCAGGAGGGAGGGGAGGCTGGGCGTTGCCAGGCCAGAGATGGTATTGATGCCCCAGGAACCACGGGACAGTCAAGAGACCTTCGGAAGATAGAATCAGTATATTTTGGAATGGGTGGTACCTCAATTTCCTCATCTGTGAAATGGGTCTACGACCCACCTCCAGTGACTCTCAGGTGTGTGGTGGCAGAGTGGGGAGTGAGAGGACAGCTGATTGTCACAGCAGCGCCCCCTGCCTTTCCCTGAAAGCACTGGCTTTCTCCTTCAGATTCAAAGAGCGTGTACTGCAGACCCCCAACGACCTCCTGGTGGCTGGCTTCGAGGAGCACACGTTCCGAAACTTCTTCAACGCTGTGAGTTAACCCTGGGCATGACAGCTGAGGGAC
The DNA here is from genome assembly GCF_027580195.1 of Bos mutus. Classification (NCBI taxonomy): domain Eukaryota; kingdom Metazoa; phylum Chordata; class Mammalia; order Artiodactyla; family Bovidae; genus Bos; species Bos mutus. The sequence goes on from NC_091637.1 coordinate 57,814,589, forward strand.
TCAGCTTTTCTCAGGGCTGGCAGAGCAGACAGAAGACTGAGGGTTGCCTCCAGCTTGTGGGGACATGAGGGGCCAGGGAGCCCAAGGCCCTGCCCTTCCTCTGGGAGGAGGCACCTCCTTTGGAACGGTAGCTGTCAGGCTGGAAACTTCCCCCAGCCTCCCCACCTCACCCCCCTGACCCCACTAGTGAGGGCGGTGCGGGGCTGGAGGACTCTCACTTCTGAATCTGTATGTAAGAATCGCAGTCACGGCAGTGAGGAGGGGAGACTTGGGGCCAAGGGACTCACTACAGAGTGTCTCTAACCCTATCACTTAGCTTTGGTGAGATCTCTGATGGATTGATTCTGGTGCCTCAACTTGAGGATTTCAAAGTGGAAATTTCATGGAGCCAGGCTCGTGGAGGGAGGGGCAGGGCTTGCCTGGCCCCCAGCTGAGGGCCCGGGGGTACAGTTTTACAGCGTGGTAGAGCTGGTGGAGAAGGATGGCTCCGTGTCCAGCCTGCTGAAGGTATTCAACGACCAGAGCTTCTCGGACCGAATCGTGCAGTTCCTGCGCCTGCTGACCTCCGCCTTCATCAGGAACCGTGCAGATTTCTTCCGACATTTCATCGACGAGGAGATGGACATCAAAGACTTCTGCGCTCATGTAGGTCCTCGGGGTCCCGGCTTGGGATGTGGCCTCCAACCCTGGGCTCTGCTCTCATCCCTCTCTCCTTAGGAGACCTTAACACCGACATTCCCTAACCAGGGGGCTGGGGTGTCACGTCTACATGGCAATTCAGAGCATTAGATTAGATTAGAAAACTGAACAGGTTGTCCTTGAGCTGCCTGAGCTGTGTGGCTTTGGGCAAGTCGCTTTCCCTCTCTGAGCCTCAGATTGTCTCATGAAAGGGCCTTTGGACTGGACTGTTTACAAAATGACAGAGTAGCAACCCCATAGTCATCTTTGCTCCAGGACATGTTTTATGATGTGTGGTGTTTACCTGAAAGGACTGCCAACCATTTAAACGTTGTGCAGTTTTTATATGGATGTCTGGATTTCTCTGGAAAAATCAGAAGATCCAGCTCCCCAGGCTTTATTCTTGCCTGGCAACAATCAGCAGGAGCTAAGTGGCAGCTGCCTGAGTTACTGGGACTCACTAACCAGCTTGTCACCATCTCTGCCTGTCTCCACTGACTCGCTCACTTGCTTGCCCAGCCCTCTTTAAGCACGTAAGCTTGAAATCCCTTTATGATAGAGTCCCCTTCTGCTCTGAGGTTCCTTATACATTAGAAAGCCCAAGCTGAAAAACTCCTGCTCTCCTCTCCAGATTCTTCAAAGTGGTGTGTTCTTCTGACATACGACATACAACGAGGGGACCAGAATCAAAAAGATCTAGATTCAAACCTTTTAATTCTGGTGATTTCTATCTGTTCCTTCCTCACTGAGCCTGCGTTTCCTTCTCTAGAAAATGCGTGTGTCGACATCTGCCTCAAGGCCTGTTGTGGAAACCATTGCACAGTTGCAGAGGTTTTGAGCTCTGCAACTGGGCAAAAAGCCAGGGTGGGACCTCTCACCTGTCCTCTGCTGGGCATGCATCCTCAACTGGGTTGTTTTCTCCTTGTGGCTTTTGCAGGAAGTGGAGCCCATGGCTATGGAGTGTGACCACATCCAGATCACGGCCCTGTCCCAGGCCCTGAACATCGCCCTGCAGGTGGAGTACGTGGACGAGATGGACACGGCCCTGAACCACCACGTGTTCCCCGAGGCTGCCACCCCCTCCGTGTACCTGCTCTATAAAACATCCCACTACAACATCCTTTATGCAGCCGATAAACATTGATTAATTTTAGGCCATGCAGTGGAGCCTGTCACCTAACGGGACTGCATTCTGAATGGACATTACGGCTTTTCAGTTTTTTAAGCGATATAGACTATAGTTAGAGAACGTTGCCGCCTTTGGGGCAAAGGCACTGGGAATAAGGCCTACTCACTATGGACTGTTGGTAACTTGGTGATAATATTTTTAATATTTATTTTCATGGAGGATCTAATGTTTTATAACTCTGGGCAAGGATGCCAGACTGGCTCTACCTCCAGTTCTGAGACATTGCATAGGTCACTACCCATCTCTGGGTCCAAATCTCCATCTGGAGGAGGTTCCTGCCAGTGCTGACATTCTGTTGTTGGGTAAAAAAATGTCCTTTGGTTTATTTTCCCTGGAGGCAGTGCCTCTCTGCAGTGGAGGAAAAGCTCAAGCTCAAGGTCTTACCAGTTCTATAAAAAATCAAGTCCAGTCAGCTGCTGGAGTGCATGTGGGATGCTGAACTGAGGCCAACTTGGAGATCTCCAGTGTACTTCGAAACATTCACGATGGAGTGCTTTCTCACCCCGAACTTGAGGAACAAGACTTTAATACCAAAGTCTAGAAAGGGGCCTGTGGCCATCAGCATGAAGCCCAAGTTGTCGGGCCCCTTACCTCCCTCAGGGCCAGGACTGCCTGCCTTCTGGAGGGCAGCCCTGCAGGGTTCTGCCACCAGCCCCACCTGGACAGACACTGAGAAAGACGAGAGTCCTGGAGGACCAAGAAGCTGTCTCGTCATCCCTAACACACCTTGGAAGTAGGATCTAGCGATGCAGCCAGGTGGAGGCACTGACCAGCACATGCAACCAGACTCCAGCCGAGCAGAGCAGACAAGCCTTTTGAGGCTGTCTTTGGCTTCTTTCTCCCTTCCCTCTTACGGGCTGGCTAGAGGTTAGGTGGGAAAGACGGAGATGAGCAGGTGTTAGTGTGGGAGACCACCACTGTGGGAGCTGCCGGGGAGCCAAGAGCCCTGGCTCCTGCCAGCCTCCTCATTCATCCATCTGGACTTGGCCCTTAATAACCTGCTCACCTTGCTGCCTCAGGATCTCAAGGAGCCCTGGCTGGGCCACGGCCACTGCCAGCAAGCTGTCTTCCCCTCTGGGAAGAAAGGGAGAATGCAGGGGTGTGGAATTGCCTTCCTTAATCGAAGGCCTTCAAAGGTTCCAATCTGCAGGGATTTATTCGAATCTACTGGTGCTTCAGTGTCAGACTGCAGTGTCTGCTGACAGCCAAGACTGTGCCAGGGCTGGGTAACAGACTGCTCCTAGTCCCTGTATACAAAGGGCACTCTTGCGTCCATTTTCTGCCTTTGGGAAGACCAGTGTCAGGGTGCTCTTAATCGCAGGCAGGGGCCCAGGTTCCCGTACTGCCCTGGGCTGGAATGTGGACCCACGAGCTCAAGCTAAGTGATTGTCCCTTCTTCACAGGAATGTAAATCTGATCCTGATCTCTGAATTGGTGCAGGGTTCCCCCTCCCTGCCTCTCCCACCTTGGCCTGGGGAGGAGTACACTGTGACAAGTACACTGTCAGAGTGGGCTAACACGTTACATGGTTTGTGAATGTCATGATCCCTGTTTCCAAACTGAAGGACACCGAGCTCAATCTCGGCTGCTCTGAGCCATCATGAGAGGTGTCCTGGGTCTCGGGCCGGGCTGTCAGGCACAGTATAATCAGCAGTGGCTGCTCCCTAACTGCATTTCTAGTTTGTGCAGCATTCACAAAAGTGAAGCTTTCTCTTCAGCAGAAGGCTGGAGAAATTCCCTTCGGGGTGTGTCTGTGCCTTTCCAGGCCTGCCAGTGCTCTTGTGGGTGGCGGGGGGTGGGGGGGGGACCCTCTTCCCAGGAGAGATGCTATCAGTTTAGAATCAGAGCACCCGAGAGAGGCAGGCTGTTGTCATGACCTTGCCCTCTGCTCTCCCATTTTTCACAAAACCACTGGCCTAACCCAAAGCACCGCTCTCTTCCCTTCACATCTGCCCTCAGATCTTGCTTCTGAAGGGAAAGCGCTGTGGAGGAAAGGAGTGGCAGAATTCAGAGGAACTCTAAGGAACACAAAATTAAGAAATCCACTCATCCACGTACATTACCCTGCTTGGCTACAGCAGCCAGTCATGCCGGAGATCCCACTTCCTGGGTAATGCACCCATCCCATGATGCCTTCTCTTTGCAGACCAAAAGCTGGAAGGAAAGTTGTTTTGAGAGTTTGTCTTTACAACTGCATATGTGTTACCTTCCTTCCGAAGGGAACTTTATAAATCAGTGTGACTATTTAGCAACAGAGTTGTCCTCGCTTTTGGTTCCTACTTTAAGCACAAAGTGGCTCTGGAGCCAGATTGCCTGGGTTCGAAATCTCGACTTTGTCACTAACTAGTTATATGACCTTAGCCAAGTCACTTCACTCCCCGAGTTCCAATTCCCACACTGGTGAAATGGAGACAATTACCAACATATCACAGAATTATTGGTTCAAGTGAAACAAGATTATGTGTGAAAATAATCACGTGACCTGACGTGTAGTGGGTGCCCTACAATTGGGATGCTTCCCCCGCAGACCCTTCCCAATGGGACATGGCAGAACACCCCAAGACGGGGAAAAGCCACCTTGGCGGTGGCTCTGCAGTTTCCCAGGCAGAGGGAAGTCATCAAAGGACCACACACACTGCCATGCTGAGCGGAGGCAGGGGCACGGGCTGTGGCTCCGAGAGTGGGTCCCCAGGGGCCCCTGGTTCTGTGGGAGGTAGGCCAGGCCCTACAGCTTCCTCGGCAATTGATTAAAAACATTTTTCTAGTATTAAAATGGTTTCCATAACAACTTTTGGTCCTGGCTTCTTAATAGTCGGTACCTGGCCCGCACCAAAGAGCAACACTGCTGTCCCATGGGGCTTGTCTGTGTGAGTGGATCAGCAGGGGCCATAGTGTCTTCGTTGAGTGAAAGGTCCAGCCGCTCAGGAAGTTCTGTCCTTGGGCTGGGCTGTAAGTGCCAAAGGAACCACAGGCCTCGCCAGAGCTTTACCTCATTGGGTCAGAGAGCAAAACTGCCTTGGAGCCTGGCCCTATCTTTTAAAACCCAGCTCTTTACCATGTTACCCCACCACAAAAGAATCTGCTGTTAGGGGGCAAGGACAGGATGTCAAAGGACATCAGTGGGTCTGTTTGGCCTGTGACGAGTGTCCTCAGGCCTCTCAAGGCTCAGGAGCTGCTGAGGGACCTTGAGTCTGCTTGTACCTCCACTGCTCTCATCTGGAAAATGGGAGAGCCTCTGCCGTCCTGACAGCTGTCACTCAGAAGCTGACTTCACAGTCTCCTCCACGTCACTGGTGATGCTGGGAAGACATCCTATAAAACAGGGGGTTTCTGGTGGCTCAATAGTGAAGAATCTGCCTGCCAATGCAGGAGACATGGGTCCTATCCCTGGTCCAGGAAAATCAGTGCCCCACATGCCACGGGGCAACTAAGCCCATGCCCCACAACCAGCCTGTGCTCTAGAGCCCAGGAACCACAACTACTAAAGCCCCTCAGCCTAGAGCCCAGGCTCCTCCACGAAAAAACAGGAGAAGCCACCAAGATGAGAAGCCTGTACACTGCCACTAGAGAGGAGCCCTGCTCACTGCAAACTAGAGAAAGCCTGCGCACAGCAACAAAACCCAGCACAGCCAGAACAAACAAAACACTTAAAAAAAAGGCATACCCAAAAAAAATAAAAACCAAAGCAGTTTTCTAAATTTGCCTTTGACCTACAAGGAAATGCCCAGGGTTCTAATCCTAGCTCTGAGCAAGTCTTAACCACTGAGCATGAGCTTTCTCAACTACAACAAAGGGTACTAAGACTTATGTCCCAGGGCCTTGACAGAAACTAAATGATAACTAAAGCAGATAGAAAGCACCGAAGCAACACCCAGTGATACCTGAATCTGAGTTCAGGCCAACACCCTGTTGCAGTTACCTACAGGGGCTACGGGGATACAGGTGCCAACTACGAGGCCACGGGAACACCTTTTGAAGCGCAGACTTAGCTGTGCAGAAATGTCTGCTTCTCCCATGCCTGTGGCTACTCACCCAGACTGACCGGCGAACCTGCGGTGGTGCCGGGAGGTCACATGTCCCCTCAGCTCCTATTTACACCAGGCCCAGATCTTAGCACAAGGGCTGCCAGGGGAAATAAAGCAGCTTCTGTTCTCAGGGAGCCCAGCAAGATACCAGACTGCAGTGCAGCCAGTGCTGTGGGTGTCTACAGGAGGAACACCTCACCTCCTGGGGTTCAGGGGCCAGCATTGCTCAGGGGTGGGAAAAGGCAAACAGGCCAAGGGAAATGCTGGGACAAAGGTTCGGGGAAAGGAATGGGGGCATGAGAGCGTGGGCAGCAACCATTCTGTCATACAGAGGAGGGAAGCTGAGAGACCAGGCTGGAGACCGGCCAGAGCCAAACCTGCACGCCTCACGGTCAGACTCCGCATACTGCTCCTGGCTTCCCCACAAGGGGCTCAGTGAGGTTAAGGAAGCTGTGTTCTCTAGGAACCCGAGAGCAGCAATCTCTACCCTGCCCACCTCCCAAGGAGGCTCAGACAACAGCTGTGAGGCAGAAAGAGCGAAGAAACTGCTAGGATTCTGCTATGGAGAACAGCGGGAACACACGCTGGGGACCCAGGCAGAAATGACTCCATCGTGATCGGCGAAACTCACCACCTCTGCTTGATCCACACTGTGAGCAGGCTGCAGCCAGAGGCCTGGACGGCACCCCCTCCCCGGCTCTGGCAGAAACTCAAGATGACACGTTGGTTCTGACCATTGTTTTTAATTGAGAAAATCAAGTTACATATATAAGAAGCCTGTAAACACTGAAATGCAGAAATATATAAGCTGGCACACAGAATTCGTACTCTGAAACAACACAAATCTGCATGAGGTCTGTCCTGCTGTGAGGGGTGGCGTGGAAGAGAGGGGGATTTCTGGAACCAGAGCTGACACTGGGTGAGATCCAAGGCGGGAGGGTTTCCATACAAGCACGAGCACAGACACGGCGCGGCCGCCAGCTGACTCTGGCCTGGGGGCGGTCAGCCTGCACTTGTGCTCGGCCGCAGCTGCTCCTGCGGCTGCTGCTTTTTCTTCTTCTTCTTCTTCTGTTTGGAAAGGCAGCTCAGCGCGGACTCACCCTTTCTTGGGGCAGACGTGAGCAGGGGCAGCTTGCCTGACTGAGTGGGATACTTGGTTTTCAGGTCATCTTTAAACAGCGGCTGCGAAAGTAAATGGCGCAGCTCCTTCTTCAGGATCTTCATCTGCTTTTGTCTCCGACGCTCTTCCTGCTCATCAACTTTTCCTCCTTGAAACACAATTCAAAATAGATCGCATTTACTATGACTTAGCAGCAGCAGCAGCAGCAGCAGCAGCATAGGAGCGTTTTCTTTCCCTTGATGGATAATACTCATGATGAAAAAATGTTTTGGACCTCTTGGGGAGACAGGGCTCCTAGGTTCTCTGCAGAGGCCAGTGCTGGCTAACTTCCAACAGTTTAGGAGAACCACTCAGGGCCACCCTGTCCTTCAACCCCATGAGGCAGGTACTTTATGCCCTGGTTTTATAAATGAGGACAGCATAGGTACAACAGAGTTGAGTAACCTGACCTGGTCACATAGCTAGTTAAGAGAATAGGCAGCAAACACCTGCAGTCTGCTCTCAGAGCCTGCCCTGACCTCCCCCATCTCTCCACACAAGGGATGGAACTACAGCCTCCAGACATGATGGCAATGGCTGAGGGGTTTAGGCTCATCTGAGATTAGGGCTTCTCGAAAAGGAGGAGGAGGCATCCTGCTGGTTTTGAGGGGACCCATGGCGGTGGGGGAGGCTCCAACAGACAGAAGTTGAAGGGAAAAACCAAAGCTAAAAGCTGAATGAACCCTTCCTCAAGCCCATCTGGCTCCTTACCCCTATACATTTCTTCTTCCAGCTCAATCTCCAGGGCAGCCGCGGCCTGCTCGATCCACGAGTTGTGCAGACAAGCCTGGAAGTTCCGATACTCCGCTTTTTCAATCTGTCGAGCTAAACGGATTCGCTCCTAGGGGCAAGGTAGAGAAAGTATTCATCCGACAGAGGGTTCAGGCCTCTGGGGAATAAAGGCTCATTTAAGTTGTGTTTTTAAAAAAACTCTTGACGTCAGTGCTCAGAGAGAGGCACCTCAGCTCCCATCAAAAAGCATTTCTTTGGTCCCTGGTTAAAGTAATCACGACTGGTGAGTGTGTACACACGAACCTCAAAAGCCAGCTTTCCAAGCCAACTTGAACAGCCCCTCTTCCTGGCAGCCCACCTTGGTCAGACTCCCAATCTACACGTGTTCAAAGGGGAAACATGTTTCCCAGATACCACGGCTGACCTCCACAGCCGAGCTGAGACCTGGAAACACCCCAACAGCAGGGTGAGGGCCCAGCTCTCACTCTACAGGGATAACACAGACCTGTCACAGGACTGCCTCCCCCCGTCCTCCTCCTCCCAAAACACTTCGATTCTCCTTATGCGTACTGGGTTCAGACCGCAGTGATAGGAAACACCAAAAAAAAAAAAAAGGGAAAGATCTTGTGATGAAGAACCACGGGAAGCACAGTGGCTCCTAAGCCTCTCTGCAATCTCCATCTGTCCGCCTCATCTCCCACCTCATTTTCCCACACAACTGACATTCCTTTTGAACCAGAGGAGCCAACAGAACTGGAGCCATTCCTTGCTTTTTGCTCCCCCAATTCCTGGAATTCCATCCCTTCTTCATCTTCTCACATCTCTGCCTGCAGGAGGCTTGTAGGAAACTAAATCCCCTACCCGTGTTACTGTACGCCCACCCGCCCACAGTGCTTCCTCTGCACCTGAACTTCAACCTGCCGCACGAGCCAGTGGACTCCTATGGAAAAGCAGCCACCCCGCTTGGGTGCCTGACACGCGACAGCTCATAGTCAGTAGCACTCACTCAAGTGAATGTTTACTGAGTAAAACCCCAAAGGTAGGAACTATAGGCATCAGCTTCAGGGATGTGACAGACCTTCAGTTTCTGCCTCAGTGAGGCACACTGACCCCACTTCCCTACAACCATCCATCCGTCCAGCTATGCTCTCTGCACTGGCCAGCGGGGGGCGGCGGTTGATGGTGGAAGTTTCGGGGGCACAGTAAAGGAAGGGCTCATGAAGAAAGCTCCTCACTCTGGCCATTTGCCCTTTCTTCCCCCCCTTCGAGGAACGGCACCCTCCCATTTCTTTTTTACACAAAACTAGGAACTAGTTTCCAAGAGTGGTACTCCAAGAATCCCACGGCAAAGTCAGGGAGCAGCACAAGCCCTCCCCTCGTCAGCACGGGGCTTCTGGCTTTTCTTTTTACCTTGACTGCATCCATGTACTGTGTCTGCACGGGGAACAGTGGAATGTCCTCATCTTTCTTGAGGGTTTTGTAAATCTTCTTAAAGTTGATCACATCCTCAGGCCCAACCAACATCAGGCTGAGGCCCTCACTGGTGGCACGGGCAGTCCGACCACTTCGGTGGACATAAATCTCTGAGGTGCGAGGGACCTACCAATAAAGAACTGGGAGGTTAACACGTGGCCGTCACCAAACACCGCTCGTCCCCTCAAGGCCAACAACCCAAGGCAGGACTCTCGTCCCTCCCAGCCAGGCAGCTAGAAACCTCGCCAGCCCTGTGGAGAGATCAAGCCCTTCTCCCTAGGTCCCACATCCAAACTGTCCCCAGGTTTGGCCCCTTCACTGTGCAGGCTCCGCCCCCTGCCCTGGTTCAGGTTCTCATGACCATCCCAATAAAGAGCAGAAACAGTGGATGTGTCATCCACAGCTAACGTGGCGCGGGAGTGGACGACTGCCCCCCCACACCGTGGCGCACACCACTAATCAAGAGCAGTCTTCTCCACGGAGCCCAGGCAAGGCTCAGTGTCTTTCCTAGAGCAGCGCTCCAGGCAGACCCAGTAGATGGTGGAGTAGAGGCTGTGTGCTCAAAATCAAAACTAACCGCTGAAAAACCGTCAACAGGAGGATGTTGGATCCCACTGAAAAAAGATACCCCACACCCAAGGGCGAAGGAGAAGCCCCAACAAAATGGTAGGAGGGGCAAAACTGTGTTTAGAATCAAATCCCATGCCCGCCAGAGATGCTTGGAGGGCTCAAACAAAACCGTGTGCACACCAGGACCCAGAGACGCCACGGAGACTGAGCCAGACCTGCCTTTGAGGATTTGAGTGTCTCCTGCAGAGGCACAGGTTGGCAGTGATGTGCTGTGGGGACAGGGGCTCTGGCTGCAGCAGACCTGGGAGGTGCGGTGTGTGGCCTAAGTCCTCTTGGAGAAGGTCACCATTAGCCCCACCATAGAGCCGCTGAGCAGATGACCCACAGACGGGAGAACAATTACACCAAGGAAGTTCTTGCACTGTTGCAAAAGTTTTAGGGCCCACAACAGATTTACCAACCTGGGGATCTGGCAAAAGGACTGAAAACCCCCAGGGAATTTGACTTTGAAGGTCAGGGGGATTTGATTACAGAACTTGCACAGGACTGGGGTAACAGACCCTTGGAGGGCACAAACAAAACCTTGTGTGCACCAGGACCCAGGAGAAAGGAGCAGTGACCCCACAAGAGACAGCCAGACTCGCCGGTGAGTGTCCAGGAGCCTCCAGTGGAGGCGTGGGTCAGCAGTGGCCTGCCGTGGGGTCAGGGGCACTCACTGCAACAGTTCTGGTAGCTGCAGCATGCTGGCTTAAGTCCTTTTGAAGGAGGTCTCCATTACCCCTACCATATTTGGCCTCAGGACAAACCACAGTGGAGAGAACACAGCCCCACCCATCAACAGAAAATTGTATTAAAGATTTCCTGAGCATGGCCTCGCCCTTCAGAGCAAGACCCAGACTTCCCATAGCCTGTCCCTCTCATCAGGAAGCTTCCACAAGCCTTTTATCCTTATCCATCACAGGGAAGAAAGAATGAAAACCACAATCACAGAAAACTAACCAAACTGATCACATGGATCACAGCCTTGTGTAATTCAGTGAACTATGAGCCATGCCCTGTAGGGCCACCCAAGACAGATGGGTCATGGTGGAGAGGTCTGACAGAACGTGGTCCACTGGAGAATGAAATGGCAAACCACTTAAGCATTCTTGCCTTGAGAATCCATGAACAGTATGAAAAGGCAGAAAGATGAGACACTGAAAGATGAACTCCCCAGGTTGGTAAGTGCCCAATATGCTACTGGAGAAGAGTGGAGAAACAGCTCCAGAAAGAATGAAGACGCTGAGACAAAGCAAAAACAACACCCAGTTGTGGATGTGACTGGTGATGGAAGTAAAGTCCGATGCTGTAAAGAACAACATTGCACAGGAATGTGGAATGTTAGGTCCATGAATCAAGGCAAATGGAAGTGGTCAAACAGGAGACAGACAGCAAGAGTAAACATCGACATTTTAGGAATCAGTGAACTAAAATGGACCAGAATGGGCAAATTTAATTCAGTAAATTAAATGAACCTAACCCATGGTTCATCATGGTTCGAGACGTGAAATATCCTTCACTTCCTCTTAGAGCACACACCCCCTCTTCTCACTGCCCAGCAACAGCCCTCTACCACACGTTGTCTCCTCCTTCCGTCCCTACCTCTACATGCCCGAATCCTCTCCATCCCTAAATGCCAAGCATCTTTTAGAAAACACTTTCCAACCTAACCTCCCACACCAGAAGTTATCTCTTTGTCCAACTTTATTTTGCCACTTTCTAGTATCTTCTGCCTTAAATTATGGCCGTGGGCATCTCACCTCCTCTAGTGGATTTGATACTTCTTAGGGGCTGGGAACTGTATTTTGTTCATCTGGATACTTCCCACAGACTGACCTGGACTCTCCCAAAAAGAGGAAGAATAAAGATTTGCTCAACTGAACTGGCACCCTCAAAGACTGTTAGAAGTGTGAAAGATTTAAAGGAAAAAAAAGAAAGCAAGAAGGATTTAAAAGGAGAAATAATTACACCAGTTACTAAGTACTTACACGGTGCTAGGAGTAATCCATCAGCCTAAGTTCATCTCATCAGAATAACCCCATGAAGTAGGCAGCAGCATCACCACTCCCAATTTACAAAGACACTGAAACCAAAGACACTCAGTAACATGCCAAAGGCTAACCCACTGAGAAGCAGCCAAGAAGCATTCAAAGGCTGGAAGTGAGGTTTGAGAGCCCATGCTCCTAACCACCACTCTCTGCTAATTCTTGCTAGGTTCACGCACGAATATTAACGTCCGCATCAACAGGAGCTAACACTTAGGAAGTGCCGCCTGGCTTTCTAAAGTCCTCACACATAATAACCTATTTCACCTTGCAGGACTTAACCACCACAGTCTTTTCTCTCTTGCAGGGTAATCATTTTACATGCTAAACTTTACTACGCCCACTTCACAGAAGAAACTAAGACTCCTACCTGCCAGTATTACATAGCCTACCCAAGTCAAAAAGAGAGGGCCTATTTGACACCAGACAATGCCAAGAGGTTTGGGAGAATAAATCTCACCACAGTTACGTGGAAGCAGCTAGCTGGTCACCAGACACCAGTGGTATTCTCTGCTGCATGAGGCCTTGGGACCAACAACTCTCCTTCTCCCTGCTCTCTCCCTCAACCTTGGCTTTAAAAAGTCCCTGCTCAATGCTGGGAGATGCCCACAAATTCCCCGATGTCCCGACCTGGTAATGGATGACATGCTGGACTTTTGGAATATCCAGGCCCCGAGCTGCCACGTCTGTCGCCAGGAGCACACAACTGTGGTAGAGAGAGAAAACTTATTAATAACAACTAACAGCTATCATAACCAACTCCTTACCACAATCGAGTACTCTAAATACTACAACCCTTACTAACACTCTACAAGATAACACTATTATGTACATATCTCCCTTTGAGAAATGAAAAAACTGAGGCTCAGAGATACTAACCTCCCAAGATACATACACGCCTATTCGGCTGTGGAGCCAGGATCCAAACCTGGGTTTCACTGGCCACAATCAATAAAGCCACACTCTGCAATAACACAGACTACTTTAAGTGAATTAAATAGGGTCATATTCTAGGTCTGTGACTTCGTCTCCTATCACCCTCCCACTTCATTCCCTCAGTCACACAGGTAGACATCCTTGCTTTTGCTCAAACATGCCAGATCTGCTCTTGCCTCCAAGTCTTTGCTTAGCGTACTTCAGGCCAGAATGGTTTTCCTCAGATAGTCACATTTCCTTACTTTCTTCCACGCTTGCTCCAATCTCACCTTATGAGAAAAGCCTCCCAGACCACACACCCGCAGTCTGCTCAACTCCCTAGGTAACTTCACTTCTTAGCACCTAGCACCACTTGACAAGCTATATACTTACTTTTTCCTCCACATGGATGTAAACTCCCTGAGAGCAGGGACTTTGCATTATGCACTATTCTATTACCAGGCCCTATGGCACCCCACTCCAGTACTCTTGCCTGGAAAATCCCATGGACGGAGGAGCCTGGAAGGCTGCAGTCCATGGGGTCGCTGAGGGTCGGACACGACTGAGCGACTTCACTTTCACTTTTCACTTTCATGCATTGGAGAAGAAAATGGCAACCCACTCCAGTGTTCTTGCCTGGAGAATCCCAGGGGGAGCCTAGTGAGCTGTCATTTATGGGGTCGCACAGAGTCAGACACGACTGAAGTGACTTAGCAGCAGCAGCACCACAGTAGCAGGTTCAAAACAAACACTCAATACTATGTACTGGATGATGTTTCATAATGTATGTGTAGTTTGAGGAGAGTCAAAAGCACTTGAGATATGTTTTAAAAATAAATGTACTAGATGAGAGTGAACCTGCCTCATGCTGTGCAAAATTTTAAAAAAGGCTGGGGGCTGCTGCTGCTACTGCTAAGTTGCGTCAGTCGTGTCCGACTCTGTGCAACCCCATAGACAGCAGCCCACCAGGCTCCCCCGTCCCTGGGATTCTCCAGGCAAGAACACTGGAGTGGGCTGCCGTTTCCTTCTCCAAGGCATGAACGTGAAAAGCCAAAGTGAAGTCACTCAGTCGTGTCCGACTCTTAGCGACCCCATGGACTGCAGCCCACCAGGCTCCTCCATCCATGGGATTTTCCAGGCAAGAGTACTGGAGTGGGGTGCCGTTGCTACCTTCTACTAATAAGGCTCCCAAGAGAGAAGGTAGCTTCCCACCCTCCTGGCAACCTGGACCCAGTGGCCAGTCTGTACACAGGCCTGACTTACTCCTCCAGATGGGCAAACTGCTCCAGGTTTCTAAGCCTCTGCTTCTGGTGCATGCAGGCATGCAGGGTCAGTGGCATGATATCCAGGACTTTGAGGAGCCCGGAGAGGCGCTTGATGCAGGAGATACTGTTGGCAAACACTAAGGTGCGGCCTGGATACTGCATCAGGAAGTAGTACAGATACAAGTCTTTCTCGTCAGTCTCACAATGGATCTTGGTCTCTGTCAGCGTCTCTACCGTAGCCTCCTTTCTTGTGAGGTCAATGACCTTGGGCTTGCCCCTCATGCCAATCTTCTGCATGAGGAGGTCAAGTTTGGCAGTTTTGTCCATTTTCTTAGCGTGCTTCTTGTGAAGGATACGGGCAGGAGCTTGATGTACCAGGGTCAGTGTGGCGGAAAAAACAAGGGTCTGTCTCTTTGGGTTGTACTGGGAATCACTGAGCACCTCTAGCAGCTGTGAGAGCTCAGCAAAGTGGCCTTTCTCAACCATCCGGTCAGCCTCATCAATCACCAGGCACCTACAGATCCAGACAGACCCGTGATCACCAGGTTAGTAGCAGGAAAGAGGAGTCACCACAGCATACTCTGCCAGTGCCCACCCCCCCACCCCTGGCCAACCCAAGACAAACACCACTTTCACCACCTCCACCAGGGCCCTCAACTAACCTCCTTCACACATGCTTGGTTTTCTAAAGGCCAAGTCTCTAGTACCTAGTAGGGTATCTAGTACCAAGGCTTAGTACCCCACAATGGCACTTTGTGACAGGGAGGATGCACTGTGCCAAGTCACCTCAGGCCCACTTCAGAACAAGGGGTGGGGGAAAAGGGAGGTACTCTCACCTGAGCTGCCGAAGGTTGCTCAAATGAGGGTGCTTTTCTTTAACTAGCTCCCACAGCCGGCCTGGAGTGGCAATCACGATCTCAGGCTGGCGGTTCAGCATCCTCTGCTGTTTCTGCGTGGACATTCCACCAACCAGAATAGCGGTTTTAATGCCTATGGTTCACACAACACGAGGGACAGTGTTAGTCTGATTGCTTATTTCTTCCACCGTGGACACCAGTGCCCCCAGATTAGCAAAGGCTGCCAGTCAGCGGCACAGCTCCCCTCTCCAGGGGAGTGCTAAGAGCTGGCCTGGGCTGCTGATGCTATTACTGGAGGGCTTACTGGGTCTGCTATGATCTAGGCCTGGCCTACTCCCCCAGCCTCATTTTTTTCTACTCTTTCCCCTCACCCGCAACAGTAGCGCTGGATTTGAACCCAGGGATGGTGACATCCAAGGCTCTGGAGCAGACCAGTGGCACACCGCAGTGCTGGGAAGATGGAACCAGCAGCTGTGACACTTCTCCCAGGGGAATTCCTGCCCGTCCCCCTCAATCCAGATTCATCTCAATCTCCTCTAATGCCTAGTGTTCTCTTCTCTCCAGTGGAGGACTTCTCAAGGTGTCCAGTGTGGGAGGAACAAAAAGGATCATGCAGGCAAAGTGCTTAGTCAAGTGCCTCACATACACAGTAAGAGCTCGGTAAAGAATCGTTCCTTTTACTATAAAATTGAAACCCCCACTATGCAGCCTTTCCCAAGGAATTCCCTGAGAAAATTTAAGTGCTAATGCCCTAAAGCAGAAGTCCGCACACTTTTTTGAACAGTCAACAGTTGTGGCCCTGTGTGTGGGCTAAACGGTCTCTGTCACAACTACTAGCTCTATTCCACTCTTCACTGGTGGTGCAAAAGTGGCCATGGACAATGTGTAAATACATGGGTGTGGCAGCACTTTATTTACCAGAAAAAAATAAACCACCCCCTAAACGGTGGTTTGCCAAACCCCTCCAAGTATCCACTGTATTCCGTAAGGTAACTAAGCGCTTATGCAGCTAGAACAGCGTTACCTATGTGTCATCCTTGGGAGAATTAAGAATGTGTCACTCAAACAGTTTTCTGTCTGGCTTAATTTTCTGGCAAATCAAATTCCCTCTAGAGGGCGGGAGGCACAGCTCATTCACCTCTACCACCCCCACCACTGCGATCCTTTCAGGAAACATTTATTCAATGAATTAAACCTCACTTGTAAACTTGGCCACAGCATCGACGTGTTGTTTGACCTGAACAGCGAGCTCTCGAGTGGGAGTCAGAACCAGTCCAAGCAGAGGACGCTTCGGCGGCACAGTGCTGCCACCCAATTCTTGTTTCAACTTTCCAGCCTGCTCTTCATCATGCTTTTCCACCTGGTTGTCTTCCTGTTCCGGGGTGGGCTTCTCCCTGATCAGGGAAGAAGGCCCTTCACCAGCGTCACCATCACCGTCACGGGACAGCAGCCCCGGGTCTGAGGCGGCAGCTCCAATACTGGTTCCTGCCTGGCTGGGTGGTGGTCCAGTCTTCGCTCCGACCTCACTGGGAGGTGCTTCCCCCTCAATTCCAATCTCATCAGGCAAAGCTCCAGGCGCAGCTCTAGCCTCATTACCGGTCTCCCCAGGTGGAGCTCCTGTGTTACTTATTGCTGGGGTAGGCTTCTTCTTCACCTGCCACCGTAGCACTGCGTCAATCATTGGAATGGCAAAGGCAAGAGTTTTCCCACTTCCTTAAAAGCAGAACAAAAAAACAAACAAAAGCAGTGTGAATCAACAGAGGTACACACTCTTGCCTGAGGTTCTATTCTTACTCGGAATAAGGGACCCTGAAATAGCCAAGTGCCACCCTGACCAATGCAAAGCTCCTTCCACCCTACGCCGGTATCCCAACTGCACTGCACCCAGAGGGCACGCGTATACTTAGGCACCTGAGGGTGCGTCCGACAGACAGCACTGAGCTGAGGCCAACAGTAACCGGAGACAAATGTCCAAACAATGAGACCCAAAGAGGCAGGTGAGTTGTGGGTGTGAGTGTTTTGCTGCTGTTGTGGAGGAACATAAAACTGAAGGGTAAAAAATGGAAATCTGTATAATACGTTCCCAACACGTTTCTTTGGTGGAGGAGGTAATGAAAGAAAGTTTTCTTAGTTTTCAAGGAAACTTTAAAGCTTTTGTGTACGCTTGAACATTTTCAAACTAGCCTCTGAATGTGTATGGAGCCCATCTATGTCGTCAAAAAAACAAAATGAAACAAAATACCTCAGGCTGAGAATTTAAAGTGATTCCAAAATTACAATGCCCCAGGCAGAAGCAAATAAGTGATCTCTATGTGAAGAAGCTTTTATCACAGGCCTCAAAAAACTCACAGATGATTTTTCAGAGTAAATGAGCTGAGTTCTTGCTTATAGTACCTTGTTCCTTAGAGCTGCCCATTTTCTGAGATGACTTCTATCGCATATTTCAGGAAGAAAAATGCCAATTCTACACACACTCCTTCAGAAAACTGAAGAGAACACTTCAAGTCTTTCTGAGCCCAGTATTACCCTGATTTCAAAACTAAAGACATTAGAAGAAAACTACAAATATCCCATTAAGAGAAATTAAAAAAATCATCAACAGAATTTTAGCAAATCAAATCCAACAATGTATAAATGGAATAATATATTGCAACTAAATTCAGTTTATCATCAACAAATTGAAAATGAAAAAAGTATACATCCCATATATGCAGAAAAGGCATTTTAAAAAAATACCACCACCATTCCTGATAAGACTCTTTCTCCAACTAGAAATAGACGAGAATTTTCTCAACCTGACAGAAGCTAAATATGATAAACCTACTGCTAACATCATATTTAATGATGAAACACTGAACATTTTTCCCCAAATCAAGGACAAAGCAACGGTGCCCACAAGTTTTAGCCAGTGTGATAAGAAAAAAGTAAACAAAATGCAACCAGACCAGATGACATAATCACCTTTGTAGAAAATCCTATGTAATCTTCAGGAAACCAGTTAATTATACCAAGTTGCAGGATACAAGATCAATATAAATAAACGCATACTTCTATTTACTAGCAACAGAAATAGGAAATTTTAAATTGCTATTTACAAAAGCATCAACAATATGAAATAGTTAAGGATAAAGCTAGCGGAAGTATATACACTGAAAACTACAAACAGCAGTAAGAAAAAGCAAAGACCTAAAAAATTGGAGAGATATACTGCATTCATGGACTGGAAGATTCTAGACTGTCTAGATGTCACATCCTCAGTTGGCTCTATAACCAATGCAATCTTAATCAGAATACTAGCTGGCTTTTTTGAAGAAACTGAAAAGCTGACTTTAAAATTCATATTGAAACGCAAAGGGCCTCAGTTCAGTTCAGCCGCTAAGTCGTGTCCGACTCTTTGCAGCCCCATGGACTGCAGTACGACAGGCTTCCCTGTCCATCACCAACTCCCAGAGCCTACTCAAACTCACGTTCATTCAGTCAGTGATACCACCCAACCATCTCATCCTCTGTCATCCCCTTCTCCCACCTTCAGTCTTTCCCAGCATCAGGGTCTTTTCCAATGAGTCAGTTCTTCACATCAGGTGGCCAAAGTATTGGAGTTTCAGCTTCAGCATCAGTCCTTCCAATGAATATTCAGGACTGATTTCCTTGAGAATTCACTGGTTTGATCTCCTTGCAGCTCAAGGGACTCTCAAGAGTCTTCTCCAACACCATAATTCAAAAGCATCAGTTCTTCAGCACTCAGCTTTCTTTATAGTCCAACTCTCATATCCATACATGACTACTGGAAAAACCATAGCTTTGACTAGATGGACCTTTGTTGGCAAAGTCATGTCTCTGCTTTCTAATATGTTATCGAGTTTGGTCATAGTTTCCTTCCAAGGAGCAAGCGTCACTTAATTTCATGGCTGCAGTCACCAGAATAGCCAAAACAACTTTTAAAAAGAACAAAGTTGGAGGACTTACACTACTTGACTTTAAGACTTGCACTAAAGCTACACTATCCAACACTGTGAGGTGTTGGGAAAACAGTAAAGATAGACAAATGGGTCAATGGAAAAGAGAAGACTCCAGAAATAAACCCACACCTATATTGTTACCAATTTTCAAAAAAGATGTGAAGGCAATTTAGTGGGGAAAGAGTTTTTCAACAAACAATGCTGGAGTAATTAGATATCCATATGCAAAACAAAACCAAATCTTTGATCCATATTTCTGACCACAAAAGTTAACACAGGAACAATCCGACTGAAACACAGAACCTAAAACTAAACTAGTAACACCTCCACAAGAAAACGTAAGAGAAAATCTTTGTGATCTTGTGTTAGGCAAAAGATTCTCAGGAAAGCAAATCTGTAAAAGATCATTTAAACTTCACCAAAATAGTAACTCCTGCTCTTCAGAAGAGAACTAAAAGATAAGGCACAAACTAGGGGAGAAAAATGCACACCATATATCTGATACAGGAGGTGTATCTACAACATATAATAAATTCAGTAATAAAACCACAACCCAATTGAAACACAGGCAAAAGAACTAAGCAGGTATCACCAAAGATGATGACATGGATGACAATTAAGCACTTGAAAAGATGCTGCTTCACTAGTTACTTTGGAAATACCAATTAAAGCCACAAGGAAGTAACACTAAAAATTTTAAAATCTAAATTAAAGACCGACCACACTAAGCCCTGGCAAGGACACGGATCAATTCAAACTCATAAGTTGGTGATTATGTAAAATGGTACAATCACTTTGGAAAACTCCTAAGAAGTTACATTTACAAAAGACCTAGCCATTCCACATCTAGGTATTCAGCCAATGAATCAAAGCATACGTCCAAAGACTGATATGCCAATATTTATGATAGTTTTACTTGTAAACGCCAAAAACTAGAAAGACCAGAACCATCCATCAACACAGATAAACAAACTGCACTATATCCATTCAGTGGAATGCCGCTTATCAGGGGAAAGAAACGAACCACTGGTATCTGCAATAACACGGTTGAATCTCAAAGGATGCTGAGTTAAAGCGCAAGGTTCTCCCTCCCCAAAATACATATTTGTAGGATCTATTTTAAAATTCCGGAAAATGCAAACTAATCTATAGCGATAAAAAGACTATTAGAGGTTATCTGGGGATGGATAAGGAGCGGACCAGAGAAGGCGGGATTCTTAAGGGGCCTAACATCTTTTGGGGGTGATGGGTAAGTTCATTACCGGCATTGGCAGCAGTCCGTCTACAGCAGTTTGTCTCTGAGACTTGGACCTGTGGATCCACAGCACTCAAGAGAAACAGCCTGAGAGGATCTGCGGTATAAGCCCAAACACCAATCTCTAGGCGCAGTGGCTCACACCTGGCCTCTGCCTCCAGGCCTCTCTGCACATACCCAAGTCCTGCAGCAGCGCTGAACAGCACACAGATCTGGTCTAGAATCCTAGCACTACTTTCAGTGGGGCAGTTTTAGGGACTGTCTATCCTCAGTGAGGCTGAGTTTCCTCTTCAGTAATATGGGAATAAAAACGGCACCCACCTCACAGTGGTTGTGAGAACTTTCACCAATGTAGCGCACGTAACACACAACTGCTACCTCCACTCCCCTTTCCTGGGGCTCCCCCCTCTTCCATCTGTGTGACTTTTATACAGGACCTCACCTCAAGTTCCCTGACCACTCTTCCAGAAACCTAAGGCACAAAGTTTCTAGATGGTCTATTTCTGAAACAGAGTAGGACCCAATAGTTCTTCCCCATCATACCCTCTGCCTGCCTTTTGTCTGTGGAAAAACTTGAGCCAAACAGTAAGTTTAATGAGAGAAGTGAGAAAATGCAGAAAAAAAGGAAAGCAGTCCAACAAGACTAAATAATAATAGTTTAGTCAATAAACACAGTTAAGGACCTTTAGTTCCTTCTCAAGGGCTACAGATAATATTCTGAGCCACATCCTGTGAGCTGTCTTGTAGATACTGAAACTCCCACCAGATGAAAGAAGTTAATTGCACGATGACTGGACGGTAGCCGTGACATTGTTGTTATTTACTCACTAAGTTATGACCTACTTTTGTGACCCCTTGAACTGTAGCCCCCCAGGCTCCTCAGTCCATGGGATTTCCCAGGCAAAAATATTAGAAGTGGATTGCTATTTCCTTTTCCAGGGCATCTTCCCAACCTAGGGATCAAACCTGCATCTCCTGCATTGGCAGATGCATTCTTTACACTGAGCTACCAGGGAAGCCCATAAGCGGCCACGTTTCTGAGAACCGGCCTCAAGAAAACTGAAACAAACAGACCTTGGAGCTGAAATTAAATGAACTTAAAACAGTCAAAATGAGGCTGGTCAGACTACCAATGACCAAGTTCAAGATGTCTGTCAGAGCTGACTGTGCTGTTTCTGCATGAAGCCCCCTCCCTCTGTCTATAAAAGTTCTTGCCCACTGGTTGTCATGGGGTGGCAGGGGGAAAGCCAGCCTTTGGACAGGAGTCTTCCCCCACTCCCCATTGCTGGTATCCAAAATAAAGCAAACTTTCCTTTCCACCAACCTGGCCTCTTCATTGGCTTTTGAGGAGCGAGCAGCCGCCCCACTTTGGTTACAGGTCTATGCCATACAATATAGTAGCCACTAGCCACATACAGCTATCAAGCACTTAAAATGTGGCTGCTCTAAACTGAGATGGGTTCAAAATACACATCAGATTTTGAAAACAGTGTAAACATTAGAACGTAAAATATCTAATTAATAATTTTACATTAATTAACACTGAAATGTTATGTAATGGTTAAATATACTATTAAATTTAATCTTCACTTTTTAAAAATACCTTTTATAATATGGCTCCTAGGGAATTTTAAATTACACATGAGGCTTGCATAGCATATGTTATTTCTAATGGTTACTGTTGGTCAAGTTGGACTAATAGTTTCAGGTCTGTTTGCTCCTTACCCCCATCAACAGTTTAGTCTCCCAGGGTGTCAACCTAGCATCGCTTCAGAAAGCCGCAGACGGCCCGGGTATGAGGCCTAGTTCAACAGTCACCGCCTGCCCAAATTTGCCTACAAAATCCACCCAATGGTTATTACACACTCGAAACCTTCCAATGCCAATAAACCCACCAACTCCCAATGCAGCCCTTTTATCTGTAGACAACTCTTGAGAATTAGACACTTTATACTGATGAAGACCTACCTCTCCAGAGGGCTGATCTTAGTCCCACTGTACCCCCGAGTCATGCAGAAGAGGTCCAAGAATTGGAAAAAACTACCATTTACAGATCACCTGGGCTTCCCTGGTGGCTCAGCTGGTAAAGAATCTGCCTGCAATGAGGGAGACCTGGGTTCGATCCCTGGGTTGGGAAGATCCCTTGGAGAAGGGAAAGGCTACCCAATCCAGTATTCTGGCCTGAAAAACTCCATGGACTGTATACAGTCCATGGGGGTCGCAAAGAGTAGGACACGACTGGGTGACTTTCACTTTCACAGATTACTTACAATGTACTGTGTAAATTTTAGTTTACTGTTGTTTTTTGTTAGCAGTTTACTATTGTGTAAATGTATAAATTTAGTAAGCATTTACACTTAACCCACATAGCAAAAAGGGCTTCCCTTGTGGCTCAGTGGTAAAGAATTCACCTGCAATATAGGAGATCCAGGTTCAATCCCTGGGTTGGGAAGATTCCCTGAAGAAGGGAAGGGGTATGCGCTCCAGTATTCTTGCCTGAAGAACCCCATGGACAGAGGAGCCTGGAGGGCTACAGTCCATGGGGTTGCAAAGAGTCCGACAGAACTGAACGACTAAGTACACAGCACACAGCAAAAGATGTAGGTACTGAATTTACCTATCTCCATTTAATAATGCAGTCTACAGGGCTGAGAGAAATAAAGTGACCTGCATAGGGCACCAATCAGGAAGTGAGCCATTTCAACCCATAGCTAGCGGACTTCTTAAAGTCTTCATGCAACAGTGCTTTTGTGGTCATGTTCCCAACATTCCCCAGTCTCCCAACCATCCAGCCTGTTAGTGGCCACAAGCCAGAAGCAATCTCGCCCTGGCCAGATAAGAATGCCCTTACCTGTCTCAGCAGCCCCAAGGATGTCCAGTTTGTCACGAATGGCAGGTGCCAAGGTCAGCGCTTGGATTGGTGTGGGGGCAGAGAAGCCTAGAAAGCTGAGTGCTCGGAGAACCGGCTTGGGTACAAACAGATCCTTCCAAGCTGATACATCTGCTTTGTGATCATGCATTTCAGGCATCCACGTTTTTGCTTTTTTGGGCACCTTTGGAGAAGTACCCTGGGAAGGCTCTGATTTTTTTTTCCCTTTCTTTTTCTTCTTTTTTGGTACAGTCTGCGCCAGGCCTTCTGATGCCATCTCCCCTACCTCTGGATCAGGACAAATTGTGCTCTCTCCCTGGGGCGCTGGCTCAGTATCTTTGACCCCAAACGCTTTCTGGGAACTGGTTCCTTCAGTTTCCACATCTTTACTCTTCTTCAACTTCATCTTTTTCTTTGAGGAGCCAGGCTCTCCTTCCTCCTCTCCTTCTGCAACAGCCTGTGCCTTTCTCTTCTTGGGCTCTCCCTTTGAGAAGAGACTGGAGGAACTCTTGGCAGGGGAGACCAACTGATAATCTGTTAGTTCTTCAAAACACACCAAGTCATCCATCTGTCCGTCTGCAAACATATTTGGGTCTATCTTCACCTCCTTCCATTTTCCCACAACCTTGATTCCCTTCTTCTGAAATCTGCCACAGTTTGTTGGCTTCGGCCTTGATTTTTTCTCTTTCAACTTCATGGCTGCTGAAAAGGAAAAAAAAATGTTCCATTAGATTGGCAACTGGGAAGCAAAGGATTCTGAGGCAACAAATATTTCCGAAGCAGCTATCAGGTCTTACAAAAAACTAAGGACACAAAGATGGCCTAACACCAACGCTGCCAGCTGGAGAAGATCACAGAAGGGAAGAAATGTACCCAAGAACACGCAGCTAGGCCTACAACAGAGAGGACACAGGAGGTGTAGCAAAGAGACGAGCTAGATCCAGTTTGGATTTCAGACGCAATACTTACTGCCTGGGTGCCCTTGGCAGGTCCTGCTCAATCCTCTCTGAACCTCAGAGTTTTCATATTTTAGGGGGTCGGCTCTACTGACTGCACAAAGCTTTCTTCCCTCTCAAATCTTACCCCAAGAGGTCAAATGCCTGTGTCACCACTCTGGCTGTTGTCAAGTGACTTAAAACCCAACCAGCTTTAATCATTACATTTTAGGTAATTTAAAAACCATTGATGCACAACTCGTTTGACTGGAACTTGACCCATGTTCTCCCTTTTTCAGAAAGGAAGAGGAAAATCATAGCTTCCGTGGAAAACAAAAGGAGACCTAGGTTCAAATCTTGACGCGCCACTGGTCAGCTGTGGGTCTGGGGTGGCCGTTATTAATCTCCACGAGTCTCAGTTCCTCGTCTGGAAAATGGGGATGAGAGAGCCTGCGGCTCCTTGGATTGTCACGCCATGACGAAAAAGTGGCGCACGTTCAGAACCGCTTAGCATCGCACCCCGTGGGCAAAGCACGCCAGCGTGCAGGGAAGGTCCACTCCCACCCCGCATCCGCGACGCCGCGATCACAGACTACCCTCACCAACCGAGGGGAGGCGTGAGGGTCAGGCACAAGCGGGTCGAGGACGCGGAGTGTGACTCGCGGGGTAAGCCCGGAGGTCCCTCCTTCTGGGGCCCGGCCCGGCCCGCACCGGCGCCTCGTCTCAGGCTCGAACGGGCGCACCAAGCGGAGAAGCCGAACCAGCCAAGCCCTGACGCCCACTCGGCTGGTTCGGAGGCCCTAGAAGAGGCCCCCAGAGCAGGGTCGGCCAGGGCGCTTGACAAGGCCGGCGGCCACCCCTCTCTGGTCCCGACAACCCGAGGGCCTGGAGGAGCCCGCAGCGAGAGCCCGCCCCCAGCCCCGCTCCGGCTCGCTCCGGCTCCGGCACTCACCGCGAGGCTACCCTGCCGCGGCCCCCTCAGACGCCCGGCAAACGCGCCCAAGCACGCAGCACCGGCGTGCCGCGGCAGCGTCCGCCGCAGTTCCGGGGCGGGGCTTGCACGCAGGCACGCGTGCGCGTAGCGAAGGAAGTCCCGCCCCCATTCTAGACGCCGCACTTGATTCGCTGCGGCGCGACTGACTGCCGGACTGCGGAAGCGAGTGAAATCGGCCTCCGCTTGCAGGAGGAGAAGGGGACGACAGAGGATGAGATGGCTGGATGGCATCACTGACTCGATGGACGTGAGTCTGGGTGAACTCCGGGAGTTTGGTGATGGACAGGGAGGCCTGGCGTGCTGCAATTCATGGGGTCGCCAAGAGTAGGACACGACTGAGCGACTGAACTGAACTGAAATGTAGGTCCTCCTCCAGGGCTTAGGGAGCAAGCGCAACAGGTGAGGTTTACCCTGCTTCCTCCAGGAGACTTCTGTGCTAGCTCATGCACGGGAATGCAAGTTTTCTTGTCTTTTTGCTTTAGTTTCAGCGCACTGTGTTACGTATCGGCTGTGTGCCTGGAACCTCGCAAACGTTTTAGCGTTTAACCGACCACTCAACCATTATGGTATTCTTGCCTGGAGAATTCCATGGACAGAGGAGCCTGGCGAGCTGCAGTTCGTACGGTCGCACAGAGTCCCCAACCATCAGTGAGCAATAGGCGGAGGCATGAAAACCTGGGGAAAACAGAACCTCCAGTACAGACTGGTTGAGTTGTAAAATGGTAGTCGCTCAGTCCTGTCCGACTCTGGGCCAGCTACCCAGCTCGGGAGCGTTGCAAGGTTGTCGTGACAGAACCTTGACAAACCTTGCCCAGTTTGTGGCCAAGGGAAAAGGGACCTCACCAGAAAGAGGCTAGAAGTAGGGTCCCAGAGGTGGTACTTGGGGGCTGTCTTATGGGGTCCAAAAGATACATAGAGATTCTCAGTGGAGGCCTCCAAAAAACTAACAAAAGCATCTGTATTAGTCAGGGTTCTCCCTGGTGGCTCAGATGGTAAAGAATCTGCCTGCCATGCTGGAGACCTGAATTTGATCCCTGGGTTGGGAAGATTCCCTGGAGAAGGAAATGGCAACCTGCTCTAGTATTCTTGCCTGGGAAATCCCATGGACAGAGGAGCCTGGTGGGCTACAGTCCATGGAGTTGCAAAGAGTCAGACATGACCAAGAGACTAACACTTTCAATTTCACTTTCCCCCGAGACCCAGAATCAACAGAATACCATATATAGAGAGAGGTTTGTTTTAAGGAATTGAGTTACAGTGATTGTGGAAACTGAGTGAATCCAAGATCTGCTGAAGTAGTCCAGCAGGCTGAAGACTCAGGGAAAGCATCCTAGGCAATTAGCTCGCAGAATCCCTGCTTGCTGAGGGAAAGTCAATTTTTGTTGTATTAAGGCCTTCAACTGCTTGGCTGGGGCACACCCACACCGTAGAGGGGAATCTACTTTGCTCAAAGTCCACAGATTTAAATGTTAATGTCCTTTAGGACTTCCTGGTGGTCCAGTAGTTAAGAATCTGTCTTCCAATGCAAGGGATACAGGTTGACTCCCTGGATGAGGAACTAACGTCTCCCATGCCGTGGAGCAACAACCACACCAGTGCACTGCAATGGAGACCCAGCACACCGCAAAATTGTAATAATAATAATAATATTTTTTTAATGTTTGGTGTTGTTCAGTCACTAAGTTGTGTCCAGCAATTTGTGACCCAGTGGACTGCAGCACGCCAGGTTTCCCTGTCCTTCATTATCTCCCAGAGCTTGCTCAAACTCATGTCCATTGAGTCAGTGATGCCATCCAACCAGCTCATCCTCTGTCGCCCACTTCTCCTCCTGCCCTCAATCTTTCCCAACTTCAAGGTCTTTTCCAATGAGCTCAGATGGCCAAAGTATTGGAGCTTCAGCATCAGTCCTTCCAATGAATATTCAGGATTGATTTTCCTAAGGATTGACTGTTTTGATCTCCCTGGTGTCCAAGGGACTCTCTAGAGTCTTCTCCAGCATCACAGTTTGAAGGCATCAGTTCTTCAGCGCTCAGCCTTCTTTATGGTCCAACTCTCACATCCATCCATGACTACTGGAAAAACCATCACTTTGATTATACAGACCTTTATCGGCAAAGCAAGGTCTCTGGTTTTTAATATGCTGTCTAGATATTAAATATTAATCTCATCTAAAAACACCTTCACAAAAACATGTAGAATAATGTGTGAAAAATATCTGGGCATGATGACCCAGTCAAACTGATGAATAGAATTAACCATCAAAACATCCTTGGAGAGAAAAGGGCAGCTTTTGTTTGGATGTCCTCCCTGACCGAGACAGCTCTATTGGACAGTCAAGAGACCTCTACATACTGTACCACCTAAAGTAAAATAGCTTTTTGCACCTTTATGTCTCATGGCTCTACTCAGTTGACCCTGACGTTGCCAAAAGCAGCCATTTGGTAAGGAAGTAGAGGAAAGAAAAGCGAGGAGCAGATTCTGTCTCCCTTCCCCTTCTGAAACCTCTCCACATGAGAGCCTGAATCAAATCTAAGCTGGGGAAAGGGGAGAAGTTATGAATGACACATGAGATGGAAATTCTGACATCAGATTAAGTTTTTATGTATGCATTATTTTTTCATAATAAAACTTTTCCTGATTATTATAGATACAATGTTGAAATGGCATTCTTTCTGAGTTGGTTTCAAACTGAGAAGAAAACAATAGCTGTCAAATTTCCTCACTCTGCAAAGTAAGTTGCTTGGAGAGCCTTAGACCTGGCAAGGAAGTTGTCTCAAAACCAGCTTTGTGACCCTTAGCTCAATATGTAGTTCAAAGTATAAAAGCATTGAGATTGAATTAACTTGAAATTTGTAATAATTTCCTTGCCGAATGTTGTTTCAAACATGTAACCACAGTTGAATAAAGTATAATTCAGGCTAAGAATTTGTCTCAACATCTCCTTCTTCAGGATTCCCAGAGCTTTTGCTGTGCTGAATAGCACTTGTAGCTCTGTATTAGAGAGAGAGATGTATTTTTCTTGTCTTATATTTCTTCCTAGATTGCAAACTCCTCACCAAATCCCATCAGATTTATCTTGGCATCCCCCCAAAATGTCTAATCAATGTCTGACTCTTTGTGAGTCATAGATATTTGTTGAGTGAATGAATGAATGAATGAGTAAGCAGTTGATTCTAGCTGAGAACAGACTCTTCAAGTCCACTTTTGTAGTTGAACCTGGTACCAAAAGTTACAGAGTGCTGACCTGGTCAGCCATTTGTTGACAGTTCATAGCAGCTTTAATAGCTAATAGCTGAAAACCGGAAACAACCAAGATAGGTGAATGGATAAACAAACGGCAGTGTACATAATCTTTTTGCAATATATACATGTATTAAATCACATTGCACACTATAACTTACACAATGGTATACATCAATTATGTTTCAATAAAACGGGGGGGAAAACCCCGTGGATCTATATCATGGTATACTTCTCAACAATATAAAGGAACAAACTATTGATACACACAACTTCAATGGATCTAAACTGCATTATGTTGAATGAAAAAAAGCCCATCACGAAATATATAACATTCTTAAAATGACATAATTATAGACATATAAAACAGATTAGTGGTTTCAAGGGATAAGGAAAGCTGGGCCAGGGAGATAGTTAGAGGTTCAGTGTGAGGCTTCAGTTAGAGAGAGGTTTGGTGGTGATGGAGTAGTTCTGTATCTTGAGGCAATATTGGTTACACATGTAGTAAAATGACATGCACACTCTTTCTACCAATGTTAGCTTCCTAGCTTTTAGCTTATACTATCATTACATAATATATAAGCGGTGGAGTTAACTGGGTGAAGGACCCCCAGAGCCCCTCTGCACGAACTTGGGAACTTCTTTAAATCTATCAGTATTTGAATGTTTAACAAGTAAAGAAGAAACTACATCACCCATATATTCTTATCACAAGGTATTTAACCTGCATCTAATTCTGATTACTAAAATAATTAATACTAGTAGTAAAACAATTAATTTGCTATTCGTTCTTAAAGGGAAATAATTTTGGCATTTTGTTTTAGCAGAAGGTGATGTGGAGTAATAGGGAATATCATGATGATGTGAAATAATAAGGAAAAAATATATATATATTGATCTTTGACCCTAATGCCTAACAACAGAACTCCTAAAACCTTTGTACCAGTGATAGGTGCATCTTACAGAGAGCTCCTATATTCCTTGGAGTCTCCTGAGTGACAGAAACATCCTTTGTTCTAACGGGGTGATTCTAGCTGGGCTCCTGGATGGGAGCTGGTCACCAGAAAGACCAAGCCATGATCAGCCCCAACCCCAATCCTGCAGGGCGAGGAGAGGGATAAAAATGAAGCTAATATTCCATCACACCTACACTATGGGGCCTCCATCAACATCCCTACAATATGGAGTTCTGAGAACTGCCAATTGGGAAACAATAACACATCCACACTCTGGAAGGGTGATGCACCCCAGACTCCGCAGGGACCGCAACTCCTGTGCTCCAGCCTCATCGGAGGTATCTTTCCATCTGGCTGTTGACTTGCATCCTTTAATACTCTTTGTAGTATATCAGTAATAGTAAGGAAAGTGCTTTTCTGAGTTCCGTAAGCCTTTTGGCAAATTATAGAACCCAAGGAAGAGGTTATGTAACCGAATGTATGTCCGTGTGCCCAGCAAACAGTGGGGCCAAACAATATCAAAACGTCAGTTTGGAGCAGAGGACTGTTTCTTGCAGGGCCAGGAAGGAGACAGGTGGCTCATGCCTTAAAAATCCAGAAATCTGGAAGCTTTCAGTAAAGCCCCTTTCTAGGAAAAACGAGGGAGGGGTGTATTTGATTATTGTAACCTTCCTGATGTCAGATCCCTTGTTCTAGAGGTCAGGTCCCAGTCAGGGCACTATGTTCCTGTAAATCTCCACCAAACAAAGATTATTCTCTGTCCTGCCAAGGAAGCAGGAAGAGCAAGGTCCCAAGGTACAACTTTTGCCCTCCGAGGCTCAGGCCCTGCCTAAGAGGAGAGAAGGTACATGAAGGGGTAGGTTACCCTGCCCAGGTCAAGTACCCCATCAGGGTCCTCCCACAGTGCCCAGACCTGGTTGAGGAGGCAGATCTCAGCTGGTGGTGCCCTCAGGGCCTGGTCCCCAAACCCTGTCCAGGTATCATCATGAAGGAGCCAGGCATCCAGAACCCAGTCAGTTCTCAAGCTCCTCCGGCGCCACAGACGGGACCGGGTCCCAGACCGTGACCCAAGGTGACCACCACAGCCCTTAGGTCAAAGAGACAGGGATGGATGGTGTTTTTAATGTCACCTGTGATCGGACGATACCAGTCTTTTCTGTTTCATAGGCTGTCTTTCTAGCTATCTTCTAGTGACAGGAATTTCAGAGAAACCAATCGGCCTGATTCTCCAGGTTGGGGATGTTCCTTGTGTCCTGAATTCTGCCAGGAAAGTCAACACCACGTGACACCGAGGAGGGGCTCCCGCAGCCTCTCTGCTCTTGGCCCCGTGGACAGCGTCCCGCAGTGGCTCACCAAAACTGGAGCAGATTTGCGGAAATGTTTGGCTTTGTTGTCCCAAAGCTTAAGCAGAGGTGGGGGTTGGGGAAAGACAGGGCCCTGGCTCTGGCCGCTCCTGTCCTCGTCTTGCAGGAGGGACAAGGCCTCCATTCCCAAGACACTCAAGCCCGTCCCAAGCAGAGGCCTCTTCCAGCACTGATTCTGCCCCTTCCCCCGTTTTCTGCCCCTTGTTCCCTGACCCAGCTTCACACTGACATTCTCACTTCCCTCTTCTTCTTTGTTCTACCATTCAAAACATATTTATTGAGCTCTAGACCCAGGAGAAGACAGACAAATCTATGCTATTCATAAGATTTATTCCACCAGGGATAAGGGACAGAAGGGCTTCCCTGGTGCTTCAGGTGGTAAAGAATCTGTCTGTAATGCAGGAGACCTATGTTCAATCCCTGGGTCGGGAAGATCCACTGGAGGAGGGCACGGCAACCCACTCCAGTAATCTTGCCTGGAGAATCCCCAAGGACTGAGGAGCCTGGCAGGCTACAGTCTTGGGGTCACCAAGAGTCGGACACGACAGAGTGACTAACACTTCAAGGGACAAAAAGAAGTAAATATAGTAATACCACCTATTCTGTGCATGCCAGGGTGTCAGCAAACTAAGGCACATCAAGGGTAATTCACTGCCTTAGTCGCAACTAAGGATTCCTCCCCAGGCACTGGTCAGAGATGGTGCTCTTGACCATCAACCTGCTCTGCTTCCTCCGTTATTACAGATATGAGATTGGGGCTCTGTGCCATTTGTCAGTCAGGAAAAACGTTTTGTAACGTAAACCTGCAAATCATGGAGGGCAGGGAAAATAAAGTTCACAAGAATTGCAGGTGAGTTCTATAAAAAGGAGGACTAAGGATTCCTCACATATCCAAGAAGGGGAATCTGAGAGGGAAAGTCATGCTCCTTCAGAAGCCCCGCCCCTCATCCTCCCATTAGCATGGCAAAGGTGAGGTCTACGTGGCACCCAGCCTGGGATGAGGGTGACTCACCTCCTCCTTGGACTCTTGGGGTCAGAGGTCATTCAGGGAGGGACTATTTAGCCTGCTGGAGTTCTCAACAGCCTCATTATGTGCAGGGCTTCACACACTACTCTTCGATCCCCAGCAATTACTAAGCAGGGTAAGCAGGGGCCTGGGAAGTGGGGAGGGGAGGGAGCAAAGGGACTCCACTCTCAGCCTCCCTCTCCACTTCCATCAGGACTGCTGTCCCTGTGACCAGAGCTGAGTGTGTGTGGGTGGGGGGGCTTGATCCCACCTTTACCATGGGGTGTTGGGAACCTCTGGTCTTGTCTTGACCCAGGTTACTATGAAGCCCTGAAACTTAGACCAGGTGGGCAGTGAGCAGGGGACAGAGATGGGATGTTAGAGGTGGCCAGGATTCTGGAGATCAGGGAGCCAAGCAAAGTCATTATTAACTTCAAAACTGTGGTCTGAGCAGATTAAGCAGGTGGGCTGTAAGTGGCCCATAGGCTGCAGTGGGACAGAGGGCAGGGCTGGAACGGCAGAGAGATACCCCCCTGAAACCTTAGTGCAGCCTAAATCAGGCAGTGAAAGTGAAAGTCGCTCAGTGATGTCCGAGTCTTTGCCACCCCATGGACTATACAGTCCATGAAACTCTCTAGGCCAGAATACTGGAATGGGTAGCTTTTCCCTTCTCCAGGGATCTTCCCAACCCAGGAATTGAACCCATGTCTCCCACATTGTAGGTGGATTCTTTACCCACTGAGCCACAAGGGAAGCCCAAGAATACTGAAGTCGGTAGCCTATCTCTTCTCCAGTGAATCTTCCCAACCCAGGAATCAAACCAGGGTCTCCTGCATTGCAGGCAGATTCTTTACCATCTGAGGTATCAGGAAAGCCCGAAATCAGGCAGAGCAGTTTTATGTATTTATTTTATTTTTCTTTTTTTTCAGAGCAGTTTTAATTTCACACTCTGTTTCTAAAAAGACCGTGGTGTCCTTGGCTCCAGAACCAGTGTTTCCACACCACCTCCAGGATGTCAGCTAAAGCCATAGAGAGTGGGGAAGGCGATGCCTTGGGCCCCCTCCTGCCAGAATTGTTGTCAGAAGGTGAGTGCCCTTGGAAAAGCTCCCAAGGGTGGGTGGCCCAGAGCTTGGGGTTCCTTAACGTGAGCAGCGGGGGTCTGGGTTCTGGCCTGGTGCTGCCACCAGGTGCTCTGGGCCCATCAAGGCTCTTCCCCGTGGGCCTCAGCCTCCTGCCCTGTGCAGTCAGGACCCCCAGCTCTCCACTGGTGCTGGGCCTCCCTGTCTCTGGCTTCTCCCTGGTTCACCTCCAAGCACCCTTGACACCTCTCAGCTCAGCTTCCCCTGAGGTCCCCTCCCTACATCAGAGATCCTGGGGTCTTCAGGAAAGGGTGGAGGGGCCTGTGTGGGGTCTGTTCCCCAGCTGCCCACCACGCTTTGTGCTCCCCCATTATTTCTTTCTTCCAGAGGAAGAAGAACCTTCCCAGTCAAGCAACCAGGCCTCTGATGGCTCTTCTCCTGGGAAGGCACCACAGGAGCCACGTCAGGGGTCAGATGGCTCTGGCTCTGACCTCACAGATCCCCCCAAGTCGAAAGGCAGCAATGTCTACCATTATGCAGGTAACGGGTCTCTGAGCACCAATCCTCGGATCCTCACCCCACACCCACTGCTCAGCTCTACCTGCTAAGTTGTCAGTGTAAGGACAGTCTTCCTGATGGAATCTCTCTGACACACTGTCAGAAAAAAGCCACACTGTACACAGGAGATGAAATAAATGATGCTGTAGAGTCAGAGGGACCGCACTTCAGGGTTTAGCTCTGCCTCTGACTTGCTGAGTGACCCAGAGCCAGTCACTTGCCCTCTCTGGACCTTCATAGGTTTGTTTTTAAGCTCAGGGGTAGGGTGAGGTCACTCTCAGGGGTCTCTCAGTGTTGGGTCATCTCCAGTAAGGTGGGGCAGAGGTGCTGCTCAGGTTAGATGCCTGACAGCCGGCAGGCCCGGTCTCAGGCACGGCTCCTTGCCGATCAGAGTTC
This sequence comes from Bos mutus, assembly GCF_027580195.1. Classification (NCBI taxonomy): domain Eukaryota; kingdom Metazoa; phylum Chordata; class Mammalia; order Artiodactyla; family Bovidae; genus Bos; species Bos mutus. The sequence continues at coordinate 57,848,147 of NC_091637.1, forward strand.
ACTGCCCATGCCTGCCCTGTTGCCCCACAGCACCCAAGGCAGGTAAGTTTCATTTCTCCATTTATGCTCCTCCCTTGATACCCCAGGGCCTGGTCACTAATGTCCTCCCAGAACACACCTTCCAAGAGCAGAGTCACCTCTAATGTGGGGCAGCCTAGTGCCAGGGCACCAAAGGTACATGTATGTTTTTTCTTAAATCAGGTGATAATACACTATAGAATTTAATTTGCCAAGATGAGAGTTTGTCAGCGTAGGCTGAATAGTGTTAACTACATTTGCATTGTTGAGTACTTGATATCTAGAATTCTTTCCATTTCTCAAAACTGAAACTCTGTACATGTTAAACATTAATTATCTGTCTCCTCCTGCTCCCAGCTCCTGGAAACCACAGTTCTTTCTATTTCTAAAATTTAAGTAAGGTAATCTAATTTCCATGTCAGCGGTTTATTTCACTTAGCATAAGGCCCTAGGTTCACCCATACGACATAGCTTCCTCTTTAATGCAGAATGGTATTCCCTTGTGGTCTCTAGCACGTGGTGATGATCCATTTATCCATCGATGGACACTTAGATTGCTTCCACTTCTTGACAACTGTGAAAAATGCAGCTATGAACATGCAGTGCAAATCTCTCTTCAAGACCCTGTTTTCAGTTTCTTAAATCATATCCAGAAATCGGCTTGCTGCTGGATCATATGATTTTCTGTTTTAATGTTTTCAGGAACTGCCATAGTGTTCTGCATAGCTCTTGCACCATTTTACATTCCTACCAACAGTGTACAAGACCCTAATGATGACTGAATTTGAGCATCTTTCCTAATGCTTGTTAGCCATTTGTATCTCTTTAGGAAATTGCCTATTTGAATTCTTTGCCAATCTTAAACCGAGTTCTTTGAGTTCTCTCTCATAGGAATTCTATCTACCACACTTTGAATATTAGTCCCTTACTAGATACATGATGGAGAAGGCAATGGCACCCCACTCCAGTACTCTTGTCTGAAAATCCTATGGACGGAGGAGCCTGGTGGGCTCCCATCTCTGGGGTTGCACAGAGTTGGACACGACTGAAGCGACTTTGCAGCAGATACGTGATTTGCCAAGGTTTTCTCCCATTCTATCAGTTGCCTTTCCACTGTGTGGATTGTGTCTTGATGTAGATCATTATGGGTGCTATAACAAAATGCCATAACTTAGGTGTCTTAAAAAGAACAGAAATTTGTTTTTCACTTTTGTATAGCCTAGGAAGTCACAGATTAGGACACCGGTAGACTGTGTGTTGTGAGAGCTCACTTCCTAGACAGCCATCCCTGTAAGCTTCTATGCTGGGAGGAACAAAGGAACTGGCAGGGGAATGGGGTGGAGGAGTCTCTCTCATAAGGAAACTGATCTCAACCAAGAGGGCTCTGGCTTCAAGACTGAATCACCTCCTAGAAGCTCCCCTCCTAACACCATCACACGGGGTATTAGGTTTCAACCTGTGAAAATACAGGAACACAAACATTCAGATCATAACATGACTTTGCATGCACAAAGATATACTTCATTCATATTTCTTTTTCTGAAATTCACCTTCAGAGCTTCCTTGTTCCCAAGCCAGTACTTCTTGGCATGTTGGGAGATGGCAGAGAAGGAGGATTTACCCTTGACTTTAAAACACTCAAAAAGTAGAAACGATAGAGAATCATACTGCCTTGTGGAAAATTCTGTGGCAGCAGGAGCGCAGTAGACTCACATTGAGTCTTTAGGTGGAGGTGGCTCAGGAATATTGGGAATGTGTGGCAGAGTCTGGAAGATGTTCCTGGATTTGTCAGGCAAGAGATTGAATGCTGAGGGCTGGGCATGGCTTCTATTCTTTCCCCAGGATAGAAGCAGCCAGATCAACGAGAGCCTCCTCATCCTCACTAAGGAGGTGAACTTTCGCCTGTGGGCACCAGGGCCAAGGAGGGACCCCAACACCTTCACTCTTCTCTGTACCCAGCAGCCAACAGATGTGTCTCATTCTGTGTGTTGCCCCCCATCTCTAATCCTGGACAAGGAGAGGTGATGCCCACGAGGGTGGCAGTGGTGGAGTCAGAGAGATCGGAGCGAGGCAGCCACAAGCCAGGAGTTGTCAGCAAGCACTAGACAGTGATGTTGAAACAGTCAAGGAAAGATCCTCCCCTGGAGCCTTCAGAGAGAGCCTGGCTCTGCCTACACCTCTAACCTCCAGAACTGGGAGAACATGAGAGAATGAACAGAGCTTGTGGTCATTAGTTACTGCAGCCTCAGGGAACTAATGTGGGCAAATCTCATTTTATTGGAGTTTGCAGATACTCTTTTTTTTTTTTTTTTAACAATTTGAAGGCTTGTAGCAACCAAGAGTTGGCAGAGTTGGTTCATATTTTTAGCAATAAAGTATTTTTAACTTAAGATATACACATTTTTTAATACATAAGGGCATTGCTCACTTAGTAGACTCCAGCATATTATAAACATAACTTTTATATGCAATGGGGAACTAAAAAATCATCTGATAATTGCTTTATTGCAGTAACCTGGAACTGAATCCCTAGCACTCCAAGTTGTGTCTGGACAGAGATCAAAAATCTCATTGCGGTTGAGGAACTGTTGAAAGCTATATTGGAATCAGAATCTGTGAAAGGAGGAGCTGGGAGTTTCTAGAGGGGTGCTGAAATTGATCGCAGGGAGGAGGCAATGTTTGTCAGTGACAAGATCTAGGGCCCCACTGTCCAACAGAGCTTTCTGCAGTGATGACCATGAACTTTGTGTGATCCAAGACAGTAGCTATTAGCCATGTTTGACTAATGACAACTGGGTCATGTGACCCAGAAACTGAGTTGTAATCTTTATTTTATTGTAATTCACTGTGGCTCAGTTGGTAAGATATCTGCCTACAATGTGGGAAATCTGGGTTCGATCCCTGGGTTGGAAGATCCCCTGGAGAAGGGAAAGGCTACCCACTCCAGTATTTTGGCCTGGAGAATTCCATGGACTGTATAGTCCATGGGATCACAAGGAGTCAGACAGGACTGAACGACTTTCTCTTTCACTTTCAAGATTTAAGTAGCACACATAGCTAGTGCTTCCCATAGCAGGCAGCGTAGGTATAGGGTATGACCTTGGGTGTGTATGGCATAGAGTCTAAGATCCTTGGAAGTAGGGAGGTGAGAACTGAAAGACCAGGTTGTTAGAAATTTCATCTGTGCAGAAATGGAAGCCCTCAAGACAAGTCAGGGCTCCTGATGGACAGAGAGGTGTTGGTGAGTCAGGAGCTACAACCTTCCAGAAATGACTGGGGGCCCAAGGCTGATTTTGCACCTTTTCCTCCTTGCCTAGCATCAAGGCTCCTTTTCCTGGGGAGCTGGCTGAGCTCACTCCCACAGTTCCTGAAATCTCCGTAACACCTGGTCTCTACTGCCGAACACCCCAGTCCCTGCTGCGGTCAGGTGTCCCTGCCAGACCCAAGAGCTCTGAGCAATTCAGTGTGGTACAGGCTTGCTGGAATCCAGTGTGGCCAGGGGCTCCAGCCTCAAGGCAGCACACACATTTCCTGATGGGGGAGTCAGGGATGCTTTGTGCAGAAAGTCACAAGTAGGCTGAGCCCTGGAGGACAGGGTGCTTCCACTCAAGCTATATCCTTGGAAGGGCATAGGGTGTCTGAAAGATGAACAAATCAGAACAGTCACATTTATTCCATTGCAAATAAAATCAGCATGCTTTTCTGACTTCTTTTTTTTTCTTTTTGAGAAAATGATACTGAAGGTATTAAAGTTAAGGAGCAGTATGAAACCGTTTCAAGGCAGGTTGTGCTCCCCTCTGGAGCATCACAGGGCTCTGGACTCTTTTCCATCCTCCTCCGATTCCTGGACTATCAGGCTACTATGTAAAAGCAGAGAGCCACACAGGGGCTGCTCTGTCCTGTGATCCCAACTCCAGGGAACTCTTCCCACTGGGACAGCAGCAGAGACGTAGGGGAAGGCAAATGCTGGCTATTCATGGGAGTTCTTTCTGTCTACAGGCAAGACTGCCGCAGCCGTGATCGGAGGAGGTGAGTCTCTTTGTAAAGCAACTCAAGGCCCCATGTGCCCCTGTCCCTGGGCGCCTGGGAGAGTCTGGCCTTGATTGAGTCCAAGATTGCCTTGAGCTTCAAGACCTGGGTGGTAGGGGTGGGGTGGAAGTGGTCAGAGGTGGAATTCTTGAGGTAACAAGAACCTTGCCAAGAAGGAACCAAAGCAAAGCCATTCACATCACCCACTGCCAATCTCAGCTTCTCCCGAGTGCAAACTGTGGGAACCCAGGCAAGGCGTTAGAGCTATCTGAATCTGTGATATCTCCCCAGAAAGCCGGGGCATGGTTTCTTGCAAAGGCTTGTAGGAAATGTGTGAGCTGAACTGTGTGTATTCCTCAGAACTGCTCTGTAATCCTTGGAGCCCATCCAGTGAGCCCAGTTAGGGTCATCCACTGGTGAGGGTCATTCACTGGTGAGGGTCATTTGTGGTGGCTGGAATCAAAGAAAATCAAACATTTATGTCACACCAGCCAGTCTCAAGTGCTCAGTGCCACATGTGTCCACCATGTGGACGGTGTAGACATAGAAGGTTCCAGGTTGCAGAAGGTTCTATGCCTGCACCATCTGAGATGTAGGGACCCAGGGGAATGCTCACCAGTGGCCTCGGGCCAGAGGTCAGAAGCTTCCACCCAGCACCTTTTCAGAAGAGCAGTTCTGTCCTCATACTGTGGGCCTGTGCTTGCGTGAAAGACACCAGTTCCCCGTCAAACCCCTGCTTGTTTCAACTTTATTTTATAAAGGGCGAACTAAAGCCCAGGGAGGGCTCCTGAGGTTCCCAGGAACACAGCTAAAATGAGGCACAAACAGGCCTGGGATTAAGGTTTTTGGAGGGGTTCCCCCTACCCACGTGTGTCCATATCTACAGCCTTCCCTTGCCTTGGACGCCGAGGCTCTCAGGAGAGCAAAGTGGACCCTTCACCTCATGTCACAGGAAGGTGTCAGGGAGATCTAGGGAGTCGGTCCCATGGGGCTAACCCCAAATCTCCCCTCTCCCTACAGCCCTAGCCGTGGGGTCTGTTCCCGTGGTGCTGGGTGCCATGGGCTTCACCGGGGCTGGAATCGCCGCCTCCTCCATCGCGGCCAAGATGATGTCAGCGGCCGCCGTGGCTAATGGGGGCGGAGTTGCCGCCGGCAGCCTGGTGGCCACTCTCCAGTCCGTGGGTAGGTGTCCGGGCAGGAGGATGGGGAGGGTGTGACAAACCAGCTCAGGATTCAGGCATGAGGAGGGCCTCTGTGCTTCTTCCAGCTTCGTGGTCATCAGGGTCCCTGGTCCTCTGTGTCACCCTCATTGTCCCCTCTTCTAGTTGGGAATACGGTTGGTGGGATGAGTGGCGTGCAGCTCAGGAGGTGGGCATTCCTCCTCAACCCTACATGTAGGTCCCCTCCCTGGGCCCAGCCTGGTGCTGTGGAGGGAGGGGCAGCCTGTCGTTTCTCAGAGGATCTGTCCTGTCGCTGATAGACTGACCATCAGAGTTCATGTTTCCTCTTTGGGCAGCCATGTGCAGCATCCCAGACATCCTGGGGTATCAGGAAGTAGAGGAGGGAACAAAGGTGGGATGTCTATTTCTTGGGCCTCCAGATGGTCCTGGGATTTCTGATTCCCACAGCCTTGCCGGGGGCTGCTGGGCCTGCCTGTCCCTTTGTGCTCTAACCTCGTCCTCTTTTCCAGGGGCAGCTGGACTTTCCACATCATCCAACATCCTCCTGGGCTCTGCTGGGGCAAAAATTGGGGCATCGTGTTGGGATGCAATAAAGAAGGCCTTTTCTCCATCAGGATCCAGTACTGAAGAAGAGAGTGATTCCCATGCTGGAGACGACCCTCCAGGGCCTCAGGATGTCAGTCCCCCAAATGACAAGCCCTCTGCCTCCCAAAATGCTTCAAAGAATCATAAGAAGTAAAAGCAAGATACTGTGACCTTTCATGAGTGTCCCTACTGGGGTCTTATTTATCAGACAGGGTGCAGGGCATCTGTAGAGCCACTGGTGACAGGATATGGGCCAAGAACTCTGTAAGAATGGGCAGTGATATCCATGACAGGAAGCCAGGTCTGTTTCCACTCTATTGTGACCAAAAGTGAAAGTGTTATTCAATCAGTCGTGTCTGACTATTTGCGGTCCCATGGACTGTAGCCGGCAAGGCTCCTCTGTCCATGCAATTGTCCAGGCAAGAATCCTGGAGTAGGTTGCCATTCCTTTCTTCAGCGAATCTTCCCGACCCATGGATAGAAACTGGGTCTTCCACATTGCAGGAAGATTCTTTCTCATCTGAGCCACTAAGTGGGGCAATCTTGTGGGTTTGAGCCCTTAACCCATGGGGTTAACTCTAGTTTTTCTTAGAATCAAGTTAAATTCCAGGACACCCAGCTGCTATCCATAGGCAACTGGAGTTTCTTGTAAAGAAATCCACACGTCTGACGTCCAAAGTCGTCTGAGTGGCCATGATACTGAAAAACTCTGTTTTCTTACTCAGATGGTAAAAGTAATTTATGTCTGCGACATCGTAAATTACCTAGAGTTTTGCCCAGACTTCCAAAGTTGCTCCAAGTACCATACATCACAAACACAGGTACAGGGACTTCGCTGGTGGTCCAGTGCTTAAGAATCCACCTTCCAATGCAGGAGACATTGGTCAGAGAATTGGTCGATTCCTGGTCAGGGAACTAAGACCCCACATGCTTGGGGCAACTTAGCCCCCAAGATTCACCTACTGAGCCCATGTGCCCTGGAACCCATGGTCTGAGACAAGAAAACCCACCACAGTGAGCAGCCTGAGCAGCACCACTAGAGAAAGCCTGCACAGCAATGAAACTCAATACAGCCAAAGAGAAATAAACTAAATAATGAAAAAGATATGTACATGCAGTTAAATGTAATTCAAATAGCAAGTTTGACTTTATGTGACATTTTACCAGAAAAACAAACAAGCAAAAGAAAAACATATGTACATGTTAAAACACCAAACAGTATCTTCCCTTACTACTGCGTTGTCAAATTCCTTCTTAATAATACCTAAGGAACAGTTACCCATATTGACAAATATAAATCTATATAACCAAGGACAGATCTAGGATTTAGGGGTTTGAGATTAAAGTAATTGGGAAGAGAAAACTCTAAAAAATATAATAGAGAATTACAATCTAAAATGCCAATAGCACTAAAATGTCATTCAGAAACAAGGGAAGGCGGGAGAGGAAAGACAATTTGGAAGGAGTCTGTAGTCTTAACCTGTTACTCTTAGAATATCACACTTTTGCAAATAGTAATGATAGCAATGCTAGCGTACTACAGAATTGTTCTCAGGAATTCTGGGCAGAACCAGTGCAAATGAGGGTCCCTGAACTCAGGCTTCTTTCAGTTCAGTTCACTTCAGTCGCTCAGTCATGTCCAGTGTTTTGCAACCCCATGGACTGCAACACGCCAGGCCTCCCTGTCCATCACCAACTCCTGGAGTTTACTCAAACTCATGTCCATCCAGTTAGTGATGCCACCCAAACAACTCATCCTCTGTCGTCTCCTTCTGCTCCTGCTATCAATCTTTCTCAGCGTTAGGGTGTTTTCCAATGAGTCAGCTCTTCACATCAGGTGGCTAAAGTATTGAAGTTTCAGTTTCATCATCAGTCCTTCCAATGAATATTCAGGACTGATTTCTTTTAGGATGGACTGGTTGGGTCTCCTTGCAGCGCAAGGGACTCTCAAGAGTCTCCTCCAACACCACAGTTCAAAAGCATCAATTCTTCGGCGCTCAGCTCTCTTTATAGTCCAGCTCTCACAGGCTTCTTTCACTCAGTGGTAAACTGGTCCCTGACTCTACCATCAGTGGCCACATAGACGTCTGTTACCTGGGGGCATAAAATTATGTGTCCTTGATTTCGTCTTGTTTTAAAGGTTTGCTGTCCTGAATAACACCATGAAAATCAATCACGTACAGATATTTTTGTGCACATATCTGACTCTTTTCTTACAATGAATTCCCAGAAAGAGTATTTCTGAATCGAGTGGAGTGACAGCTGTTATTACACATTTCTGTGATGCCGGTTGTGACCTAGGTATCAGAGCACATCCCACCCAGCAAGGCGTGAGCATTCAGCTTTCCTTGCCCCAGCCAACACCGGGTGTTTTGATTTACTTTCTCTGGAGCAACTGTGGGGGTCGTCCTCACTCAGTTCTGCTTCACCCCTGCTGTGAACCCCCAGGACAAGAGTAATGACCATATTCCCCAGATTCTCTGGTGACACCAGTTCTGCAAAGGCACTGGATCTTGTGTCAGGCAGGGAGACAGGGCTGCTGCTTTGCTGCCAAGCACAGTAGCGAGGACTAGGTCTTCTGCAGCAGCAGTGGAGTCAGAATCCAGCTCTCACCTGACTGAGATGCATCGTTTTATCTGCAGACATGACATACAAGGCAGTTTGGTCCCAGAGTGGCTTCCCAGTGTCTCTGGTTCCTGATCACGGCAGCAGTCCCAGCATGCTCGGTGCCCAGTCCTTCAGTGTTCCTCTAGAGGGTGGGGTGTTCATTCCCGGAGACTCAACCCTGAACCTTCTTCTCCAATCCTGGGGTGCTTTTATAGGCATGGAACTCCTTGTGTAAAAACACATTCTGCTTCAGTTAGCTGGAGTGAGTCCTGATATCTGCAGCCAAATTCTAACTGAATGATTCATGGAACACACACACACACACACACACACACAGAGCTACTTTTTTTAAAAATTATTTTTACTCTCAGCAAGATTGAATGTCTTCTCAAATATTCATTGGTAGTAAACAAGTTTTTCTTTAAGAATCATCTCTTCTAGTCTGACTTTTTTTTTTTTTTTTTTTTTTTTTTTTTGCCACATCTCAGCATGCTGAAGCTTTTTTCCCGGACAAGGAATGGAACCTGTGTCCCCTACAGTGGAAGGACAGTGTCCTAATCTCTGGATCTCCAGGAACTCCCATTGATGCTTTTGAACTGTGGTGTTGGAGAAGACTCTTGAGAGTCCCTTGGACTGCAAGGAGATCCAACCAGTCCATTCTGAAGGAGATAAGCCCTGGGCTTTCTTTGGAAGGAATGATGCCAAAGCTGAAACTCTAGTGCTTTGGCCACCTCATGTGAAGACTTGATTCATTGGAAGAGACTCTGATGCTGGGAAGAATGGGGGGCAGGAAGAGAAGGGGACAACAGAGGATGAGATGGCTGGATGGCATCACCGACTTGATGGACGTGAGTTTGAGTGAACTCTGGGAGTTGGTGATGAACAGTGAGGCCTGGCGTGCTGTGATTCATGGGGTTGCAAAGAATCGGACACGACCGAGCGACTGAACTGAACAGAACTGAATGGCTGTCTCTTCCCTGCCCATCTCATGCCTACCCGGCCTGGAGACTTGAGGGTCACCTGGTGCAGACCAGGCTTGTTGCCCCAGAGTCCTAATGCCCAGCATCAAGTGGGTGATTAAGAACTGAGGACAGTCAGCTCTTCTCATCAAGTAGTGAATGTTTTAGAGCTTCAGCATCAGTCCTTCCAGTGAATATTCAGGACTGATTTCCTTGAGGATTGACTGGTTTGGTCTCCTCGACACCCAAGGGACTCTCAAAAGTCTTCTCCAACACCCAGTTCCAAAGCATCAATTCTTCAGTGCTCAGCTTCCTTTATAGCCCAACTCTCACATCCATACATGACTACTGGAAAAGCCTTAGTTTGCCTAGACAAACCACTGTCAGCAAAGTAATGTCTCTGCTTTTTCATATGCTGTCTAGTTTGGTCATAGCTTTTCTTCCAAGGAGCAAGCATCTTTGAATTTCATGGCTGCAGTCACCATCTGCAATGATTTTGGAGCCTCAGAAAATAAAGTCTGTTACTATTTCCATTGGTTCCCCACCTATTTGCCAAGAAGAGATGGGACAAGATGCCATGATCTTAGATTTTTGAATGTTGAGTCCTAAGCCAGCTTTTTCACTCTCCTCTTTCATTTTCATCAAGAGGCTCTTTAGTTCTTCCTCAATTTCTACCATAAGGGTGGTGTGAGCTGCATATCTGAGGTTACTGGTATTTCTCCCAGCAATCTTGATTTCAGCTTGTGTTTCATCTAGGCTGGCATTTCACACGGGGTACTCAGCATATGAGTTAAATAAGCAAGGTGACATCCAGGAGCGCTACAGATACATTGAAAGGGCATGGAGAATATGGTCATCCTGGTAATCGAGGGGGTATGGTAAATGACCCTTAATGACATCATCTGTGTGTGTGCCTTCCACCCCCATCCCCCACCACCACGAAGTCTACACCTGTTACAGAATCTAAGCTCATATTGCTTGCCACATGACAGGGCAAGAAATTGAGAGAAAAATTGTTTGGGCAATGAATAGAGACTTTATTCAAAATGCCAGGAGACTGAGAAGATGGTAGACCAGTGTTCCCAAGAACTCTCTTCGCAGGGCTGCAATTCAGTCTTCTCTGATAATGAGAAGTATAGCTGGTGTAGCTGGTTACTGGAATATTCTTGATGCCTTTCTTCTTGCAGCTATCCAGTTAGGTCTGGTCACAAGGTTCCATGTTGTTGTTTGGTTGCTCAGTCGTGTCCAACTGTTTGTGACTCCATAGACTGTAGCCGGGCAGGCTCCTCTGTCCATGGGATTTCCCAGGCAGAAACATCCAGTTACACAAATGTTATTCTCTGTCCTGTATCTTTGTAAATTTATTTTTAATTGAAGGATAATTGTTTTACAGAATTTTGTTGTTTTCTGTCAAATCTCAACATGAATCAGCCATCAGTTCACTTCAGTCACTCAGTCGTGTCCGACTCTTTGTGATCCCATGAATCGCAGCACGCCAGGCCTCCCTGTCCATCACCAACACCCGGAGTTCACTCAGACTCATATCCATCAAGTCAGTGATGCCATCCAGCCATCTCGTCTTCTGTCGTCCCCTTCTCCTCCGGCCCCCAATCCCTTCTAGCATCAGAGCCTTTTCCAATGAGTCAAGTCTTTGCATGAGGTGGCCAAAGTACTGGAGTTTCAGCTGTAGCATCATTCCTTCCAAAGAAATCCCAGGGCTGATCTCCTTCAAATGGACTGGTTGGATCTCCTTGCAGTCCAAGGGACTCTCAAGAGTCTTCTCCAACACCACAGTTCAACAGCATCAATTCTTCAGCGCTCAGCTTTCTTCACAGTCCAACTCTCACATCCATACATGAGCACTGGAAAAACCATAGTCTTGATTAGATGGACCTTTTTTGGCCAAATAATATCTCTGCTTTTGAATATGCTATCTAGGTTGGTCATAACTTTCCTTCCAAGGAGTAAGCGTCTTTTAATTTCATGGCTGCACTCACCATCTGCAGTGATTTTGGAGCCCCCCAAAATAAAGTCTGACACTGTTTCCACTGTTTCCCATCTATTTCCCATGAAGTGATGGGACCAGATGCCATGATCTTCATTTTCTGAATGTTGAGCTCTGAGCCAACTTTTTCACTCTCCTCTTTCACTTTCACCAAGAGGCTTTTTAGTTCCTCTTCACTTTCTGCCATAAGGGTGGTGTCATCTGCATATCCGAGGTTATTGATATTTCTCCCGGCATTCTTGATTCCATTTTGTGCTTTTTCTATTAGGAGCAAATAAGAGCCTTTCCAATACCTCCCTTTGGAAGCAGCTGAACCTGCATTGGGTCCTGCTTTGCATAGCAAAAATAGTAAAAAAAAAAAAAAAATTATGGGTAAAACAACTATTCGCTATTCTTTCTTAAAGGGAAATAATCTGGTCATTTCCTTTCAGCAGATAATGTAAAATAAGTAAAATATATACATATATAAGAATATATAATATTTACATATGTTATATAATAATAAGGCTTATAAATATATAAGTCTCAGGGGGCTTCCCTGGTAGTTCAGCTGGTAAAGAATCTGCCTGCAATGCAGGAGACACCAGTTCAATTCCTGTGTCGGGTAGATCCCCTGGAAATAGGGTATCCACTCCAGTACCCTAACTTGGAGACTTTCATGGACAGAGGAGCCTGGCAGGCTACAGTCTTGGGGTAACCAAGAGTCAGACATGACGGAGTGACTAACACTTCCACACATCAAGGGACAAAAAGAAGTAAATGTAGTAATAACACCGATTCTGTGAATGCCAGTGTGTCACCAAAGCTAGGCACAACAAGGGAAATTCACTCCCTTAGTCACAACTACAGATTCCTCCCCAGGCACTGGTCAGAGATGGTGTTCTTGACCATCAACCTGCTCTGCCTCCTCAGTTATTACAGATATGAGATTAGGGCTCTCTGCATTTGTTAGTAAGGAAAAACGTTTTGTATTGTAAACCTGCAAATCGTGGAGGGCAGGGAAAATAAAGTTCACAAGAATTGCAGGTAAGTTTTATAAAAAGGAGGACTAGGGATTCATCACATATCCAAGAAGGGGAATCTGAGAGGGAAAGTCATGCTCCTTCAGAAGCCCTGCCCCTCATCCTCCGATTAGCATGCAAAGGTGAGGTCTACATGGCACCCAGCCTGGGATGAAGGGGACTCACCTCTGCCTTGGACTCTTGGGATCAGAGGTCTTCCAGAGAGGGACTATTTAGCCGGCTGGAGTTCTCAACAGCCTCACTAAGTGCAGGGCTTCACACACTACTCTTCGATCCCCAACAATTACTAAGCAGCGTAAACAGGGGCCTGGGAGGTGGGGAGAGGAGGAAGCAAAGGGACTCCACTCTCAGCCTCCCTCTCCACTTCCATCAGGACTGCTGTCCCTGTGACCAGAGCTGAATGTGCAGAGGGGGCTTGAGCCCACCTTTACCATGGGGTGTTGGGAACCTCTGGTCTTGTCTTGACCCAGGTTACTATGAAGCCCTGAAACTTAGACCAGCTGGGCAGTGAGCAGGGGACAGAGATGGGGTGTTAGAAGTGGCCAGGATTCTGGAGATCAGGGAGCCAAGCAAAGTCATTATTAACTTCAAAACTGTGGTCTGACCAGATTAAAGGGGTGGGCTGGAAATGGTCCATAGGCTGCAATGGGACAGAGGGCAGGGCTGGAATGGCAGAGAGATACCCCCCTGAAAGTCGCTCAGTCATGTCCGACTCTTTGTGACCCCATGGACCCCAAGACCATGGAATTCTCCAGGCCAGCATACTGGAGTCAGTAGCCTATCTCTTCTCCAGTGAATCTTCCCAACCCAGGAATCAAACCAGGGTCTCCTGCATTGCAGGCAGGTTCTTTACCATCTGAGCTATCAGGGAAGCCCGAAATCAGGCAGAGCAGTTTTAACTTCACACTCTGTTCCTCAGAAAGACAGTGGGGTCCTTGGCTCCAGAACCATTGTTCCCACACTGCCTCCAGAATGTTAGATAAAGCCATAGAGAGTGGGGAAGGCGATGCCTTGGGCCCGCTCCTGCCAGAATTGCTGTCTGAAGGTGAGTGCCTTTGGGAAAGCTCCTGAGGGTGGGTGGCCCAGAGCTTGGGGTTCCTGGACGTGAGCAGCGGGGGTCTGGGTTCTGGCCTGGTGCTGCCACCAGGGGCTCTGGGCCCATCAAGGCTCTTTCCCCTGGGCTTCAACCTCCTGCTCTGTGCAGTCAGGACCCCCAGCTCTCCACTGGTGCTGGGCCTCCCTGTCTCTGTCTTCTCCCTGGTTCACCTCTAAGCACCCTTGACACCTCTCAGCTCAGCTTCCCCTGAGGTCCCCTCCCTACATCAGAGATCCTGGGGTCTTCAGGAAAGGGTGGAGGGGGCTGTGTGGGGTCTGTTCCTGCAGCTGCTCCCCCCCACCCCCCCGCTGTGTGCTCCCCATTATTTCTTTCTTCCAGAGGAAGAAGAACCTTCCTAGTCAACCAACCAGGCCTCCTATGGCTCTTCTCCTGGGAAGGCACCACAGGGACCACTTCAGCGGCCAGATGGTTCTGGCTCTCACCCCAGAGACCCACCCATGTTGGAAGGCAGCAATGTCTACCATTATGCAGGTAATGGGTCTCTGAGCACCAATCCATGGATTCTCACCCACACCCACTGCTCAGCTCTACCTGCTAAGTTGTCAGTGTAAGGACAGTCTTCCTGATGGAATCTCTCTGACACACTGTCAGAAAAAAGCCACAGTGTCCAGGAGATGAAATAAATGATGCTGTAGAGTCAGAGGGACCACACTTCAGGGTTTAGCTCTGCCTCTGACTTGCTGAGTGACCAAGAGCCAGTCACTTGCCCTCTCTGGGCTTTCATAGGTTTGTTTTTAAGCACAGGGATAGGATGAGGTCACTCTTAGGGGTCTCTCAGTGTCGTGTCACCTCCAATAAGGTGGGGCAGAGGTGCTGCTCAGGTTAGATGCCTGACAGCCATCTGGCACAGGCTGGGCATGGCTCTTTGCCAGTTGAAGGTCACTGCCCATGATTGCCCTGTTGCCCCACAGCACCCAAGGCAGGTAAGTTTCATTTCTCCATTTGTGCTCCTCCCTTGATACCCTAGAGCCTGGTCCTCCCAGAACACACCCTCCAAGAGCAGTGTTGTCTCTAACATGAAGGCAGCCTAGGGCCAGGCCACCAAAGGTATCAGCTTCTTTTTTTAAAATCAGGTGACAATACACAATAGAATGTAATGCGACAAGATGACAGTCTGTCAGCAGAGGTTGAATAGTGTTAACTTCATTTGCATTGCTGTGTACTTGATCTCTAGAATTCTTTCCATTACGGAAACTGAAAGTCTGTACCCGTTAAACATTCACCTCCTCCTGACCCCAGATCCTGGCAACCACAGTTCTTTTTGTCTCTCAAATTTTGAGTAATGTAATCTGATTTCCATATCAGTGGAATCATACAGTATTTGTATTTTTCTGACTGGTTTGTTTTACTTAGCATAATGTTCCCTAGGTTCACCCATATGTCATAACTTCCTCTAAAGCCAGAATGGTATTCTCTTGTGTGTATCTACCACATGTTTATGACTCATTTATCCGTTGATGGACACTTAGATTGCTTGCACTTCTCGGCAAATGTGAAAAATGCTGCTCTGAACATGGGGTGCAAATATATCTTCAGACCCTGTTTTCCATTCCTTTAAAACTATATCCAGGAATTGGCTTGCTGGATCATATGATTTTCTATTTTAATTTTTTCAGGAACTGCCATACTGTTCTCCATAACTCCTGTAGCATTTTACATTCCTACGAACCTCTCAGCTGGAGTGCTACCTCCTCCACATTCTAACCAAGACTTGTTATTTTATGTTTTTTTTTGTTTTCTTAGTAGTAACTATCCTGATGGATGTGAAGTGGTATCTCATGGTTTTGATTTACATTTCCCTAATGTTGACTGAATTCAAGGATCTTTTCATATGCCTGTTAGCCATTTGGATCTTTAGGGAATCAGATATGACCTAAATCAAATCCCTTATGATTGTACAGTGGAAGTGAGAAATAGATTTAAGGGCCTAGATCTGATAGATAGAGTGCCTGATGAACTATGGATGGAGGTTCATGACATTGTATAGGAAACAGGGATCAAGACCATCCCCATGGAAAAGAAATGCAAAAAAGTGAAATGGTTGTCTGGGGAGGCCTTACAAATAGTTGTGAAAATAAGAGAAGCGAAATGCAAAGGAGAAAAGGAAAGATACAAGCATCTAAATGCAAAGTTTCAAAGAACAGCAAGGAGAGATAAGAAAGTCTTCCTCAGCGATCAATGCAAAGAAATAGAGGAAAACAACAGAATGGGAAAGATTAGAGATCTCTTCAAGAAATCTCTTGAAGAGATACCAAGGGAACATTTCATGCAAAGATGGGCTCGATAAAGGACAGAAATGGTCCTTTATCAAAAGCAGAAGATATTAAGAAGAGGTGGCAAGAATACACAGAAGAACTGTACAAAAAAGATCTTCACGACCTAGATAATCACGATGGTGTGATCACTCAGCTAGAGCCAGACATCCTGGAATGTAAAGTCATGTGGGCCTTAGAAAGCATCACTATGAACAAAGCTAGTGGAGGTGATGGAATTCCAGTTGAGCTATTTCAAATCCTGGAAGATAATGCTGTGAAAGTGCTGCACTCAATATGCCAGCCAATTTGGAAAACTCAGCAGTGGTCACAGGACTGGAAAAGGTCAGTTTTCATTCCAATCCCAAAGAAAGGCAATGCCAAAGAATGCTCAAACTACCGCACAATTGCACTCATCTCACATGCTAGTAAAGTAATGCTCAAAATTCTCCAAGCCAGGCTTCAGCAATACGTGAACCGTGAACTTCCAGATGTTCAAGCTGGTTTTAGTAAAGGCAGAGGAAGCAGAGATCAAATTGCCAACATCCATGAAAAAGCAAGAGAGTTCTAGAAAAACATCTATTTCTGCTTTATTGACTATGCCAAAGCCTTTGACTGTGTGGATCACAATAACCTGTGGAAAATTCAGAAAGAGATGGGAACACCAGACTACCTGATCTGCCTCTTGAGAAACCTATATGCAGGTCAGGAAGCAACAGTTAGAACTGGACATGGAACAACAGACTGGTTCCAAATAAGAAAAAGAGTACGTCAAGGTTGTATATTGCCATCCTGCCTATTTAACTTCTATGCAGAGTACATTATGAGAAACGCTGGGCTGGAAGAAGCACAAGCTTGAATCAAGATTGCCGGGAGAAATATCAGTAACCTCAGATATGCATATGACACCATCCTTATGGCAGAAAGTGAAGAGGAACTAAAAAGCCTCTTGATGAAAGTGAAAGAGGAGAGTGAAAAGGTTGGCTTAAAGCTCAACATTCAGAAAACGAAGATCATGGCATCTGGTCCCATCACTTCATGGGAAATACATGGGGAAACAGTGGAAACAGTGTCAGACTTTATTTTAGGGGGCTCCAAAATCACTGCAGATGGTTATTGCAGCCATGAAATTAAAAGACGCTTACTCCTTGGAAAGAAAGTTATGACGAACCTAGATAGCATATTCAAAAGCAGAGACATTACTTTGCCAACAAATGTCCATCTAGTCAAGACCATGGTTTTTCCAGTGGTCATGTATGGATGTGAGAGTTGGACTGTGAAGAAAGCTGAGCGCCAAAGAATTGATGCTGTTCAACTGTGGTGTTGGAGAAGACTCTTGAGAGTCCCTTGGACTGCAAGGAGATCCAACCAGTCCATTCTGAAGGAGATCAGTCCTGGGTGTTCTTTGGAAGGAATGATGCTACAGCTGAAACTCCAGTACTTTGGCCACCTCATGCAAAGAGTTGACTCATTGGAAAAGACTCTGATGCTGGGAGGGATTGGGGGCAGGAGGAGAAGGGGACGACAGAGGATGAGATGGCTGGATGGCATCACCAACTTGATGGACAAGAGTTTGGTGAACTCTGGGAGTTGGTGATGGACAGGGAGGCCTGGCGTGCTGCAATTCATGGGGTCACAAAGAGTGGGACACGACTGAGTGACTGAACTGAACTGAATGATAGCAATTCTAGCATACTGCAGAATTGTTCTCAGGGATTCTCCTGGACAGAACCAGTGCAAGTGAGGGTCCCTGAACTCAGGCTTCTTTCAGTTTAATTCAGTTCAGTCGCTCAGTCACGTCCAACTCTTTGGAACCCCATAGACTGCAGCACACCAGGCCTCCCTGTCCATCACCAACTCCTGGAGCTTACTCAAACTCATGTTGGTGATGCCACCCAACCATCTCACCCTCTGTCATCCCCTTCTCCTCCCGCCTTCAATCTTTCCCAGCATCAGGGTCTTTTCCAACGAGTCAGTGCTTCACATCAGGTGGCCAAAGTATTGAGTTTCAGCTTCAGCATCAGTCCTTCCATTGAATATTCAGGACTCATTTCCTTTGGATGGACTGGTTGGATCTCCTTGCAGTCCATGGGACTCTCAAGAGTCTCCTCCAACACCACAGTTCAAAAGCATCAATTCTTCGGAGCTCAGCTTTCTTTATTGTTCAACTCTCCCAGGCTTCTTTCATTGAATGGTGAACTGATCTTTGACACTAGCATCAGTGGCCACATAGACGTCTGTTACTCAGGGACATAAAATTATGAGTCCTTGATTTCGTCTTGTTTTAAAGGTTTGCTGTCCTGAATAACACCATGAAAATCAATCACGTACAGATATTTTTGTGCACATATCTGACTCTTTTCTTACAATGAATTCCCAGAAAGAGTATTTCTGAATCGAGTGGAGTGACAGCTGTTATTACACATTTCTGTGTTGCCGGTTGTGACCTAGGTATCAGAGCACATCCCACCCAGCAAGGCGTGAGCATTCAGCTTTCCTTGCCCTGAGCCAGCACTGGGTGTTTTGATTTACTATCTCTGGAGCAACTGTGGGGGTCGTCCTCACTCAGTTCTGCTTCACCCCTGCTGTGACCCCCAGGACAAGAGTAATGACCATATTCCCTAGATTCTCTGGCGACACCGGTTCTGCAAAGGCACTGGATCTTGTGTCAGGCAGGAAGACAGGGCTGCTGCTTTGCTGCCAAGCACAGTAGCGAGGACTAGGTCTTCTGCAGCAGCAGTGGAGTCAGAATCCAGCTCTCACCTGACTGAGATGCATGGTTGTATCTGCAGACATGACATACAAGGCAGTTTGGTCCCAGAGTGGCTTCCCAGTGTCTCTGGTTCCTGATCACGGCAGCAGTCCCAGCATGCTCGGTGCCCAGTCCTTCAGTATTCCTCTAGAGGGTGGGGTGTTCATTCCTGGAGACTCAACCCTGAACCTTCTTCTCCAATCCTGGGGTGCTTTTATAGGCATGGAACTCCTTGTGTAAAAACACATTCTGCTTCAGTTAGCTGGAGTGAGTCCTGATATCTGCAGCCAAATTCTAACTGAATGATTCATGGAACACACACACACACACACAGAGCTACTTTTTTTAAAAATTATTTTTACTCTCAGCAAGATTGAATGTCTTCTCAAACATTCATTGGTAGTAAACAATTCTCTCTTTAAGAATCACCTTTTCTAGGCTGACTTTTTTTTTTTTTTTTGGCCACATCTCAGCATGCTGAATCTTTTCTCCCAGATAAGGAATGGAACCTGTGTCCCCTACAGTGGAAGGACAGTGTCCTAACCTCTGGATCTCCAGGAACTCCCAAGGCTGAGTTTTTTTTTTTTTTTTTTTAATATTTATTTATTTATTTGGCAGCGTTGGGTCTTAGCTGTGCTGCTCAGGTCTTTGTTGTTCCGGGTGGACATTTACTGGTGCACACAGACTCTCTAGTTGAGGCCCGAGAGCTCGGTAGTTCTGGCACTTGGGCTTAGTTGCTCCTTGACATGTGGGATTTTAATTCCCTGACCAGGGGTCAAACCTGTGTCCTTTCCACTGCAGGGCAGATTCTTAACCACTGAACCACCAGGGAAGTGCCCTGACTTCCTTGTTAAAGACTTTAAAATAGTATTCCGTAAGCACTCTCTTTGGGAATTCTAATAATGCAAAGGTTTTGTTTTCCTTTCCCCTCAGTAGATCACTTCTCTCTTACCCGTGTTCACGAGTTTGTAATGTCACATGTACTCTGAAGGCACCAGTCTTTTCTGTTCCATGAGGTGTCTTTCTAGCTACCATCTCGGTTCAGTTCAGTCACTCAGTCGTGTTCGACTCTTTGCGACCCCATGAACCACAGCACGCCAGGCCTCCCTGTCCATCACCAACTCCCGGAGTGTACCAAACTTATGTCCATTGAGTTGGTGATGCCATCTAACTATCTCATCCTCTGTCGTCTCCTTCTTCTCCTGCCCTCAGTCTTTCCCAACATCAGGGTCTTTTCCAATGAGTCAGCTCTTTGCATCAGGTGGCCAAAATATTGGAGTCTCCACTTCAACACCAGTCCTTCCAATGAACACCCAGAACTGATCTCCTTTAGGATGGACTGGTTGGATCTTGCAGCCCAAGGGACTCTCAAGAGTCTTCTCCAACACCACAGTTCAAAAGCATCAGTTCTTCGGTGCTCAGCTTTCTTTACAGTCCAACTCTTACATCCATACATGACCACTGGAAAAACCATAGCCTTGACTAGACGGACCTTTGTTGACAAAATAATGTCTCTGCTTTTTAATATGCTGTCTAGGTTGGTCATAACTTTCCTTCCAAGGAGTAAGCATCTTTTAATTTCGTCTAGTTTAATTTCCTCTAGCTACCATCCAGTGACAGGAAATTCAGAGAAACGAATCTGCCTGCTTCTGTAGGTGGCAGGTGTCTCTCATGCCCTGAATTTTCCAGGAAAGTGGAGCCAATACCAAGTGACAACAAGGTGCTGCTGCTGCTGAGTCGCTTCAGTCGTGTCCGACTCTGTGCGACGCCATGGACGGCAGCCCACCAGGCTCCCCCGTCCCCAGGAGTCTCCAGGCAAGAACACTGGGTGGATTGCCATTTCCTTCTCCAATGCATGAAAGTGAAAAGTGAAAGTGAAGTCGCTCAGTCGTATCCGACTCTTAGCGACCCCATGGACTGCACCCCACCAGATTCCTCCGTCCATGGGATTTTCCAGGCAAGAGTACTGGAGTGGGGTGCCATTGCCTTCTCCGACTCCTGCAAACTCTCCGCTCTTAGCCCCATGGACAGCATCTTGCAGTGTCTCAGGGAAACTGCAGCAGGATTTGCTGAAATGTTTGGAGCTGTTGTCCTAAAGCTTAAGCAGGGGTGGGGGTGGGGGACAGACAGCGCCCTGCCTCTGGCCCCTCCTGTCCTCCTCTGGAAGGAGGGACAAGGCCCCCATTCCCAGGACAGTCACCTGTCCCAAGCAGTGCCCTCTTCCACCCCTGATTCTGCCCTTTCTTTCATTTCCTGCCCCTTGTCCTCCCACCCCAGCCCAACTTCACACTCACTGTCACTTTCCCCTTTCTTGTCCATATTCATTCTGTCATTCAAATCATATTTACTGAGCTCCAGCCCCAGGAGAAGGAGACTGACAAATGTACACTTTTCATGAGACTTATTCCACTGGGGCTAAGGGACAGAAAGAAGCAAATGTAGTCATAGCACCTAATATGTACGTGCCTGTGTGCCACCAAACTAAGGCACACCAAGGGTAAATCACTCCCCGAAGGTCACAGGTAAGGATTCCAACCCAGGCACTGGTCAGAAATCCTGCTCTTAACTGCCAACCTGCACTGCCTCCTCGGTTATTACAGATATGAGATTAGGGCTCTGTGCCATATGTCAACCAAGGGAAAAATGTTTCGACTGTAAACTTGCCAATCATGGGGAACAGGGAAAATAAAGTTCCTGAGAATTGCAGGTGAATGTTTATTTAGCATTTTATTTATTTAGTTACTTTTGGCTGTGCTGGGTCTTTGTTGCTTTGCACGTGCTTTCTCTAGTTGCAGAAACAGGGGCTACTCTTCAGAGCAGCAAGAGTCGTGGGCAGGATTCTCATGGCAGTGCCTTCTCTTTAGCAGAGCACGGATGTAGGCGCGAGGGCTCAATAGTCGGGGTGCTCGGGCTTAGTAGATCCATGGCATGTGGGATCTTCCAGGAGCAGGGATCAAATTGTGTCTGCTGTCCTGGAAGTTGCACTCTTCAATGCTGGACCAGCAGGGAAGCCCGGTGAGTTTTATAAAATGGAGGACTGTGGATTTCAAACATATGCAAGAAGAGGATTCTGAGAGGGAAAGTCATGCTCCTGCCCAAGACCAGCCCATGGCCCTCATCGTCCCACTAGCCAAGTAGGGGAGAAACCACAGCTGGAAAGAGACTGACTCACTTCCTCCTTGGACTCTCGGGGTTAGATCTCATCCATGGTGGGACTATTCAGCCGCTTAGAGGCCCCAGACTCATTCCGTGCAGAACTTGCCACACTGCTCTTCCTTCCCAGACACTTACCAACCAGGATCAACAGGGACCTGGGCAGTGCGGGAGAGGAGGGAGCACAGGACTCCACCCACAGCACCCAGGGCTGTGGTCACTGTGACCAGAGGTTAGTGTGGGGAGGGGGCTCGAGCCCACCTTTACCATGTGACTTTGGGAGCCTCGGGTTTTGTCCCAAACCTGGGTGCTCTGAACCCTAAGACTTCGACTGGGTGGGCAGTGAGCATCGGACAGAGATGGGGTGTTAAGAGGTAGACAGGATTCTGAAGGTCAGGGAGTCAAGCAAAGTCATCACTAACTTCAAAACTGTTTTCTGAGCACATTAGCAGGGCGGGTGGAAGTAGCCCACAGACTGTCATAGCACAGAGAGCAGGGCTGGGGCAGTAGAGAGGTGCCCGCCCCCTAGTCCTTCATAAATCAGGAGAGCACTTCTGATCTTCTAACTCTGTCTGTGAGAAAGATAGAGGTGTCCTTGGCTGTGCATCCTGTTTCCACACTGCTGCCAGGATGATGGCTAAAACCATAGAGAGCAGAGAGAGGAGCCACCTCTGACCTCACAGGGGTAGGATGAGGTCACTCTTAAGGGTTTCCCAGATCCAGGTCATCTCCAATTAGGTAGGACCCAGAGGCTGCTCTGGCTCCTGGTCAGCCGGCTGGCACGGCTTCTTGCCACGCCTGCCCTGTTGCCCCCAGCACCCAAGGCAGGTAAGTTTCATTTCTCCATTTGTGCTCCTCCCTTGATACCACGGGGCCTGGTCAATAATGTCCTCCAAAGACACACCCTCTGAGGGCAGTGTCACCTCTAAGACAGGGCCAGCCCAGGGCCAGGGCACCAAAGGCACATGCTTTAAAAATGAATCATGGCAGAATGCACATAGCCTTAAATACCAACATGACCTTTGTCAGTGTGCATCAAACGGTGTTTACTGTATTCACATTTTGTGCACCCGATCTCCAGACCTCCTTTCCCCACCCCACAACCTGAACTTCTATAAGCATTAGTCTTTAACTACCCTTTTCCTCCTGCACCCAGCTCCTGGCAGCCACAGTCCTTTCTGCCTCTATGAATCTGACCAAATTAAACTAATTTCCAAGTAAATGGCATCATGATGTATTTTTCTCTTCCTGACTGATTTATTTCAATTAGCATAAGTTTCCCAAGGTTATAGAAATAAAAACAAAGGTAGACAACTGGGAGCTGATTACACTTCAAAGCTTTTGCACAGCAGAGGAAACTAGATGGGAGGTGAAAAGACAACCCTCAGAATGGGAGGAAATAATAGGAAATGAAACAACTGACAAAGGATTAATTTCCAAAAGATACAAGCAGCTCATACAACTCAGTGCCAGAGAAACAAACAACCCAGTCAAAGTGGGAAAAAGACCTAAACAGACATTTCTCCAAAGAAGACACACCGATGGCTAACAAACTCAGGAAAGGATGCTCAGGATCGCTCGTTATTAGAGAAATATGAATCACAACTACAGTGAGATGTCACCTCGCACCAGTCAGCATGGCCATCATCAAAGAGCCTAAAAGCAGTAAATGCTGGAAACGATGTGGAGAAAAGGGAACGCTCCTGCAGCGTTGGTGGCAACGTAACCATAGTACAGCCGTATGTACAATGCAACCATAGAACAGCCGCTATGGAAGACGGTATGGAGATGCCTTAAAAAGCTAGGAATGAAAGCACCATGTGACCCAGCAATCCCACTCCTAGGCATATACCCTGAGGAAACCAAAATTGAAAAAGACACATGTATCCCATTGTTCATTGCCGCGCTATTTACAATAGCTAGAACATGGAAGCAACCTAGATGTCCATTGACAGATGAATGGAGAAAGACAGTGTGGTACATATACACAATGGAATATTACTCAGCCATAAAAAGGAATGCATTTGTGTCAGTTCTAATGAACTGGATGAACCTAAGACCTATTATACAGAGTGAAGTAAGTCAGAAAGAGGAAGATAAATATCGTGTTCTAATGCATATATATGGAATCTAGAAAAATGGTACTGAAGAATTTATTTACAGGGCAGCAGTGGAGAAAGAAACATAGAGAATAGACTTACGGACATGGGGAAGGGGCAGAGAGGGTGAGATGTATGGAAAGAGTAACATGGAAACTTACATTACCATATGTAAAGTAGACAGGCAACGGGAATTTGCTGTATGGCTCAGGAAACTGAATCAGGGGCTCAGTATCAACCTAGAGGAGTGGGATGGGGCAGGAGATGGGAGGGAGGTTCAAAGGGAGAGGATATATGTATACCTATGGCTGATTCATGCTGAGATTTGACAGAAAACAACAAAATTCTGTAAAGCAATTATCGTTCAATTAAAAAATAAATTTACAAAGATACAGGACAGAGAATAACATTTGTGTAACTGGATGTTTCTACCTGGGAAATGCCACGGACAGAGGAATCTGCCGGGCTACAGTCCATGGAGTCACAAAGAGTCGGACACACCTGAGCAAGCAAACAACAACATCGGAACCTTGTGACCAGACCTACCTGGATAGCTGCAAGAAGAAGGGCATCAAGAAGGTTCCAGTAACCAGCTACACCATTCTTTCATTATCAGAGAAGACTGAATTGCAGCCCTGCGAAGAGAGTTCTTGGGAACACTGGTCTACCATCTTCTCAGTCTCCTGGCATTTTGAATAAAGTCTCTATTCATTGCCCAAACAATTTTTCTCTCAATTTCTTGCCCTGTCATGTGGCAAGCAATATGAGCTTAGATTCTGTAACAGGTGTAGACTTCGTGGTGGTGGGGGATGGGGGTGGAAGGCACACACACAGATGATGTCATTAAGGGTCATTTACCATACCACCTCGATTACCAGGATGACCATATTCTCCATGCCCTTTCAATGTATCTGTAGCGCTTCTGGATGTCACCTTGCTTATTTAACTCATATGCTGAGTACCCTGTGTGAAATGCCAGCCTAGATGAAACACAAGCTGAAATCAAGATTGTTGGGAGAAATACCAGTAACCTCAGATATGCAGTTCACACCACCCTTATGGGAGAAATTGAGGAGGAACTAAAGAGCCTCTTGATGAAAATGAAAGAGGAGAGTGAAAAAGCTGGCTTAGGACTCAACATTCAAAAATCTAAGGTCATGGCATCTTGTCCCATCTCTTCTTGGCAAATAGGTGGGGAACCAATGGAAACAGTAACAGACTTTATTTTCTGAGGCTCCAAAATCATTGCAGATGGTGACTGCAGCCATGAAATTCAAAGACGCTTGCTCCTTGGAAAAAAAGCTATGACCAACCTAGACAGCATATGAAAAAGCAGAGACATTACTTTGCTGACAATGGTCCATCTAGTCAAACTAAGGTTTTTCAATAGTCATGTACGGATGTGAGCTGCTGCTGCTGCTAAGTCACTTCAGTCATGTGTGACCCCATAGACGGCAGCCCATCAGGCTCCCCTGTCCCTGGGATTCTCCAGGCAAGAACACTGGAGTGGGTTGCCACTTCCTTCTCCAATGCATGAAAGGGAAAAGTGAAAGTGAAGTCGCTCAGTCGTGTCTGACTCTTCTCGACCCCATGGACTGCAGCCTACCAGGCTCCTCCATCCATGGGATTTTCCAGGCAAGAGTACTGGAGTGGGGTGCCATTGCCTTCTCTGATGGATGTGAGAGTTGGGCTATAAAAAAAGCTAAGCACTGAAGAATTGATGCTTTGGAACTGGGTGTTGGAGATGACTTTTGAGAGTCCCTTGGATCGCAAGGAGACCAAACCAGTCAATCCTCAAGGAAATCAGTCCTGAATATTCATTGGAAGGACTGATGCTGAAACTCCAAAACATTCACCACTGGATGAGAAGAACTGAGTCTCATCAGTTCTTAATCACCCACCTGTTGCTGGGCACTAGGACTCTGGGGCAACAAGCCTGGTTTGCATCAGGTGACCCTCAAGTCTCTAGGCGGGGTAGGCATGAGATGGGCAGGGAAGAGACAAGCGTTAGGAGGGAGCAAATAAGAGCCATTCCAAGACCTCACTTTGGAAGCAGCTGGACCTGCATTGGGTCCTGCTTTGCATAACAAAAATAGTGAAACAAAATTAAGGGTAAAACAACTAATTTGCTATTCTTTCTTCAGTTCAGTTCAGTTCAGTCACTCAGTTCTGTCCTACTCTTTGTGACCCCATGAATCGCAGCATGCCAGGCCTCCCTGTCCATCACCAACTCCCAGAGTTCACTCAGACTCACGTCCATCGAGTCAGTGATGCCATCCAACCATCTCATCCTCTGTCGTCCCCTTCTCCTCCTGCCCCCAATCCCTCCATCATCAGAGTCTTTTCCAGTGAGTCAACTCTTCGCATGAGGTGGCCAAAGTACTGGAGTTTCAGCTTTAGCATCATTCCTTCCAAAGAAATCCAAGGGCTGATCTCCTTCAGAATGGACTGGTTGGATCTCCTTGCAGTCCAAGGGACTCTCAAGAGTCTTCTCCAACACCACAGTTCAAAAGCATCAATTCTTTGGCGTTCAGCTTTCATTTCCTTTTAGCAGATAATGTAAAATAAGTAAAATATATACACATATAAAATATATAATATTTACATATGTCATATAATAAAAGGAACATATATATATATATATGTCTTAGGGGGCTTCCCTGGTAGCTCAGCTGGTAAATAATCTGCCTGCAATGCAGGAGACACCGGTTCAATTCCTGTGTCAGGTAGATCCCCTGGAAATAGGGAACCCACTCCAGTACTCTTGGAGACTTTCATGGACAGAGGAGCCTGGCGGGATCACAGAGAGTCAGACATGATGGAGCAACTAACACTTCCATACATCAAGGGACAAAAAGAAGTAAATGTAATAATACCACCAATTCTGTGAATGCCAGTGTGTCACTTAAGTAAGGCACATCAAGGGTATTTCACTCCCTTAGTCGCAACTAAGGATTCCTCCCCAGGCACTGGTTAGAAATGATGCTTTGACCATCAACCTGCTCTGCCTCCTCAGTTATTACAGATATGAGATTAGGGCTCTGTGCCATTTGTCAGCCAAGGAAAAATATTTTGTACCATAAACCTACAAATGGTGGAGGGAAGGGAAAATATAGTTCACAAGAATTGCAGGTAAGTTTTATAAAAAGGTGGACTAGGGATTCCTCACGTATCCAGGAAGGGGAATCTGGGAGAGAAGCTCAGCCCCTCATCCTCCCGTTAACATGCAAATGTGAGGTCTACGTGGCACCAAGCCGGGGATGAGGGTGACTCACTTCCCTCTTGGACTCTTGAGGTCAGAGGTAATCCAGGGAGGGACTATTTAGCCTGCTGGAGTTCTCAACAGCCTCACTTTGGGCCGGGCTTCACACACTACTCTTTGATTCCCAATAATATTAAGCAAGGTAAGCGGGGGCCTGGGAGGTGGGGAGGGGAGGGAGCAAAGGGACTCCACTCTCAGCCTCCCTCTCCACTTCTATCAGGACTGCTGACCCTGCGACCAGAACTGAATGTGTGGAGGGGGCTTGATCCCACCTTTGCCATGGGGTGTTGGGAACCTCTGGTCTTGTCTTGACCCAGGTTACTATGAAGCCCTGGAACTTAGACCAGCTGGGCAGTGAGCAGGGGACAGAGATGGGGTGTTAGAGGTGGCCAGGATTCTGGAGATCAGGGAGCCAAGCAAAGTCATTATTAACTTCAAAACTGTGGTCTGAGCAGATTAAGGGGGTGGGCTGGAACTGGTCCACAGGCTGCAGTGGGACAGAGGGCAGGGCTGGAACGGAAGACAGATGCCCTCCTGAAAGTCGCTCAGTCATGTCCAACTCTTTGTGACCCCAAGGACTATACAGTCCATGGAATTCTCCAGGCCGGCATGCTGGAGTGGCTAGCCTTTCTCTTCTCCAGGGGATCTTCCTAACCCAGGAATCGAACCCAGGTCTCCTGCACTGCAGGCCGATTCTTTACCAACTGAGCTATCAGCAAAGCCTGAAATCAGGCAGAGCAGTTTTTACTTCACACTCTGTTTCTCAGAAAGACAGTGGTGTCCTTGCATCCAGAACCAGTGCTCCCACACTGCCTCCAGGATGTCAGCTAGAGCCATAGAGAGCGGGGAAGGCGATGCCTTGGGCCCCCTCCTGCCAGAATTGCTGTTGGAAGGTGAGTGCCCTTGGGAAATCTCCAGAGGGAGGGTGGCCCAGAGCTTGGGGTTCCTGGACGTGAGCAGCGGGGGTCTGGGTTCTGGCCTGGTGCTGCCACCAGGGGCTCTGGGCCCATCAAGGCTCTTTCCCCTGGGCTTCAGTCTCCTGCTCTGTGCAGTCAGGACCTCCAGCTCTCCACTGGTGCTGGGCTTCTCCCTGGTTCACCTCCAAGCACCCTTGACACCTCTCAGCTCAGCTTCCTCTGAGGTCCCCTCCCTACATCAGAGATTCTGGGGTCTTCAGGAAAGGGTGGAGGGGGCTGTGTGGGGTCTGTTCCCCAGCTGCCTGCCCCGCTGTGTGCTCCCCCATTATTTCTTTCTTCCAGAGGAAGAAGAACCTTCCCAATCAACCAACCAGGCCTCCTATGGCTCTTCTCCTGGGAAGCCACCACAGGGGCCACATCAGGGACCAGATGACTTTGGCTCTGACCCCAGAGACCCACCCAATTTCTACCATTATGCAGGTAAGCTATCTCTGAGCACCAATCCATGGATCCTCGCCCCACACCCACTGCTCAGCTCTACCTGCTAAGTTGTCAGTGTAAGGACAGTCTTCCTGATGGAATCTCTCTGACACACTGTCAGAAAAAAGCCACACTGTACACAGGAGATGAAATAAATGATGCTGTAGAGTCAGAGGGACCGCACTTCAGGGTTTAGCTCTGCCTCTGACTTGCTGAGTGACCCAGAGCCAGTCACTTGCCCTCTCTGGGCCTTTATAGGTTTGTTTTTAAGCATAGGGGTCACTCTTAGGGGTCTCTCAGAACCAGGTCACTTCCAATTAGGTGGGGAAGAGGTGCTGCTCAGGTTAGATGCCTGACAGCCACGTGGCACAGGCTCGGGCATGGCTCTTTGCCAGTTAAAGGTCACTGCCCATGATTTCCTTTTGCCCCCCAGCACCCAAGGCAGGTAAGTTTCATTTCTCTATTTGTGCTCCTCCCTTGATGCCCCAGGGCCAGGTCACTAATGTCCTCCCAGAACACACCCTCCAAGAGCAGATTTACCTCTAATGTGGGGCCATCCTAGGGCCACGGCAGCAAAAGTCACAGAGTTTTTTAAAGTCCTTTCAGAATACACATAGCATGAAATTTACCAAAACAACTGGGCTTCCCTGGTGGCTTATATGTTAAAGAATCTGTCTGCAATGCGGGAGACCTCGATTCGATCCATGGGTTGGGAAGATCCCCTGAAGAAGGGAGCGGCTGCCCGCTCCAGTATTCCTGCCTGGAGAACTCCATGGGCAGGGTTACAATTCATGCAATCAGAAAGAGTGGACTGGACTGAGTGACTAACAAACATGACCATTTGTTAGCATACACTGAATTGTTGTTTTTTGTTGTTCGGTCACTAAGTCGTGTCTGACTCTGCAGTCCCATGGACTGCAGCACGCCAGGCTTCACTGTCCTTCACTATCTCCCAGAGTTTGCTCAAACTCATGTTCATTGAGTTGGTAATGCCAGCCAACCATCTCATCCTCTGTCACCCTCTTCTCCTCCTGCCCTCAATCTTTCACAGTGTCAGGGTCATTTCCAGTGAGTCGGCTCTTGAACAGTGGTAACCATATTCGTGTTACTGTGCCTCCCATCTGCAGAACTCTTTTCATCTCCTCATACTGAAACTCAATTAGACATTAACTATTGTTTTCCTCCTGCCACTTCCTGGCAACCACAGCTCCTTCTGTCTCTTTGCTCAACTAATCTAATCTAATTTCCATGTGACTGGAATCATACAGCATCTGTTATTTTCTGACAGGTCTATTTTAGTTAGCATAAGGTTCCCCAGGTTCCTCATATGTCAGAAGTTCCTATTTAAAGTTGAATGATATCCTCTCGGGCATCTATACTACTTGGTAATGATCCATTCATCCATTCATCGACACTTAGTTTGCTTCCTCTTGGCAACTGTGATCACTGCTGCTATGAACGTAGGATGCAAATATCTCTTTAAGACCCTGTTTTCAATTTCTTTGGATCTATATCCAGAAATGGGATTGCTAGGTTATATGATTTTCTATTCTTAATTTTTTCAGAAACTGTCACACTGTTTTCCATGTTTGTTGCACCATTTTATATTCCTACCAACAGTGCACAAATGTTCCAGTTTCTCCACATCCTCACCAACATTTGTTATTTTCCATTTTTGTTATTTTTATATAGTGGCTTTCCTGATGGGTGTGGTGTGATATCTCGTTGCAGTTTTGATTTGAATTTCCTAATGCTTACTGATATTAAGTATATTTTTCTATTCTTGTTGGCCATTTGTATATCTTTAGGGAAATGTCTATTCTGATTCTTTGCCCGTATTTTCTTTATTTTTTTTTATCTGCACTGCGCCTTCATTGCTGCATGTGGGCTTTCTCCAGTTGCGCTGCACATTTGCCCATTTTTAAATCAAATGATTTTAAATCAAGTTTTCTGTTGTTGGAGGAATTCTTTATACTATGTCCTGAATATGAACCTCTAAACAGATACATGCTTTGCCAATATTTTCTACCATTCTGTTGGTTGCCTTTTCACTCTGTTGATTGTGCTCTATCTTAGTGAATTAGGGCTGCTATAACTAAATGCGGTAAATCCGATGGCTTAAAAAACCAGAAACTTATTTTCCACAGTTCTGGAGGCTGGGAAATCATGATCTAGGCAGCAGTGCACTCTGTGTGTGATGACAGCTCACATCCTAGAACAACCATCTTTTCGCATTAACCTCCCATGTTGGGAGGAAAAGAGGAACTCTCTTGGATCTCTTTTATAAGGAAATTGATCTCAATCAGGAGGGCTCTGCCTGCAAGTCTTAATCAGCTCCCATAGGGCCACCTCCTAACATCATCATATTGGGCATTAGGTTCCAATATATCATTTTTTGGGGACACAAACATTCAGACCATAGCATGACTTAGGATGCCCAAAGGTGCACTTTGGATTAGTACTTCTTTCTCTGAACTCCTCCTTCGGTGCCTCCTTGATCCCAAGCCTGTGCCTGGCACAGGAGAAAGCAGCAGTGAATGCAGCTTGGCCCTTGACCTGAAAGAACTCAAATTCCAGCAGAGATTCCAGAGAATCATATTGCCTTGTGGGAAATTTTGTGGCAGCAGGAGCACAACTAATTCACACTTAGGAGTCTATAGGTGAAGGTGGCCGAGGAAGACTGGGAACGTGTGCTCAGAGCAGGTTCTGGAAGATGTGTTGGATGGCAGAGTCCTTAAAAATGTGCCTGGATTTGGCCAGCAAAAGATTGAACATCAGGAGGCAGGAAGGTGGCTTCTATTCATTCCCTAGTATCTAAGCAGAAGCCTGATCATGCAGGGACCCCCTCATGCTCATGGAACAGGTGGACTTTAACTTACGGGCCACAGGGGGCAAAGAGGGGATTTAACACCTTCATTCTTCTTCCCTGTACCCAGTGGCCAACATCCTCTGTATTGTCCCCTTCCCTGTTCTGGGACTACAAGAGGTGATGGTAACTAGGATGGCAGTGGTAGAGCCAGAAACAGATTGGAGAGATGCGGCCACAAGTCAGAGTTTGTCACCAACAGCTAGACAATGATGCTAGAGAGATAAGGAAGGATCCTCCCCTAGAGCCTTCAGAAAAAGCCTGACTCTCTTTACACCTTGATCTTGGATCTCTGACTGGGAGAAAACATGAGAGAATTAGCACAGTTCCTGGTAATTCCTTACTGCAGCCTCAGGAAACTAACACAGGCACGCGCTTTGTAAGTTGAAGATTTGTAACAACTTAAGAGTTGGCAGGTGGAGGTTCACATTTTTAGCAATGAAGTATTTTTAAGGTATGCACATTGTCTTTTTAGACATAAGGCTGTCACACCCTTAGCAGACTAGGGTATAGTCTAGTTATGCATAAATATAACTTGTATATAGACATAACTTTTATATGCACTGAAAACCAAAAAGTTCACTATATTCCCTTTACTTTGGTGATCTGTAACCTGATCGACAGTATCGCCAAGGTGTGCCTGGACAGAGATTGAAAATCTCATTGCGTTTGCTGAAATGTTGAAGGCTGTGTTAGAGTCAGAATCTGTAAGAGGAGGAGGTGAGAGTGTCCACGGGAGCGCTGGTCATTGATCATAGAGAGAGGGATTTTTCACTGGTGATGGGTCTAGGGCAGCACTCTCTGGTAGTGCCCTCTGTGATGGTAAGCGTGTTCCCTGCGTGATCCAGTATGGTAGATCACACTAGCCAGATGCAACTATTGAGCACTTGAGCAGTGGTCCATGCAATTCAGGAACTGAGTTTTAAGTTTCATTAAGTGAGATTTAACTCGAACACTCGAATGGGTAGTTGTTCCCATAGTGGTGAGCTTGGGCTAGGGCCCTAGTCCCCAACCTTTTTGGCGCCAGGACCAGTTTCAGGGAAGATACAGGCACGGAGAGGGAGGATGGTTTGGGGATGATTCAAGCACATTGTATTTATCATGCACTTTATTCATATTATTATTGGATTGAGATATATAATGAAATCATTGTACAACTCACCATAATGCAGAATCAGTGGGAGCCCTGAGCATGTTTTCCTGCAGCTAGATGGTCCCATCTGAGGGTGACAGGGGACAATAATACCTGAAGTGTCTGACTTATGTCCAGTCTACCCGTCATCTCCTTTGGGTTACTGTTACTGCAGAAAACCCTGCTTCACAAAGATAGGCTGTCGGAAACAGAAGCAGGCTTTTCAGTGCTTTTGTGGCAATCTCAAGCTATTCTGCCTTGATTTTAATCTAGAACATATGGAGATTTGAAATCATCTCAAACATACTTTCGGAGAAGGCAATGGCACCCCACTCCAGTACTCTTGCCTGGAGAATCCCATGGACGGAGGAGCCTGGTAGGCTACAGTCCATGGGGTCGCTAAGAGTCGGGCACAACTGAACAACTTCACTTTCACTTTTCACTTTCATGCATTGAATAAGGAAATGGCAACCCACTCCAGTGTTCTTGCCTGGAGAATCCCAGGGACAGAGGAGCCTGTTGGGCCACCTTCTATGGGGTCGCACAGAGTCAGACATGACTGACGTGACTTAGCAGCAGCAGCAGCAGCAAACATACTTCCAAGGCCACTGTTATTTGTGATCTCAAGCAGTTGATCCTCTTCTAGCAGGCACAAAGTCAGTTTTCCTGGATTATTTACAAATGGGTCAGGGATCCATTCCTTCCCAGTTCAGGGGTCTTCTGTGGTTGAGAAGTAATGGTCAAACTCTTTTGAAAGCTGAAATAAGTGGATCATGCACCAGTTGGGAGAAAGACGACCCTGACCGAGTCTCTTTCCAAATCTCTGCTAATATTTGAAACACGTCAAAATTCCCAGTGTTCATTCATTGCCTGCATAATTCCAGTTTGGCTCTAAATGCAGCCACTTGACCTGGTGACTTGAACAGTTGACATTCTCCCCTGAAGTGTCAGACTGAGTTCACTGAGCAAGTTGAATACGTCACACAAGTAAGGATGTTTTTCGACACCTTCTGTGTCACTGAAATATGCTGCCAGTGGTGACTGCTTTTCTAAAAGAAATCCCTGGAGCAGCTCTCACAACTCAAAACTGCTGGCCAGTGATCTACTTTTAGAAAGCTGTCTCATTTCTGTGTGTAAGAGAAGACATTTGTGCTCTGCATCCATTTCCTCACAGAGCTGCATGAACAGACATGAGTTAAGGGCATGTACTTTAATGTGGTTGATAATTTTCATCACTTCCTGCAAAACGTTAAGTTCAGGTGACATTTTTCAGCGGGTGAGCATTTCTCTGTGGATGACAGTGTGTAGACTCACATTCAGAGGTGACCACTTTGATCAATATAGTGAAAACCAGAATTCCATCCAGTCATGGCACGCACTCCGACCGTGCATATAGCAATGCAAAATGACCAGTTCAGGTTTCCTGATATGTAGTCATTCAGAGACTTGAATAGTTTTGAAGCTGTGGTTTTGCTTGGCAAGAAAAGGGTACGTAAAACATCCCCGTGCACATCCTCCTGAAGAATATATCGCACAAAAACAAGTAAAGTTGCCTTGTGGTCAACATCGGTAGATTCACCAACCTGGATTGCATACCACTGCTGCTGCTGCTGCTGCTAAGTTGCTTCAGTCGTGTCGGACTCTCTGCGACCCCATAGACGGCAGCCCACCAGGCTCCTCCGTCCCTGGGATTCTCCAGGCAAGAACACTGGAGTGGGTTGCCATGTCCTTCTCCAATGCAGGAAAGTGAAGAGTGAAAGTGAAGTTGCTCAGTCGTGTCCGACTCGTAGCGACCCCATGCACTGCAGCCCACCAGGCTCCTCCGCCCATGGGATTCTCCAGGCAAGAGTACTGGAGTGGAGTGCCATTGCCTTCTCCGATATCATACCACGGTGACTCATTAATCCTTTCTAACAATTGGCCTCAACATGTCTGCTGTTTCACATGCCAGCTTTTGAACTTCAGCCTCTCCTAAAGAGGAACACATGCCAGCTTTTGAACTTCAGCATCTCCTAAAAGTTCATGACAAATGACGTTAGCAGCAGGCAGGATCAATTCTTCACCAATAGTAAACAGTTTCTTAGATTTAGCAATGCAGTTAACCACTAAGAATGATGCTCTCAGTGCAGATACATTTGATAAAGTGAAGGCCTTTGATAATTGCTTCCGTTCTTCATGTTCACATTTTCTTTTTAAATTTTGAAAAACCACAAAGGCTTGTCTTTTAATGCAGGGTGCTTGGTCTCCATGCGGCAAAGCAGTTTTAAAGGTTTCAAAGCTTCATTGGGTAGCTGGTCCCACGTGTTACACAAAGCAGGATTGGAGAACGTGAATCACCTGCTGCAATGAACTTGTACTTTAGCAGTCTTGGTATTTTCTTTTGAATGTAGCTTTCTCTTCGTTGGCCATCTTAGAGTCTTCTACAGTCTCATCATTGGGTCTTTCTCCATTTTCAAAGAAACCCTTCAGCGACATTTGCTTAAAAATTTTTTTTTTTTTACTTATTTTGTCAAGGGTTAGCTTGTGGGCTTACCAAAACTGTGACTAAAACAAGTGCACAGTGCAGGAAAGAGGCAAGGATGGAAGTGGTAAAGAAAATAGTGAGTGGGACATGTGGGGACTAAAATAAGTGTCGGATTCTGACTGAAAGCCTGCCACCAGATACAGCTTGTCACTTGCCACTCACTAGTAGGGTTTTGATATGAGTCTGCAAGGTATTCATTTATTATGGTCCCTGTGCAGTCAAACCTTTCTGTTAGTGATCATCTGTATTTGCAGCTGCTCCCCAGTCCGACCATCACCATCTCAGCTGCAACTCAGAGCATCAGGCATTAGACTCTCATAAGGAGTGGGCGACATCAATCTATCACAAGCACAGTTCACGGTAGGGTTCAAGCTCCTACGAGAATCTAATGCTGCCGCTGATCTGACAGGAGGTGGAGCTCAAGCGTTAATACGAGCGAGGGGGAGCGGCTGTAAATGCAGATGAAGCTTCGGTGGCTCACCTGCCACTCAGCCCCTGTTGTGCGACTGGGTTCCTAACAGGCCAGGGACCAGTATCGGGGTTGGGAACCCCTGGCCTAGGGTATGACCTTGGGTGTATGTGGCATAGGATCCAAGATTCTTGAAAGTGAGGAGGTGAGAACTGTAAGATCAGTTCGTTGAAAACATCGTCTGTGCAGAAATGGAAACCCTCAAGACAGGTCAGGGGTCCTGATGGAGAGAGATGTTGGTGAGCCACGAGCTACAACCTTCCAGAAATGACAGGGGGATGGAGACTGCTTTTCCAACTTCTTTCCCTTGCCTGGGACCTAGACTCTTTTTCATGGAGAGCTATCTGAGCTCACTCTTGCAGATCCTGAAATCTCTGGAACTGTCCCAGGTGTCCAAAATCCCTAGTCCCTGCCAGACCCAAGAGCTCTGAGCAACTCAGTCTGGTCCAGGCGTGCTCTGTCCAGTGTAGGCAGGGGCTCCAGCCTCAAGGCAGGACATGCAGAGGAAGCATGGTGCCTTCTAATGGGGGAATAAGGGGTGCTTCCTGCAGAAAGTCACAAGTAGGCTGAGCCCTAGAGGATGGGGGGCTTCCACTCCAGCTGTAGGCTGGGATGGGCACAGGGTGTCTGGAAGATGAACAGACAGAACAGTCAAATATATTCCATTGCAAAAAAGTAGCATGCTTTTCTTGATTTTTTTTTTTTTAATGATACCAAAATGTGTTAAGTTCAAAGAGCAGCATGAAACCTTTTCAAGGCAGATTCCTCTCCCCATCTGGAGCATCACAGAGCTCTGGACTCTTGTCCATCCTCCTCTGATTTCTGGAAAATCAGACTTCTCTGTAAAAGCAGAGAGAGCCACACAGGGCTTCTGTCTCCTGTGATCCCAACTCCAGGAACCCTTCACACTGGGACAGCAGCAGAGACTCAGTGGAAGTCCATTGCTGGGCACTCACAGGGGTTCTTTCTGTCTCCAGGCATGACTGCAGCTGCTGTGATTGGAGGAGGTAAGTCTCCTTGGGAAGAAGCTCAAGGACCCATCTGCCCCTGTCCCTGGGCTCCTGGGAGCAACCTTCCTTGACCAAGTCCAAGATTGCCTTCAGCCCCAAGACCTGGGTGGGTAGGGGTGGGGTGGACAGGGAACAGAGGTTGAATTCTTGAGGTAACAAGAACCTAGCTGAGAAGGAACTGAAGGAAACTCATTCATAACAACCACTTCCAATCTCAGCTTCTCCCAAGTGCAGACTGGGATCCAGGCAAGTTGGTAGATCTGTCTGAACCCATGATTCCTCCCCAGAAAGCAGTGCCAGGGGCCCTTCCAAATGGCTGTCAGGAGTGTGTGAGCTGAGTTGTGTGGATTACTCAGAACTGCTCTGCCTACGACCCTCTAGTCATCCAGCAAGCCTAGCGGTTTCCTGCTGGGCCTCTGGCCAGGGTCCTCCCACACGGTGGCCAAAATTAAAGAAAATGAAACATTTCTGTCATACCAGCCACAGTCTCAAGTGCTCAGTGGCCACATGTGTCCGCCATGTGGACGGTACAGACACAGAAGGTTCCTGGCTGCAGAAGGTCCTATGCCTGCACTGTCTGGAGATGTAGAGACCCTGGGGGGATGCTCACCGGTGGCCTCAGGGCAGAGGACAGAAGCTTCCACCCGGCAGCTTTTCAGAAGAGCAGTTCTGTCCTCATACTCTGGGCCTGTGCTTGCAAGAAAGACACCAGTTCCCACCAAAAGGGGGCATTTGAAGACCCCTCCTTGTTTCAACTTTATTTCATAAAGGGCGAACTAAAGCCCAGGGAGGACTGCTGACTCTTCCAGGGTCACAGGCAAGCAGAGTCAGGAGCAGGCCTGGGTTCCAGGTTCTTGGAGGAGGACGGGGTGTCGGGGTGGGTGTCCACCCAGTTGTGTCCACACCTACAGCCTTCCCTTGCCTCTGGCCCTGTGGTCTGAGGAGAGTGAAGAGGACCCCTCACCTCAATCCCCCAGGAAGGTGTCAGGGAGGTCTGGCGAGCCTGTCCCTCACAGCTAGCCCTGAAGTGTCTCTGCCCTTACAGTCATGGCCGTGAGGGCTGTGCCTGAGTTGCTGGACACCGTGGGCTTCACCAGAAAAGGAATCTCCCACTCCTCCTTAGCGGCCAAGATGATGTCATCAACTGCAAGAGCCAATGGGGGCGGAGTTCCCTCTGGGAGCCTAGTCTCCAATCTCCAGTCCAAGGGTAAGTGTCTCCCGGGGAGGAGGCGGGGGAGGGGTAACAAATCAGCACAAGATTGATCCAGATGCTAAAGAAGCAGACAGGCTTCTTCCAGCTTCGTGGTCCTCAGTGTCCCACTTATCCTTTGTATCCCCGTCACTGTTCCCTCTTCTGGTTGGGTGTGGGGTGGTGGGACGAGGGGTGTGTCGCTCAGGAGGCCTGCATTCCTCATCAACCCTAAAAAACCTGGTTAGGTGCCCACTCCTCCCCGATCCCAGCCTGGTGCTGTGAAGGGGAGGGACAGCCTGTCATTTCTCAGAGTCTGTCCTGTCACTGATGGACTGATCATTGGCGTTCATGTCTCCTCTTTGGGCAGCCATGTGCAGCCGCCCCTCCCTGAGCAGATATCCTGGGGTCTCAGAAGTAGAGGAGGAAACAGGGGTGGGATGTTGGTGTCTAGGGCCTCCAGTCAGTCCTGGGGTCTCTGACACCCACAGTCTTGCCAGGGACTGCTGGGTCTGCCTGTCCTCTTGTGCTCTAAACTTCTCCTCTCCCCTAGGGGCAACTGGACTTTCCACACCATCCAACATCCTCCTGGGATCTGCTGGGGCACTTTTGGGGGCCTTGCTGTGGGATTCCTACAGCTCCTCCAGGAGGACCCAGTACTGAAGCAGAAATGAGCTCCCATTCTGGAAATGACCCTCCAGGGCATCAGGATGTCAGTCTCCCAAATCACAAGTCCCCTGCCTCCCCAAATTCTTCAAAGAATCATAAGAAATAAAGTTGAGATGCAGTGACCTTCAGTAAGTGTCTGTGCTGTGTTCTTGTTCACCAGGCAGGTGCGGGGCACCTGCAGAGCCCTGTAGGTGTTGGGTGTAGGGCAGGAACTCTGTAAGAATGAGCACCAATCCAGAACAGGAAGCCAAGTCTTTTCCCAGTCCTGCCACTCAGTTTTGACCCTGCGAAGACTGTGTCTCTTCTTTGAGCCTCAGTTTGTTGCTTTTCAGATGGGAACTTGGACCACGTGTCTTCAAAGACCTCAGCCAGAGGAGCCAACGGCTTGGCCCTGGGGTCAGTTTGAGGCACTGACCCTCAGTTACCAAGCCCTTTATCCTCAGGCAGTATTCATTCCCTCTCCTCCCCACCCAAGACTCTGGGTCTGGCTGTTTCATGACTCATCAGTAACACTGTCTGTCTGGCCTGGTGGCCTTTGGAATGCTTAAGGTGGGAAGAGAATCTGCATTTCTTTTTTTTTTTTAATTGTAAATTTTATTTTATTTTTAAACTTTACATAATTGTATTAGTTTTGCCAAACATCAAAATGAATCTGCCACAGGTATACATGTGTTCCCCATCCTGAAATCTGCATTTCTTGAGAGCTGTGTCTCTGTTGTCTAGAGCTCAGTTCACTGGCCCCAAGTGAGACCGCCCAGAACCTGCAAGGACGGACAGGTCTCCCCACCATGGGGCTCCCAAGAGGCTGGTCAGTGCAGAACACTCACTTCCTAAGACCCACTGGGTGCCTCGCCCTGGATCCAGTGCCAGGCTCCGTGTGTGTTAACTTGGCACCTGCAACTTGCCAGCCCATGTGGATAACCCACACCAGGTTCTGAAAGACCTGCTTCTACTTAAACGTGAGTCTCGGATCCCAACCTGTTGGCTCCAGTACTCCAGCCCAGGTCCCCACTCTGGCCTTCACATCTGCCTTCCCTCCTGCTCCTTCTCCACCTGACTGTCTCCTTACGATGCTGCCTCAGCTCACTCCTGCAGCTTCCAGCTGGCTTCAAGGGCTCCATCCCAGTCTCCTATGGCTGCAGTAGATGGGCGGGTTCCCTCTCAGCCCAGTGTGTGTAACATTGAACAAAGCTGACTCCACACTGGGTCTATTCCTTTAGCTCTAACTTTTGTTCTCTGTTGCCTGTGCTTAGTCATACTGGCTTGCACCTTTGTAAAAGAATGTTTCCTGTAGCCTGAAATACACAGGACAGCCCATTCTCAAGGCTCTGGCTCTTAATGATAGAACACTTCTTTAAAAAGCTGCAGAACAGAGCATAACGTTTGTTTAGTTGGAGGTTTATAGGAACATTGTGACCAGACCTATGGGAATAGTAC
Source organism: Bos mutus (assembly GCF_027580195.1). Taxonomy (NCBI): domain Eukaryota; kingdom Metazoa; phylum Chordata; class Mammalia; order Artiodactyla; family Bovidae; genus Bos; species Bos mutus. Next base: position 57,887,881 of record NC_091637.1, read on the forward strand.
CAAGAATAAAGGCACCAAGGAGATTGAACAATCAGCCACATCCCCTCCCCTTTTAGAATAAAAGAAGCCTGAATTCTAACTCTGGGAAGATGATTTTTTGGGACATTTGACTGCCATTTTCTCAGTCTGTTGGTTTTCTGAATAAAGTCTCTTTTCATTGCCCCAACAACCTGTCTCTCAATTTATTGACCCGTCATGTGGCAAGTAATATGAGCTTAGACTCCAAACAGGTGCAGTGTTGGTGGGCAGTTTGAGGAAAGCACAGATATAATGCCATTAAGAGACCTGTGGTCAAGGACAGAAATGACCACGTCCCAGTGCCCTTTCAACGTACCTGTACAGTTCATCTCACTGAGAGCTGGAATTTATTATCCCTCCCTGAAGCCGAGCTGGCCTTCTGGAGGAAAACTAACACAGAGACCTAATGGAGGAGTCAGTTCTTTTTTCCCAGACAAGGTTCAGGAGTGAGCCCAGCTAAGATTCACAAAGCCAGCCCACTGCTGACTGCAGGTGTAGGAGGGAGCTCAGCTGAGACCAGGAAAACCACATGCCTAAACTACTGAATTGATGCTTTTGAACTGTGGTGTTGGAAAAGACTCTCGAGAGTCCCTTGGACTACAAGGAGATCAAACCAGCCCATCCTAAAGGAGATCAGTCCTGGGCGTTCATTGGAAGGACTGATGTTGAAGCTGAAACTCCAATACTTTGGCCACCTGCTGTGAAGAGCTGACTCATTTGAAAAGACCCTGATGCTGGGAAAGATTGAAGGCAGGAGGAGAAGGGGACGACAGAGGATGAGATGGTTGGATGGCATCACTGACTCGATGGACATGGGTTTGGGTGGACTCCAGGAGTTGGTGATGGACAGGGAGGCCTGGCATGCTGCTGTTCATGGGGTTGCAAAGAGTCAGACACGACTGAGCGACTGAACTGAAAACTATTGACCCAATGAATCACGAGCTAAATAAATATTTTGGAGTGGGGGGGAGGCATTTGTTACCCACCAATAACTAACCGATAACATGAAACAATGTGTGTAATCCATTGAGAGATTCGAGCTTTATGACATGGAGGACAGAGAAGGCAGACATTAATTGTAATTGTAGTTATCTGGGAAGACTGCTTGGAGTAGGTGTTGCTTTACTTAAGGCTTATGTAGTTATAAGTAATAGAATCTTGGTTATAACTGGCTCAGAGTTCAAGAGAATTTGCTGGCTTGCTGAACTGAACAATAAAAAGGTCATTTGTCTTCAGGCAAAGTGTAAATTAGCAGCTCAACACTGAATCCAAGGGGCTGTTTTTTCCTATCCCTCCTGTTTGTGTTACCCAATGAAACATTGTGTGCCCAAGGCACAATAAGCTTAAACAAACCAAAATGGAGTTTGGGGATTATGGCAGGGCCATGCAAGGGTAATGGGTGGCTTGTGCCCAGAAAAACCCCATTTTTTGAGACCAAAGGCACTTAGGTTTTACGTTTAGGCGGAAGAGCAGGGTTCCCCGAGGCAGGGCTTGTGCCCAGAAAAACCAAACTCCCCATAGGGTTTCAGCAAAGCAGTTTTAAAAGCCAGGTGAGGGAAGGCATCCCTGAGCATCCCTGATTAGCTCTTGTACAGTTCTCTGATTGGTTTATGGTGAGGCAATAGGGCAGTTAACATTATCAGTCCTTAGGTGCCAGCAGGTCTATGGGCTACATGCTCATGGTCACTGAGTAATTAATCTCTTCCATTTGGTGGTGGACTTTAGCAGCTGAAAACCTCAGGAAATATGCATGAGATACTATTGTGTACTTCAGAGAGGAACTTCTGTTGTTGTTTGGTCATTAATCACGTCCAATTCTTTGGACGTGAACTGTAGCCCACCAATCTCCTCTGTCCATGGGATTTCCCAGGGAAGAATACTGGAGGGGGTTGCCACTTCCTTCTTCAGGGGATCTTCTCGACTCAAAGATCGAACCAGCATCTTCTGCATTGGGAGGTGGATTATTCGCCACTGAGCCACCAGGGAAGCACTCAGAGAGGAGCTACAGTAGAGGCTATGGGGGTGAGGTCTGTCCCAGGGAGACCCCATAGAGTCCTGCTGGGTTACATCTACTTTCTGAGGTATCAGCTCCATCCTTTGGCTGCCACACTCCTGGTTTAGTAGAGGCCTGTTTGCACGCTCTGGAGGTTATCTGCTTCTAAATTCTGGTCTTCCCCCTAAAAGGTATTTTTTCATGAACTTCTGTTGATAAGCAAGGAAACTTCTTTCCCAAATATCTCTGGTAAATGTTCCTGTAAATATCCTAAATGGAGTCATCTATTTATTCCTAAACTGGTTACTTTAGCCCAAAGGATGGGATATGATGATTGGTTTCATTCATTCTGGGCTCACATTTGGAGGCTGACAGGAGCACTCAGGCCTCTGACAAGCCCAGGGTCGGGGCAGGGACTCCAGTACCTGAAAGAGAAGTAAGTTCCTGTTTCAAAGAGAACAGGGACACAGGACAGTTGTGTGGCCAAAGACAGTGACTGTGCCCTATGGACAGGATGTGGTTTGTCCTCTGTTAAAGGGCCGGTCCTTGTGGGAAAACTGGAGCAGCCTCCTAATCAGGCTTGTGTGTCTGTCTCTGCCTTTTTAAATACTCCCTACCTCTTCAGTGAATAGGAAAGAGCGTTATGGATTGGAAGGCAGGCCATCAGCAGAATTTTGTCTTTTTATTTTATGTTTATTTTTAATCAGTCTTTATTGGAGTGCAGTTGTTTTATAATGTTGTGTTAGTTTCTCAGTTCAGTGGCTCAGTCATGTCCAACTCTTTGCAACCCCATGGACTGCAGCACGCCAGGCTTCCCTGTCCATCACCGACTCCAGGAGCTTGCCCAAATTCATGTTCATTGAGTCGGTGATAGTTTCTACTGTACAGCAAAATGAATCAGGCATACATATACATATATCTCCTTCCTTTCGGACTTCCCTCCCATTTAGGTCACCACAGAGCATTAAGTAGAGTTCTCTGTGCTATACAGTCGGTTTTCATTAGTTATCTATTTTGTACATAGTATCAGTGTTAATGAGTCCAAGCTTGCTTTGCTCACCCAGGACAGGCCAATAAATTGGAGACAAGGTGTTGAGGCAAGGAATATAATTTTATTCTGAAAGCTAGCAGACCGAGAAAATGGCAGACTAATGTCTCAAAATAATCATCAGATGGGTCTGGATGCCAGTTTCTTTTACAGAACATAGAGGAGGGGGGCAAGGTGAGGATGTAAAATAAAAAGGCCATTAATCTTGCAAATATCTCCTGGAATGATCAGTTTTGGGGAGGGCACATATAACTTTCTTCTTTCTTGCAGCTATTCATTCACAGGTGGACAGGGTCATGTTGTCTTCCTGACCAAAGGCACTTAGGTTTTATGTTTAGGCAGAAGAGCAGGGTTCCCCGAGGCAGGACATTAAGTGTGGACACTATCCTGTCAGTGAACAGAAACAATGGGAAGCAAAAGTTAAAGAAACAGATACAACAGATACAAGATTTTATTCTTCCCTGTAACATCAATAGTGTATATGTGTCAGTCTCAGCGTCCCAATGCCTCTACCACCCCCTTGTCTTTTTACTTTAAATTTTACAAAATGGGGTTGCATTGCTTGCTAATGAAAATTGACATTTTACTGCAAATGAATTATCAAAGTTGCAGCATTTTGATAATGGGGGAGGCTGTGCATGTGGCCGGGGGCAAGGGATATAGGAGAAACCTCTGTTATGAACCTCAGTTTTGTTCAGAACCTAAAACTGCTCTAGGAAATAAGGTCTATTAAAAATTACCTAGTAAAAATTCACCTAATTATATAGTCCTTCTAATAATAAATTCACACCTGAGAAATATTAATCATTGATAAACACATTCTGCTCTTAACAATCTAAATGACTCCAGACTAGGCTGAAATTGATTTGGATCTGACAACCATCCTCTCGAATTATCGCTGTTCCTGACTCCCATTTCCAGAAATAAGTGCTGCTGCAATTGATAAGTACTTTTAATGCCCTTTTAAAGTGACTTCTGGGACTTCCCTGGTGGCCAGGGGTTAATTCTCCCTGCTTCCCCTGCAGAGGGAGCGGGTTCATTCCCTGGTAGATAGATAAGTAGAAGGACGAGAGATAGAACTATAGAGATAGATAACTTCAGAGAAAACATTTAATGTAATCCTCTTTATGTCTTCTCATTGATAGAGTTTTGTTTTGACTCACACATATGGTTGTGCAGCTGGTCTTCTCCTGTTCTACAGGTCTTTCCTGTAATTTTTAGCTACGGCTTGGCATTCCATGATAATCATATACCATATCATATTTAGCCTTCTATCTATTTTACTAATACTTGTGTAGCTGGATCTTTAAAAAGAAAAAGTTTCCTACTTCGGAAGAATCTCAACAGAAACTTTAAAGTTGCAAACAGTGGGAGACATGGACTCCCATTTCCGAGAGAGCTGCTGGCCCTGCCCCTTTGGGCTAACAATTCTGTGACTATCAACCCTTAGTACCTATATCCAGTCTGTCTAAGGGAGGGCTTGGGATTCATTGGAAAAGATGCTTTAAAAGGAAGTCCTTCAACCAATGTGGGCTGAGTGCCCACTCGTGCTGAGTGCTGTGACACATGGCTTAACGAGAAGAGACATCGTTCTTGTGGAGCTTTGATGGGGGCCTGGAGCATGCCTGAGCTTTTTTTGGTCCTGTTCTTGGAGCCCCTGGGATAGGCAGTGTAAGAACTTTTGAGACCTGTGATTGTTGGGTCCATCCAGGGCTGGTCATCCACAATGAGTGGGCAGTGGAGGAGAGACTGGGCTGTTGGAGTTCGGCTGTATGAGGAAGGCTGCATGTTCCTGAGGGTCACAGAGAGGCTTGGAGAGGCGATGGGGCATGAGCCGTCTTTGACTCAGCCAAGAGGGTGCTCACTTAGGTGTGGAGACCCAGGAAGAAATGGATGCAGCAGGGGCAGGAGGCAGGGAAAGAAAAAGGGTCCAGAGAATTCAGGTAAAGAACAAAATGAGAGGGCTCCATGCAGAGTCAGCCAAGACTCATCAGCTCATCTGTGAAATGTGGATAGTAGTATCTCTTCACGGGGTGGTTGTGAAGATGAAAATGCTTAATACCTGAATGCACAGTACTTGGGCCAGAATGAGAGTCTGGCCCAGAAGTGTCCGTTTGTAGGAGCACTCTGCTGATGCTGTGTCAATCTGTCTTTGACACCCTGGTGGGAGACATTCAAACTCCCAGCTGTTTGTAGGCTCTTGGACCCTGCTGCCAGCTGGGTGCGCTTACCCACAAGGTCCTTGACAAGGGGAAGCTTCCCTGGGCCGGATACCTCTGCCTCTGTTCTCCACCACCGCCCTCCAGCCATGCACCCGTCCTGGGCTCCCCTCCACCTCTGGGCAGTGCTGGCGATAGTTCTTTTCCAGCTCTGCCTGCCTGGTTCTACATTTGGTCCACGGGAAATTGTAAGGAGCTCTAAAGGGGCAGCTCCCCACACCCACCCACCCACCTTCAGAGTAGTCCCCGTCCTTTCTCAGGAAGGTCTGCCCACCAGTTTCCTGCCTTTAGCCTTTGGAGACCCAAGTGAGACACGTGTCATTGCTTCCCTCAAATTTCACGGGAGTCTCGTCAAGCTTTCCAAGGGGGTCCCACTGAGGTCCAGCCGGGAGAACCACTCACCCTCCTGTCACCCTTGGGACTTGGAGGAAAGCACTGGCCACCAAGCCTCTCTAGTTCTCTCTTTCTCCTTCTCCCTTTCCTCTCCAATCTCAACTCCCTAACTCATTATTCTACTTCTTTGAAAACTAGTTTTCTCATTTCTTAGCATAGTGTTCCAACAGAGGTTACGTGGTCAAGGTTCTTGGCATGTGATTGACACGTTCCCTGTCTTTGAACCCCAATTGAAACAACAATGAACATTCAATCAATTCCAAGAAAATTACGCATTTAATATTCATATGTGTTAAAAATATAAATCCATGCCCGGCAATCCGTGTGTGTGCGCTTAGTGTCCGACTCTTTGACCCCATGGACTGTAGCCCCTCAGGCTCTTCTGTCCGTGGAATCTTCCAGCCAAGAATACTAGAGCAGGTTGCCATTTCCTCCTCCAGGGGATCTTCCTAACCCAGGAATGAAACCTGTGTCTCTTGCATCTCTTGCATTGGCAGTCGGATTCTTTACCACTAGTGCCACCTGGGAAGTCCCTTGCCTAGGACTAATCAACCCTAAATTCTCAAGGGTGACTACCTGTGAGAAGGCAGACAAAGTAGGAACATGAGAAGGGATTCTCAGGTCACGTAGATTGTATCTGTAACATTATGAAGTCCTGAGCTCAAGGGTGGGTGAAGAAGTGTTTGTTTTTTATTATCTATAGCTTTTTGGACGCCTGAAAGTATTTCATGTTCTGTAATATTTCATATTATATATTTAAAGAGTAAGGTGAAAAAGAGGAGACCAATTGTCTACAACTCTTTTAACAATTTGTAGTAAAGGCAGCAGAGAAATTAAATGGCATTTGGCAAGATCTGGGGAGCAGGAAGTGGTTAGAAAGTTGATCTGTGTAGTAAACAGTTGGTCCTTTGCGGAAGGTGTTCTCAAACACAAGTTCATGGGCCCCAGGCCAACAGGGAGGCCAAACAAACCCAAACTTTGGAGTTTGAAGCAGAGAAAGGTATGTGGCAGGGCAGTGCAAGGAGAGCGAGTGGCTTGTGCCCCCAAAACTTAAACTCCCTGAACGGTTCAGTGAAGTATTTTTAAAGGCCAGGTGAGGGAGAGGTGGCCAGGGTATTTGATCAGCTCCTACACAATTCTCTGATTCACTGATGGGGATCAACCCTTAGGCACCAGTAAGTCTGGGGGCTACGAGCGCAGGATCATCCAGTAGTTAATTTCTTCCATTCAGTGGTGGTTTTAGGTGGTGGTTTTAGCGTTTGAAAAATTCAGGAAATTAGCATCAGCTACTATTATCTCGGAACTTCGGAGAAGAGCTAAAGCACAGGACATGGGGGAGGGGTGTCCAGGAAGCATCCAAAGGGTTCTGTGGGCTTATCAAGACAAGAGAAAATCAGTTGTGACTTTCGTTTTCCTGAGAAAATGAAAGCTATCTCATTGGCTGCCTGCATCCCGTGGGAGCTCTTCCTCTGTTATCTCCAAAGCTGCTGTAAACGTCCTGCTTCAGATCTTCCCTGAACTCAGCCAAGCTCGAGATCAGGTCCAGGTCCTGGTTCTGGTCCACGTCTTCAGAAAGTCTGCTCTGCTGGGTAAGGCAGGGAGGGGTGGGCAGGGGCTGCTCCTTCCTGCGGCCCCCACCCTCAGGGAGCTGGTGGGCCTGGTGACTGTAGGGGAGACCCCTGTGGATCCACTGGGGAATCTCATCTGGGCGGCTGCAGTCAGAGAAGCTGGGTCTCCAGAGGGAAGGGACTTAAACCTCTACCTGTCCCTGGGCTCTTGGACTCTGGGAGCAGTGAGCCTCATCCGTGCCGGAGTGACCCTCAAGGCTTGAGGCTGGGTGGGGGTGAGATGGGCAGGCGAAGAGACAAGCAATAGGAGGAAGCAAATCAGTGCCACTCCAAGCCCATGCTTTGGAAGCCCCGAGACCTGTATCAGTTCCCATGTACTTTGCCAAGCAAAGCTGTGTGACCTTGGATGAGTCACTTACCCTCTCTGTGCCAGGGTTTTCTCATCATAAAATGGGGATGATAATTTCCTTCTTCTCGTTGAGTTAGTAAGGAGAGGGCATGAGAACAAGAGCTTGACCAACTTGACCTGTGGCATATGCCTTAAAAACGTGATTGTTTCTGATTTCCTAATTCTGGCACCTTTTAAATGGCTCCATGGAGGTTTAAGGGCGTTCTAGAAACGTGAGTTTTGGGAGGAGGGAAGCAGACCACCTCAGGAAGTAAAATCTCCTTCCACCTCCCCCATCTGCCTTCCCCTCACTCTGTCACCCCAACACCATATCTTTGGGCCCTTCCCAAGCCCGCATTCTCCACAAGCTCAGAGCAGCCTCTCTCCCCGCTGGAGCCCCTTGAGATTTTCCAGGGCAGTGGGCATGTCCCCAGTTCTGGTGTCACTATCCCCCATCCAGGTTCCACTCTTTCGGCAGGTTTGGTGCTGGTCAGTTTTGGTGCCATGGAATTCACCAAGGCTGTCCTCTTAGCCTCTAACCTGGCTTCCAAGATACTGTCTGCAGGGAGCCTGGCCAAAGTGGGCGGGGCGGCCTCCAGCAGCGTCTTGGCAGGACTTCCTTCCCTGGGTGAGTGTTCCTGCTAGGGACTGGTAGGGGGCCGGGTGTCGGGTCGCCAGGGAGCACACAGGGTCCTGCTCTAGGAGCCTGGGGTGGGGAGAGTGGCATCACCCTCAGCCCGTCTCCCTCCCCTGTCCTTCCCCTTGGGCATCTGCCCTGGCTTTCTCTCTGAGAAGGGCCAGAGGGAGGCAGGACTCTAACATGCGGGACATGGGGGAGGTGGGGTGGTGGTACCAGCGATCTGGATCCCTTGCCTCTCCCATCTAGACTAAGGGACCCTGTGGCTGGGACCCATTCTCAGGCTCTCATTTCCCCAGGGATACACCCCTAGAATTTAACTCCTTTATGTTTTACCTCAGTGACCAGCCAGCTTTTTGTAAGTTTGTCCTGCTAGGTTTCAAATCCAGAGCATTGATTTGAACAGAATTCTTCAATTCAGGTCCATTTCCTTCTTGCAAGCCCCATCTTTGGTTTTATTAGTCTCGCTTTTTATCTTGCCTTTTGTCTGCAATTCCCCCTCCCCAAGTCAACCTTTCTAATATGTTGAACGTGCGTCTGCTTTTCTTTTTTTTAATTTTATTTATTTATTTTTGCTCTTTCATCTAACTTATACCATAGTGTTTCTAAATAGTTTAAATTATTTTTTATATGATATTATACATGTTTTAATGCCATTCTCCCAAATCATCTCCCCTCTCCCTCTCCCACAGAGTCCAAAAGACTGTTCTATACACCTGTGTCTCTTTTGCTGTCTCACATACAGGGTTGTCGTTACCATCTTTCTAAATTCCATATATATGCGTTAGTATACTGTATTGGTGTTTTTCTTTCTGGCTTACTTCACTCTGTATAATAGGCTCCAGTTTCATCCACCTCATTAGAACTGATTCAAATGTATTCTTTTTAATGGCTGAGTAATACTCCATTGTGTATATGTACCACAGCTTTCTTATCCATTCATCTGCTGATGGACATCTAGGTTGCTTCCATGTCCTGGCTATTATAAACAGTGCTGCGATGAACATTGGGGTACACGTGTCTCTTTCAATTCTGGTTTCCTCGGTGTGTATGCCCAGCAGTGGGATTGCTGGGTTGTATGGCAGTTCTATTTCCAGTGTTTTTCATCTACATTTTTGCAAAATAGGTGTTGCTTTTTGTTTGCACGCTTTTTAATTTACGCATAGAAGAGTGTGTGGAATATCTCATTTTATCGCTATCCCCCCAACCCCACCCCGAGAACTTTGCTTTTGAGCCCATCAGGTCGATAGGTGAGCCTGTGCCCCTTGCTTCCAGCTGCTACACGAAGTGCTCCCATGCGCACCCACCATCACCCACCTTTCTGTGCCCTGGGGTGGACCCCCGGGATCGCTCCCCCTCTGCCAATGCAAATAGTACAAGATGGAAGTGGCAGTGGGACAGGGCGGCCTGACCTCTGACCTCTGACTCCTGTGCATTCACCCTCTGTTCTTTCTCAGGGCTCACTCTGCCATCCAGCACTGCCCTGGCGGGGGCCACGTCTACCCTGGGATCCTTGGTGGGGACGCTGAAAGGCTCCTTCCTGCTCGGATCCCCCGCTGCGGCCCTGAGCACTTTGCCAGTAGGAGGTAACTAGCCCTGAGTGATACATACCCCTCCTTGGACTCCCACTCAGCACGGGAGTGGGACAAGAAAGTTAGGACCTTGGCCACAGCTGGTAATCCTTCCTTTTGATCAGAAATAAGAGGACTCCTCAGCGTATGAGAAGCAATTCATAAGATGAAATAATCAAAACTACTACTTTTTATCAAATGCTGTGATATTCTAAGGTTAGCACTTGGCATTTGGCAATTCATTTAATTCTCATAACAACCCCAGAGGATGATGATATGGCCTCTTATTTACAAATGAAGGAACCATTGTCCAAGGGCCCTGGGCTGGGAGGTGGGGTGGATGGCTGCATCCGAGCTTGGGACAGGAAATAGAATAGAAATGTAGGGGCCTAGGCCTGGGAGGAAGCCTCGGGGCAGAGGAGGTTCTGAAAAGCCCAGAAGGGCCAGGCCCCTCTCCCCGAGGGTATCCACTGGGTGAGCCCAGCAGACAGGCCATAAGAGACACAGCACCCTCTCCTCTGGACTGTCTGTGCTTCGGGGCCCAGGCACGCCACGCTTGTCGTCCTCTCTCCTCCCTAACAGTAACACTGAGCTTCAAACACTCTAATGGGCTCTCGATCCTTGAGTCTCCAGTTCCATACCCCAGCCAGGTGGCTCACTGGTCACTTTGTTGTTGTTTAATCGCTCAGTCATGTCCGACTCTTTTGCAACCCCATGGCCTGGGGCCCACCAAGCTCCTCTGTCCATGGGATTTTCCAGGCAAGAATATGGAAGTGGGTTGCCATTTCCTTCTCCAAAGTATCTGCCCAACCCAGGGACCAAACCCACATCTCCTGCATTGGCAGGCAGATGCCTTACCACTGAGCCACCAGGGAAGCTCTACTGGTCACTTAGGGTTTGATTTTCATACCTTCTTTACTTGCTTAACTGCCACCCCAAAGCTCTCTTCTTGGGAGGTTGGCTGAGCTCACTCCTGCACACCTTGCTGTTTTTAGAACTCCTGGTCCCCACTGGCCCCAAAGATTGCAGTCTTGGCTTCTATGGCTGCCACAGGCTAGGACCTCTGCCAGGGAGTTCCAGGAACTCTGTTTCAGGGAACCATGGTCCCGTGCTGTGAATGGCTCCAGCCACAGGAAAGCAAGGATGGTTCTGATTGGGACAGTCTGGGGCAGCCTTCCAGAGGAGGAGGCAACAGGTGTGGCCTTGAAGAATCAGGAACATTCAAGGCGTTCCAGCACTGTTCTCAAGTAGCACTCAAGCATTCAACAGTGTTTGCCCAGATTTCAGTTAAGTCCTGCAAACTGAAACATGTCTCTCTATGTGAGGATTTACTGCTGTCTGAAGAGCTTTCTCTGGATGATTGGAGAAGGTCATATAATACCTCTGACTTCCACACTCAAGGACTTCCCTGGTGGCTTAGTTGGTAAAGAATCTGCTTGCAGTGCAGGAGAACTGGGTTCAATCCCTGGGTCAGAAAATTCCATAGAGAAGGGAATGGCTACCCACTTTGGTATTCTTGCCTGGAGATTTCCATGGACAGAGGAGCCTGGCAGGCTACAGTCCATGGGGTTGCAAAGAGTCGGACACAACTGAGTGACTAACATTTTCACTCCACATTCATAAAATACTGACCCTCTTTCAGATGAACTAACATCAGGGCCCAGAGAGCCGCTTCTTAGGAAATCCCACTTCTCTGGGTGAAGCAGGCAGGTTCCTTCCTTCCTGTGTCTCCCAGGCTGGGGCAGCCCCCTCCGAGTAGGTGGACTGTGGGCTCAGGGAGTGGAGGGGTGGTGGCCAGTGTAGGTCAATTCACAGAATGTTCTTTTGGTTTCCAGCCAAGGCTGCTGCAGCTGTGGTGGGCGGAGGTGAGTCTCTGCCAGGCCAGGCTTGCCCTTGTCTGTCCCCAGGCCCTGGTACTGGCCTTGTACCTGCCCCAGCCTGCCCCAGGCCTCCTGTCCATGGTAGGGGAGGAGGCCCTGGAATGAGAATGAGGAGTTTCCATGGAAACTCGTGTGGAGGCAGCCCCCGGGGCCCAGGTTTCTTGCAGACCCTTTACCGTGTGACCTTGGATGTGGCTTTGAAATCCTCTGCGCTCAGCTTTCCTCGTGAAAGACATGCCAAGCCTGCTCTTTCAGGGTTACCGTGAGGACTACGCAGGATGACACATGTGCACAGTTTGGACACACGAGATGCACTGAGAAGCCCAATGGCTCTGGCTTCCAAGGGCTCTGCAGCTATGCCGTGGAGGCCCAGAGTTGGGACTCAAGTGGGGCTCAGAATGTGTTCCTTGCTTTATGCTGGGCCCTCGGTAAAATTTGCTTAAAGATTTCCTCAGCAAAGACAGGAAGCTTGCAAATGTCCCCCTCCCCCTCCCCAGTTCCGGCATCTTACTAAGGCAGAAACTAAGCCCTTTCCCGAGGAAGGTCCTGCTGAGAGCCAGCACCGTGCTCCCGGCGACCCCACAGCCCTTCCCTCTGCTTTCCCCATCAGCTGGGGCTTCCCTGGACTCCTGACTGCTGACCACACCTCCTGGAGTCTCTCCCAAGCTCAGACTTAACCTTCTCCAGACCTCCCAAAGCCCCCCAGGCTTGATGTCATGTGTATGTTTGGAGGGGGATATCCATCACCCCCTCATCCTAGCTCCTCTCCCTGTTCAGCTTCCACCGTGGCGGCTGTGCCCATGGTGCTTAGCGCGGTGGGCTTCACCAGTGCAGGAATCACTGCCTCCTCCTTGGCGGCCAAGATTATGTCAATATCTGCCATCGCCAATGGGGGTGGAGTTGCCGCCGGCAGCCTGGTGGCCACGCTCCAGTCCATGGGTAAGTGTCCCCCGCATGGCTTGCTCCTAGAGCTGAGGGAGAAGGACAGGAGCCTCGGAGCCTCAGTGCCTCTGGCCCTGACCTCAGCCCCAGTAAGCCCCAGTCTGCCTGTCCCTTAGTATTGCCTCCGTGGTCCCTCTCTCTCTCTGGGTTTCTCTGAAGCAGATATAGGAAGGAGGGAAGATGCTCTGGCCTGCAGCTGTTCTGGGATCAGGCTGACTCCGCCCAAAGCAGATTTTCTGGGTTAGCTGGAGCATCTCTGTCCCACCTGGGGTTCAGCTTTCTTCCCTGGAGTGGGAGGCAGCTCCCAGCTCTTGACTTCATCACCGGAGTTCATGCCTTTGAGTACCTGCCTGCAGCAGCACTCCCGCAAACAGAGATCCTTAGGGGCTGGGGAAAAAGAGGAGGGTTCAGGGTGGGATCTCTGGGCCTGACGCCCCTGAGCCTGCCCACCCCACTCTACTCACCCTCTGCTTCTCCCCCAGGAGCAAGTGGACTCTGCCTGTCATCCAAACTGCTGGTGGGCATCGCTGGGTCCACCCTCGTGTCCAAACTTTTGGGCCTGTAACAGTCCCCTGTCGCTCCCTAGGCAGAGAAGAGGACCAGGTGGGGTCCTGCCCACCAGCCTGATGCAGTGAGGGACCCAGTCCTGGGGTGACAAGTGCCAAACGCTGCACCCCCAGAGGAAAATGAGAAATAAAAACGAGTTGTGGAAACAAAACAAAATGAGTTGTGCCACGCCTCTGGGTCCCTTCCTTCTTGTTGGCCTGAAGTCATTTGGGTGGAAGGCTCACCACTCTTAGAGTGACATGGTGTTGGGGTGCCCAGAGTTGGACTGAGTCTAAATGTGAAGACTGGAGGTTCCCCCTGCCTGGCTTAGGGCTGTGTGTGACCCCAAGGGGTCACCTCCACTCTGGGTCTGCATTGACCCTTCTCTATTTGGGGAGCTCATTTAAATAAACTCCAAGGTCTCAGCTAGGGTGGGTGTTAGGCACAGTGCCTGTGCAAAGTCAGGAATGGAATGCAAGGGCGCTCCCTCTTTGGAGCTTCATTTGCAGGCACCCTACCCATAGCTGTTTCCTAAGTGGCCTGCCTCAGGCTCAGAAAGCAAGGACCTCAGGATGTCACCGCTTCCTTCCGAAGACAAAGTCCGGTGTTTTGGCTTTTCTTCTCTCCCAACAGCTAGAAAAGAAACCTAGTTTGTCAGAGGGGCCTGACTTCCCAGCTAGTGGTGCTAGTGGTAAAGAACCCGCCTGGCAATGCAGGAGACATAAGAGATGCGGGTTCAATCCCTGGCTTGGGAAGATTCCCCTGAAGGAGGAAATGGCAACCCACTCCTGTATTCTTGCTGGGAAATCCCATGGACAGAGAAGCCTGGCAGGCTACAGTCCATAGGGTTACAAAGAGCCATTTACGACTGAAGTGACTTAGCACACCGCACTGATCTTTCCGCTTCAGGGCCTTGGTCCCTAACTACCCTTCTCACCCCAGTATAAGGCCTTTTAGAAACTCCTTATCAGCAGGATGGGTTCCATTCCAAAACATCAGAAAATTCACTTAGGGGTTGATTCAGTCCTCCTTGCCACGAAATCTTTGAGCATGTGCTGTTGGAGAGGCACTGGGCTTGGTGCTAGGGAATTTGGCCTTCCCAAGGCAGCACTCCTAGTGGCTGGGTGGATGGACCACCAGGCATTGGTCCACTGATGCTGGCCTCTGATGACACCACGGGCCAGCCCAGGGCTCTGGGCATGCCCAGAAGGAAGCACAGAACAGTACTGTCTTAGTCCGTTCAGGCTGCTGTAACAAAAACACTATCAAATGGGCAGCTTATAAACAATGGAAATTTATTTCTCATAGTACTAGAGGCTGGGAAATCAGAGATCTAGGCTACAGCAGATATCGGTTCCTAGGTGACTGAGTTTTCTCTGGATCCTCACATGATGGCAGGGGCAGAAGAGCACTCTATGGCCTCTTTTATAAAGACATTGTCAGCTTTAAAAAGTCAGAACCTAAAAGTTGAGAGTTGGGTTTTATTTGGTGGCAATTTTAGGACTTCAAGCCCAGGAGACAGCATCTCAAGTAACTCTGAGAGAACTGCCCCGAGAAGGTGAGGGGAGGAATCAGGTTACATAGAAGCTTGTAACAGAGGGGAGGTAGTCTGAACATCAGAAGTATTGTTGTGAATTAAAGGAAACGAGATATCTCAAGTTAAGAAATTTAGTGCTTTTCTGTGCATGGGGCTTTTCAATGTTATGGGAAGATGCAAGCGTCTGGGCTCACTGAAATCATCTGTTTCATATGCATCTCAGCTATCTGGGGCCAGTCTCCTCTGTTTTTCACATCTCAAGTTCCTCAGTGCTCACTGTAGGGACGGGCTGCAGCCTGAATGAGGCCAGACGGAGCAGGTATCCTTCTCCTTCCTAGCTGCCCTGGAGGGCTGGAATCACTGACGACTGTGACATCCTTGTTTATTGATATGGCAGGAAATGCTCCATTTCTCAGAGGGGTACAAACATTCAGACCATAGTAGGCATATTGGGGAAGGGGAGCTTGAATTCTACCCGGAGGGTTTTGGAGAAATGCTGAAGGGTTTTCAATATGACTGTGACCCTATCACAGGCCCGACACCCGCTGAACACCCTCTCCTTGGAGCCATCAGCAGCCTGCCAGGATCTCAGTTCCCAACAAGCAGAGTAGCCCCTGCTCACAGCAACTAGAGAAAGCCCCCAAACAGCAGTGAAGACCCAGCACAGTCATAAATAAGTAAAATTTTTTTAAAAAATTGACCACCCCATATTTCACAGCTTCTTGCCTTCTGAGAGAGCCCATAGTCTGTCTATTGAATATGTCTCTCTCTAAATAAATCCATTGTTACCTATTACTTTGCCTCTTGCCGAATTCCTTCTGTGCTGAAATATAAGGAACCCGAGCTTCCTTAAGTCCTGAGACCAGGTGTGTGATCTTGATTAAAAGACAGTGGATTCAAGTCCCAACTTGGGTTTTGGCTGGGTTTGAGTCCCGTCTGAGTTGTACAGTTCCAGTAGGGCATGAGGAGGCAGGGCAAATTCCCACTGTGGGAGTCTAGCTAGGATGGCTTCCTGTCTTCATCAACATGGCAGAGGACTACTCTTTCCTGCTGGCAAAAATCAGAGCCCTGATCTTTGGTTGGTACATGATTCCCAGCCAAGGACTGCATTCTCAGTCCTCTTGCAGTGAAGCGCTCACAGCACTGGGTCTGGCCAGTGGGAAGTGAGTGGAAATGTATGCAACTTTCTGGGCATGCCCTTAAGGGGAGTGGGGGGCTTTGCCTTGCCCCTTGGCCTCTTCCCATGGGCTCTGCTGTCGTCAGGGGGGATGACCATCCTCCACCTTGCAGATGACAGCAGCATTTTGAGGAAGGCAGAGCAACAAGACTGCAGGAGTCTGGGCCTCCCTGAGCTGAACCACCATTCCGGCTCTTATGTGACTGAGTAACAGAGAAAGAAACCGCTCATGTTTAGGTCAAGAGGGCTTCTTTTACAATAAGCAAACGTATACTCTCATGAACACGGGGGAATCTTTTGATCGCAAGTAATAGAGAAATCAACCCAATAAAGAAAGTTACTTTTACCTGTTCCTTCTCAAAATCCCACTAAAACAACAGGAAAGGACTAAAGATAGGCTTAAACCCATATCAAAAAACAGGCTGGGAGAGAAGATGACAGTAACATAATTTAGGAGGCAGAAATCACACAGACCTGGGGCTCCACTTGGCAGTCCCAACAAAGTTGAATCTTAGGGTGTCAGTGGATAAAGGGAAAAAGAGGCAACTATGCCCTTAGGACTCCAGAACCTTGGACATCAGAGTGGTGTGTGCTACTGCAGGTTGGCAATAAGGTGGACTGGCAGCAAGAGGGCTGGCTGAAAGTCTATTTAGGAAGCAGGCAGGCCCCCAGCTAGTCCCCTCTGGCAGACTCCTGGAAGTTTCATTTTGGTGAGGTGAGGTCCCTGGGCCAGGAGGCACCCGGAGCTTCAAACTGAGAATGAGAGTCTCCTTACATGGGTTGAGACCCTCCATCTTCCTCATTGACAGGAACTGAGAATGCTGTAGCTAGCCTACAAAATCCAAAACGGAGGGAGGATTGGGAATCAGACCAGCCCAAGAAAAGAAATTGCTCATGTTCTGACATCTGGAAGGAGATGCCTGTTGAAAGGTTCATCCAGACCTCGTGCAGTCTCCAAGTTGACGAGAGCCACTCCTGTGGCAAAGCCTGCCATGGTGTTGCCAAATTCCTGACTCCTTGTCCGCTGATGCTGAAGAGACAGAAAAACATGATCCTAAAGGATACATGCACCTCAATGTTCATTGCAGCACTGTTTAAAAGTCAAGACATGGAAGCAACCTAAGTGTCCACTGACAGAGGAATGGATAAAGAAGATGTACACATACACTCAGCCATTAAAAATTATGAAATGATGTCATTTGCAGCAACATCAATGGACCTAGAGATTGTCACACTGAGTGAAATCAGACGGAGAAGGAGAGAGATCACGTGACATCCCTTATATGTGCAAACTGAAAAGAAAATACACAAATGAATTTATGTACAAAACAGACTCACAGAGAACAAACATGGTTGCCAGCAGGAAAGGTTGAGGGAAAGGGATAGTTAGGGAGTTTGGGATGGACGCATACACACTGCTATATTTAAAATGGATAGCCAACAAGGACTTACTGTATAGCACATGGAACTCTGCTCAAGGTTATATGGCAGCCTGGATAGCAGGGGAGTTTGCGGGAGAACGGATACATGTGTATGTATGGCTGAGACCTTTCACTGTTCACCTGAAACTATCACATTGCTAATCAGCTATATCTCAATTTTAAAAAAAAGAAATACGGAGATAGAGTTTGGAGGAAATCGAAAGATGGCTTTATTCCTCTACCAGGCAATGGGAGAACACAGCAGGCTGTCGCCTCAAGAGCTGTGCCCTCCTCCTATGTAGAGTTTAAATTTAAAGAAGTTATGTATAAAGAAAGCTGAGCACTGAAGAGTTGATGCTTTTGAACTGTGGTGTTGGAGAAAACTCTTGAGAGTCCCTTGGACTGCAAGGAGATCAAACTAGTCCATCCTAAAGGAAATGAACCTTGAATATTCATTGGAAGGACTGATGGCTGAAGCTGAAACTCCAATACTTTGGCCAACTGATGTGAAGAACTGACTCCCTGGAAAAGATCCTGATGCTGGGAAAGATTGAAGGCAGGAGAAGGGGACCACAGAGGATGAGATGGTTGGTTGAATGGCATCACTGACTCAATGGACATGAGTGTGAATAAACTCTGGGAGTTGGTGATGGACAGCGAGGCCTGGCGTGCTGCAGTCCATGGGGTTGCAAAGACTTGGACACGACTGAGTGACTGAACTGAACTGAACTGATGTAGCCTGGGTCTTGTGGTTTTAGGGTAAACGATTGGCTCAAAGTAATGAATGTCTTGCATTGTTCTTCTTGAATTATTTCAAAACAGTCACAGCTGGTGTCAGGCAGCCCAGTAATTGGATCCATTTATCTCTGGGTTATTGACCTGTGACCTTCTTTCTGAAATACAAACAGCTATAAGGGGTGATTTGCTATCAGATCAGATAAGAGAGTGCAAAGAAAGCAAATACCAAGTGCAGGATATAACTTACATCAGCTGTCCCCAGCCTTTATGGCACCAGGGATGGTTTACATGGAAGACAAGTTTTCCATGGGCCAATGGGGTGGGTGATGGTTTGGAGATGATTAAAGTGCATTACATTTATTGTGTACTTTATTTCTATTATTGTTACATCAGCTCCACCTCAGATCATCAAGCATTAGACCCCAGAGATTTGGGGACCCCGGGTTTACATAGTACCGGGGTGATAGGTTAGCTTTCTGAAGGACAGATTGAGTCAGACACTACAGATTAGTAACTATTAAAAGTGGGGCTGATTAACTCTTTCAGGCCTGTTTACGTTTCTCCTCTAGCCTGCTCCCTGTTCTCCTTACTTCCCTTGTTCTCAGGAGAGGAAAGAAACTTCTTTTCTATTGTTATTGCAATGATGCGACATCTGTGAAGGCTCAAACATGAAAGGGTTTGTGCTCAGTCATCCAACTCTTTGAACCCCTATGGACTGTAGCCCGACAGGCTTCTCTGCCCATGGGATTCTCCAGGCAAGAATACTGGAGTGGGTTGCCATGCCCTCCTCCAGGGGATCTTCCCAACTCAGGGATCAAACCCGTGTCTCTTATGTCTCTTGCATTCAGACAGACTCTTTACTGCTGAGACACCTGGGAAATCTGATATGGAAGGGAAGCGGATGTAAGTCCCTCCCCCAACCCTGGCGTCTCTGGCCCTCTCTCCTCTTTCCCCCCAGCCCTGGGGCACTCATCCTCATCCTCTGACAGAACCACAGCCTCACCACTGGCTCACCCATCCCCCGAGAGACTCGAGGAACCAAAGGGGCCCCATGGCTGGTCTGAGACTGTGGAAAAGGGAGGTGGGGGGAGGGTAGCGGGCCCAGGCAGGATACGGACTGAAGTGCCAAGACAACCATAGGATCTGCATTGGGGGAGGGAGGAAAGGGCTTCTGTTTCTTTGGAGCCCCACCCTCTGTCCTCCTGAGTCCCCCCAGCAATGTCCGAGACACCTCTGGGGCACCCTAAGCACCCCCATGTTCATGCATGCATGCTAAGTCGTCTCTGACTCTTTGAGACCCTATGGACTGCAACCCATCAGGCTCCTCTGATCACGGGATTCTGCAGGCAAGAATACTGGAGTGGGTTGGCATTTCCTCCTCCAGGGGATCTTCTGACTCAGAGACCAAACTCGGTGTCTCTTACCCCCAGAGCAATTCTAAAAGCACTGGGACAAGAGCAGCAGCAAACAACAGTAAAAATGTATTTACTCTGGTTAAGACACTGCGCGTGACGCATCACAGAAAATCCACACACTATTCCGAGAAAGGTCACACTGCCGCCCCTGTTTTTATAGACGATGTTGAAAGAACCTGTAAGACATGAACCCAAGTCCCTGACTCCGGCTGCTATTGAAGACGGGCTTCTTTCCATAACTCACATTTTCTTGGTGCATTATCTCCAGGAGATCTGGAGCCTTTACCTGGCTCGCTGCCCATCAGCTTTGTCCCTGCTGCCTGCTCAAGCAATCAGCTTGTGTTCAGGGAGATAAAATAGCTTTCATAATAACTCAAATAATTTCAAAGTGATGAAGAGACCTGAGGGTGGGGAGGGGTACACTTAAACAATTACAAGCCTTGTCCAGCCAGCCTCCGCCAGACTCTCTTGAGTGATTTTGGAAATAGGAATTTTCTAGCAGAAAAGGAAACTGAAAAGGAAAGGGAAACTGAAGTTGTGCCAGGCTTTCCCTGACAAGCTACAGAATTAGGGACTGTCCGCTGGTTTGCGTGATTGCCCTCAAGGGCCTTGACCCGTGGCTTTGTGCAGGGTAGCGTTTCCCAGATCTTGGCTCCCTGTCTGCCGATGAGGAAAGGAAATATGGAGATAGAGTTTGGAGGGAAAAGAAAAGAGCAGCTTTATTTATTTATTTATTTTTGAAGCGCTAAAGGGAAACACAGTTGGCTAGAGCCTCAAGAACTGTGCACGCCCTCTCTGGAAATAGGGAGAGGTTTACTATCATCATTCTTTCTCCTTTTGCAAGGTTTCGAAATGGCCACAGCATTTAGGCAATTGAGGAATTGGGTCTGGTGTCCCTAAACATATTGTCTCCTGACCTTTTTTTTCCCCCCTTGAAATGCAGAATGCTGCAAGAGAGTGTAGGGAGAGAAGAATGCCAGGGGCAGAATACAACTTATTTGAAGTCAGAGAGTAATTAGCTTTGTTTAGCTTTGTGAAGGGCAAGTCTAGCTACAAGTACTTGTTAGCATTAACAGTAACAGCTAAAGAATAACCAAGATTGTTTAACTCTTGAAGATCTGTTTAGCTGGTATGTGCTGGTATGTGACCTCTGGAGGTGGGGAGTTATCTCCCAAAACTAAAACCCGTCCCTGGCTGGGGGCTATTCTGGGTGGGGGGGAAACACCTGACACCTCCAGCCTGTCTTGTAGCCCCCAGGGGCAGGGCCTGGCAGTGGGGAGCAGCGGGCAGGCCCTGGGAGCCAGTGCTGGGGAGACCTGGACAAAGCTCCCACAGGATCTGTTGCTCTAGCGAAGTGGAGAGAGTGGTGAGCCAGGATTTATTCCGGGCCCTGCACGAGGTGACAGGGAGGAGGAGAGGGAGGGGCGAGGAGGGGGCTTCCCAGGTGGCTCAGTGATAAAGAATCCACCTGCCAATGCAGAAGACGAAGATTCGACCCCTGCGCCCCCCGCACAGAGTCTGGCATGACTGAGCACGCATGCACTGCCGCGCAAGAGGTCGATCTGATCAGGAGTTCAGCTGGGGGTTTGGAGTTCTTGTTCCTATGGCTGCCGTCTGTGACCCAGCAACTTCACATCTGGGTTCCCTGGCCTTCCCGCCTGGCGGCCAGGGCCAAGGGGTTCTCTGTGGCCCCAGCGGGTCTCAGTCTTTGCAGGCGCTGTGGACCTGGACTTGGGGGCGCTGTTTTCTGATTACCGTTCCCCTCCCCTGCTGCCCCAGTGGTGGGCGGAGCCTTACTATCCCAGTCCAGAAAGTTTAGCACCCCAATTTAAGGGGGAAAGGTTTTTTTTTTTCTCTCTCTTTTTCTTTCCCGTCTACAGTGATCTTCACCTGTGCTCTGCGGACTACAGTTTACTCTCCTTGCCCTTGCAGAATAAGGCTTTTGTTCCTAGGGGGTGGGGCTGCAGCTCCCCTCTGCCAGTCTTGCCTCAATGAGGGATGTTTTCCTTGGGTGTCCTCCTGCCTCCAGTCTTTCTTGGAAGCACCCAGTGTGTCGCTGGGAGAAGAACCTTCAGGCTGGCCTGAAGCATCCATCCTTGTGACTGTAGCTCCCCAGGACCCGCTGCACTTACACAGGCCTATCCTTGCCCTTGAGTCATCAGTTAAGGCTTTCAGCTGAACTTGCACCCCCCTGCACCGGCCTCAGCTCCCTCCTGTGGTCTGCCCAGGGTGGTCTCCAGGGCTCTCCTTGGAGGAACCTGACCTCCCTGAGAATTCAGGCCCATCTGGTGGGCCCCTCTTCAGCTCTTTCAGGGGTTCAAGGAAAGTTATGCTTTTGTAAGTTTTCTGGCTTTTTCTTATTGTTGGGGGGAGTAACACTCTCTCCAGCTTCCTGTGTCCTAAGCATCCCCTCCTTCTTCATAGGGTCAGGAGCAGCAGTTTTAGAACTGATTATCTCCTCCTTTAAAGAGACTCCAGAGAATGAGGCCTCTCTGGAAGGGAGAGCTCACTCTGGGTGGGAACAGAGTCTCAGGGGAGACCAAGAACTCTTGTCGCCAGGGGAGGAACTGGTAAACGCCAGTTCCCCTTCAATTTTCCAGACACAAAGCATAGGGACCACTCCTGACCACATCTCTTCCACTCGAGGTACCCACTGTAACACTTGGCACACGGCACTCTCCTTGTCCTGGTGGTCTGCTGGTCAGCCTCCCCACAGCATTCTGAGAAAGGCCAGTGCCCTGATCAACTCTGGATGTCCAGTGTCCATTAATGAGGAAGGGCAGAGGGATCTGGGGTCAGTGGCTCTATATGCATCCTGGATACCCCTCATCTCTGCCTACCTAGGAATCTCTGTCAACCCCACTATTGAGTGTGACCTCCTAAATGGCTCAGTGGTAAAGAATCCACCTACCAATTCAGGAGCCAATGGAGACGTGGGTTTGATCCCTGGGTGGGGAAGATCCCCTGGAGGAGAAAATAGCAGCCCACCCCTGTATTCTTGCTTGGGAAACCCTACGGACAGAGAGGCCTGATGGGCTTTAGTCCAGGCGGTTGCAAAGAATTGGATACAACTGAGCAACTAAGCACTCAAGCATCATTAAGTGAGTGGTAGACTGAGACCCACCGATGGCCCACGAATGGCCCTGGGTTATACAGCCCATGCTCTGTAAGATGGGGACCAACGAGAGCCTCCTAGCAAGTGATACTGTGCTTGATCAGCTGCCCACCCCCTTCTGCCCCCCACCAGAAGACAGGTTGGGAGTGTGGTGGTTCAGTCGCTAAGTCATGTCCGACTCTGTAACCCTATGGACTGTAGCCCACCAGGCTCCTCTGTCCACGGGATTTCCCAGGCAAGAACGCAGGAGTGGGTTGCTACATCCTTTTTTCCAGGGGATCTTCCTGACCCCAGGGATTGCACTCATGTCTCCCGCATTGGCAGGTGGATTCTTTACCACTGAGTCACCTGGGAAGCCCATCAGGTTAGGAGAATGGGGAAAAATCGAAACTTCCAGTTCACAACTCACACTCCCCTCCACCGCCCCCCGCCCAGGGGCTGTAAGGAGCGAAGACAGAGAGGTACATCTGCAGATGATCTTTATTTCTCATGCTTCTCTGGCTCGAGTGGAGGTTTTGGAGGCTCGACTTGGGGTACGTTTTCTCCTGGCTGCTCCCCTTCAGGTCTGGATCCACCTGGAGGAGGGGAAGGAGATGCCCTTTTGGCTCCTCCAAGCAAAGCCCCAAAAGCTGATCCAACGGAGCCCAGGAGGATGTTGGATGATGTGGAGAGTCCAGCTGCCCCTGTGGGACAGAAAGAGGGTGAGGTCAGGAAGGGTGCAATGGCTGGGACCCCCTCAGAAGGCCTGAGGCCCAGAGATCCCACGTGGATGCCTTCTCTAGGTCCTGAATCCCCCAGGGCTCTGCTTTGGGCAGAGGGAGCTAGAGGTGGCTGAGAGAGAGAAGGGGGTGAATTCATGGGAGAGTCAGCCACAGACCCCAAAAGCGACAGGTCCCACTGAGGCTCAGAGAGGGGAAGGGACCTGCCAAGGCCACTCAGGTGTCAGATTTGGGCAGGGCTAGACCCAGAGCCCACGCTTCCCTGGTGGCTCTGTGGTAAAGAAACTGCCAATGCAGGAGACGCGGGTTTGATTCCTGGGTTGGGAAGATCCACTGGAGAAGGAGATGGCAACCCACTCTGGCATTCTTGCCTGAGAAATTCCAAGGACAGAGGAGCCTGGTGGGCTACAGTCCATGGGGTCACAAAGAGCCGGTCATGACTTAGCGATTAAACAACAAAAACAAAGACCTAGAGCCCAGCTATCACAAACCCTGGGATCCCTCCCTTCTTCTCTTTCCCAAGACCCCCTCACCCCTCCACTCCACTCCTGCCTGCAAGGCTCACCCAGGACTCAGGGAGAACAGTGAGGGAGAGACGGAGAACCAGGGACATTGAGGACCACGAAACTGGAGGGGAGGGACCGGCCCTCCCGCAGGCTTAGCCTCGGGCAGACTCTTGTGCTGGTCGGACCCTCCCCGCCCCCTCTGTTCCCCCCGCCCCGCATCCGGCCCGGACCCTTACCCACGGACTGGAGAGTGGCCACCAGGCTGCCGGCGGCAACTCCGCCCCCATTGGCCACGGCGGCCGCTGACATCATCTTGGCCGCTAAGGAGGAGGCGGCGATTCCAGCCCCCGTGAAGCCCACAGCGCCCAGCACCGCGGGCACTGCCGCCACGGCCAGGGCTGCAGGGAGAGAGGAGCTTTGAGGAGTCGGGGACATGGGCTCAGGGGAGTGGACCCCCCTTTAGGGATCCTTGACAGTTTCTGGGGACTGTCTGCTGGGAGCAGATGCGAGACAGCCGCTTGGAGAAGGGTCCGAAGGTAAAGAAAAACGTGTGGGAGGGGAGTTGTGGAGCCAGCTAGGGACAGTAGTTTAGGGGAGGCACCTATTTGAGTCTTTAACTTGCTGTGTGACAACCGGGAAGTCACTACCCCTCCCTGGGCTTCAGGTCTGTGTGCGTGTGTATCAGTGTACTGCTACTGCGAAGTCACTTCAGTTGTGTCCAACTCTGTGCGACCCTGTAGACGGCAGCCCACCAGGCTCCCCCGTCCCTGGGATTCTCAGGCAAGAACACTGGAGTGGGTTGCCATTTCCTTCTCCAATGCATGAAAGTGAAAAGCGAAAGTGAAGTCGCTCAGTCGTCTATCAGTGTAGGGGTGAAATAAACCAATAAACCACTTCTGTTTTTAGCAGCAAATACCCTTTCAAATGAAATCTTCTCTACATGCTTTTTACATATAAGGACTAGAGGAGCAGCTACGTGGGGGAATCGCGGGGTCGTCTTCCTAGGGAATACCGCTCTCGGTCCCTAAGAGTCACCCCAGGGGCTCCGGGAGTGGAGGGGGCGGGGGGGCGGGGGGGCTCTCTGAGGCCTCCCATCCATCCCCGGGCCGGGCCAGGTGAAGGCCTGGTGATGCAGGGATGCAGGGACGCAGGGAAGTCACCTCCTCCGATCGCAGCGGCCGCCGCTCGTTCTTGAGAGAGAGGAGAGAGAGAGAGTTGGTTGAAGTATTGAGGGAAAGAAGCGAGTCCTCTGGCCCTTGGTGGGTGGGGGTCTGGGAGGGCCGCCCCCTGCCCAGGACGTCCCCTGATGGGAAGGAGAAACTCACTTATCATGGTGACGCCCTCTTCGCAGCAGCTGAGCTCAGGAAGTGACTAAGCTCCAGGAGGTGCTGTGATTGTCCGAAGAACCAATGGGGACGCGGCTGGCCCCTCGCAGCATCTCTGCCCCAATTAGACGCAGGAAAGTATTTTCTGCTCGCCTGTTCGCCCGCCCCCACCAGCTTCCCATCCCTACGCCGGGGTCTTATTCGCCCGCTCCCACCTTCACCCCACTGGTCCTTCTCTTCACCAGCCCCTCTCCTCCGGCTCTCTTCTACCCACCGGTGGTTGCCCCCCCCGCCCCCAGCTCGAATGGGTTTCTCTCTTGTTTGGTGGCTCCACCAAAAGGAAAAGAACCTTAAAACACCCAAAAGACGCTGCAAGTGGACCGGGGTTCCAAGTGTAACATTTTGCCCCCTGATGACAGAAGAGTTGTTCGCGGCAAAACACACACACACACACACACACACACACACACACACACACAATACAGAACGCAGGGAGAAAATTTAATTCACTTCCAGAGGGAGATACTGGGTGATCTTAGTGCATTTCCTTCCAGTCTGTCTCGCCGAGACCACCCCCTCTCCATCACTCTCAGAACGTGTAACCTCACTTCCAAGTTCCAATCACACTTGCGTGCTACTTTGCAAATTACTTATTTAATCTACCGTTTATATTTCCCCAAGCTGTTTAATGGGCTTCCTTGGTAGCTCAGCTAGTAAAGAATCCGCCTGCAATGCAGGAGACCCCGATTCGATTCCTGGATGGGGAAGATCCCCTGCAGAAGGGATAGGCTACCCACTCCAGTGTTCATGGGCTTCCCTGGTAGTTCAGAGGGTAAACAATCCGCCTGCAATGTGGGAGACCCAAGTTCCATCCCTGGGTTGCGAAGATCCCCTGGAGGAGGGCATAGCAACCCACTCCAGTCTCCTTGCCTGGAAAATCCCCATGGACAGAGGAGCCTGGCGGGCTACTGCCCGTGGGGTCACAAAAAGACACGACTGAGGGACTAAGCACAAGTTGTTTGATATTCTTCAACCGGATTTTTTTTTAAGTTATTTTTATTGAGGTGTAATTTACACGGAGTAAAACTCAATGAGGGGCGGGGGGCAGTGTGTTACATGGGACATGCCAGGATTAAAATCCCTGACCAAGGATGGAGCCTGAGACTCCTGCAGTGAAAGGGTGGAATCTTAACCACGAGAGTGCCGGGGAAACCCCCAGACTCAACTTTTGAGTGTGTATTTTTATGAGTTTGGACAAACCTTTACAGTTGTGCAACCACCAGCTCAGATACAGAACGTTTTCATCACCAATCCCCCTAGCCCCCAGTTCTCTCATGGTTATTTGTAATCAACTTCTCCCTGACCCCAGCCCCTGGCCACTTCTGATGTGTTTTCTGTCCCTACGCATTTGGCTTTTTTTCAGAATTCAATGTGATTTTTCACTTGTCATCAGACATTCTGTCCTGGGGGTAAGCTATAGTTCGAAGCATCGGCCCTGCCCCACACCACCTTTAAGGATTTAAATTTTTGCTCTATAGCTTATCCTGGCTTGAAGTGCTTATGTCATGGTGCTCAAGTATTGTCTGATAATATAGTCCTGGAGGAGGAATTGCTGGGTCAGAAACTATACATTTCTTGTGGCACTTGATAGTTTCTTGTTAGGTTATATTCCAAAAGTGTTGCTTCAGTTTATACTCCCTCTAAAAGTATAGGAGGGGATCTATTTTTCTCTACTCCTAACCAACAATTAGCTTTGTCATTAAAACAAAACAAAAAAAAAAAACACTTTCTGATGAAAGATGAAAAAAATGACAACATTTTAATTTAAATTTCTTTTTTACTGCTAATCAGGCTAAATTATTTTTTTTAATTAATTAATTAGTTTGTTTTTGGCTGCTCTGGTCTTCCTTGCTGCTTGAGGGCTTTCTCTAGTTGCAGGGGACAGACTTCTCATTGCAAGGGCCTCTCCCGTTGCAGAGCACAGGCTCTAGGGCATTTGGGCTCAGTCACTGTGGCCCATGGGCTTAGTTGCCCTGTGGCATATGGGATCTTCCAGGATCAGGGATCAAACCTGTGTCCCCTGCATTGGAAGGATAATTCTTAACCATTAAACCATCAGGGAAACCCCAGGCTAAACTACCTCTATGTTACTTAGGCTTATGCAATCTTATTTGTGAATAAGGTCTGGTATTCTCGGGTGTTTCTTCCATGGATGTGTTACATTTTTTCCTTACAGATATAGGAATTTATTTATATTTAGCTATCTTAATTCTTTCTTATAGATGTTGCAAAATTTTGTTTCCATTTCATCATTGTCTTTTTCTTCAAGGGGGTAGGGGGACTTTTTTAACACAGAAAAGTTTTTAATATTTATGCTAATATGCCAATACTTTAATTTATTATTATTATTTTTGTACGTCTAAAAAAATAGCTGTTCCTGCTAGGTTTCAGATACATCATCACCTGTATTTTGAAGGAGTGGGGGTGGCGGTTCTTTTGTGGCTTCACTTTTTAATCCATCTGGAATTTAGTTTGTACATATAGGGTGTTTTACATATCTTTGTATGTCTTAGCCAATGAGCTCAGATATAAACACCATTTATTAAACTCCAACATCATTTATTAAATCATCTTCCATTTCCTCTTTGATTTGAAGTTCTAACCTTATACTCAAAATACATATACTTGTGTATAAACCAGTGTATCTGTTTTGGAATATTCTATTCTGTCCTAATGAGAATCTCTTCTAGCAACAATGTAACACCATTTTAATGTTTATACACTTAATATTTGATTTCATGTCTGTGACCATTTTCATTTAGGTTTAAAACACTTCTGATTCTTCCTACTGATTAGTTCTTCAGATGAAATTTACAAATATCTTTTTCAATTTCAGAAAATTTTTTTTTTGCTATTTTGATGGAAATTGAGCTAATTCTTAAAATAAATATTCAGGGAGAAATATTTTTACAAAAGCAATTTTTTTATCCAGTAAAACGATAAGTCTTTCTACTTATTCTTTTTCCATATTCCTGGGTAAAATTTTGTTGTTGTTTTTGTATGCCTGTGTGCGTGCTAAGTCAATTCAATTGTGTCTGACTCTTTGCGACCCTAAGGACTGTGACCTGCAAGGTTCCTCTGTCCATGGGATTCTCCAGGCAAGAATACTGGAGTGGGTTGCTGTGCCCTCCTCCAGGGGATCTTCCCTACCAAGGGATCACACTCTCGTCTCTTACTTCTCCACACTGGCAGGCGGGTTCTTTACCACTATAAGGACTACATATTTTAAAATAAACTTTATTTTCAAAGAAAAAATTGCAAAGATAGTACAGAGAGTTCATATATATCCTGCACCCAGTTTTCCCTATTATTAATGTCTTATATTAGTAGGATACACTTGTTACAAGGAATGAACCAATGTTGGCATGTTATTATCAAAATCATATTTTATTCAGATTTTCTTATTTTTAACCTAACATCCTTCTGTTCCAGGATCCAGTCCAGAATATCACATGACATTTAGTCTTCATGTCTACTTAGGTATTTCTTTGCTGTGACAGTTTCTCATGCTTTCCTTGCTTTTGTTGACCTTAATGTTGAGCAGTACTGTTCAGGTATTTTGGAGAATGTTCCCTCACTGGATTTTGTCTGAAATTCCCCCCATGATTAGATAAAAGTCTCATGGAGGAAGATCACAGAGGTAAATTGCCATTCTCATCACAGCGTGTCAAAAGTACATGCTATCAACTTACAACTGTTGGTGTTGATGGTAGACATTTTCACATATTGTGGTGTGGGGAAGTCATTTGGCTTATATGTGATTTGGCTGCAACATTATGATAGCTAGAATGACTTGTCTTATGACCTGTCAAATATCTGTGGTGCATCTGCTTCAAGTACCACAAAAGAATGCAATTCCCAGGTTGTTTAGAATGTCCATTTTGGAGATAAGGATAGATGCTTTCCCCCTTCCCGTGACATCAACACAAGACAAGATTCCTTCACTAGATAGCAAGGTCATGTGTATGTGATTGTGGATGCGGTTTCAGTCACATTCCTGCATCACTGAGAACTTAAATTGTCTGAAGTATATCAATCTGAAGGACCCTACCAGCCATTCTCAAAATAGTATCTGCTAGTGCCAGCTGCCACCTTATGGTCTCAAGGTCTTTCCTGGTAACCATGAAACCATTTTGGATCCCAGGCAATTCTTGCTTAAGAAGGACCCTTCTTACCAACTGTGCTGAGGGCACCCAGAAAACTCACAAAGGGAGGCAAAGTTGGAGCCAGGCATTCAACTTCTGGATTTGCTGTCAGGGGGATGAACCATGCTTTTCTCTATGGTCAAAGCTTGCTGGCCTTTAGCAAAGGACCAACATACCCAGAGATGCAGATCTTGAGCAAAAAAAGAAGGATAAAAAGGGTCCAACTGATGAGTGATGACTTCAGCCCCAGTGAATGTTGTGGTTGGAGGGGGTGAAGGTAAGAGAGTCTGGGAGCCCAGCCCATCCACTGGTCAGCTGGGGAGACAGAAGCCCATAGATGGGGACGCCTGCCTGGGTCACTCTGCTTGTTGTGGACAGTGCCGGGGGGCCAGGGTAATGGCGTCTCAATTTTGGTCTCAAAAATTTCCCTCTGCTTCACCTCTTTGCCTTTTCATAGGCCAGATCTTGTGTGACTTTTTTTTTTGTCTGCATCACAAGGCTTACAGAATCTGAATTCCCAGACCAAGATTGAACTCATGCCCTTTGCAGTGGAAGTGCATAGTCCAAACCACTGGACCACCAGGGAATCCTTTTGTGTGACTTTTCTTAAGCAGGACAAGGGGCTCTGGATGAAAACAGGTGAGAGGACTTCTCTGGTGGTACAGAGGATAAGAATCCACCCACCAATGCAGAAGACACAAGTTCGATCCTTGGTCTAGGGAGATGCCGCATGCCACGGAACAACTAAGCCTGCGCACCACAGTTACCGAGCCCACCCTCTAGAACCCTTGAGCCACAGCTACTGAGCCCATGAGCTGCAAGTACTGAAACCCGTGCACCTAAAGCCTGTGCTCTGCAACTAGAGAAGCCCCCAGAAGAAGCCTCCACAATGTAATGAAGGGCAGCCCGCACTTGCTGCACTAGAGAAAGTCGAGAGGGCAGTGAGGATGCAGTGCAACCAAAACAAAAAGTAAATGAATGATTTTCAAAAAGAAGCATTAATCCAGCGCTATGTATCTTTGGTAAACATTTAAAAATACTTTGTAATGATCTCTATTGTCTTGAAATGGAATTCATAGGTAATGCCATCTTGTTGCTAAGGCATTTCAGTCGTGTCCGACTCTGTGTGACCCTATAGAAGGCAGCCCACCAGGCTCCCCCATCCCTGGGATTCTCCAGGCAAAAACACTGGAGTGGGTTGCCATTTCCTTCTCCAATGCATGAAAGTGAAAAGTGAAAGGGAAGTCGCTTAGTCGTGTCTGACTCTTAGCGACCCCGTGGACTGCAGCCTACCAGGCTCCTCCGTCCATGGGATTTTCCAGGCAAGAGTACTGGAGTGGGATGCCATCGCCTTCTCCAGTAACGCCATCTGCTGCTGCTGCAGCTAAGTCGCTTCAGTCGTGTCCGACTCTGTGCGACCCCCTAGACAGCAGCCCACCAGGCTTATCCATCCCTGGGATTCTCCAGGCAAGAACACTGGAGTGGGTTGCCATTTCCTTCTCCAATGCATGAAAGTGAAAAGTGAAAGTGAAGTCGCTCAGTCGTGTCCGACTCTATCGACCCCACGGACCGCAGCCCACCAGGCTCCTCCGTCCAGGGGATTTTCCAGGCAGGAGTACTGGAGTGGGGTGCCGTTGCCTTCTCCGCTCCAGGCATCTAGCTACACACAAAAAACATGCCAACAATTTCCCAGGATGTCCCCTAGGTGGCAGTACCATCCCAGTTAAAAACTAACATTTAAGACAGTTAAAAAACCTGGAATGCTTATAACTATTTAAAAATGAAATAAAATTAATAAAACCAATGATATTAATATTTTAGGCATTCTCTTAAGAATAATTTGTGCATATTGAACATTTAACTTATGCATAAGAATGTGGTATATGTGCCATTTGAGTTATGATCCCAATTTTGATGGTATACTTTGGCAAGAGGTTTCATCTTGTGATTATAAAGATGAAAAATATTATATTTAAAACCAATTTTATAAGGAAAACTTAAAGTTCAAAATTGTATAAGATAGACCATGTGCTGGGCCATAAAGCAAATCAATAAATTTCCAAAGACTGTGCACAGAGCACATTATCTGACCACAAAAGTGTTAAATTAGGACAGAGGAGCCTGTAGGCTGCAGTCCATGGGGTCACTAAGAGTCGGGCACGACTGAGCAACTTCCCTTTTGCTTTTCACTTTCATGTATTGGAGAAGGAAATGGCAACCCACTCCAGTATTCTTGCCCGGAGAATCCCAGGGACGGGGGAGCCTAGCGGGCTGCTGTCTATGAGGTCGCACAGAGTCGGACATGACTGAAGCCACTTAG
This sequence comes from Bos mutus, assembly GCF_027580195.1. Lineage (NCBI taxonomy): Eukaryota > Metazoa > Chordata > Mammalia > Artiodactyla > Bovidae > Bos > Bos mutus. The sequence goes on from NC_091637.1 coordinate 57,919,562, forward strand.
CAGCAGCAGCAGTAGCAACAATAAGATATTTAGAAATTTCTCAAATATATGGAAAAGAACAGCATAATTGTAAGTAATCCATAGGACAGATTAAAAAGTCACAAGTGAAATTAGAAAATATTTTTAGTTGATTAGATAAAACACTAAAATTTGTGGGACACAATTAATTAGTACCTAGAAATATTTTTTGTACAGTTTTAAATGTTCATATTAGAAAAAAGATTTAAAATAAATTAGCTAAGTTTCCAAATTAAGAGGAGCAAATTAAACCCAAAGTAAGTAGAAGGAAAGACATATAACAGAAACTAATGAAACAGAAAGCACACAATAGGGAAAAAACGCACAAACTCAACCTTTTTATAGTAAAACATTAGAAAAAAATATATCCAGTTTTCCTTGATCAAGAAAACAATGAGAGAAAACAAAAACTACCATCATAAAGAATGAAAGGATAGTTATCACAGTGAAAGGATAAGAAGGAACTATAACCAACTTTATGTCTGTACACGTGATAATATAAATAAATGGATGCATTCCTTGAGAAATAACAAACTGACCCAAGAAGAGATAGAAAACCTGAAAGACTCTGTGTGTGTGTGTGTGCACGCACGCTCACGTATTAGTCGCTCAGTTGTGTCTGACTCTTTGCAACCCCAAAGACTGTAGCCTGACAGGCTCCTCTGTCCATGGGATTCTCCAGGCAAGAATACTGGAGTGGCTTGTCATTTGCTTCTCCAGAGGATTTTCCTGACCCAGGGATCAAACCCTGGTCTCTTGCATTGCAGGCAGATGCTTTACCATTTGAGCTTCAGGGATAGGGGGAAAGATTCTCTATACTGAATTAACTTAATATGTAATTTAAATTATTCCCAGAAAAAATTCCAAGCCCAGATAGCTTCAGTGATGAAGTCTATCAGATATTTAAAGGGAGAAAAGCTACCAAGTTTATACAAACTTTTTCAGAAAATGGAAAAGAGAAATTTTCCATAACTCACTCTGTGACGTCAATATAGCCTTATTATCAACATTTAACAAAAGCATTGCAGAAAAAGAAAACTATAGAGCAATATCCCTTAAAAATTTGGATGCAAGTAACTTGAACAAAATATTAGCAAATTAAATCTACCAATATATAAAAGAGACAATGTCATGAAGTAGTGAAGTTTATCCTGGCAAATAAGCCTAGCCCAATATTTGAAAATGAGTTAAGTAACTTCCCACATGTACAGAAATAGAGGAAAAAATAATCATATTCTTATCTAGTAGATGCTTTGATTAAAAATTCTAAACAATTTAGAAATAAAAAGAAACTTTGGCAATCTTGTTTTCTATGGAAAAAAAATCAACAACAAACATCATTCTTAATCCTGCTATATTGAGTGCATTCCCATTTCTGTTGGGAGGAGGCAGGATGCCCACTCTCACCACCTCTGTTTGGTATTTCCCTGGACATCCTAACCTGTGGAGTGAAGAAAGTGGGGAGGGGGAGGAGGAAGTAAGGCATGAAGACTGGAAAGGAAAAAGTAAAAACCTTTTTCATGTACAACATGATTGTTTATGTAGTGAGTCCTAAGGAATCCGCAAAAAACTGCTAGAAGCAACTTAAAATATTGCAAAAATCAATTGTATTTATAAATACTACCAACTAAACTAAAAGTGACACAGCATCAAAGCATCTTCCAAATGACACCTGCAATATCATCAAAACCGTACAATACTTAGGAATATATTATCAAAACATATGCATGATGTGTACAGTGAGACTAGAAAACATTGCTGAGAGGAATGCAAGGGAACCTGAAAAATGGAAAGGCAAACCATAGCATGGGTTGGAAGGCTGGATGTTAAGCTGTCGATGCTCCACAAATTGACCTATAGATTCAATGTGATCCACTAATGCCTCTCCCAGGTTTTTGCTCAAGAGAAATGAAGATATACATCACACTTCTGGACTTGTACAGAGAGGCCAAAACAACTTTATTCAGAATAGCCCCGTGTGAAAAGAATCCAAGATGTACAGTAACAAGTGAATTATACGAGCAGTCCTTGTTCATTGAACTTTTAAACATTATTAGATATGCAAAGTGGAAAAAATTAAAGCCCTCTGTCTCCTATCACTAACCTCTGTTGATGCTTTCAGGTTCAGAGCTTTGCCACTTTGCCTGGTATGTAGTCCTTGGCTTCCCTGGTGGCTCAGCAGTAAAAAAAAAAAAAAAAAAAAATCTGCCTGACAGTGCTGGAGATGTGAGTTCAATCCCTGGTTCGGAACGTTCCTTTGGAGAAGGAAATGGCAACCCACTCCAGTATTCTTGCCTGGAGAATTAGTTAGACAGCTGAGCCTGGTGGGCTACAGTCCACGGGGTCACAAAGAGTCTGACACGACTGAGCAACTAAATGACAATATGTAGTCCTTAGGGCTGTCTCCAGCTAAGGCCTCCTGCCACAGCTCTTCTGGAAATTCTATTGGGGTTGAGCCAATCCTCCAAGTCATAATAAAGGGACTAAATTTGCCTGAGATGTGTCATGCTTCAGGAGACGTGGCATCGCTGGGCACCAGGCCAAGAATTCCGAGTCTCTGCCAGCTTTGCAGACTGACTATCTACAGCTAACCCGTTCGGGTCTGCTGCCGTGGAGTTCTGAGGACCAGCCTTGGGGAGAATTAGATTCCCTGCTTTGTGCGCCCTCTTGTGGCAGCACCTTAAACCGAAGCACAGTTGCAAGTGAGCTGGATACCACACATACAGCATCCAACTTGAGATGGAGATTCATTTCGTGGGCTGGATCAAACTTAATCATGGATCATAAACTGGAAAAGCTGCAAGGCTAGTTCCCTCTCTTGGAGCAAACTTTTGTATTCGGCAAGGAGAGATCTCTTTATAGAAGAGGTTTTCCAGCGCCTTCTTTTTTTGGACGTCTCCCCGACTGTCACTTACAGCATTAAATGTTGTTTCTTTCCCATTCACAGGGTGGGCTCCTGGTATGCATGTTCGCGAACATGACCTCCCTTCCCAGACCACAGTGATCGGATCAGGGCTGGGCTCTTGGCAAATCTGGACCAACCAGGGATCTTACCCTGGAAATTTGCAAAGAAAGTGACACAGAGACACTAACTGAGTAAGTAGGTGTATAATAAAGGACATGAGAGTTTTAGGGTAGCTGCTTCCTTGGTTCTTCTCTGCCATCTCCATGAGGACTGAGCAGGAGAGAAAGCTGATCCATTGATAAGGAGTAACAGGGCAAATGTACAGAAAGAAGCCAGAGTGAGGATGTAGAGAGGCCCCTCTGTGTTCGCAACTTTAGGCCCCACTGATGTCTGGCTGGGAGAAGGCAATGGCACCCCACTCCAGTGCTCTTGCCTGGAAAATCTCATGGACAGAGGAGCCTGGTAGACTGCAGTCCACGGGGTCGCTAAGAGTCGGACATGACAGCGATTTCATTTTCACTTTTCACTTTCATACGTTGGAGAGGGAAATGGCAACCCACTCCAGTGATCTTGCCTGGAGAATCCCAGGGATGGCAGAGCCTGTTGGGCTGCCGTCTCTGGGGTTGCACAGAGTTGGACACGACTGAAGTGACTTAGCAGCAGCAGCGGCAGATGTCTGGCTGTATCCAGCTTTCAGGCTCTAAGATGCTCCTAGACCTTCTTATTTATGCTTCCCTAGATCTTAAGCTGTCTGAAGTCCTACCACATCCCTCTAGGTGCTGGCCTCTACTGCTATTCAATCATTCTCCCATTTGTTCAATCATTTAGCAAATAACGATTGACCATTTGTATGTATCAAGTATTGCTATAGAACTTGGGGGAAAAACATAAACAAAAAGAAAAATGTGCTCTCATCTCTCTCACAGAGAGAACAGCAAGTGCAAAGGTCCTGAGGTAGGAGGTGTTTGAAGAGCAGCAGGGAAGCAAGTATGACGAGAGGAGTGAGTGAGGATGGAGATGAGGTCAGAGCTGTGGAGGGAGCGTGCGGTGGGGGAGGCTGTGTGTCTATGTGTGTGGAGGTACCCCAGTGCCTTGTGGGCATTTGAAAGGACTTTGATTCTTGCTCTGAGTTAGACAGGAAACAATCAGAGGGGCTAAAGTATGGAAAACTAGGTAGGGTTCAATCCCTGGATTGGGAAGATCCCCTGGAGGAGAAAGTGGCACCCCACTCCAGTATTCTTGGCTGGGAAATCCCATGGACCGAGGAGCCTGGCAGGCTACACTCCATGGGGTAGCAAAGAGTCGGACATGACTTAGCAACTGAGCGCGTGATTCTAGCACACTTTTTAAAGGTTATGTGTAATCAAACATTGGTGTTCATTTCAGAGTCTGGGAAGATCCATTCACAATGATGAAACTGCTAAAGCATCCCAGGGCAGGTGGCGAACACTCCCTGGAGGGTGCAGGTCTGGGTCCTTGGCAGCAATTGGGATGCATTTGTAGGAAGAATGGGGGCTTAGAGAGGCTGGGCTTGGGTTCTGGCTTCTTGACATCCTCAGGTCTTTGTCTATTTGATTTATTCTCTTGGAAGAATTTCCATCTCTCTTCTCCCAAAAGACTGGGAACTGAAAGGTGGGCTGGGCCTCGTCTCCTCCTGCTTGGGAGAAGGGACCCATCACCCGGCCCAGATCTCTCTCAATAGACAAAACTGTGGGGCAAGGGGGAGGGGAGGCCTGCAGTGAGCGAGACAGATCAGGGACCCCCCTGGTCTTTGTGTTTTAAACAATTGGGAATCTTTCTCAAATTCACAGTAAAAATCCTTTCTCTTATTTCATGGACACACAGGGTCTTCCCAGTGGTTCTTTCTTTGTCCCATTTTTGATAGGCATCTGTACTGAGAAGCAATGTCTTTTTTAATATAATTTTATTTATTTATTCATTTTTGGCCGTGCCGGTTCTTTGTTGCCGTGAGGGCTTTTCTCTGGTTGCAGAGAGATGGGGGCTACTCTTCATTTCGGTGCATGAGCGTCTCAGTGAGGTGGCTTCTCCCACTGGGGACATGGGCTCTGGGATGCACAAGTTGAAGTTCCCAGCCTCTAGAGCTCGGGCTCAGTAGTTGGGCCACACGGGCTTAGTTGCTCCAAGGCATGTGGAATCTTTCCAGACCAGGGATCGAACCCATGTCTCCTGCATTAGCAGGTGGATTCTCTACTGCTGAGCCACGAAGGAAGCCTGAAACAGTGTTTAAATATAAGAAAAACTGCAGTCCAAGTGCCATGATAAATGACAACAGAGGCTGGAGCGGACGGGGCTGCCCAGAGAGCTGCCGTCCTATCCAAGGGAGGGTCAGATTTGAGCTGCTGCCCTATGGGATGGGGGTCCAAGAAGGCCAGATCATCTGAATTTTGAAGACAAGTAAAGTCTCCGGAGAGTCTTCCATTGAGCCAGCATCAGCCTCCAAAACAACAGCCACATCCTGGTCATCCCAGCCTTGGGCAGATCTGGCCTGCAGGTCACCAAACCTGGGCCCCAGGCCTCTGGAGAAGGGCTTTCCTCCCCCAGTGTTAGTTTTGCCCCTTGATGCTCAGTTGGAGCCAGGTCTGTGTTGCCCCTGGAATGACCCACCTCCATCTCTTTTGCATGGGAGGGGACTAGCTTATTTTAGAGTTGCCTTGGTCTGTTTCTTGCCATCCTAGAGAATGAGTCAGAGTGCTCGTTGGTCTATGGGACAAACTCTCATTGCCTCAAAGTGAAGTTAATGGAGTCGTATCAAGGTTCAGTTCAGTTCAGTTCAGTCGCTCAGTTGTGTCTGACTCTTTGCAACTCCATGAACTGCAGCATGCCAGGCCTCCCTGTCCATCACCAACTCCTGGAGTTTACCCAAACTCATGTCCATTGAGTCAGTGATGCCATCCAACCATCTCATCCTCTGTCGTCCCCTTCTCCTCCTGCCCTCAGTCTTTCCCAGCATCAGGGTCTTTTCAAATCAGTCAGCTCTTCACATCAGGTGGCCAAAGTATTGGAGTTTCAGCTTTAGCATCAGTCCTTCCAAAGAAATCCCAGGGCCGATCTCCTTTAGAATGGACTGGTTGGATCTCCTTGCAGTCCAAGGGACTCTCAAGAGTTCTCCAACACCACAATTCAAAAGCGTCAGTTCTTCTGTGCTCAGATTTCTTTATAGTCCAACTCTCACATCCATACATGACCACTGGAAAAACCATAGCCTTGACTAGATGGACCTTTGTTGGCAAAGTAATGTCTCTGCTTTTCAATATGCTGTCTAGGTTGGTCATAACTTTCCTTCCAAGGAATAAGTGTCTTTTAATTTCATGGCTGCAGTCACCATCTGCAGTGATTTTGGAGCCCCCCAAAATAAAGTCTGACACTGTTTCCACTGTTTCCCCATCTATTTGCCATGAAGTGATGGGACTGGATGCCATGATCTTCGTTTTCTGAATGTTGAGCTTTAAGCCAACTTTTTCACTCTCCTCTTTCACTTTCATCAAGAGGCTCTTTTGTTCTTCACTTTCTGCCATAAGGGTGGTGTCATCTGCATATCTGAGGTTATTGATATTTCTCCAAGAAGTCTTGATTCCAGCTTGTATTTCCTCTAGCCCAGCATTTCTCATGATGTACTCTGCATATAAGTTAAATAATCAGGGTGACAATATACAGCTTTGACATACTCCTTTTCCTATTTGGAACCAGTCTGTTGTTCTATGTCCAGTTGTAACTGTTGCTTCCTGACCTGCATACAGGTTTCTCAAGAGGCAGGTCAGGTGTTCTGGTATTCCCATCTCTTTCAGAATTTTCCACAGTTTATTGTGATCCACACAGTCAAAGGCTTTGGCATAGTCAATAAAGCAGAAACAGATGTTTTTCTGGAACTCTCTTGCTTTTTCCATGATCCAGCGGATGTTGGCAATTTGATCTCTGCTTCCTCTGCCTTTTCTAAAACCAGCGTGAACATCTGGAAGTTCACGGTTCATGTATTGCCAAAGCCTGGCTTGGATAATTTTGAGCATTACTTTACTAGCGTGTGAGATGAGTGCAATTGTGCAGTAGTTTGAGCATTCTTTGACATTGCCTTTCTTTGGGATTGGAATGAAAACTGACTTTTTCCAGTCCTGTGGCCACTGCTGAGTTTTCCAAATTTGCTGACTTATTGAGTGCAGCACTTTCACACCATCATCTTTTAGGATTTGAAATAGCTCAACTGGAATTCCATCACCTCCACTAGCTTTGTTCATAGTGATGCTTTTTAAGGCCCACTTGACTTCACATTCCAGGATGTCTGGCTCTAGCTGAGTGATCACACCATCATGAGTATCTGGGTTGTAAAGATCTTTTTTGTATAGTTCTTCTGTGTATTCTTGCCACCTCTTCTTAATATCTTCTGCTTCTGTCAGGTCCATACCATTTCTGTCCTTTATTAAGTCCATCTTTGCATGAAAAGTTCCCTTAATTTTCTTGAAGAGATCTCTAGTCTTTCCCATTCTATTGCTTTCCTCTATTTCTTTTCATTGATTTCTGTATTAAGGTGGGGTTTATTTATTCACTCAGTAAATATTTATTTACATTTCCTACATGTCAAACATTGTTTATCCTCAAAGAGACGTTAACAGAAGCCTCTGTCAGGAGCCTGTCCCTGAGGAGCAGGTGCAAAACCAGGCAGGTGATCTGACTATTCAGTGATGCCCTCTTTTCCCACTTTTTCAATCTATTAAAGATGCTGTTGCTAGAAAGTTAATCCCAAGACACAAGTCTTTGTTTGCATAACATTGGAACCATTCTTCAAGTGTTTGTAATCTCACTACTTAACAACTTCAGTTCAATCGCTCAGTTGTTTAGGAAGGAGTTTCATAATTTTTTTTAAAGTCAGATCAATTCTTCCTACTCTTTGTGACCCTATGGACTATACAGTCCATGGAATTCTCCAGGCCAGAATACTGAAGTGGGTAGCCTTTCCCTTCTCCAGGGGTTCTTTCCAACCCAGGGATCAAACCCAGGTCTCCCGTATTGCAGGCGGATTGTTTACCAGCTGAACCACAAGGGGAGCCCAAGAATACTGGCGTCGGTAGCCTATCCCTTCTCCAGAGGATCTTCCTGACCCAGGAATCGAACCGGGGTCTCCTGCATTGCAGGCGGATTCTTTACCAACTGAGCTATCACGGGAGTCCACGTAACAACTTACCATGATGCTTTAAAAGTCTTGTTACTTGATGTCCAGCACTTGCACAGTGAGACCGTGCTCTCTGGAAAAAAATTATGAAACTCCTTTCTACCAGTTCTGCCAGGTGATCTTTATACACATCCGGAACCAGCTTTAACTGAAGGAGTCCCACAGTGCTCTATTGTACAAAATAAAACAGAGGCCACTCCTTAGGGTGAGACACTTTTTCACTTTATTTTACAAAGTGACACTGGTTTTTAACATTATATATGTTTCATGTGAACAATATTGTGTTTCTACTTCTGTATGTTTTACAGTGTGCTCACCACCAAAAGTCAGTTTCCATCCATCACTATACAGTCGATCACCCTCCTCTCCCTCCCTTCTGAGAACCACTATCTGGTCTCTGGACATATGTATCTGTTTTTGTTTGATTTGGTTTGTTCACTTGGTTGGTTTTTTATCGTTCACATGAGTCCAATCGTATGGTATTTACTCTTTCTCAGTTTGACTTATTTCACTTAGCATAATACCCTCAAGATCCATCCATATTGTTGCAAATGGCAAGATTTCATCTTTTTATACCTGATGGTATTCTATTCTATATATACATACCATGTCTTCTTGGCTTCCCAGGTGGATCTAGTGGTAAAGAACCTGCCTGCCAATGTAGGAGATGCAGGAGACACAGTTTTGATCAGGAAGATCCTCTGGAGGAGAAAGGGGCAACCCACTCCAGTATTCTTGCCTGGGAAATCCTATGGACAGAGCAGCCTGGTGGGGTACAGTCCAGTGGGGTCACAAGAGTTGGACATGACTGAGTGACTGAACACACACATGAACACACATATCTTCTTCAACTGTCCATCCCTCAATGGACACTTAGGTTACTTCCATGTCTTTGCTATTGCAAATAATGCTGCAGTGAACATAGGCGTGCATGTATGACTTCAAATTAAAGTTTTTGTATTTGGATAAATACCCAGAAGTGAGATAGCTGGATCATATGGTTCTACTCTGGATTTTTGAGGAATTTTCACACTTTTCCAGAATGACTACCCCAATTTATATTCTCATCAACAGTGCATATGGGATCCCTTTTCTCTACATCATTGCCCAAACTTGTTATTTCTTGTCATTTTGTTTGTTTGTTTTTTGGCCATGCCACATGCATGCAGGATACCAGTTATCCAACCAGGGACTGGACCCGTGCCCCTGCACTGGGAGCACAGAGTCCTAACCACTGGACCACCAGGGAAGTCCCTCTTGTCTTTTTAGTAACAGCCATTTTGACAGGCATGAGATGATATCAGGATGAGACACTTTACATATGCTCATGTATGAAGGGACTCTTCTGTGGGATATGTTTTAGGGGAACTCTCCCCTCAGCTCAGTATGTGAACCGAGAACTTCCAGATGTTCAAGCTGGATTTAGAAAAGAAAGAGGAACAACAGGTCAAATTGTCAACATCCATTGGATCATAGAAAAAGCAAGAGAATTCCAGAAAAACATCTACTTCTGCTTCATTGACTATACCAAAGCCTTTGACGGTGTGGATCACAACAAACTGTGGAAAATTCTGAAAGAGATGGGAATACCAGACCACCTTACCTGCCTCCTGAGAAATCTGTATGCAGGTCAAGAAGCAACAGTTAGAACCAGACATGGAACAACAGACTGGTTCCAAATCAGGAAAGGAATGCGTCAAGGTTGTATATTGTCACCCTGCTTGTTTAACTTCTATGAAGAGTACATCAAGTGAAATGCCGGACTGGATGAAGCACAAGTAGAAATCAAGATTGCTGGGAGAAAATCAACAACCTCAGATATGCAGATGACACCACCTCCTTGGAAGAAAAGCTATGACAAACTTAGACAGCATATTGAAAAACAGAGACATTACTTTGCCAACAAAGGTCCATCTAGTCAAAGCTATGGTTTTTCCAGAGTCATGTATGGATGTGAGAGTTGGACCACAAAGAAGGCTGAGCACCGAAGAATTGTTGCTTTTGAACCATAGTGTTGGAGAAGACTCTTGAGAATCCATTGGATGGCAAAGAGATCAAACCAGTCCATTCTTGCTGAATCTTCATTGGAAGGACTGTAGCTGAAACTGAAGTTCCAGTACTTTGGCCACCTGATGTGAAGAACTGACTCATTTGAAAAGACCTTGATGCTGGGTAAGATTGAAGGCAGGAGGAGAAGGGGATGACAGAGGACGAAATGGCTGGATGACATCACCAACTCAATGGACATGAGTTTGAGCAAGCTCCAGGAGATGGTGAAGAGCAGGGAGGCTTGGTGTGCTACAGTCCATGGAGTCGCAAAGAGTCAGACATGACTGAGCAACTGAACAAGATAAGACTATGGCTGAAAGCAAAGAGGAACTAAAGAGCCTCTTGAAGAAAGTGAAAGAGGAGAGTGAAAAGGCTGGCTTAAGACTCAACATTCAAAAAACTAAGATCATGACAGATAAACAGCTAGAAACTGTGTAGTATAAGTATATCCCATAGAATAATTGGGACTACTATATTCATACTGGGCTTCCCAGGTGGCTCAGTGGTGGAAAATATGTCTGCCAATGGAGGAGGAGATGCAGGTTCAATCCCTGTGTTGAAGATCCTCTGGAGAAGCAAATGGCAACCTGCTCCAGTATTCTTGCCTGGGAAATCCCATGGACAGAGAAGTCTGGTGTGCTGCAGTCCATGGGATCACAGAGAGTTAGATACAACTTAGTGACTAAACCACCACCATCATATCTGTATCTAATATTTGCCTATCTATCCAGCTGGTTCCGGTACTCTGGAGAACCCTGATTAATACACCCTGTCTACCCATTAGACTCCTTCCAACCCTCAGGTTCCTGCCTCCTAAAACCAGGCACCTGCTTGTCCTTGCCCACCCCCATCTCCAACACAGGAAACAAGCTCACTCTAGGTCTCCCTCGCCTCCCTCAACCCAAGACTAACCCTCTGACCAGCCCCGTCCTGCCTTCCAAAGTTGTGCTCGAGTCTCAACAAGGTGTAACTTCTGATTCCCCATCTTCCTCTCATCTTGAATGCAGATACGGGCCTTGTTGGTCCTAAGTCTTGGGTGTTCCTAGCTCTACAGTTGCTTCCCTGCCCTCCTGTGAACTCCACTTCTTCCGGGCTTGGTCTTAGTTTTCCAGGATTATGAACATCTAGTACAACCGGGTGCTGTGGCACCAGACTGCATTATCACTACGTGCGCTTGGAGTTGAGGACACCCAGGAGGCCAGGTCCATCCTCAGAATGAGCTAAAACAGTGTAAGGAACTCTCAGCTTCCCCCTCTTTCCTGCTCTCCTTTTATCCCTCTGTATTTCTTTTCCTCCCGCTTTATTTTCCCAGCTTCATCACATGGTGTATAGGCTTGCTATGGTCACAAGAATGCCACATAATAAACCATCCCCAAACACAGTGGCTTAAAACAACAATCATTTCCCAACCCCCCTTTGGCTCTGCACAAAGGCTGGGGCAGTTCTGTTTTTCTAGGCTGGGGTTGACGAGATAACTGCTTCAAGCTGTGGCAATTGCAGCAGCTTTGACTTTCCCTGATGGTCTTTGGGCAGTTGGGGTAGCTCTGACCCAAGCGGGTTCATTCTGGCGTCCAGCTTGATGGGGAAGCAGCTAGGGGAAGGTCTTTTTATGGTGACGGCAGAAGCCTACGAAGCTGCTTAAGGCCTCGGCTTGGAATCCGCATGCTGTCATTTCTCTTCCGTTCCATTGGCCAGAGCAAGTCACACAATCAAGCCACAAATCCGGGAGTATAGAATTACCCTGCCCAAAATGAGGCCATGGTAGGGGTGTGGATACAGGGAGGGGTGAAGAACTGGGGCCACTAAATCTATCTGTCACACGTGGTCAGTGCTCAGTCTGTACTATTTATCCCACACGTTGGCTTGTAAATTCTCTGGGTTTTAAATGTGCACCCAGGAGCATTTAAAACTATTGTCTGCAAGGATTTCTTTAACTTGATTTCCTCAGGAGATCATTTTTAGCTGCAGAAAGTACAGAGGGCCAGGCTGCCTGTGGTACTTGAGAAAAAAAAAATAGAAGAGCTTTTTCAGAAAAAAAACATAATCCATCAGCCATGAGTCGGGGCTTTTAGGATCAGGGCTAGGGGCTCCATCACCGTGAACTAGAAACGTCGATTAGCAGATTCATTAGAATGCAGCTGCCAGGGCTGAGGCCAAGGACGAGACCTCTGGGTCAGACCAAAGCTTTCAATTCATCTGCAAGATTGAAGGGAAAAGATTAATCAAAAGCTGTACACCAAGAGCAGTCGACACGTTATCTCATTTAATGCTCACAACAGCCCCGTAAAGCCGGTCTTTTTGAACCCACGGAATAGAGCACTTCCATCTGTGCAATTATAATACCTCTCCCTGGGTAATTACTTGAATGGAATTTTGTAGAGTGTGATGCAGTCCATTTCCCAGCATCACTGGAAAATTATGAAACACAGGTCAAGTCCCCTCACCTTCAGGTTATACAAGAAGCTTGCTTAATAGAAAATCCAGTGTAATGTCGCTCATTACATGTGCAGGCAAGGTCTCCAAGACAACCTGCAACCCAGAGGATGAGGCTGCTCTGTGGTTCTTCCCATTCCCTTGTTGACCTCGGTTTTGGCTCCCCAGGTACCATCCCTGGGATGCTCTGTGGTCTGGGAAGAGGCGGACAACCTGCCAGCTCTCCTGGAAGAACCAGGGACCCTCCGAGCCCCCAGTTCCACGCCTTCTCTTTCCATCTGCATTGGTTGTCACTTGGGGCTCTCTGCCAACAGAGCAGGAGCCACTCACTCTTCAGCTGCCTTTGGTCAACAGGCTTTGGAGACTGGGGAAGAGAAGGGTGGAGGGGACACAGGGCAGGCAGGAGGAAGCACTGGCCTGTTTCCTGCTCTTCTCCATCATTTTATCTTCTCTATTTCTCCATTCCTCATCTGCCTATATCTGGCTATATCTGGCCACCCCTTCCTTTCTTTTCACCCCACCAGGAAAGAGAAAGTAATAAGATACTATTTTCTAGTTGAAGAAACAAGCCTCTAAAAGCTTTCCCAAGGCCACTAAGGCAGGCAGTGGGAGAACGGAAGTTGAACTTAGAGAGGTAGGAGCCTCCACCCTGCACGTCCCTGCCCTCCCACCACACTTAGATTTGCTTATTACAGAGCTTCTCACAAAGATCACCTAGTCGGGGGGAGTGGGTAAAAGATTCCAATTCAGCAGGCCTGGAGAGGGACCTGTGAAAGTGAAAGTCGCTCAGTTGTGTCTGACTCTTTGCAACCCCATGGACTATACAGTCCATGGAATTCTCCAGGCCACAATACTGGAGTGGATAGCCATTCCCTTCTCCAGAGGATCTTCCCAACCCAGGGATCGAACCCAGGTCTCTTGCATTGCAGGCAGATTCTTTACCAGCTGAGCCACAAGGGAAGCCTGGAGAGGGAGCTGGGAACCTGCATTTCTAACAAGCTCCCATGTGGTGCTGATGCTGCCGGACCATGGACCGCACTTTGAGTAGCCAGAGAGCTCAGTTGCTCAGTCATGTCTGATTCTTTGACCCCATGGACCGCAGTCTGCCAAGCTCCTCTGTCCATGGGATTTTCCAGGCAAGAATATTGGAGGGGGTTACTGTGCCCTCCTCCAGGGGATCTTCCTGACCCATGGATCAAACCCGGGTCTCCTGCACTGCAGGCAAATTCTTTACAGTCTGAACCGCCAGGGAAGTCCAGAGTACAGTGCTTTACTTTGAAGAACGTCTATGTGTATTATTCCTCTCTCCTTTTTTTTTTTTTAAAGCACAGAAGATCTTTTTATTTAAGCAAGTTGATACGTATGCGTTGGCAGAGACAACTAAGCAATTTACATAACATCTCCCTTGTTTTAAACGGCAACATATGTGGTTACTATATCAAAAATTTAGCAGTTTTGCTACAGAAGTTTTAAAAACCTTACCTATTTGTCTAGGTTTGCATGTTTTTCACTATCTCCAAAAAAGCAAACCAGGTATTATTCCTCTTGATTCTTGCTGCAACCTGGCAGGGCTGGGAGGGCAGGAGCTAGTGCATTTATATTTTAAAGATGAGGAGGCTCATGTCCAGAGACTTGGCATGACGTTTCTGAGGCCTCCTGGGTAGCCGGCAGCATCAAAATTGAAACCCAGGCTTCTGATTAAAAAAACGTATGCCAGGTTGGCCACGCTGCTTGGCTACTAAGACGTGTGTGAAGCTGTGAATCCCAGCCTGCTGGGTACAGCCCTGAGGCTGCTACAAACGCATCATATGTGTTTGATGTCACCCATGCCCCCGCCTCTAAGCTCAGCCTTGAAATTGTGGTTATTGTTCTATTACTCCCAGGTCTCACTGTTCCTGGCCTAGTGAGGTGCCCCAGTAAAGTGAAAGACTTCAGAAAAGTTGTATGTGGTCGTGGGTGGAGAACACACATATCTCAGAGGGCAGAGATCCCAGTTTCCTGTGTGGGATCAAGTGTGCTTTGTGGGCTGTCCTTGGCAATGGAAATGGGACATATAAATTATACATTGAAATAATAGAGGCTGCTGCAATCCGCCAGAAGGTCCGTGATGGCAGAGACGGTGGACTTCTTTGCTGGGGTGCCGTGAACTGTGCCAAGGGCACTCAGAGAATTCAAGAAGGGTCAGGAGGCTGGGGCCAGGCATTCAACTTCTGGACCTGCGTCAGGAGGGAACAATGCTTTCCTCCATGGTAAAGCTTGCTGGCCTTTAGCAAGGGACCAACATACCCAGAGATGCAGATCTTGGGTGGAAAAGAAGGACAAAAAGGGTCCATTCGATGAGTGATGACTTCAGGCCCAGTGACTCTGTGAATGTTGTGCTTGGAGGGGTGAAGGTAAGAGACTCTGAGAGCCCAGCCCGTCCACTGGTCAGCTGGGGAGACAGAAGCCCATAGATGGGGCGCCTGCCTGGGTCACTCTGCTTGTTGTGGACAGTTCCGGGGGGCCAGGGTCAGGGCTTCTCAATTTAAGTCTCAAGTCTTTTCCTGTTTCACCTCTTTGCCTTTTCGTGGACCAGATCTTCTGTGACTTTTATATTTTTTTGGCTGCACCACAAGGCTTACAGAATCTGAATTCCCCAACCAGGGATAAACCTAGGCCCCCTGCAGTGGAAGTGCAGAGTCCTAACCATTGGACCATCAGGGAATCCTCTTGTGCGACTTTTCTTAAGCAGGACAGGGGGCTCTGGATTAAAACAGGTGACAGGACTTCCCTGGCGGTACATGCTAAGTGGCTTTAGTCATTTCTGACTCTTTGCAACCCCATGGACCTTAGCCCACCAGGCTGCTCTGTCCATGGGATTCTCCAGGCAAGAATACTGGAATGGGCTGCCATGTCCCTCTCCAGGGGACCTTCCCAATCCAGGGATCGAATCCATGTCTCTTCTGTCTCCTGCATTGGCAGGCAGGTTCTTTACCACTAGCACCACCTGGGAAGCCCTGGTCAGACTGTGGATAAGAATCAACCTGCTAATGCAGGGGAAGACTCAGTTCATCAATGGAGTGAGTGGGTTCAATCCCTGGTCCAGGAAGATTCCACATGCCATGGAGTAACTAAGCGGGCACACCACAGCTACTGAAGCCCACGTGCCTAGAGCCCATGCCCTGCAACAAGAGAAGCCACTGCAACGAGAAGCCCATGCACCACAACGAAGACCCAGTGCAACCAAATATAAAATAAATAAATTATTTTAAAAATAAATTATTAAAACAGCAGGGCAGCAGACTTTAGAGACTGGGAGAGAAGGACTCGTTCTGGGGGTGTACATGAAAAAGAGGCGAAATCTTGGGCATCAGGGAGAGACACATTCCAACAGGTCGTCACCTCTTTTAATCCTTGTGCAGGACTCTTTTCTTGGGCCACAATTCAGGAGGCATTTCAATATGCCTTGCATTAGCTCTTTATTTGTTGGCCCCTCAGTTTGTCAATCAAATGAGTGGATGAACTGTTAGCATGAGTCCTCATCTCCTCCAACAAACCTGATTTGACGTTACTGTCTGCCAGCCAGGTCCCATGCCTGGTGCTAATCAACAGAGGTCAATGTCGTGGTCTCTGCCTTCAGTGACCATTGTTATAACATTCTTATGTAAATAACATGGATATTATTATAGCTACAATTTCCACAGCCATGCTGTTCAAAACAGAGAAGGCAATGGCAACCTACTCCAGTACTCTTGCCTGGAAAATCCCATGGATGGAGGAGCCTGGTAGGCTGCAGTCCATGGGGTGGCTAAGAGTCAGACGCGACTAAGTGACTTCACTTTCACTTTTCACTTTCATGCATTGGAGAAGGAAATGGCAACCCACTCCAGCATTCTTGCCTGGAGAATCCCAGGGATGAGGGAGCCTGGTGGGCTGCCGTCTCTGGGGTCACACAGAGTTGGACACGACTGGAGCGACTTAGCAGCCGTTCGAAGGGCCCACCAGCTTCTACAAAAGGAGTTTGCACCATAACTTAAATCAACACGCTATTAACTCTACCGGGAAAGTCTTCTTGCGAAAAAGAAAACTCAGCAATAGCCTAAAACATGTACTTAGCAAAGTAGCTGAATTATCCTGTAGCATGAGGTCCTACTCACCATGGATCCTAATAGTAATTGTGGGTGACTGGTCTACGGATCACAGATTGAGTGGACCTGTTCTTGAACGCTTTTTCAGGCACACAATGAAACACTAGATGTGTGTATATACACACATGTATAGGGGCTTCCCTGGTGGCTCAGTCAGTAGAGAATCCATCTGCAATGCAGGAGACCAGGATTTGATCCCTGAATCAGGAAGATCCCCTAGAGAAGGAAATAGCAACCCACTTTAATATTCCTACCTGGGAAATCCCATGGACAGAGGAGCCTGGTGGGCTAGTCCATGGTATCCGAAAGAGTTGGACATGACTTAACAACTAAACCACCATACACATATACATATGTACATGTGTGCATTAATTTTATTCTTTAGGTTATGTGGTAAAATTGACTTTTCCCCCATTTTAGTGTATAGTTCTATGAATTTTGACACATGTATAGGTTCATGTAACCCCCACCATAATGAACTACAGATCCATCACCCCAATAAATTCTCATCTGCTATCTTTTTCCAGAGACCTTCATATCCCATCCCGAGCCCCTGGCAACCACTGGAAGGCAGACATAAGTGGGGAGCCGACTCAGATCCTGCAGATGAAGGCAATATCTTAGGCCAAAGTCCCCGAGGCTGCACAGAGTAGAGCTGAGTGAGAACAACCTCCTATCATCATGCCACTTTCCTTAAGGGCAGAACGTGGAAATTCTGCTCACACCCATCTGAAAGGATTCTAGGAATTAAGGTCTTTCTTCTGGGTGGCCCTGGTCACAAGCCTCTCCTACAAGATAGGAGGGGTGACAATTAGTCTCTCTTATAACAGGGCTTCCCAGGTGGCTCAGTGGTAAAGAATCTGCCTGCCAATGCAGGAGATGAGGATTCAGTCCCTGGGTTGGAAAGATCTCCTGGAGGAGGAAATGGCAACCCACTCCAGTATTCTTGCCTGGAAAATCTCATGGACAGAGGAGCCTGACAGGCTGCAGTCCATGGGATCGCAAAAGAGTCGAATACGACTAAACAACAGCATAACAATGAGGTTCAACAAATGTTTTGTTTCTTTGAAAGTGAAAGTCACTCAGTCGTGTCCGACTCTTTGCGACCCCATTGACTGTATAGTCCATAGAATTCTCCATGCCAAAATGTTGGAGTGGGCAGCCTTTCCCTTCTCCAGGGGATCTTCCTAACCCAGGGATAGAACCCAGGTCTCCCACATTGCACACGGATTCTTTACCAGCTGAGCCACCAGGGAAGCCCAAGAGTACTGGAGTGGGTAGCCTATCCCTTCTCCAGCAGATCTTCCTGACCCAGCAATCGAACCAGGGTCTCCTGCACGTCAGGCAGATTCTTTACCAGCTGAGCTATCAAGGAAGCCTTTGTTTCTTTATTTATTAAAAAATAAATCGAGTCTGGCCTGGCATTGCCTTTGTCGAGGTCTAGGGCGGGCTGACTGCCTCCCGTGGGGCTCCCTCCGGCACACCCCGGCTCCACTGTCCAGAGTGACCCTGGTGTTGGTCACGGCTTCCTCTGCCAGTGCAGCTGGCCAGGGTGCCGCCTCTGTTCCCTGATGGGCACTGTGGCACTGAGGAGGGGACAGAAGATACCCATTCCCAAGGACTCTGCCAAGGGGACCTGTGCCCCAGCCATGGTCTTCACTGAGCATCTTCTTGGCATGTCCTCAGCCACCCTCAAAAGCACAACGTTCTCTAGGAAACTCCAAATCCCATGGGTTCCTGACATACTTTCAGGGAATCTCAAGGTTAAGTCTTTAAAATGAGTGTCAATTCTTAAGCTTATCCTCATAATGATCTTTGTGTATATATACATATTTCTTTTCTTCAAATTATCTTTTAAAACAAAGTTCAGAAGAGCCTCAGGGATCCTGACCAACTGTAAGGTGTACAAGATATAGAAAGTATGCTTAGTCTCTCAGTCGTGTCTGACTCTTTGCAACTCCATGGACCGTAGCCCACCAGGCTCCTCTGTCCATGGAATTCTCCAGACAAGAATACTGGAGTGCGTTGCCATGCCCTCCTCCAGGGGATCTTCCCCACCCAGGGATCGAACCCAGGTCTCCCATGTTGTAGGCAGATTCTTTACCGTCTGAGCCACCAGGGTCTCAAACAGGGGACTGTCAAGAAACAAATGACTAGTTAATTTGGGTACTTTCAGAAGAATTTAATAAAGGAAACACGCAGTACTTTGGGATTAGTAACATCAGAGGACTTGGTGGGGGGAAGTTGGAGAGGAGCTGCTACCAGGCGGGGCCAAAACAATTCCCTGACAACACTCCCCTCCCTTCCCTCTCCTCCTCCTCAGGGTTCCTCATTAGCTGAGCCCTAGGGAAGCTAGAGTCAAGGGTCCAAGTCCTGCATCCTTGGGCATCAGCCTCCATGGACAGAGCCTGAGTCTGGAGAGGCTCATGGACAGAAGGGTTGACTGTATCCAGCAGAGTCGGTGATGAGGACCGGCGTAATAGTAAGAATTGCCAAGACTTCCTTAGAGCTCCCTTTGCACCAGGAACTATTTAAAAGGCTTCTCATAGATTAACTCATTTGATCCTGCAGGGCAATGAGCCAAAGACACATAAAGCAAGATGAGGCTCCAGGGGCATTCCTGGCAACTTTTGATCGAAGAGATGAGGGAGGAGATGGATTAGATCTTGTCTCACAGGGCAGAGCGGCTTGAAGAGGACATATTTATGTTGAAATATCCAGATCAAGGCACAAAAGAGGAGCAAACACTCCTGGATCAAAACGCACAGTTTATCCCACGGCCAGCAATGGGGAGTGGCATTTTGTGTGTGGTGGGAGGGAGGGGAGGAGTAGGTAGGATAGTTTGCATGTTCAGGCAAGACTGGCATCAGGAAGAAGTCACTGCCTTTCTGCCCCACCACAGTCATCCAGCTCTCTTTAACCACACCCTCCGAGAAGGCCAGGCCAGAAGAAGGAGGCCTTGAAGATCACTGATGCCAACAGTAGCCATCATTATGAAGCTTCCTATGTGACAGGTGCGTTTATGCCCATTTCCCCTAAAAATCATCACAATCTTGCAAAGTAGTCATTATTATCCTTTTTTAACAGATGGAGAAACTAGGCCCAGAGAAGGTTAGTAAGTTGCCCAAGGCCACACAGCTAATAGGTGACACAGCTGAGGTTCAATTTCAAATCCAACGAGCTTCTAATTTGACTATGTTGCCATCTATCTCTGAAACAGAAACACAAAACACATGGACGTGTAGAAAACTGACAGAACCGTGTGCATAAATGAGGGGAGTATCCAGATTGGGGAGGGGAGGAGAGCTGAGAATATCTGGGTTTGGGACTTCCCTCGTGGTCCAGTGATTAAGAATCTGCCTTGCAATGGAGGGGACGTGGATTTGATCCCTAGTCAGGGAACTAAGGAGGAGAGGGCATCAGAGGATGAGAGGGCTGGACAGCATCCCTGATGCAATGAACATGAACTTGGGCAGACTCCAGGAGATGGTGAGGGACAGGGAGGCCTGGTGTGCTGCTGTCTATGGGGTCCCAAGGAGCCAGACCCAACAGGAAGACTCAACAGCAACAACAACAGGGAACTAAGATTCTGCAAGCCACACCTAGAGAGTCTGTGTGTGGTAACAAAAGATCCCCCGTGCCGCAACGAAGACTCCAGACAGTCAAATAAAGAAATGTTTTGTTTTGTTGTTTTTTTTTTAATTATCTGGGATCATTCTAGAAAGAAAGCAGGCATAAACTGACCTTTGAAGGGCAAGGTGGATTACCATTACTGGAGAAAAGGCAGAGAGTCTTCATGGTGGGGGAACAGTATAAATAAGTGTAGGAAGGCAGGAGGGAGGGTGGTTTCCAGCACAAGCAGAGGCAGTCGGCCTGGTGAGAGCAGGGGCTGAAGTGTGGAAGGACTTCTCAATAGAGAATATGGGGGCTGAGACTTTGGACTGGCTTCAGTGGGACTTGGGCATCAGTTCAAGTTCTTGAAGAGAAAAGTGACACCATGAAAGCAGTGATTAGGGAAGATTAAAATCCAAGGCACACAGTTTCCCTCCACGGACAGGACTTGGAATAATGCATGTAATACAGCAACAGAAGTTAGTAAGAATAATAGTAATGACACGTGGCCTTTAAGCACAGTCCTTGTCTAAGTTTTCCCTCTAGAATTGGGTATGTTTTTAAAAAGGCTGTCATTCAAAATGTAGCTAACATATGAGCTAGATGTGTTTTGTTTTGTTTTTTTCCCACTTTCTGAAAATGAGTTTAACTGATACTTGTATTACTTTTCTGAAAAACTACTGCCCCCAACCAAAACCCATGAGCATATGTATGCCCACACAGGTGGCGCTAGTGGTAAAGAACCCACCTGCCAATGCAAGAGCCATAAAAGATGCTCGTTTGATCCCTGCATCAGGAAGATCCCCTGGAAGAGGGCATGGAAACCTACTCCAGTATTCTTGCCTGGAGAATCCCATGCACAGAGAAGCCTGGCGAGCTACAGTCCATAGCGTCGCAAAGAGTCAGACACGACAGAGTGACTTAGCACACGCACATGCCCACACAGCAGTGTGAAGAGCCCTGTTGTTGGACAACGGAGACCGTAGTGCCAGCCCTGCCATCTGCCCCTGACTTGCCTGGACCCTCAGCAGGTGCTGAATAGGAGGGTCTGCTCTGAGGAGCCTCAGGCTTTGATGGTTAGCATGGGCCTGGTCTGCCAGGCTCTGCTTAGAGCCTTAGAGGAAGAGATCCTCTTCTAAGACATGGTAAGAGCCTGGAAGCTGGCTTTGAGTTCATTTTTTATAAAACTTCCAATCAAAGTTACACAAACATAAGTGAAATTACCCTAGGGCACAAGGAATGAGCAAGCTAGAGAAAGACGTGACTAACGGCTGAGATGGCCAGTGGTCATCTGAGATGTCTAAGTAACTTACAGTACAAGTCCATGGTTATGGCATACCCGCCAAATGTGAGGCTCTGTGCTAGGCACAAGATAGATGCAAAAATGGCTGAGGTCAAGAAGCCACAGTTGTGGGTTCTTAGGTGTCACCTGTTCAGGGGCCCCATCTCTGATACACACACCTGTCCCATTGAGGAACAGGTCCCTTATTTGAGGTCTGCAGCCTCGTGTGTTTACCTTGGTCACATTGCTCACCACACTGAAAAGTTGTTTGCTAAATTATCTGTCTCCCATGCGTCATCGCTTGGATCTTAAAAAATTGACTGTGCAGTAAAATGGGGTAAGGAAATTGAAAGCCAGCCAAGGGACTGGAAGAATAATTTTGAATTATCTTGAGACTGCTTTCCTGAGAGAAGTGATTTATGGACCATCCTCCAGAAGCTCAGAAAGAAACCATGTCATGTGCTTCTGGGCTCTGGTGTGACTGTGGAATTCTGGGAAACTGCAGCCACCTACAGGCTGAAGGATGCTCAGCCATCTGGGACAGGCTGGTGGGGGCAGGGCTACACTGACTCTCTCACTCCCAAGGGAGAAGATGCAGCCATGTTCTCCTACGCGGGGAGTGGCTTAGGGGGATGCCGATCATCACTGCGGGCTGCCCTGATAGCTCACCTGGGTCATCACTGTGGAAATACTGCTCCTCACTCTTCTGGTTCACTTGCACCATGGCATCCAGGCCTGGGCATCCATGCTTGTCCACTGTGACAGCACAGCACTCAAAACAGGAAAAAAGATAGATAATGAAAGGGTACCACTCAGCTGGTAGGCCTTTGTGGATTGTCAGGTGAAGAAGCATATTTCCTTCCTCCTTCCCTTCACAAGATCTCAAGTCTTCCTTGACTTCTCTGTTCTTTCACCTGGTTCTGGAAAATATTCTTTAGGCCTCTGGACAATAATAGACTAACTGTATAGGTGATGAAAAACACAACCCCACGTTCCATTCTCCAATGCTGAGTTCACTCTAATTATGTGGGCATAATGAGCTGACACAAGACCAGAGTGGTCACATGCATATCAGGCGGTGTGGTTTCTTAGCAACAAACCAGAAACTGTGTTAAGTAGGTCTTGTTTGTGTCTGGGTGCATGTGCAGTCAGAACTGTAGTGACTGTTGCAGGTAAATGGACATTTTGTTCGTGGATCGATTTTTTCTTGAGACTCTACTGCAGTGCAGTCGCCTGACAAAGAACCTGAAAGGCTATCAGTCAGTTCAGTTCAGTTCAGTTCAGTCGCTCAGTCGTGTCTGACTCTTTGCGACCCCATGAAAGGCTATAGTATTCTTGAAATTGAGCTAATTGTAAGAGGAATGAATCTTATCTGTTTATATTTGCCATTTAATGAGTGCTGTGCTTTGAGTTATAACAATTTGCCTGAAATGGCATAGAATATCCATTCTAAAGATCCACCTTACTTATTTTTCTTTCTTTCTTTTTTTTTTTGAAAAAAAAATTTATTTATTTGGCTGCATTGGATCTTAGTTGTGGCACGTGGAATCTTTTTTTTTTTTTTCCAGTTGAGGCAGGTGGGATCTAGTTCCCTGACCAGGGATGAAACCCTGCATTGGGAGCACACGAGTCTCAGTCACTGGGCCACCAGGAAAGTCCCCACTTTAGCT
Source organism: Bos mutus (assembly GCF_027580195.1). Taxonomy (NCBI): domain Eukaryota; kingdom Metazoa; phylum Chordata; class Mammalia; order Artiodactyla; family Bovidae; genus Bos; species Bos mutus. Next base: position 57,942,840 of record NC_091637.1, read on the forward strand.
TCTAAATCCATCAATCCCTCCCATGTCCTATTGCTGGAGTGATCTTAAGGACATGCCTTATTTCCACTTCACCTCCTGTAATAGAGATTCAGGAAGGAGAAGACACATGTCCCATGTCACTTAGCTAGTGAGGGGCAGGACTAGGCTTCAGACCCAGATTAGCCCACTATGTCATGTCTGTGGGTTCTGGGGTTTGAGACGTGAATTACTGTACTGTGACCACTCAAAGATGGTGGCCTTTGAGATGGAACCCTAAGGACAGTGGTGTCTGTGAGGTATTTTATTACTCCCCTGAAGCCCAGCATCAAAGGGTCATTGTTTTACAAGGCTTCCTCCTGGATCACGATTCCCTGGGAGGAAATAAAGCCAGACTCTCGACTCCATGGTGCACACTGCCTGCTCCGTCACTGGCATTCTGGTTATTAATAGTATGGGCTGAAGAGTAAATGAGTGAGTGAGTGGTTCTAATTCCATACACAGCCAAGGTTGACGCTTGCCATGCAAACTGAAGCAGAACATAATAGTTTCCATTACCCAACAGTCAGGGGATTATTTGGCCGTAAACCACAGTATTTTGCATGTTACCGGAGAATTATAAATTCTCCTTGTTCAAATTATTGTTCTCAGTGACTATTGTGGTGACACAGGAAGAGAGACGGTACTGCCCCGTCTTATGAAACAGTGAGCTGGCGCGAGTCAGGAATGAGCCTTAGCAGGTGTTGGGGCGAAACAGGTGCCAGCCGACTGCCTGGGGCTCTGTTTGCCAAGGCAAATACTGACAGCACACAGTGTTAAAGAGCCTCACGCTGTCTTGCTGAGCAATTCTGTGCATTTGATCCCAGCTCATTCTGTTTCACCCTGAATGTGGGCCCTTCAGATACAGGCTTACTTTTAAGGTGCTTTGAGTCTTTTGGGCCACAGCACCTATTTATAGCTTGGTCTCCAAATTTCCGTGAACAAAGGCTCTGCTTCACCTCCCCCACCCACCACGCACCCTCTGGAAGCACCTTATAGCACATTCTGTATCTCCAACTTGTACTCGGATGTGACATCTGGAGAAGCTAGTAGATCATCAGTCATGCTCTCATTTGTGTCTATTCATTAAACTTTTTTTTTTCTCTTATAATACATACTCATCAATTTCTTGCCAAGTGCCAGACACACTGGGAGATATAAAAATGAATGAAGGAGACTCATTCATGGGACCCAGTACCCTCATCTGTGGGGCAGATTTTATCAAAGATTTTCAGGCAAAGGAAGGACCTTTACAAGTCACCAATGCCAACTACTTAATACTGAATATTAGACATTACTGTCTTTCAAAATCTTTCCACTACTATGCCTGAGGTTTTTGTATCTCCTCAATAAATGGACAGAGGAGCCTGGCAGGCTTACAGTCCATGGGGTTGCAAAGAGTTGGACATGACTGAGTAATGGATTTTTGGTATCTCCTCTCTCCTCTGTCCCTCAGTGGGCTTGTCTTTCATTTCTGCCCCCAGATGATTCAGGGAAGACCTCTGATGGCTAAAGATTTATTGAGGCAATCTCCTGAACAGGAAGCACCCACCTTAGGCATTATTTCTTCTCCTATTTGTCCTTTTAAGGGGAAAGTGTGAGTAGTATATGGGCTTTTCAGGTGGCTCAGGGGTAAAGGATCTGTCTGCCAATGCAGTAGACGCGTGTTCGATCCTTGGGTTGGGAAGATCCCTGGATGAGGAAATGGCATCCCACTCCAGTATTCTTGCCTGGAGAATTCCATGGACAAAGGAGCCTGGTGGGCTGTGGGTTAATGGGGTCATGAAGAGACACAACTGGGCAACTGAGCATGCATATGTGAGTTAGATCACACACTTTCTCCTCACCACCATTCCCACACTCCTGCTTTGCCTAAGAAATAGCTCTTGAGTAGCTAAAATCATTTTTTGTATTAAAACACATATATGCTGCCCTTGTTAACAGTTTGCATATCCTATTTCTCCTCTTAGGTCATAAGCTCAAATAGGTGGGAGCCGCATCTCATTTTCAACCCTTTTGCTCCTGCTTCACTCCAAGCATGGTGTTAGGTGAGTAGAGTGAGGCTTTATAAATACTTCTATTAGATCAAATATGCTTTTTGCATGGGGTTTGAATAAAGGAGTCCTTTCCTTTTCCAATAGAGTTTGGCATGCGGAACAGGAACCCAAGTCAGCTTTCAACTCTGCTTGTTGAAGGAACTGCTGAATAAATTCAAGGTTAAAAACACAGACAAGGGTGGGGAGGGGGGGGGTGAGGAGGAGAAAAAAAAAAAAACAACACAGACAAGCGGGAATTCCTTGGCGGTCCAGTGGGTAGGACTGCGCTTCCCCTACAGGGGGCCCAGGTTGATCTTTGATCAGGGAACTAAGAGCCTGCATGCCGTGCCACATGGCCAACGTAAAAATTAAAAAGATTTTAAAAATAATAAAATAAAATTAAAACATGAAATAAAAACACAGACAAATAACAAATATGTGATGTGGCCAGATTTACACTAAAAGGGGTTGTTGCTCAGTCGTGTCTCTTTGTGACCCCATGGACTGCAGCACACCAGGTTTCCCTGTCATTTTACCACCTCCCGGAGCTTGCTCAAACTCATGTTCATTGAGCTGGTGATGCCATCCAACCCTCTCATCATCTGTCATCCCCTTCTCTTCCTGTCTTCAATCTTTCCCAGCATCAAGGTCTTTTCTAATGAGTCAGTTCTTTGCATCAGGTGAAGTATTGGAGCTTCAGCTTCAGAATCAGTCCTTTCAATGAATATTCAGGACTGATTTCCTTTAGGATGGACTGGTTGGATCTCCTTGCAGTCCAAGGGACTCTCAAGAGTCTTCTCCAACCCTACAGTTCAAAAGCATCAGTTTTCAGTGCTCAGCCTTCTTTATGGTCCAACATTCACATCCATACATGACCACAGGAAAAACCATAGCTTTGACTAGACAGACCTTTGTTGGCAAAGTAATGTCTCTGCTTTCTAATATGCTTTCTAGGTTGGTCCTAGCTTTTCTTCCAAGGAGAAAGCATCTTTTAACACTAAAAGGGGACAATGGGACTATAAGCAGCTGTGTGGCACTTCTTCCATTCACAGCTTTGAAACCCAAATTACAAAACAAAATATTGTGCTGGCAAACAAATGCAGAACCCAACCTCAGAAACAAAGGGATAAGGGAAGCTTGCCTCTGTCCACACACTGTGCTTAGTTCCTCTGCTACTAACACGCACCAGTGTCCCATCAGACCTCACTTACCAAACACAAGTTCAAAGAAAAAGTTAAGAATTTCAAGATGGTGACATGAGACCATGAAACCTCAAGCTGGAGGCTCTTCTGAGCACCAGGCCCTCTCTGTGCGACTGTCCAGGCTGCAGGCCCATGAAGATGGCCCTGTCTAGCAGATATATCAGAGAAGGCAATGGCACCCCACTCCAGTACTCTTGCCTCGAAAATCCCATGGACGGAGGAGCCTGGTGGGCTGCCGTCTATGGGGTCACACAGAGTTGGACACGACTGAAGTGACTTAGCAGCAGTAGCAGCAGCACCAGATATATGCATGCATGCCAAGTTGCTTCAGTTGTGTCTGACTCTTTGCAACCGTATGGACTGTAGCCTGCCAGTCTCCTCTGTCTGTGGGATTCGCTGGGTAAGGATACTGGAGTGGGTTGCCATGCCCTCCTCCAGATGAATCTTCCTGCCCCCAGGATTGAACCTGCGTCTCCTGTGGCGTCTGCATTGCAGGCAGATTCTTTACTGCTGAGCCACAGGGGAAGCCATGCTAAGTACTCAAATTTTTGGTTTAATGAATGTACAAATGTTACTTCTTAAGCACAGGCTTCATTAACCAAAGCTCAATTGTTGGCATTATTCTACGATCCAGTGACAACGTGTGTGGGGGAATTCTCTCACACCCACCAAATGATTCTCCTTGACTCTAGCTGTGTGTCCTACAATTTAACTCAGTTCTGATGCGATCTACCTCAAGGTAGCATCAGATCCTACAGATTAAGGACTCAGCCCCAAAAGACTGCCTCCCATTACTTCAGACACTAATCACAAGTCCAGGTTGTCATGAACTTCCCCAGTGTCTGGTGGTTAAGACCGTCTTCCAATGCAGGGGGCGTGGGTTCAATCCCTGGTCAGGGAACTAAGGTCCCATATGCTGCAGAGTGGGACCAGATGTTTTAAAAAAATATGGGGGAAAAAACAAGTCTAGGTTGTCACCAGGGCTTCTGACCCATCAGTTATAAATCAGAGGTTCTCATGACCCCCTCTTCAGACTCGATTAATTTGCTATAGTGGCTCACAGAACACAGACAGTTTACTTCATTTACTGGTTTATTGTAAAAGGATATGATAAAGGATACAGATGAACTGCCAGATGGAACAGATGAGGGCGAGCGGCTTCTATGCTCTCTCCTGGACCACTCTCCCATCACCTCCTCCTGATCATCCATCTGGAAGTTCTCCAAGCCCCTTAGCATTAGGACTTTAAGGAGGCTTCCTCATAGAGGCATGATCAATTACTAACTCACCTTCCTCCCGCTCTGGAGGACAAGGGGTGAGACTGAAAATTCCAAGCTTCTAACCAATGCTTGCTCATACTGGTGCCCAGCCTTCATCCAGCAGCCTATCTGCAGTGTCCTCAACAGAGCAAGAGATGCTCCTAGTGTTTTTATCACTTAGGAAATTAGCAAGGGTTTTAGGAGTTCTGTGCCAGGAACCAGGAGCGGAAACCCGTGTATGTATTTTCTATTACCTCACAATTGTCTATTAATGGCGGACATAATAGAAAATTAATCTTTGTGATGTTGAAAAAACTTTCTGAGCCAAGAGTCTTAATCTCTTTTTCTTATGAAATTTGTTAATCAGCTGCAACACCGAGTGGATTTGTTTTACCAATTCTGTCTTTTGCTTGAGAGAGGCTGTCCTCAAGAGAGAGGAAGATGGGAACCGATTTTGTTTTGCTTTCAGTTAATTTTTGTTTTTAATTAATTTTTAAAAGAAAAGTAAGTGCACTATTCTATTTCTCCTTATGCACGTGTCTTAAAAAAAGGTTCAGATACACCTGACACCACTGTGTCTAAAAGTCAAAGACTCATTCATCTATGGGTCTGTCTCCAGACAGGAGGATATATTATCTGAAATGTACAGGCTGCTAGGATGAAAGTTGATGGACTGACAATATTAGATTTATTTTTAACTGGGCAAGGGGAGGGAAAGGGGGTATGAAAAATTCATGGTTGGGAGAAGCAAGTCCCTGCAAAGGAAAGATGAATGTTCTTGGTGTACAGACTTTGATATATTAATAACCATTGTGGCTCAGAAAAGCTTAGATGAACAATTTGTTGAGGCAACATTACTACAATACTTCAGGGGCCCTGGAGGCCTCAGGCTTTCCTATGTATTCATGTGTAGATGCAGCCAAGGTGAATAAATGCCATTCAAAGAGGTTGGAATGCATTTTTCCCAATGGGTAGGCGGGGAGGAAATCAACTGACAGACACCTGGACTCCCAATGGGTAGGCGGGGAGGAAATCAACTGACAGACACCTGGACTCCTAACTTCATTTTTAACTTTCCTAAATGAAGATCACTGCTGATAAAGAAACTCAAAGAGAATCAGGTTTACATGACATTTATGTATTCATTCAGCCAGCATTTCTTGAGCTCTATGCCGGGATGAGATGGTCGGATAGCATCACTGACTTGATTGACATGAGTTTGAGCAAACTCCGGGAGACAGTGAAGGACAGGGAAGCCTGGCATGCTGCAGTCCATGGGGTTGCAAAAAGTTGGACACGACTTAGCAACTCAGTTCAGTTCAATCGCACAGTTGTGTCCAACTCTTTGTTGTTGTCCCCTTCTCCTCCTGCCTCAATCTTTCCCAGCATCAGGGTCTTTTCCAAAGAGTCAGTTCTTTGCATCAAGTGACCAAAGTATTGGAGCTTCAGCTTCAGCATCTGTGCTTCCAATGAAGATTCAGGACTGATTTCCTTTAGGATGGACTGGTTTGATCTCCTTGCTGACTTAGCAAGTGAATAAAAGCAAATGCCAGGTAACTGTGTTAGGTGCCTGAGCCTTGAAGCAAAATTCAGCTAAGTCCTTGCCCTGGAGAAGCCCTCAGTTTATCCTGAAATGAAAATGTGGTGGATAGGATGGGGGTGGCCATAGAGGTCTCCCAGCTGCTGGTGCCTGGGGAAAATGACCATTCACATCCAGAGCGTCTGAGGAAGTTGTTCTACCCCACAGAGGCTGGTAAGCTATGAGTTGTCATGGCAACAAATTAAACAGATGGAACAGGGTGTGAGGGCCCCAGCTGTGAGTGTACTGTCTCCTCCTCCTCTAGCCTGACTCTTCCTTGCTTACTGCCGAGACCATTTTCCTGGATGTGGGATTTGGCTGGAGAAGAAGAGCAGATGGAAGGGAGCTGCTGGGAAGGGGAGAGGATAGTAGAGACACTACAGATTCACACAGAATAGCAAGTAAAATTTAGCGTAACACTTATGGGACCCTCATCACGTGCCAGGAATGCCTGCAGCCTCATCTCAGCTGATTCTCATCACAACACTCTGGCAGTTCTCTTTCCCCCATTATAGAGGTGAGAAAACTGAGGCTCAGATGGGCTGTAGATAAACGGTAGGCAGCAGAGGTGAGATTCAAATCTGGGACTGTCTGATTCCCATGCCTGAGCTCTTAGCACCCAGCTTCAGTAGTTCTGAACTGCAGGTACAACAATGAACCTGGGGGAGTGGAGGGGGAAGGGCTAAAATGCAGAGTCCTGGGCCCAGTTCCAGACCTGCTGAATCAGAATATCTGGGGGGTTGGGCCGAGGAATTAGAATATGAAGGGATCTTAGGGGTCTTGGAGATCTGAGTGGTACCTAGAGAGAGGAAGTGACTTTCCCCAGGTCCCAGGGTGATTTGGGACTAGGATCAAGATCTTCTATACTAGCTTACATGCTTGTTCTCAGTCGCTTCAGTCATGTCTGACTCTTTGTGACCCTATGGACTATAGCCGGCCAGACTCCTCTATCCACGGAATTCTTCAGGCAAGAATACTGGAGTGGATTGCTATGCCCTCCCCTCCAGGGGATCTTCTTGACCCAGGGATCAAACCCGTGTCTCCTGTGTCTCCTGCATTGCAGGCCAATTCTTTACTGCTGAGCCATCAGGACTTAAAGGTGTGAAGTGGGGTGTTCACAGGAAACCAACAGAGAATACGGTGGGCTGACCACTGAAAGTTGTCCTTCGTTTAGGATAATAAGGCTCCATCTAACTGGTGCTCCTATCAAGAAAAAGAAGAGAGAAGCCCTAACCAGTACTTACTATATTTTCTTTCCAGCATTACTGCCTGCAAGGCCAACCCACTTCCTAGCCCAGTCACCAGGGTAACCATCACCCCCACCTTGACAGTTAAGTGTGTCCGCAGGCTCTTGCACCCACATCCAGGGCCGAGAGACCCAGCCCTATAATCAGCCTCCTGCTGCCTCTCCAGACAGTCAGCAGTGTCAGCTCCCTGCTCTCAGGGCCCATCACCCGATCCCGGATCTGCAGACACCCCTCCGCATGCTCACATGCTGTGTTCTGCTTCCCTCGCCCACCGCCTCCCAGGAGACAAATGTGTGACTGCACTTCTGGCGGGGATGACCACCTCTGGAGGGAGGAGCCTGCCCTTGAGTTGGAGCACAGCCCAACACACCCAGCCCACACATAAGAAAAAAACACCCCCTCCCGGAGGAGGAGCGCTGTGGCACTGAGCACCCTCTCACCCTCCAGAGACAGCTGAGGGGGCGGCTGGAGTTTGGGAAGAGTTGGCAAAGTGACGATCAGGCCGGGCGAGGGGCGGAGGCAGTTAATAGTGAGGAGGACTGGGGTTGGGGGAAGGTAAACTGAGCACCCAAATCCTGTTGCTAATGAAACAGTTCCCTGCCTGCCCAACCCCAAGGCTCCATGTCGAGGAAATGGGACCCCCTCCCACCCCCACTTCCCCATAACAGCCACCTGGAGCCTGCCCCTGCAAGTGATGATGCTAACTGCCTGTTCAAGGACGGGCCAGAATACTTCATGAGGCTGGGCTGCTCATGGGGCCACAGAGTCCCCTTCAGGACTTCAAAAGGATCAATTCCATCTAGCCCACCTAATGCCCTGCCTGCTAGGCTGCACGTCTCTGTCTGACCTCCTTCCTCAGTGGCTGCAGCCCATCAATGCTTCCTACCAGCTCTGTCCTGACCTGGGTGGCAGACACCCCAGCTGTCGCCCTCCTCACTGTTCCTTCCCTTATCTTCCTGCTTGGACACATCTTAGGCCATCTGAGATTTTGCATCTCGGCTGTCTCCTAGGCCCTGAGCCACTTCGACCCTAAGGATCAGAGATGGCTGTCCCGATTACCCTACTTTCTTGGTTCCCTGCAGCTTCAGAGGTTGAGGCCTTCATAGGATTGAGACCTTCCTCCAGAGGGCCTGGGGCCTGGTGCCCCCAGAAGCTGCTGAAGGAACCAGGTAAAACCATTAGAGTGCCAGGGACTTGACTCCTCAAGGAGCCACCTGTGACCCATAGAAGGTAGATGACAGGGGAAAATGATTCTCACAGCGGTTCCCAGACCAGGTGTCTGCACAGCCTGTCTGGAGAAGGTCCTCTGTGACTGAGCACCTACCTGGCTGTGTCTCTTTGTGAACTGGTGGCCGGCTGGGCAGCACAGTGCCTCTATCTGTTTCCGTTTGTGCCCCATCTCACTTCACTCCCCTCACTGGGGCTGCCCTAGGGCTGCACCGCCCAGGGAAGAGTGTGCTAAGATTCAAATAGGGCAGAATTCTCATTTTATGTTATCTAGCCTAATTTCCTCACTTGACAGAGGGAGCTGAGAGCTAGAGAAGTTCAGTGATTTCCCCAAGTTCACAACTAGTTAATGGAGAAGCTCTGCCTATTTATCACTTGAACAACTAATTAATAAGCACCTACCATGTTCCAGGGACAATTCTAGGCACTGGGGATGCAGTGGTGAATCACATGGACAAGGCCCCTCCCTTTATGGAAGACAGTGTGTGAGTGGAGGGTTAGAGGGGAAAGGACTGTAAAAGAGATGAATAAGCAAAATACTCAGAATGTTAGACTGATGAGTGCTGGTAGGGGTGATGGTTGGGTATTATGGGCTGGACTGTGTCCTCCAAAATTCACGTGTTAAGTCCTGACCCCTAGTACCTCAGAACGCGACTGCATTAAAGAGGTAATGGAGTTAAAATGAGGCCATTGGAGTAGGTTCTAGCCCAATATGTGTGTTCAGTCGCTCAGCTGTGTCCAACTCTTTGCAACCCAATGGACTGTAGCCCGCCAGGCTCCTCCGTCCATGGGATTATCCCGGCAAGAATACTGGAGTGGGTGGCCATTTCCTCCTCCAGACCCAACACGCCTGGTGTCCTTATAAGGAGAGAAAATGTGGAGACATAAAGAGACACCAAAGATGCCTACACACAGGGAAAAGACCCCGTGAAGACACCGCCACCTGTAGCCTCAGGAGAAACCAAACCTGCCGACACCTTGATCTTGACTTCCAGCCTCTAGATGGACAGACGGTACACTTCTGTTGTTTAAGTCACCCAGTCTGCGGTATTTTGTTGTGGTGGCCCTAACAAACCAAAACACTTTCATAAAAGGTGTTCTGAGCTGGTTTCCTTGAGAAGGGGACATTTGAGAAAAACCCTGAAAGATGCAATGGTGTGGGGGGAAATCTTCTGAAATTCCGATGGAAGAGCATCCCAGGTTTCGGGGCTCTGACGGGCCTCACACCTCGAGTGCCCACAGGACAACATGGACACCAGTGCATGCAAAAAAGCAGAGTGGGTGATGGAGAAAACGGGCGGATGGGAGATCAGAGATGGGACGGGATGTGGGAGGGCGTTCTCTGCAGGAGGTGGGGAGTTGCTGTGGAGTTTAGAGCGGTGGTTCTCAGTTGGGAAGAAGAGGGTTTTGTGTCCAAATCTGACAAGTGTCTGAAGATATTTCCAGGGTCATAACTGAGAAGGTGTGAGGAGAGGGTTAGGATCAGATGCTGGCATCTAGTGGGTAGAGGCCAGGGAGGCTGCTAACGCACACGATAGCATTTTGCTCCAAGTAGAGGGCTTCCCTGTGGCTCAGATGATAAAGAATTTGCCTGCAATGCGGAGACCCAGGTTCAATCCCTGGGTCAGGAAGATCCCCTGGAGAAGGGAATGGCAATCCACTTCGGTATTCTTGCCTGCAGAATTCCATGGACAGAGAAGCCTGGTGGGTTATAGTCCATGGGATTGTAAAGAGTTGGACACGACTGAGCGAACTGTCACTTAAAGAATTACCAAGAATCCCATAGTAACAAGGTTGAGAAGCCCTGGTTTAGAGCATAGTATCATTCTGACTATGTTGGGAGTGACTTCAAAAGAAGAGCAGGGATTCTCTGGAGGGCCAGTGCTTAGGACTTGGGAGGTTTCACTGCTGTGACCTGGGTTCAATCCCAGGTCGGGAATTGTTAATAAAATCCTGCAAGCCACATGGCATGGCAGAAAAGAAAAAGAAGCAGCAAAAGCTCCATTAATCCAGGTGACTTGGCCCAGGGTGGCAGATCTTCTGCTAAGCCGGAGTGCTGCAGTTCATGGGGTGACAAAGAGTTGGATGCAACTTAGTGACTAAACAACAGTGTCAATTTAGTGCTCCCTGCCCTATTCTCCTTGCCTCTTCCATCTTTCCCTTACCACTTTGTCAACAAACATTAACAGAAGCCTTGCTATCTGTTAATTGTTGTGCCAGGTACTGGGCAGATTCTAACAGGTATAGCCTAGTAGGAACCTGACCTAGTTCACCCAGACCCAAGCTGGCGAGAAGGGAGCTGTTCCATGGGGCAGGTGCTGACTTGGGAAAAGTCCTCTTGGGGCTATAGGTTGACCTCTGCGACCGTTGTCAGCAGTTGCCATCTACTCACACATTAAAGAAATCACGGAATGAGCACAGGGTGGGTGATAGCTCCATGCAGCCAGCTGCACAAGCCCAGAACTTGGAAATCATCCTTAATGCCTCTGTCTCCCTCACCCCCACCCCTCCACCTCTAATCCATCCCCAGCTACCTCCAAAACCTCTCTTGCATCTGTTCACATTGCTTCATCTCTATCATCATGACTTTAGTTCAAGCTCTTATCATCTCCTACCTGGTCTCTCTATTGTCACTCTGGTGCCCCTAGAATCTTTTATTCATTAGGACAGATGGGCTATGCTGCAGTAACAGAAAACATGAATTCTCAGTGGCTTAACACAATAGAAGTTTATTTCTGACTTATGCAAAAATAGTTGAGGTGATCCTCCTCCATCAGTCTGCTCCCTGCATTTTTTCCATAGCAATTATTATAGTTTGTAGTTATCTATTTAATTGTATCAATTATTGGATCAATTTCTATTGCTATCCCTAGGGTATGTACTCCTTAATGGTAGGACCTGTACCTAGCTTACTATGAATCCCTAGGCCTAGAACAGTGCCTATAATATAACTATGATTAATGCTTAATATAACATAGAAAGTAGAATCTTGAAATATTTTTTGAATGAATGGTTGGATGAATGCAGTGGCTACACTATGACTGGAAACCACATCACCTCCCAGATCTAAAAATTTCTAAAATACTTCATGCATAAAACATGATATGGAGTACGTATGTATATTTCAAGCCTAACAATAAAACACTCACATATCACTACCCAGTTTAAAAAATAACACATCACTTTGGACTTCCCTGGGGGTTTAGTGGTTAAGACTGCACTTCCACTGCAGGGTGAGCTCCATCCCTGGTCTGGGAACTAAGATCCCACATGCTGATTTTGGCGTGGCTGAAAAATTGAAACAGAAAACAAACACATCACTAACATCTATGTGCTCCTCCCCGATCACATCTCAGTCCCAGAGATTAACAAAAGGCTCCGTTTTTTTATCCATCATCTTCTTTTCCTTATCAACATTTTAACCACATGGGGTTTCCCATGGTGCTAATGGTAAAGAACCCACTTGCCAATGCAGGAGAAATGAGACGCGAGTTCGACTCCAAAGTCAGGAAGATCCCCTAGAGGAGGGCATGGCAACCCACTCCAGTATTCCTGCCTGGAGAAAACTGTGGATAGAAGAGCCTGGATGGCTATAGTTCGTCAGATCACAGAGAGTCAGACACGACTTAAGCGACTTATCATGCGTGCAGTTATTACATATAGTATTGCTTTTGAATGTTATATAAGTAGTATAACACTGTATGTAGTCTTTGGCAATTTACATGTTGTTCACCACCTTGGTGAGGTTTATTTTTGTAGAATTACATAGTTGGGGTTCATTTTTATCATCACAGTTTTCCACTGATTGAGTGTAATACCATTAATTTATCCTCTTGTTAATGGGTATGTGAACTGTTACCAGGTTTTTGCAATTGCAATTTGTACTGCTGTGAACTTTCTTGTACATGGCTCTGTGCAAGTGTGCAAAGAATTCCTCTAGGGTACACAGTACATACCTTGAAGAAGTAAATTCCACTTTATAAGTCAATGCTGTGGCTTCCAAAGTGCTTACCACAAGTTTCATTTCCACCAACAGTGTGCAAGAGTGCCCTCCGTTCTACATCCTTCAGACACCTGATGCCATCAGACTTTAAAATTTGTGCCTGTTCGGTGGGTGTCTACATTTACCTTCCCCTGATTACTAATGAGGCTGGGCTTCTTTCCATAGGTTTATTAGTGAGTTTTCTTTTGCAAAACGGTTGCTTGTATATTTTGCCGGTGTTTCCACTTAGCTGTCTTCTTACTGACTTTTTTGGAGTTCTTAATTCTAGACAGCAATTTTTCCATGGCTATTTTATTGTAAATATGCTTTCCTGGTCTGCAGGTTTTCTTGTGCATTATGATGAAACGAGTTCTAAATTTCAAAGTAGCTACCTTTATCAATCTTTTATATTGTGTGTTTTTTTTTTTTTTGTATAAGAAAACTCTCCCTGATGTCATAAAACTATTCTTCTATATTTTCTTCCAAAAGTTTGAAAGATTTGTCCTTGGTTTTTTACTCACCTGAAAATGATTTTGCCTATGGTCTCAATTAGAAATCTAAATAGTTTTCTCATTATCATATTATAATTACATTAGTTTCCTACTGCTGCTGTAACAAATTACCACCAATCTAGTAGCTTGAAAAACACAAATTTATTATCTCACAGTTCTGGAGATTAGAACTGGGTTTCACTGGGTTAAATTCAAGGTGTCTGTGGGGGCTGCATGGCATTTCCACCTGGAGAATCTAGAAGCTTGTTTTTGTTTTTTCCCAGCTATCCACTTGTGCTCTCTTCCACCTTCAAAGCAACGGCCAGTCAAGTTTCTCTTGCCTCCCATCACTCTGACACTGACCCTCCTGCCTCTCTCTTTCACTTGTAAGCACTCTTTATGATTACACTGGGCCTACCTGGATCACCTCAAAATCTTTAAACTAGTGACATTTTTTGGGTTTTCCAGGTGGGTCAGTAGTAAAAAAAAAAAGAATCTGCCTGCCAAGCAGGAAACATGGCTTCGATCCCTGGGTCAGGAAGATACCCTGGAGAAGGAAATGGCAACCCACTCCAGTATTCTTGCCTGGGAAATCTCATGGAGGAGCCTGGCTGGCTACAGTCCATGGGGTCGCAGAGTTGTGCACGATTTAGCAGCTAAACAACAACAATGGTCACATATTTAAAGTCCCTTTTGTTGTGTAAGGTAACACAGTCACACATTAGAGGATTAGGACATGGACATCTTTGGGACAGCTTCATTCTGCCTCCCACAATAATTGATTCAGCACAATGTATTTAATCTTTTCTGAACTTGGGAACAGAGGAACACTGATCTGGTGGTAAAAACAATAATAATAGCAGATGCTGAATGCTTGCTGCATGCCAGGAATTTCTCTAAGGACTGTATGCATATTACCTCATTTAATTCGCACATGACTTTGTGCTAAGGGCCAGTACTATTATTTCTGTCTTTGGCTTCCCTGGTGGCTCAGCTGGTAAAGAATCCACCTGCAATGTAGGAGAGCTAGGTTCAATCCCTGGGTTGGGAAGATCCCCTGGAGAAGGGAAAGGCTACCCACTCCAGTATTCTAGCCTGGAGAATTCCATGGACTGTAGAGTCCATGGGGTCTCAAAGAGTCGGATACGACTGAGCAACTTTCAGTTTCATTATTTCTGTCTTACAGATGAGTAAAGTGAGGGACAAAGTGATTAAGTACCTTGCCCACAGCTGGAAGTGGCAGAGCCAGGACTCGAACTCAGGCAGCTGGGATCCAAAATCCATGCACCCAACCACCATGGTGTTGTTCAAGGGACAGAACTAATAAGTAAACCTAGCTCCCCTTAGCTGCTCAATCCTAAGTCACAGAACTTCTCTGAGCCTCAGTTTCTTTATAAAATTGGAAAAGTAGTGCATCTCTTCTGTACCTCTCACGGCTACTCTGAGGAAACACTGAGACAAGCTGTAACAAAGCAGGTCAGATAAGGAAAAGACGGTTCCAAGAGTCATTCCACTGCATGTCACTGACAGATTCGGGACTGGGACTCAGGTTTCCTGGCAAGGTGGGCTATTTCCACCACACGGTGGTAACTACAGCAGGCACAACTCTTCAGCCTGAATATTTTCACTTCACCAACCTCCTGTCCATGAAAGCTGTGTCGGTGTATTCAATTGTTCATTAAGAATGGCAACGAGTCGCCAGTCCAGGTTCGATGCATGACACTGGATGCTTGGGTCTGGTGCACTGGGATGACCCAGAGGGATGGTACGGGGAGGGAGGAGAGAGGAGAGTTTAGGATGGGGAACACGTGTATACCTGTGGCGGATTCATGTTGATGTATGGCAAAACCAATACAATATTGTAAAGTTAAAAAATAAAATAAAATAAATTAAAAAAATAAAATTGTAAAATATCAATACAGATTAAAAAAAAAAAAAAGAATGGCCTCAAGTCTCAGAGGAGAAGGCAATGGCAACCTGCTCCGGTACTCTGACCTGGAAAATCCTATGGATGGAGGTGCCTGGTAGGCTGCAGTCCATGGGGTCGCTAAGAGTCAGACACGACTGAGCGACTTCACTTTCACTTTTCACTTTCATGCACTGGAGAAGGCAATGGCAACCCACTCCAGTGTTCTTGCCTGGAGAATTTCAGGGACGGGGGAGCCTGGTGGGCTGCCGTCTATGGGGTCGCACACAGTCGGACATGACTGAAGTGCCTTAGCAGCAGCAGCAGCAAGTCTCAGAGGATGCTGTTACAAAATTCAAATAGGAGATAACATAAAACTTCTTAACTGAAACAGGGTAAAGCTTACAAGCATTGTTTAATAGCAGCTACAAATCAAGAGGAAAAGGAGAATTTCAGAAAACTCATAGAAGATGGAGGCTTCAAGATATTAGCTAAGGAAAACCACCTTCATCGTGTCTTTGCTTTTTCTCCATCCTGATTCCATCAAGATCCACCCCTTTTCATTTTCCCTTGAATTCTCCCTAGTGGAGTAGGGATCAGGATACCTGACTTGCAGCTTTGAGGTAACTCCTGACCGGTTTTTGCTTTGACCTTCAAGGCAATATCTAAAAAAAAAAAAAAAAACAAGGGCAAAGAGTGGGAGGATTCACTCTATTGGATATTAGGATATATATTAATAACAAAGTCACAGCAATAAAATCAGTGCAGCATTGGTATAAGAGCTGAGCTGCGTCAATAGAAGAGCAAAGAGAGACTAGAGACAGAGACAGATGTCTAAGGGGACTTGGCTTACATCACAGATGCCATCACGTCTTGGTAGGGAAAAGATAGCTTGTTTGGTGGGAACTGCTGGGAAAACTGGCTTAGCATGTGCACAAAGTAATACTGAATTCCTATTTGCAGTACACAGGAGGTGAACTCCAGATGAATTAAGACATGTGTTATGTACAAATGTGAAGCAAAAGAGGGGAAAATGTAGGAGAATATTTTGCAACCACGAGTAGGAGAAGATCCTCAAACAAGATCCCAAAAAGGTTTTCACAAAGCTGAAATGGCATGCATCTGAGTACATCAAAATAGGCACTTCCCCTACACTGTAAGGGAGCAAATACCAAGCTAAAAGGATGCAAGAAAGACTGGGAGATACTGGTAATGTCCAAGGCTGACAAGGGGTTAATATTCGTAATATATAAGAAACTTACCTGCCTCCTGAGAAACCTGTATGCAGGTCAGGAAGCAACAGTTAGAACCCGGGATGGAACAATGGACTGGTTCCAAATTGGGAAAGGAGTACGTCAAGGCTGTATATTGTCACCCTGCTTATTTAACTTATATGCACAGTACATCACGTGAAATGCCTAGGTGGATGAAGCACAAGCTGGAATCAAGATTGCCGGGAGAAATATCAATAACCTCAAATAGGCAGATGACACCACCCTTATGGCAGGAAATGAAGAGCCTCTTGATTAAAGTGAAAGAAGAGAGTGAAAAAGCTGGCTTAAAACTCAACATTCAGAAATCTAAGATCATGCTATCTGGTCCCATCATTTCATGGCAAATAGATGGGGAAACAACGGAAGCAGTGATAGATTTTATTTTCTTGGGTTCCCAAATCACTGCAGATGGTGACTGCAGCCATGAAATTAAGACACTTGCTCCTTGGAAGAAAGGCTATGACCAACCTAGACAGCATATTAAAAAGCAGAGACATTACTTTGACAACAAAGGTCTGTCTAGTCAAAGCTATGGTTTTTCCAGTAGTCATGTATGGATGTGAGAGTTGGACTATAAAGAAAGCTAAGCACCAAAGAATTGATGCTTTTGAACTGTGGTGTTGAAGACTCTTGTGAGTCCCTTGGACTTCAAGCAGATCAAACTTGTCAATCCTAAAGGAAATCAGTCCTGAATATTCATTGGAAGGACTGATGCTAAAGCTGAAGCACCAATACTTTGGCCACCTGAAGCGAAGCACTGACTCCTTGGAAAAGACCCTGATGTTGGGAAAAATTTAAGGCAGGAGGAGAAGGGGATGACAGTGGATGAGATGGTTGGGTGGCATCACCAACTCGATGGACATGAGTTTTAGCAAGCTCTGGGAGTTGGTGATAGACAGGGAAGCCTGGTGTGCTGCCATGGGGTTGCAAAGAGTTGGATACGACTGAGCAACTGAACTGAACTGAAGAAACTTCAAAAATTCATTCAGAAAAACAATAGGAAATCTAGCAGAAAAATAGGCAAAAAATGTAAGAAGGTAGTTCACGGAAGGAAAAACATCTCTATAACTCTTAAATATATGCAAAAATAGTTATCACTAATTGTGAAAACTGGGCTTCCCTAGTGGCTCAGTGGTAAAGAATCCGCCTGCCAAGTAGGAGATGTGGGTTTGATCCCCAGGTCCCGAAGATCTCTTGGAGAAGGAAATGGCAACCCATTCCAGTATTCTTACCTGGGAAATCCCATGGACAGAGGAGCTTGACGGGCTATAGTCCATGGTGTCTCAAAAGAGTCCAACACCACTTGGCGACTAAACAACAAATCAAGAAAATTAAAATATGGTACTACTCTGTAGGACTCTTTGCAACCCCATGGACTACAGAGGCTACAGCCTCTGTCCAGAGAATTCTCCAGGCAAAAATACTGGAATGGGTTGCCATTTTCTTCTCCAGGGGATCTTTCCGACCCAAGGATGGAGCGCCTGGGCTTCCTGCATTGCAGGCAGATTCTTTGCCATCTGAGCCACCAGGGAAACCCTTACCAATGCCAGATTAATATAAATTGGGACGTAATACCAAAAGTTAATGTACAAAGTGGAGAGACAAGAACCTTCCTGTCTTCATTGGTGGAGTGCAAAGCCATCCTAAAGAGTACCAGGGCAGACTGAAACCAAGCAGTGTAGATCCTATGAGCAAGCAGCTCCATTTTTTCCCTCTCAAGGTCCATAAGAGACACATGTAATACCCACTCCAGCATTTCTGTGATAACAAGGTACTTCTGGCAACCTAACTGCTTACTGAACTGATAAGTAACATGTGCTAGACCCCCAATTCAAATATTTTTAAAGGACAGTTAAGGAACTCCTGATATGATATGCCCCATCGATAGCTTAGACATTTTGTTGAGGGAAAAACGTACAGAATGAGTTCCTATCACAACAGCATTCATGTATATTAGAAATAGGTACTTAAACCAAAAGCACTGTCTTTCGAGGATACATACATGTACTTGGACACATCAAACGAGAGAGAATGCATACAGGAGGCGGGTAGTGAAACAGGACCGTGGAGAGGGAATGAGTGGGAAATAATAAGAGATAGGTCCTGCTGACTCTCGGGCGCTGAAGAGTATGATCAACAAAACTCTTGTCTCTGAGGTCCCCCAAAATTGCCCCAACTTCTTCCATCGCTTCCTACTCGTAACAGAATCCAAATGCAAGCAACTCAACGTTGCTGCCCAGACCTGGGCTCTTCTCCATTAAGGATCTACCTCTCTACCTTGTCAAGCACCCGTTTCCCTGCACTCCAAGCTCTACTCTGCACTTCCTACAACCATATAGACGCCCAGGCTTCAACCCGAAACCCGCTTACTCTTATTTCTCTTGAAAAAATCCTGTTTTAAATTCAGTTTTAAGTGTCTTCGGGAGTCCTTTTTCTGACGGCTGCCCTCCCTACGTTAACCCCTCCCGGACTGTATTTCCAGATCACCCGTCCCCCACAACCTAGCACACCCCAAGTTCTATTTGCTTATTTTGGGTACACACCTCTCCCTCAAGGACAGAGCAGAGTTACCCAGCTCGTGCGCTGGGGTGGGCTGTCCCACGAATAACCGCACCACAATTACGGCAAGTTAACCAAGATCCCAACCCACCTTCCCCTTTGTTTCCCTCGCTTATCGGCTCATCTTCGCCCGGAGTCTACCGACCCCAAACCGCCTCCACCAGCTGCAGTAGGTAGGAGGCTCTGCGCATGCGCTACTGCTAGGCGCGCACTCTGACGGGGCGGGGCGAAGGGGCGAGGAGGGCGGCGAGGGGACGCGGCGCGGCAGTTGCGTCCCGCCCGCCGGCAGCGGGCGCCCGGGAGGGGGTGGGGCCGAGGCGGGCACCTACCCCGGCACGGCCCCGCCCCCACAGCACGCCCGCGCGCTTCGCCCCGCCCCCTCGCCTTGGCCGCCCCGCCCCCTCGGCGGCCGCGCTCCTTCTCCCGCCGCCCGCTAGCCTCCAGCCCGGCTCCGGCGGCGGAGAGCGGGAGAAAGTGTTGCTGGTGGGCGGCCGCGGGGCTGTGAGCGTCCGGCATCCCGGGACCGCTCCGGCCCGGGCGGCGAGGGGGCCCGGCGGTCCATGCATCCGCCGTCGCCCGCCGCCGCCGCCGCCGCGATGGATTTCAGTCAGAACAGCCTGTTCGGCTACATGGAGGACCTGCAGGAGCTCACCATCATCGAGAGGCCGGTCCGCCGGAGCCTCAAGGTGCGCCCCGGGGAGGAGGAACTGCCCGTAGGGCGCCCGGCGGCTGGCCCCTGTCCCGACCCCCGCCCGTTCGCTTCACGAGGCGGCCCGGGACCCTCTCAGAGTCCTGCTGCCCGCCCCCGCCCCCCTCAGTCCCCGAGGGCCGTGTTACCCTAACCCGACCCCTCGCGGGCCCCCTTCTTCGACGTGGCTCGGCTTCTCCCAGCCTGGACCCCCAGCCCTGAGGTACGGGCGCCCGGGGCCAGCCCGCGACCCCTCAGACGCTCTGGCTTTTCCAGTTGCCCGTTCCGGCCCGGCCCGCCCCGGGCCCTTTCCCCAACCCGGCCACCTCAGGAACGGCCCGCCGAGCCCCTTGGACTCGGGCCAGCCCGGCGTCCTCTCCCGCGCCGTCCCTCTCTCACGGCCCGGGGCCCCTCCGTTGCGGCCCCCTCCCCCTGGGCCCTGCGGGAGCTGCCCCTCGCAGCCGCAGCCCGCTGCCTCCCGCGTCCTCTCCTTGGGGCTCCCCCTCCCCCCGCTTCGGCTCCCTGGTGCTGCTGCTGCTGCCCGGGGTTGTGGACCTAGTCTCAGTCTTCAGTTAACACGGCCCCGACTCTCCCCGCTACCTTTTCCAGAGATACCTCAGATCCCATTCCGTCCCCCGCCCCCCCACCTCCGTCCTCATCCGAGCAAGCCCAGGGCCCCCACTTCACCTCCCAACCCACCAATACCCATCTTGGAGTCGTCCTGCTCTCGGTCTTTAAAGCCCTCTCGACCCTTTGTCCCGATCTTGAGTCACCACGTGTCCCTTCCTTCCAGCCCCTCCAAGACTCTTAGCAGGGACCCTGCTCCCCAATCCCCTTAGGAGAGTCAGCCTTCACTAGGCACCCGCCCCCACAACCTGCCACTAGCTCCCCCACCCCGCAGAGTCATCTTGCTTCCCAGGCTCCAACCCTTACTGCTGCCAAACCTGGTTGACCGACCACCGCCCCCCGCAATTGCTCCTTTAGCTCTTTTCACTCCCACCTGCCGCAATATCTTTGATTTCCTTCCAGCCCCAGAGTTTATTCCCTTCCCTCCCCCAATCCAGATTTCGTCTTTCTCATTCTCCCTCCGCTGGCTGCAGTCTTCATCCCTACCCCCACCCCCGACCCCTTTTAAGCATTTCCTGGGATGGAAATGTTGGCAAAACACTCTTAGATATTCGAGATGAAAACTACGTACATATTTTACATATGCACACACAATTGATTTCAGCAAGGTTCTGAAGCCACAGAGTGTTTCTCAGGCTTCAGTCTAGAAGCTAGAAGAGTAAACAAAAGAAAAAAAAAAGCCCCAGAGCCCCCCAAACTCCACCACCTAAACCCGACCATTAGAGATATCTGATTTGAGGGTGGCAGACCCCTTAATTCGTTTTTGAGGATAATGCTTAATTGCGAAACTTTTTCATTAGTCTGTACTCATATAGGGTCCCTGGAGGCAAGACTTGAGCTGATGTTTGTGTGCATAATTTGTATTTTACACTTGACAGACACCAGAAGAAATAGAAAGATTGACAGTTGATGAAGACCTCAGTGATATTGAAAGGGCTGTTTATCTGCTCAGGTATTTCGTAAAGTCTTTTTGTGATAATTCCTTCTCTTTTCCTGTGGCAGCATCCACAAATGATTTCTGAAATGTCATGTTACTGTTATGTTCAGATTTACTTAACCACTTGAACAGAGTGCTTTGCATGCACAGCACTTAATTATGTCATAAATTAGATTTAGATGTGGACCTATGAATTTCAGAACTGAAATCAACTAAGGTACCTAGCTTATAGAATATTGCTTGAAGGAGGAACAGAACAACTCATGGTTTGAGTTAAATCTTAAAAAAAAAAAAATCTTGCAGCTTTGGTTGTGTTCACATAAGAGCTGGTAAATTTAGATGACAGTTAAGAATATCCAGTGATTAATTTTAAGTTAATTGTAGAGTTTGAACTTTATATGGTATTTACAGAAAAAAAAATCTGCCAATATGGTAGTTCAGTTTTTTTCCTCAGGATAACCTGTTTATATTGCTTTTGCTATGTGCGCTTTATAATTTTGCCTAAGAGATTTTAAAATTTGAGTCTACTCTCACTTAAGGTTCATCTCATAAGCTCTACAGAATTGCTTACGCCAAATGGTTATGACAAATATTTATAAGATTTCTTTCAGCTATTTTAAAAATTGTGCTGTGGATTTAAGTTTAAAAGCTAATGTGAGCATTTAATGAATATATAAAAATACTTCAGAAATAGAAATTTTCCTAAGGTATTTTGTGTACATTGTTTTAACATTTTTCTTGCACATTTCTTTTTCCCCTTTTGGCAACTTAGTTTTCGCTTTTGTTTTCTGGAATCAGATTTTGAAAACTGGTACTATTGACCTCCTTGGAATATTTGCTATCCTTGTTTCCTTAGCTCAGGTCTGCTTTGCCAGTTTCAGGTGCTGGCAAGTTTCTTGTTCTTTTCTTGTTTTATAGATCATGTTTCTAGTCCCATGGTATTCTTTGAATGTTTTTTTTTTTTTTTCCCCCTTTAAAAAAAAAAGCAACCCTCTCCTTGACTTCCATTTTCTTATTCTGACATCTTGGCTTCTGTTCTTATTTAAGTCAGAATTTTAGCATGCTTATAATTTAGACCATTCTCTTCAATAATTCTGTTACTTTAAAATGTTACCGGATCTTAGGCTTTATGTCGATGTTGTTTCCGTTCCTCTTTTGGTGATTTATAGTAGCCTGCTCTCATCATTTCTATTTATTTTATTATTTAAAAACATTTTTGTATTGGAGTATGCTGCTGCTGCTTTTGCTTCAGTCGTGTCCAACTCTTTGCGACCCTGTAGCCCGCCAGGCTCCTCTGTCTGATTCTCTGATTCTTCACCCCAGAATACTATGCCGTGCCCTCCTCCAGAGGATCTTCCTGACCCAGGGATCAAACCAACATCTGCATTGGCAGGCAGGTTCTTTACCACTAGCGCCACCTGGGAAGCCACTTATTGGAGTGTAGTTGATTTACAGTGTTGCATTAGTTTCTGGTGTTATCTACCTATTTATTGCAAAATAAAATGATTTTATTTATGTATGAATTAGCAGTATGTGTTTTTGATGTTTCATAGAGTCATTGATAATTGTATAATATTTGAAGTACTTTATTCCTTAATGATGAACATATCCAATATTGTGAACAGAAGTTGTAAGCATCTGCCTTTTCCCACAATTCTCTTGTTTGGAGTAGGCAGACAACTGGTGAAAATTGGGTAAGCTTCTTTTAGCATACAGCAGTTGATGATGTGAAGTCACTGCCTACTTACTCCTACTGAATCCTCTCCAGATAAACGCTGGCTTACAATTAGGAAATAGAGAGTCTTGCTCTACTTACTTGCGACAGCGGATACCTCATTCTAGGTATCTGTGACAAGGCTTCTTTTTGAGGATAGCTTATTTTCTGTTTTGCTTTTATTGTTAGCGAACCAGGTCGTCTAAATTGTCAGTGGTTCTCGGACACAGGACGTGAGTTTCACCCAATTCTAGAACTTACAAAGCCCTTACAGAGACAGATGGGGCCTCTCCTTCTTAGGCAAGAGAGTTTGGAAAGAAATCTGATACCTCCTTTAGTTTCTTGTGGTTCATCTACCTTGAAGGAGGTTTGCAAGGTGACTCCAAAGGCAAACACTAGTTTGGTTGTGCATGGGTCCTCCAGCCAAGTTCTTTTTTTGTATTCCTGCCATCTCACCCCCTCCTAGGGGAAAGTGGGGTTTCACCTTTAGGACAGCTTCTGAAGAGAGAACACGAGGCCTGCCTGAAAGGTTCTTTCTTCCCTGGGATTCAGGGGAAGGGTGTGGGATTGTCTTATGGACGTGTTCCAAACTTTGCCTCTGTTAAAGCTGTTAAAGCCTCTTGTCTCACGTATTGAGCCTTCTATTTTAAATGTAATGTATTCCTTTTTCTCCTATTTGTATTTCCCAATGCTATAAAATCTAATACTGAGTTCTTTTTTTTCCTATGATTTTCAGGTTTATTTTTGAGTACATTACCTTTTCCTCTGTTTTAGATATTCTCTACCCAGAATTTTCCTCCTTGCTTTTGAATGTCAGATTTGTTTTTTTAGTTGTCTTATTTTTGTATATTACATCTATTTTGGAGATTATGCTACCTTAGAATTCAGATTCAAATGTGTAAATATCAGTAGGAAATGCTTTATATTAGTGGGGGTTCTGATAGCATTTAAACTGAATGTAGTGTCTAAAAAGGCATTATATTGGACTACTGTCCAATGAAAACCAGATTACACTGTTCATTATCTTACCCTAAAATATGACAGATCAATTATTAATGTTGTTTTCATAATTAAGTTTAGAACATTACACTATTTGAAGATTTGACACAGATGATTTTGTGGTTTTGCATAAATGGGATGCTGCTGTACCCGTCTGTGGCGTTTAGCTGTGAAGCAAAACAGCTTTCCTAATAGTCACAGCTTGTGGCTTAGTCAAAATCATATCACAACATCTTCTAGTTCTCTCCCTTTGTGAGTTTGGCATATGTTTTAGAAGTGTACTTAAAGCAGGTGGATGGATTTGTTAGAGAAGGGTCCTAAGTTTGTATACTCTGTTTTCATTAGGTAAACCTTTACTCACATATCTAATTTCCTGCCAGATAAATTTCAGATCCTTAATTTGGCATAAGTGACTCCATCTTAGCTGTGCAATGAGATGTCCCATTAGGGCTTCAGCTTTTCTTTCTAAAAGCTTGATTGAGATGTAGTTCATATGCCATTTTTAGTTGAATGGTTTTGTGTTTTCACACAGTTGTGGGTTCTTTACCACAATTTTAGAACATTTTCATCATATGCAAGATAAACCCTCTACCTATTAACAGTCACTTCCCTGTTGTGTTGGTACTTTTGCCCGGTCTTCCCAGCCTTTGGGAACCAGAAGTCTACTTTCTCTATGGATTTGTCTTTTCTGGGCATTTTATGTAAATGAAATTATACAGTATGTGGCCTTTTCTGACTTTCTTCCCAAGGTTTTTCCTTGTTGTAGCGTGTGTCAGTGCTTTTTTTCTTTTTATTGCTGGGCAGTATTCCACCATAGGGGTACATCACGTTTTGTTTGTTCATTCATCAGTTGATGGACACGTGAGTTGTTTCCACTCAGTCTTTCCTTCTTGAAGCAGTCCTGTTGCTCTTTTCACTGTTACTCAGATACATCACGTTCATCCTTCACTGCTCTTCCCCTTCCCTGGAATACCTTTCATTTTATTGACACCTCTCCAGCATCTTCCATTGCCAGGATCCAGCTGTAGTCTTGAATCTTCCATAAGACCTTTCCTGTCTGCTGAAACCACATGGATCTCAGGCTTCTCTGAGCTCCTGTATCAGTTAGTGGCTGCATATCTTGGTATTCCTTAACGTAAAAGTGTGCATACATATTCTTCAATAGACTAAGCTCTTGGAGGGCAAGCTGTGTTTTATTGTTGTTGCTGTTTTGGTTCTTTCTTATTCTTTGCTGTGATATAAATATATACCTCTTAATGGAATAAGGTGTATTTATTTACTTATGCATCCGGTCCCATCACTTCATAGGAAATACATGGGGAAACAGTGGAAACAGTGTCAGACTTTATTTTTCTGGGCTCCAAAATCACTACAGATGGTGACTGCAGCCATGAAATTAAAAGATGCTTACTCCTTGGAAGGAAAGTTATGACCAACCTAGATAGCATATTCAAAAGCAGAGACATTACTTTGCCAACAAAGTTTCATCTAGTCAAGACTATGGTTTTTCCTGTGGTCATGTATGGATGTGAGAGTTGGACTGTGAAGAAGGCTGAGCGCTGAAGAAATGATGCTTTTGAACTGTAGTGTTGCAGAAGACTCTTGAGAGTCCCTTGGACTGCAAGGAGATCCAACCAGTCCATTCTGAAGGAGATCAGCCCTGGGATTTCTTTGGAAGGAATGATGCTAAAGCTGAAACTCCAGTACTTTGGCCACCTCATGCGAAGAGTTGACTCATTGGAAGAGACTCTGATGCTGGGAGGGATTGGGGGCAAGAGGAGAAGGGGACGACAGAAGATGAGATGGCTGGATGGCATCACTGACTCGATGGACGTGAGTCTGGGTGAACTCTGGGAGTTGGTGATGGACAGGGAGGCCTGGCGTGCTGCGATTCATGGGGTTGCAAAGAGTTGGACACGACTGAGTGACTATCTGATCTGATCTGATTTACTTATGTTAAGATGACCAAAAAATGCCTGGTGAATTCAGCAACTTTTGATTTTTTTGTTTTGTGGGCCATAGATTCAGATTTAGGGTATATACTATTCTACCATTTACTGCCCGTGTGACCATGGGCAAGTGATTTATGGTTGTTAAGTCCTAGTTTTTTTCATCTGTTAAGTGGAAAATGGTAATTGGAGCCCCAGACACCAAATGGGAACCCAGTTAATATGAGTTTCCTTCTGTTTCCTGTGCCATGTTCCTAATTCCTTACTACTTACCTGCTCAATGTACATTTCAGATTTTTAAAAGAGGATAGCAGTATTAATTTTACCTTCTAATAATCAGATAAAGTAACAGGCAAGTAAAGTATATCAACAGGTTTGTGATAATCTATTAGCTTCCTTTGCTAATAGTATTTTAGATACATGGTATTTTTAATAATTAATTATTATTTAGTTTTGGTTGCATTGGGTCTTTGTTGCTGCTCATGGGCTGTCTCTAGTTGATGGGACCCACTGCTTGTTGTGGTGCAGGGGCTTCTCACTGCAGTGGCTCCTCTTGTTGCAGAGCACGGGCTCTAGGCTCACAGGCTTCGGTAGTTACAGCATGCAGGCTCAGTGGCTCTGGCTTACAGGCTCTAGAGTGTGGGCTCAGTAGTGGCACACAGGCTTAGTTGCTCCACAGCATGTGGGATCTTCTTGGACCAGGGATCGAACCCGTGTCCTCTGCATTGGCGGGTTTGCCTCTTTACCACTGAGCCACCAAGGAAGTCCCCTTTGCTAATAGTATTTACTAGAATCTTTACATATTATAATTGTTTTAAACTGATGACAAGATCAGCCTGTTTAAGCAATATTTGCTATTTGTATTATGCATTAAATGTGCTTTGTTAATGTATCTAAACTAACTTTTATGTTGCTTTCTTTTACAGTCACTTTAAAACCATCTGTCACTTTGCACTGTGAATTTTAAAAAATTTTGCACTTTGCCTTTTAGGGATAGTCAAATAAAGTACATCTTTAATTAGGAGCTTTTTCCCTTCTGCGCTCCCCCCTTTTCCCCCCACTGCCCGCCTTTTAATTAAGAAAATAGTAAGTTCTCCCCCTAGTGAAAGCACAGACTGAGAATTCTGCCAAATCTGAAAATAAAATCCTGTAAACTGTGGCTGTTGCTAATCACATCCTGGGAACTCTTGCACTCAAGACTAGCACAAGGCAGCAATGAGACCATGAGGAAGAAAGAACTCCAGTAATTAGCTTTGCTACTGGCTTGCTTTTTGTTGTTTTATCTTTAAAAAGTACTTATCCCGTTTGCTAGGCAAATGGGAAATGTGTGAAAACTGCCTTTGTATGCTCGTATTTCCAAGAGCTTCTATACCATCACACTTCTTTTGCCTTTACTATTGTCTTGATTTCTTTTCATTTTTGATGCCTTTTGCCATTTAGTACTGTTTTGGTGAGGTGGGGTGCTTATGGGGTGTGTGAAAGAGACAGAGAGAAAGTGTGTGTGTGTGTGTGTGTGTGTGTGATGAGGGTGGAGGAGGTGGGTCTTGAGTAGCCAGGATTGCTTACCCAGTTTTCTCCACTGTTGTACATAAGAGACACATCACAACTTTTAATACCTCACAATTGAGATGAATAGTTGGTAATTCCTGGAGTTGGTTAATGTGGGGAATCATAAAATTGATACATACTTTCAGTATTTCATTTTAGTGTAAAAAATACATTTGTTTGCCAGAGTTTTGTTGTAGATCCATTGCCTTTTGAGTCAGGGTGTGCTTAACACAGTTCATAATCCTTTTTCTTGCATAAATACTTCCATAATACATTTACAGTGTCAAGGTCAGGTCTCTTTAAAGTTGAGAATTTAAAGATGCTTTTGAAGCAGTCTGAAAGCCTGTTTTAGATTTTTATGATCTTTTTTGCTCATCTTTTGCAAGTTGTCTTGTTCTTCCTAATTCAATAACAGTTTTCTTTGGCAACTTATCTTTGAGTTTTTCTAAAACTTTCAATTTAGTTGTCATAGAAACGACTCTTTGCATTCATATGTTTATGTAATATTTAATTAAATTATGTAATTTCAGTATCAAATAAATTGGGATAAACTGGTCTGAGAACAAACACAGCTGACTCTTGGTTACAGCTCACCTGGCTAGAACAGAAGCGTGTGGGTATTTCACAGAGCTGTCTATTAGCTCTAAGCTCTCAGCTTGCCTTTGCCAGGGAAGTGGAGAGTGTTGCTTAGCTGAGAGTCTTCTAACACCTTGTTGAGAGATATACGATCCCTTTTCAGAGCATGCGCTGTGATGGCCTTGCTTTATCCTTGGATACTCATAATATTCCTCTCTTGTCTCTGTATTGAGTTTGGTCTATGGTCTGGTCTATTCTTCTTTAACCGCTCTGTTCTAAAAAACAGAAAATAATGGATTAAGAATCTCAGTTAAAGAAGTACTGTCATAAACATATAGTTTGTTTTTTAAAACAAACTTTTGGAGGATATGCAGAAATGAGCTCACATCATAAAATACACAGCTTGTTATGCTTTCACAAGTTAAAAAACACCCCTATAGCCGGCATCCAGATTAAGAAACAGGATGTAACCTGTTGTCTAGTTGTGTTAGCCTAGCAGCCTGTCTTGTACCCTTCCCAGTTTCCCCCATTCCCTGCAAAGGGTGTCGACTATCCTAACATCTAATAGCATAGATTAGTTTGCCTGAGTTTGGGCTCAATATAGTAAGAACCATGGAATATACAGTTTTTTGTTTAGCTACTCTTACTCAACCTTTTAGAAAAGAGATTTGTTCATACTGTTGCATGGAGGAATAGATTGTTCATCCTCATGGCTGTGTGATATTCTATTATATGAACATACCATATATACTCTTGGTGGAAATTTGTTTTCAGATTTTGGCTGTTATGAATAATGCTGCTACAGACATTCTGTACAAGTCTTTTGGTGAATATACACATGCATTTCTTTCTTTTTTTTTTATTTTATTTTTTTTACACATGCATTTCTTTTAGTTATGTTCACAGACGTAGAACTCCTGGTCACAGCATATGCATATGTCCCGCTTAGAAGATACTGCTAAACCATCTTCCCAAGTGCTTGCACAGTTTATACTGCTTCCAGCAGTGCATGAGTGGTCTCACCCTATGTTTTTTAGGAAACAAAAGTGACAAACTTTGTAGTACAGAAATTTCTAGTATATCAATAATGAACTACCTATGTAATAGCCCATATAATTATCTGTTATTCTGTATCTGATTTACTTATGTCATACAACTTTTTCTTTCCATGTAAGAGAGTTTCCATGAATTTTTACACTTAGTTTTTAATTGTGCTAGATGGCTTGGCTAGGAGACTCTTGGTTATTAGAAGGTCTTCTTTCAAGGGTGCCACCTCTCGTCGCTGTGCTTTTTAATGATTCCAAGGGTCCTATTTTTAAAAAATCATCCAAGTTATCCAGTGTGAAAGTGATGCACAGATTTCTTGCCTTTGTGCATGGAAATTGGAGGCATCTTCATTTTCGCATCCTAGGATAAGCAGGATTACTGTTTCACATATTCAGAGGCGTACATAATGGATTCCAGCTGTATGTCTTGCATCATCGCTGAGGCCTCATTACTTAAGTGCTTGGCAAACCCTGAACTCCCTGTTTTGGAAAAGTACTAGGTCTCTGAATCTAAGGGGTTTGGAGATTATTTCCCATCTCCTTTTGCTTATCTTTTGCTATGAGAACAACGATGGGAGGCATCTGTTTCTTTTTTTCCTATTTACTGGAGCTTCTGAAGGCTGTCTGTGACATCAGTGGAAAGCAGAATGCTTTCATGGGATCTGCAAGAAAAGCTTAAAAATAAAGAGTAAACTATTTTCATCAATGTAAAGGTGACCCGTATAATGTCATTGGGAAGACCTAGAGCTTAATAACAGGATGCAATTGTGAGAGATTTGAGCAGTTTTCATCTTGTTAACATAGCTGTTTTTGATCCTTTATTTAAATACCTACATGTGGGACTTCCCTGGTGGCCCAGTAGCTGAGCCTCTGTGCTCCCAATGCAGGGGGCCTGGGTTCAATCCCTGGTCAGGGAGCTAAATCCCACATGCCTCAACTAAAGAGTTCAGATGCCACAATGAAGACCAAAGATCCCACGTGCTGTAAGACCCATCACAGCCATATAAATAAATATGAAAAAATAAATATAAATAAATAAAATACCTATAGGTTTCTATGAGAAAATATACTATAAAGTAATGCTAAAACAAATGCTTGTATGAAGATTCAAATAAAATGCAGGTTAAGTTCTGTAACTGCAATGTACCTATATTATGGCATATAGATGTGTGGATGTTATAAATGTATATATATGTTTGTGTGTGTATATATTTATTTTCATGAACAATTAGTTCATACTGACACTTGAGATGTAGCTAAGTGAGGCACAAGGAGACTGAATTTTGTCCCCAAACTTATCTAATTAGTTCCCAGTAAAAATTTGGGGTTTTATTGCTTTACTCCCAATCTTGTTGTATAGTGGTTTCTTAGTAGTTACATTATTATTTAAAGTATTGACTCAACTAAGTGGTAAAAATCATAACTCTTAGAATTAGGGTCACATGAAGGGAATTAAGGGCTTCCCCAGTGGCTCAATGGTAATGAGGAGTGCAATGCAGGAGGCCCAGGTTCGATCCCTGGGTCGGTAAGATCCCCTGGGGGAGGGCATGGCAACCCACTCCAGTATTCTTGCCTGGAGAATCCCGTGGATGGAGAAGCCTGGCGGGCTACAGTCCATAGGATCACAAAGAGTCGGACACGACTGAAGCAGCTGAGCATGCACGCGTGAGTGTTTCCGTGATCTTTAAATTTATACCTCTTTCAACATAGATATTTTGCTTTTTGCAATATCTTTTGCTGGCCATTGTTGGCCACCAGGTGTGAGAGGCAGGGAGAAAGTGTTCATTCTTAGTTCTTCACAGTCACCACCTTTTTGACTTTATAATGTTGGTATGTAGTAATGATGTCAGAAATAATAGCAAAATCTATTATATTCTTGTATGCAGATGTGTCTTATAGTGTAATTTCCCCTCCAAATCAGAGATGCTAATAATGGAGAAGATTTAAAATGCAACTAGCAATTACTTTAGAATAAATTTTATGAATTTAGGTTGTTGTTGTTGTTCAGTTAAGTTGTTTCCAACTCTTTGTGACCCCATGGACAACTGCAGCACGCCAAGCTCCCCTGTCTACCACCATCTCCCTGAGTTTACTCAAATTCATGTCCGTTGAGTTGATGATCCTTTCTAGCCATCTCATCCTCTGCCTCTCCTTTTCCTTTTGCCTTCAGTCTTTCCCAGTATCAAGGTCTTTTCCAATGAGTTGGCTTTTCGCATCAGTTGGCCAAATTATTGGTTTCAGCTTCAACATCAGTCCTTCCAATGATATTCAGGGTTGATTTCTTTTAGGACTAACTGGTTTGATCTCCTGGCTATCCTAGGGACTCTAAAGAATGTTCTCTGGCGCCACAGTTTGACAGCATCAATTCTTCAATGCTCAGCCTTCTTTATGGTCCACGTCTCACATCTGTACATGACTTTGGAAAAACCGTAGCTTTGACCATACGAAACTTTGTCGGCAAAGTGATGTCTCTGCTTTTTAATGTGCTGTTTAGGTTTGTCATAGCTTTTCTTCCAGGGAACAAGTGTCTTTTTTTTCCCCATGACACTCTCAAAAGATTTGTATTTCATTCAAAGAGACAGCACAACAGCAAACTGGGAATTCAAATTAAAATACAAGATATATCATCAGAGTATGGATAGAAATTTTAATTTCATGGCTGCCCTCACCATCTGCAGTGATTTTTGGAGCCTAAGAAAATAAAATCTCTCACTGCTTCCAGTTTTCCCCTGTTTGCCATGAAGTGATAGGACCAGATGCCCTAATCTTAGCTTTTTTTTAAAAATTAATTTAGCTTAAGACACACAAAATATTTATTGAGTACTTGCTTTGTATTAGGCATCTCCTGGGGAATGAGTGGCATTGTACCAGCAAATACTTGTGTTCAAGGAAGTATTGATACTTGTATAAGGAAGCAAACACACTTTTCTTAAATTTTAGTAGAATAGAAGTCATCTCTAGTTAATAAGTATGTTGGGCATTGAGAAGGCAGTATGTAGTGTCAGAAATACTTTATATTAAGACATACCAGATTTATTCTCCGAGGCCGAGACTTGCTCATTTATCTATTGAGAAACCTAGGCTAAGTTTCTTATTTGGGCTCAAGCCTCCTAATCTAAACTGGGAATAATAAAACCTACATTGTAGGATTGTTAAGAAGATTTGGGAATGTATGTGGAGGGCAGAATGCTTGGTGTAGAGTCTTGTTCAGTAAAGAATAATTGTTCTTGGTCTTTTAAATAAACTGCTGGCAGTTCAGAACATCCTTTACTTTGGATGTATAGGAAAATTCCTATCCAGAGAATTCATGTAGTTATAAAATCTTGTCTCCCAGATGGTGCCCCTTTGCAGTTAATCCTCCACCCTGAGCCTGGGCAACAGATGATCTGCTTTTTGTCAGTATACTTCAGTGGCAAATTCTCCTGTTCTAGAACATAGGCATATGTTTTCCTATCTCTTGGCTAATGCTTGAGAATGGAATGCTGGTTATTGGATGAGTATATATTTTTTCATTCAGTTCTTTTGAGGTATAATTGATGTCAAATAACTGGCACATACTTCAACCATACAGTTTGATGCATTTATATACACACACATGTGTGTGTGTATATATATATATATATATATATATATGGGCTTCCCTTGTGGCTCAGCTGGTAAAGAATCTGCCTGCAATGCGGGAGACCTGGGTTCAGTCCCTGGGTTGGGAAGATCCTCTGAAGAAAAGGCTACCCACTGCAGTATTCTGGCCTGGAGAATTCTATGGACTGTATAGTCCATGGAGTCGCAAAGAGTTGAACATGACTGAGTGACTTTCACTTCATATATATCTACCCCCATAAAAGCATCATCACCATTAAGATAATGAACACAGCCGTCACTCCTCTGTGTAGTTTTGTGTTCCTTTGTAATGTTCTTTCCCTTCCTTCTCATTCTTTCCCCCGCTCCAGGCAACCACTGATCTGCCTTCTGACACTACAGATATGTTTTCAATTTATAGAATTTTATAGAAATCAATCATATAGTAGCTACTTTTTCATCTGGCTTCTTTTTACTCAACATAATTTTCAAGTTCATTCATGATGTTGCATGTATCAATGGTTCATTCCTTTTTATTATTGATAATTCCATTTTAAAGATATAGTCCATTTTGTTTATGCATTCACCAGTCGATGGAGATTTGGATCATTTCTAGTTTGGGGGTATTACAGACTAAGTGGCTGTAAACATTCATTTACGGATCTTTGGGTGGCCATGTGCTTTCTTTCCTCTGGTGAACAGCTGGAGAGTGGAATGGCTGGGTATATAGTAGGTACAGTGTATTCTTAAACTGCTGAACTGTTTCCAAGTGATTGTACACTTTTACATTTCCACCAGCATTGTATGAGAGTTTGGACTGCTCAATATGTATACTTACTGATACTTGGTATGAGCAGTCTCTTTTTGGTTTTAGGCATTCTGGTGGTATTACCAGTGCTCTAGAGTAGTGGTAGTCATTGTATTTATAATTTGGATTTCCCAAATGATCAGTGGACATTGAGCATCTTTACATGTATTTGTGAGTCAGACACATATATCTTGTTTGGTAAAGGTATATTTAAATCTTTTGCCTATTTGTTGGATATGAGTGCATGCCAATTTGCTTCAGTCATGTCCAAATCTTTGCGACCCTATGGACCATAGCCCACCAGGCTCCTCTGTCCATGAGAGTCTCCAGGCCAGAACACTGGAGTGGGTTGTCATGCCCTTCTCCAGGGGATCTTCCCGACCCAGGGATCGAACTTGTGTATCTTAGTTTCCTGCATTGGTAGGTGGATTCTTTACCACCAGTGCCACTTAGGAACTCCCTTTAGTTGGGTATGTGCTTTGCAAATATTTTCTGCCAGTCTGTGGCTTCCTTTTTAATTTTTCTAAGTGTACCTATCTTTTAGAGAGCAAAGTTTCTTTGCTTTGCTATGGTCTAATTTTGTTGAGGTCTAATTTAGTGATTTTTTTTCATTATAGTTAGTGTTTTTTGTGTTATATTTAGGAAATCTTTGCCAAATCTGGGTCATTAAATTTTTTCCTATGCTTTCTTTCAGAAATTTTGTGGTTTTAGCTCTTGATTTTAGATTTATGATTCATTTCCACTTCAATTTTGTTTGTGGTATAAGGTAAGTGTTGCGGTTAATATTTTTCCTCCCACGTAGCTATAGCATGTAGTAGAAAAAGGGCCAGAATCAGGGGACCTGGTGTCTCTGCAGTCACATTCAAGTCACTTAAGTTCTTTAAGCACTGTTTCCTCTTTACTCCAGGTGATATGATGAGTTGTTGTTGTTCAATTGCTAGGTCGTGTCCAGCTCTTTGCCACCCCATGAACTGCATCATGCTAGGCTTCCCTGTCCTTCACTGTCTCTCTGAGTTTCCGCAAAAGGGTCCATCTTGCTTTAGCAGGTGTCTTCAGTTCTAAGAAGATAAAGAAAAGATGTTGAACCTCGGTTATTTGCTCCACTAGGCGGTGCTAATGGACATCTATCTAAGGGATCTTCACCTTGGATAGGTGAACAGTTTCAGAGCTCTTTTTAAAAGGTCATTTTTGAAGAAGATATTCATAATTCAGGAAAGTGCCTATGTTTCGTTAAGGAGTAGATGTAGTAGTGTTATAATGAATCTGAAAATACTGTTTTGTTTTTATTTTTATTTTTTTACCAAAAGCTGTCGGAGTACAGCAATATTTTCTTTAAAGAGTTCTGTAGATTTGGTTTGAATATGTTTGGGGCAGATTGAAAGTTATATGGCTAGCATAAAAATATTTACATATTCAGGTGAAAAATCAGGCTGAGGAGTCTGATGAGTTTAGAATAGTCATGAAAATTCTCTTGGAAACAAGCTTCCAAGCTGCATTTGCTTGGAAATAACTTTTCGTAATAAACATACGAACTATATTTCCTTGCGTAATGGACATTCTTGAAGGGGAAAAGGACTCGCAAAAGTCCAGCATGGGAATGTGGAGGAGAAGGCATCTCCCCATGTAGCTCTGATGATAGTGGGGATGGAGAGAGATGATTTACACCTGTGGTTGGTATGTATGCATATCTCGCATAGTTTTCCAGTTGTTTGTGGGATTTTTCCAGATATCTTCCTGTTTCTAGTCTAATTCTGTAATGGTCACAGACAGCACTTTGATGTCATTTCTTTTAAATATACTGAGGTTTGTTTTTTGACCAGAGCATGGGCCAGTCTTGGTAATTATTCAGGTGTATGAATATGTATTCTCCTGTTGTTGGGTGTAATAGTCTATCAATGTCAGTTGGTCAAGTTGGTCGATATTTTTCAGATCTTCTATATCTCTAAGAATATTTTCTATTTGTTCTACTATCTAAAAAAGTAGAATATTGAAGTCTCTAACAGATCTGTCTACTCCTTCTTTCACATATATCACTTTTACCAGTAGTTCGTGTATTTTGATTTTTGTAATTAGTGTATATACTGTTAAGGTTGTTATGTTTTTCATTGAAGTAGTCTCTCATAGCTATGTAATGTTTGTCTTTATCCCTAGAAATATTCCTTGTTTTAAGTCTACTTTATCTGATATTAATATACTCTTTCCAGCTTTCTTTTGGTTAGTGTTTACACAGTATATCTTTTTCTACCCTTTTACTTTTTTAAAAAAAGGTTTTTAAATTTTGGAATTATTTTAGATTTCCAGAGAAGTTACAAAAATAATTACTGTATGCCTATTACCAGTTTTCCCTAAAACTAACATCTTTACATATATTTGTCAAAACTGAGAAATTAATGTTGGTACAATACTGTTTACTAAGTGCTAGACATTGTTTGAATTTCACCAATTTTTTCACTAATGTCCTTTTTTCCTGTTTCAGGATCCAGCCCATGATATTGCATTTAGTCATAGCTCCTTAGTCTTCTCTTGGCTGTTACATATTCTTAGTCTTTTCCTTGCTTTTCGCGATCTATAGTTTTAAAGAGTACTAGTCAGGTATTTTGTAGAATGCCCTTCAACTTGTGTTTGATGTTTTTCTCATTGTTAGATTGGAGTTATAGACTTTTAGAAAGAGTGTCATAGAGGCATAGACATGCCTGTCTCATCCTGTCATTTCAGAGGTACTTGACATCAGTATGACTTATCACTGGTGATGTTAATCCTGATCACTTGGGTTAAAATTGTATCTGCCAGATTCCTCCACTGTTTCAGTGGTGAGAGAGGAGCTTTCAGCCTTGCTCCTGATCTTAGGGTGAAAACATTCAGTCTCTCATCGTTGGGTAAGATGTTGGCTGTAAGTCTCTTAATACCTGTGTGCCCTGTCGTGTCTGACTCTTCGTGATACTATAGACTGCAGCCTACCAGGCTCCTCTTTCCATGGGACTTTTTAGGCAGAAATACTGGAGTGGGTTGCCATTTGCTCTTCCAAGGGATCTTCCTGACCCAGGGATTGAACCCACATCTCCTGCATCTCCTGCTTGGCAGAAAGATTCTTTACCACTGAGCAACCTGGAAAGCCTCTAATAGATTATCATTAAGTTAAGGAAGTTTTTTCTATTCCTTCCTAATTTGCTGAGAGTTTTTATCATGAATGGGTATTAAATCTTGTTGAATTTTTTTTCTGAATCTATTGATAATATACATGACTTTTCTTTTTGAGTCCTTTAATATGGTGAATTACACTGATCAGCTTTCAAATGATTAACCAGCCTTGCATTCTTGGGATGAAATCTACTTGATGAATTTTTCTTTTTGTGTTTCTGGGTTCTATGTGCTACAATGTTTTTGAGGATTTTAACATCTATTTTAATGAGAGAAAACTGGTTTGCACTTTTCTTATATCTTTGCCTAGTTTTTGGTTTTAGAGGAATGCTGATGAAATCACTTGGGAGGTGGTTTTCTATTTTTCTGGAAGAGATTATCTAGAATTGGTATTATTTCTTCCTTAAATGTTAGGTAGAATTCACCCATTAAACCATCTGGGCCTGGAATTTTATTTTTGAAAGATTTTAAACTAAAAATTCTATTTATTTAATAGATATAGTGCTATTGAGCTCATTTATTTCTTCTTGAGTGAGTTTTGATAGTTTTGGATACTTAACTCTGTTTTATCTGCATTATTGAATTTATGGGCATCAAATTATGCTATGCTAATATTCCCTTTTAATGTTTGTGGGCCCAGTAGTGATGTCCTACCTATCTTTTATTCTTGATCTTGCTAATTTGTGTCTTCTTGCTTTTTTTCTTGTTTAACATGGCTAGGGGTTTACCAGGTTTTTTTTTTTTTTTTGTGGATCTTTTCAAAGAACCAGCTTTTGGTTTCATCATTATTATTATTAATATTTTCCTGTTTTCAGTTTCTTTGATTTTATTCTAATGTTTATTATTTCCTTCATTCTCCTTGTTTTGCAGTTAATTTTCTCTTCTTTCTCTAGTTTCTTAAGGGGAAACTCAGGTAATTGATTTTTAGAATGTTCTTCTACTCTAATGTGTACATTTTTAATGCTGTAAATTTCCCTTTAGCTGCATCCTACAAATTTTGATATGTTGTATCTTCATTATCATTTAGTTGAAAAAAATTTTAATTTATCTCAAGATTTCTTCTTTGACTCATGAAACTCATGAGTCATTTAGAAGTGCATTATTTCATTTCCAAATGTTTGGAGATTTTCTGCATACTTATTTTGTTAGTGATTTCTAATTTAGTTCCATTATGGTTTGAGCATGTACTTGGCCTGACTTCTCTGACCTCTGCTTTTTCCCCATTACAGCTCTGACTTCACTTCCTACTATTCTCTTCTTTACTTGCTGTGTACTCCAGCCATCCTTGCTGTTCATTAAATATACCAAGTGCACATTACCTCAGTGCTTTTGCACTTGCTGTTCCTTCTGCTTTAATGTTTTCTCAAATATCTGCATCGCTAGCTCTATCATTTCCATCAGATCTTTCCTGATTTGGGTTGCCTACTTATCTAAGATAAGTGGCACCAGCATCAATACTTACTGTCGCAGGTTTAAAAACGTAGGAATATCCCTGTTCCTCATCTCTGCTATTTAAGCTGATTAAATATTTCATTTACTAAATAGGAACATTCACGCGGCTTATTGTAGTTTACTGATAGACACATTAGTGAGAAAACATTTGTTTAGTCAAAATGATTTTCAAATATTGGATTAGCAGAAACTTGTTGGAGGGTCAAAAATCCCAGCATTTTACTCATTTCTTTTGGTATACAGGTGGGTAAGTAGATGTGGCTTCCTTTTTTTTTTTTTTTTTGCTCTTCAAGAAAAATATTTCTTCATGTTCTAGAATGACATATGTTTTATTGGTTAGCTCTATATGTAAATATGGGCTTACCTGGTGGCTCAGATGGTAGAGATTCTGCCTGCAGTGTGGGAGACCTGGGTTTGATCCCTGGGTTGGGAAGATTCTCCTGGAGGAGGGCTTGGCAACCCACTCCACTATTCTTGGCTGGAGAATCCCCATGGATGGAGGAGCCTGGGAGGCTACAGTCCATAGGATCACAAAGAGTTGGACACGACTGAAATGACTCAGCATAGCACATACATATATATAAAATCAGGCTTCCTAGGTGGCACTGTGATAAAGAACTTGCCTGCCAATGTAAGAGACATGGGTTCCATCTCTGGGTTGGGAAGATCCCCTGGAGAAGGAAAGGGCAACCCACTCCAGTATTCTTGCCTGAAAATATCCTGTAGAGAGAGGAGCCTGGCGGGCTGTAGTTTGTGGGGTCTCAAAAGAGTTGGACATGACTTAGCGATTCAACAGCAATGTTTATTAGTCTCTAGACTAATTAATTTTATGTTTCTTTTTATTTGGCAGTGAAAGCTATGTACAGCAACTTGAGTTTTTCTTTTAATCCCTGTTGCTAAGAAACAGAGCACAGTACTAACCAGCTGTGTGACCTTAGGAGCATCATTTAACTCCTCTGAATTCTGTCAGTGAAGTGAGGGAGCTGAACTAGTCATGCTGCTGAGACTCTTTCTTGCTCCGTGACTGTAAACTTAACTCCGTGCTCACCCTAGTTATCAGCTTTCCTCACGTGGTTAATCGGAGAAGGCAATGGCAACCCACTCTCGTACTCTTGCCTGGAGAATCCCATGGATGGAGGAGCCTGGAAGGCTGCAGTCCATGGGGTCGTAAAGAGTCGGACACAGCTGAGCAACTTCACTTTCACTTTTCACTTTCATGCACTGGAGAAGGAAATGGCAACCCACTCCAGTGTTCTTGCCTGGAGAATCCCAGGGATGGGGAAGCCTGGTGGGCTGCCATCTCTGGGGTCGCACAGAGTTGGACACAACTGAAGTGGCGGCAGCAGCAGCACGTGGTTAGTACATTTCTCTGCTCCTTCAAAAGAAGAAAATATATGTGTGAAATTAAGTTGTTATTAAGGAACTCATGAGCGACTTTAGTTTCGTTGTTTTATTTAAATTAGATTCTTGCTTTGTAGAGGTAGTATCCTGACTGTGGCAATGACTAGCTCGTTAACCTTGAACACTAACTAGCTGGCTAACCCTGTGGTGCTGGCGAAGGCTCTTGAGAGTCCCTTGGACAGCAAGGAGATCAAACCAGTCAATCCTAAAGGAAATCAACCCTGAATATTCATTGGAAGAACTGATGCTGAAGCTGAAGCTCTAATACATTGGCTACCTGATGAAAAGAGACTATTCATTGGAAAAGATCCTGATGCTGGGAAAGATTGAGGGCAAGAGGAAAAGCGGGCAGCAGAGGATGAGATGGATAGATAGCATCACTGACTCAGTGGACAGGGGAGCCTGGCATGCTGCAGTCCGTGGGGTCACCGAGTCAGACATGACTTGGTGACTGAACAACAACAAGCCTTGAACTACTTCCATAGTCTCTGTGGATGCTGGTTTATTCATTGTCGCAGTGTGAGGGATTGAATTAATATGTATAGGCCCTCTTCAGCACCATTCCATCATATCCTGTTGTTAACGTCATGGAAAAGGATTCACTATTTCACGCAACTTTTACAGATTGATTTTGGGTTGACCAACGAGCTTTTACATTTTACAATGATTTGTTTGTATTTCTCCTGATGTGGTGCCCAATTTACAGTAGCATCAGTCAGAGGAGCAGACAGGGTCTATGTATATTATGTTAGGGACTCTCCTTATACTAAATCTGCTGCTGCTGAGTCGCTTCAGTCGTGTCCGACTCTGTGCGACTCCATAGACGGCAGCCCACCAGGCTCCGCCGTCCCTGGGATTCTCCAGGCAAGAACACTGGAGTGGGTTGCCATTTCCTTCTCCAATGCATGAAAGTGAAAAGTGAAAGTGAAGTCGCTCAGTCGTGTCTGACTCTTAGCGACCCCATGGACTGCAGCCTACCAGGCTCCTCCATCCATGGGATTTTCCAGGGAAGAGTACTGGAGTGGGGTGCCATTGCTTTCTCCATATACTAAATCTAGAAGTGTCATATTCTCCTCTTCCAGACTTAGTATCTCTCTGACAGAATTTCCAAACCGGTGGCTGTAGCTTGGGCTTTTCTTCCTGCCTTTGGGCCAGTATGTCTGCCAGGTGCTGCCACCACCACCACGTCTCTACCAGAATGCCTTGCTGGCTTTTCAGACTCAATGTGCCCAAAACAGAATTCTTTACTTTTTATCTAAATATGCCTGTACTTGTCACTGGAGCCTGACCATCCTTTTAAATTGTGCTGGAGGGAGACCTGGGAATAATCTTATACTCTTCCTTTTTCTCTCAGTCATTAGTTTTGTATTAAGTCCTATTGATTTTATTTCTGCAAGAAGGCGTTCCTTCCTTGCCACTCTAATTCAGATACACAGAATCAGAGTGCTTTGTTTTTATTGTTTTCTATTTCCAGAGCACAGTGACTGTAAAATACTGAGAGATCAGTAAGCCTTTATGAAATCATTGAATAAATCCCATCAGCCTGGGACCTTGGAACACACTGTTCCTTCCACTCTCTCATTTGTCGCTGATTCGTGCTCATCTTTCAGGGCTTGACTTTTCAGGGAAGGCCTCCTTGACCTCCATACCAAAAGTGTTCTTGATAGTACTGTGGACTGTTCCTTAATGGGTCTTTGCATACTTAGCATGACTTCATTGATTTTTTTTTTTTAACCTGTTCTTTGACTATGAAGCTCTAACAGGGCAGGGTTTGTGTCTGTCTGTCTATCACCATGTTCCTGCCAGGGCTCACCTCGGAGTCCAATATGTGATAAGCACGCAGTTCCGTATTTGTTGTCTGGTACTTTCTCTGGCTAGATGTAAAGAATCATTAAATTGTGCTGGAGACTCCAGAACGAGTGCCTGGTCCCCAGCAGCTCTTGAATAAACACTGAATTATTGAACATATCAGCCCACCCATCTTCTGTAGGTTAAGTAATCAGGTCTCCTCCCCTCCCTAGGATAGCTATTTATCATCCTTTCTTTCTGCAGGTGCCAGAGATTTGGCCTTATTTTCTCTGTTTCTCTGTCTTTAAAAATAGCCGTCAGTTACTATTCTGTTTTTCTCCTGGGTTCTTAGCTTCTTGGATTGGCTGATACATAAACCCAGTTCTCTTAGCTAGTCCCTTTCCATTGCTCTGTCATATATCTCTATATTTTTTAAAAGTATTTTAAAATGGATTTTTTACTACCATCTGTTAATGGGGACATTAAGAAGAATAAAGGGAGATATTACAATGTTTCCAGGAATCTTCCAAGTTTGTAAAGTTATTCTTGAACTCATGTTTTACATACCTTTCAATATTCCTGTTATAGCTCAATATTTAGGGCAGATGTTGGTAATCTTCCCTTTTACTCTTTGCAGAACACTGTAGAACAGTGATTTTCAAAAAAATCTTTTTTACCATGATTCACAAGTAAGGAATACATTTAAAAATTGTGACCTAGTATATACATATATGTGTTTGTGTGTGGGAATTAGTATATATATATAATTGCAACTAAATTTTAACAATCATTGTCCTTCTATGTATATCAAATTAAAAACATATCAAAGTTAACATGCAGTATTATCCTGTTAATACTGAAATATAATATGGAAAAAAACCCTGAATAAAGAATACATAAACAAAATAAGAAAAAATTTATTAATGCAGCAGATATGTTTGCTCCTTGATAAGTTCATTCTACCCTAGAACAAGTGAGGAAAATGCTCATCTTGTATACTGTTGTGAGACTTGATGTGGGCTGTGAGGGAGAGAGGAAAGGTTAGAGTAATTCTAAGACATATCCACGGAGAAGCAGAGGGCAGTTTATACCTCTGTGGTTAAAAAGAGGGAGGGGAGTCATGAGCTCAGGTTTTCATATGTGAAATTGAAGAGCCATTTAAAATGAAATGTTCTCTTTATAAGTTGTGGTACTGCTGTAGTCAGAAGATTGTCTCCTTTTCACAATGTGTGATACTTTCTGCTTACTATTTTGACATGGCTTTGGGATAGTAAAAGATGGATAGTGGAAATTATCAGTAAAAGAATTTATTATAATGTGAATATTGCTAAATAATTTGTGTGCACATTTTTCTCTTGCCAAAAAAACAAAAACAAAAAACAAAAAACCATGAGTTTGCCCAAGTTCATGTTCATTGGACTGCAAGGAGATCAAACCAGTCCATCCTAAAGGAAATCAATCCTGAATATTCATTAGAAGGACTGATACTGAAGCTCCAATATTATGGCCACCTGATGAGAAAAGCTAACTCATTAGAAAAGACCCAGATGCTGGGAAAGATTGAAGGCAGGAAGAGAAGGGGTCTATAGAGGACGAGACGGTTGGATGGCATCACTGACTCAGTGGGCATGAGTTTGAGCAAGCTCTGGGAGATGGTGAAGGACAGGGAAGCCTGGTGTGCTGCAGTCCACGGAGTCACAAAGAGTTGGACATAACTGAGAGACTGAACAACAAATGTTCATAGCATCAGTGATGCCATCCAGCCACCTCATCCTCTGATGCTGTCTTCTCCTTCTGCCCTCAATCTTTCCCAGCATCTGGGACTTTTCCACTGAGTTGTCTGTTTGCATCAGATGACCAGAATACTGGAGCTTCAGCGTCAGTCCTTCCAGTGAATATTTGGGGCTTATCTTCCGTAAGATTGACTGGTTTGATTTCCTTGCTGTCCAAGGAACTTTCAGGAGGCTTCTCTAGCACCACAGTTCTAAGGCATCAATTCTCTGGCATTCTGCCTTCTTTATGGTCCAACTCTTACAACCATATGTGACCAGTGGGAAGACCTTAGCCTTGACTATACCAGCGTTTGTCGGCAGAGTAATGTCTCTGCTTTTCAACACACTGTCTAGGTTTGTCATCACTTTCCTGCCAAGAAGCAATTGTCTTTTGATTTCATGGCTGCAGTCACCATCCTCAGTGATTTGGAGCCCAAGAAGAGGAAATCTGTCACTACCTCCACCTTTCCCCCTTCTGTTTGCTATGCAGTAACAGGGCCGGATTATGATCTTAGTTTTTTTTAATATCTAGTCTTAAGCCGGCTCTTTTACTCTCCTCCTTCACCTTCATCAAGAGGCTCTTTAGTGATTTTTTAGTGATTAATATCACTAAATAGTTTGTGTGCATATTTTTCT
Organism: Bos mutus; assembly: GCF_027580195.1. NCBI lineage: Eukaryota > Metazoa > Chordata > Mammalia > Artiodactyla > Bovidae > Bos > Bos mutus. The sequence goes on from NC_091637.1 coordinate 57,986,275, forward strand.
CTTGCAAAATTACCAACTTGAAGACATTTTTAGGCTGCCAGTCCAACCACTTATACTGGATGCAACGATGATTATAAGTGGTGTAATAGCTCGAGAGTATGGTGGAAGTCTTTCTCTAATCTTTAGTAGGATGACTTTGGGGAAGTCACATTATTTTTTTCCCTTGGGACTTGGTTTCCTCAACTTTCAATAAAAAGGAAACCTTCTTGCACTGTTGGTGGGAATGTAAATTGTTATAAATACTATAGAAAACAGTATGCAGGTTCCTTAAAAAACTAAAAATCTACTATATGACCCAGAAATCCACTGCTGGGCATATACCCCCGAGAAAATCATAATTCAAAAAGACACATGCACCCCAATAGTCATTGCAGTATTATTTACAATAGCCAGGAGATGAAAGCAACCTGGATGTCCACTGACAGGTGAAGGAGTATAGAAGATGTGGTACATATATTTAATATACAAAGGAATGTTACTCAGTCATGAAAAAGAATGACATTGGGTGATTCGTAGTGAAGTTTATTAACCTAGAATCTGACATACAGAGTTAAGTCAGTCAGAAAGAGGAAAACAAATATTGTATATTAAGGCATATATATGGAAGCTAGAAAAAATGGTATGGATGAACCTGTTTGCAGGGCAAGAACAGAGATGCTGACGGAGAGAATGGACTTGTGGACATAGTGGGGAAAGGAGAGGGTAGGACAGGTTGAGAGTGGCCTTGACGTATGTACAGTACCATGTGTAAAATAGTGAGTGGGAAGCTGCTGTATAGCACTGGGAGCTCAACTCAGTGCTCTGTGATGACCTCTAAGGGTGGGATGGAGGGCGGGAGGGAGGCTTGAGAGGGAGGGAATATATGTATACGTGTAGCTGATTCAGCTATTTGTAAGGCCTCCCCAGACCGCCATTTTGCTTTTTTACATTTCTTTTCCATGGGGATAGTCTTGATCCCTGTCTCCTGTACAATGTCACGAACCTCTGTCCATAGTTCATCAGGCACTCTATCTATCAGATCTAGTCCCTTAAATCTATTTCTCACTTCCAGTGTATAATCATAAGGGATTTGATTTAGGTCATACCTGAATGGTCTTATATGCAGAGTACATCATGAGAAATGCTGGACTGGAAGAAACACAAGCTGAAATCAAGATTGCCGGGAGAAATATCAATAACCTCAGATACGCAGATGACACCACCCTTATGGCAGAAAGTGAAGAGGAACTAAAAAGCCTCTTGATGAAAGTGAAAGTGGAGAGTGAAAAAGTGGGCTTAAAGCTCAACATTCAGAAAACGGAGATCATGGCATCCGGTCCCATCACTTCATGGCAAATAGATGGGGAAACAGTGGAAACAGTGTCAGGCTTTATTTTTCTGTGCTCCAAAATCACTGCAGATGGTGACTGCAGCCATGAAATTAAAAGACACTTCCTCCTTGGAAGGAAAGTTATGACCAACCTAGATAGCATATTCAAAAGCAGAGACATTACTTTCCAACAAAGGTCCGTCTAGTCAAGGCTATGGTTTTTCTAGTGGTCATGTATGGATGTGAGAGTTGAACTGTGAGGAAAGCTGAGCGCTGAAGAATTGATGCTTTTGAACTGTGGTGTTGGAGAAGACTCTTGAGAGTCCCTTGGACTGCAAGGAGATCCAACCAGTCCATTCTGAAGGACATCAGCCCTGGGATTTCTTTGGAAGGAATAATGCTAAAGCTGAAATTCCAGTACTTTGGCCACCTTATGCGAAGAGTTGACTCATTGGAAAAGACTCTGATGCTGGGAGGGATTGGGGGCAGGAGGAGAAGGGGATGACAGAGGACGAGATGGCTGGATGGCATCACTGACTCGATGGACGTGAGTCTGGGTGAACTCCGGGAGTTGGTGATGGACAAGGAGGCCTGGCGTGCTGCGATTCATGGGGTCACAAAGAGTCGGACACGACTGAGCGACTGAACTGAACTGAAGCTGATTCACATGTTATACAGCAGACTACTACAACATTGTAAAGCAGTTTTACTCCAATAAAAAAGTAATAAATAAATACATTGCATAAATATTATCAAGAATAGCATGATAGTATATATAAAGCATCTTGCCTGACACATAGGCCTTCAAATGTTAGTTTTCTTTTGCCTTCCTCTGGTGCTATTAAAAATATAATTCGTTTCTCGGTGATTCTAAACATGATGACTGTAAACAGAGTTGAATGGTTCTCTAACTTTGCAAGCTTTTTAACCTGATGTTTTGAAGATGTGACATTATTAAGGATTCAGTTTTATAGTACAACACGAAAATACACCACATTTGAAAAATTCTTGATGTTGTGGATTGATACTTGGTATCTTCTGCTTTAGATTCTTGAGTCATCTTTGTCTTCAAAAGAAGTTTTGTCTTTCTTGGAAGTTTAATTCTCTAAGCTAATCATGTTTAAAATTTTGTTCTTTTCATTGAAACAAGCTTTAATTATTTTGGGTAAAGAAATGAATATCAACTATGTCCAGTTTAGTTTACTTTGAGAACTCAAAGCATGGCCTGGGTGACATCTGTTTCACTGTTACAAATCCAAACACAGTAGTAGCTGCTTATATGTTGTATTTGGGGTTTTGAAATGAGAACTGCAGTGATCCTAGTCTAGATAGCAGGCTCTGTACCTACAAATCATTTAGGATCCTACACATAGTCAAACAGTTAGCAGAGTTACAGTTCTTAGGTTAATTTCTCCAGTAGAGACTGTGTTATGTGGTCACCTTTGGATAGCATCTGCTCGCTCCCTCTCTTCGTTTTCCCATTGGTTTAGGATTCGGTAAACAGTGCAGGTTGTCTAGCTCATTCTTGCTGTACGATTAGAATTTTTAGCATGTGAGTCTGTCTTCTTCTTTAGATTTTGACCTGTCACAAGGTTGAAACAAGGAATAAGAAGAGAAAAAGACAACATTGTCAGTATCTAGATCTGTTGTAACACGCAGATTATTCTTTGTGGGCAAGGACATGGGTTTCATGAACTAGCACAGACAAGCCTCATTTTTGGAGACCCAAGATAATGTTTCTGAAAGTGCTTTAGGCAAATATGATATACTAAGAATTTCTGGTCCTTTTCTTGATCTCCCACAAATTGGTTATCATTTTGTTCGCCTCTCACATCATTGAGGACTGGCTTTTTTTTTTTTAATAAAAAATACCATTATTATGCAGTTTTATCTTTTAGTGCTACATAGCTTGTGAACAGGAGTGGGATAGAAAAAAACAGATGGATGAGTTTGGTATTAACTGAGTGCACAGATTGGAAGAGAGGCAGTGTGTGTGATGATCAGTGCATTGCTTTTGGAGTTGTACAGTCTGGGTAATGTTGGGCAAGTACTTTCATCATTCTAAGCCCTGATTTCCTCATCTCTGGAATGGAGCTAGTGAAAGGGAAAGTGAAAGTTGCTCAGTCACGTCCAACTCTTTGTGACCCCATGGACTATACAGTCCATGGAATTCTCCAGGCCAGAATACTAGAGTTAGAGTGGGTAGCCGTTCCTTTCTCCAGGGCATCGTCCCAACCCAGGGATCAAACCCAGGTCTCCCGCATTGCAGGTGGATTCTTTACCAGCTGAACCACCAGGGAAGCCCAAGAATACTGGAGTGGGTAGCCTATCCCTTCACCAGTGGATCTTCCCAACCCAGGAATTGAACTGGAGTTTCCTGCATTGCAGGCGGATTCTTTACCAGCTGAGCTATGAGGGAAGCCCTCATACTTCTAATAATACATCTCAAGTAAGGTGTTTATTAGCATAATGCCTAGCATAGATACTATTTTTATTGTTGTAATTAGGAGAAGAATTGAAGAAGTAAGTTTACTGGTGAGAGTGTAATTGAAGTAAAAGGGAGCATCAGGCTGCCAAGGAAGAAAGTGACACTAGGAGGAATATTAGAAACTGGAGAATAAGTAGGAAGTGAAGGGATTAGAAATGTGATGAGGGTAAAAGATGGATTTAGTAATAGAAAAACAGATAAGAGGTTATGGGCAGCAAAGGAGATCATGGAATTTGAGATTCTAGAGATGGAGCATTTCTGGGTAATGTGATCCAGCCTTTGACAATGGTTGCTGATGTGGAGACAAATTCACTTTAAATCAACGGGTATTTTTGGAGCCCTTACTGTGTGCTACATACTGTGCTAAGCATCGGGGAATGTAAAATTTGAGCCAGATCTCATTGTGTTAGGGGGGTCAAAACTAGCTGTTCCGCATTCAGCTGAATGAAGCTGCCCATGACGGTGGCAGGACTGGGATGACAGTGGAGACTGAGAAGCCTTCTATTTTACCAAAAAATGCTTGAGTGGATTGACTTATTTTTCATTGGTTTAACATATTACTATAAAAGGCTCTCTGAAATAGGTGCATTCCCTCAATGGGAATAAAATAATTAGTAGCATTAATTTAAAAGACAGCTGTCCTAAATTTATTTATTTCACTAGGTCTTTTTTTCCTCTCCCTATCTTTCCTTTTTAGCCACTAGTGTACAGCTTAGATGATTGACCCAGTTCTTTTCAGTTTTAGAGGAGTGGTTTTCAGAGTGAGTGGGATTGTGTCCTCTTGTTTCTGAGTAGGTATCCTAGAAAAGGAACATGCCCCAAAGAATAACATGGTTAGGACAGAAAAGAGGAGCTCATGTTGTAGCCAGGAGGATTGTTCCCTGTGCCTTTCAGTTGGAAGTTGTAGGCTTTGAAGTGTAGGAAGCTTATTTTGTAAAAAACAAGCAAAAGTCTAGCATTGATCAGCATTTATTTTAAAATTACATATCCCATACCACATAGCAATAAACTGAATATTATATTGTTGACAAACTTATGCTGATTATTTCTGGGTTCCTTCCATTCGGTGATGGTAGCATGCGTGCATGCTTAGTCATGTCCGCCTCCTTGCCACCCCATGGACTGTAGCTTGCCCGGCCCCTCTGTCCATGGGATTTCCCAGCAAGAATACTGGAGTGCGTTGCCATTTCCTCCTCCAGGGGATCTTCCCCACCCAGGAGTCAAACGGGTATCTCCTGCATTGGCAGACAGATACTTTACCACCGATCTGTCTGGAAATCCTGATCGTAGCATAGATCCATACATGTTTGATAGAGATTATGATAATTATAATTTAAGTGTACTTTTTATATTTTTTCATGTTCTGTTTATAGTAAGCAGTGTCACCTATAGGTTATTATGTGCTTTTCTAATATCTTATAGCTGTCAAGGTTGAATGACAATCTGTATGTTCTTTCTATTACTAAGTACCATGCTCATTTTCTTGGAAGCCCAAAGGATTTTTTTTAAGTTCTGTAACACCTTTCAATGTTGGTTATGCTGGTTTGATTTTCTCAGGTATACGGTGTGCTCTTTTGAATCTTCTTTTCAAGTAATTTTGTTTTTTTTTTTTGATCGTTTCCTTGCTTTGCTTCTTTAGGGACTCCTATTAAAAGTATGTTGGATCTCTCTCTCTTTTTTTTAATTTATATGTTGAGTTGGCCAAAAAGTTCGTTTGGGTATTCCATATGCTATTATGGAAAAACCAGACTGAACCCAATATATGACTTTCTCTCAAGTCTTTAAAAAATTTTTTAATTAAAAAATTTTATTTTTTTTAAAAAAAGTAATTTATGTATTTCCAGCAAATTTGGAAAACTCAGCAATGGCCACAGGACTGGAAAAGGTCAGTTTTCATTCCAGTCCCAAAGAAAGGCAATGCCAAAGAATGTTCAAACTACCACACGATTGTACCCAGCTCACATGCTAGTAAAGTAATGCTCAAAGTTCTCCACGCCAGGATTCAACAGTATGTGAACCATGAACTTTCAGATGTTTGAGCTGGATTTAGAAAAGGCAGAGGAACCAGAGATCAAATTGCCAGCATCTATTGGATCATACAAAAAGCAAGAGAGTTCCAGAAAAACATCTACTTCTGCTGTATTGACTATGCTAAAGCCTTTGACTGTGTGAATCACAATGAACTGTGGAAAATTCTTCAAGAGATGGGAATACCAGACCATCTTTCCTGCCTGCTGAGAAATCTGTATGCAGGTCAAGAAGCAACAGTTAGAACTGGACATGGAACTACAGACTGGTTCCAAATTGGCATAGGAGTACGTCAAGGCTGTATATTGTCACCCTGCTTATTTAACTTATATGTAGAGTATATCATTTAACTTATATGTAGAGTATATCATGGGCTGGAATCAAGATTGCATGGATTAGAAATATCAGTAACCTCAGATATGCAGATGACACCACCCTTATGGCAGAAAACGAAGAAGAACTGAAGAGCCTTTTGAAGAAAGTGAAAGAGGAGAGTGAAAAAGCTGGCTTAAAACTCAGCATTCAAAAAATGAAGATCATGGCATCCGATCCCATCACTTCATGGCAAATAGATGAGGAAGCAATGGAAACAGTGAGAGACTTTATTTTCTTGGGCTCCCAATCTTTGCAGATGGTGACTGCAGCCATGAAATTAAAAGATGCTTGCTCCTTGGAAGGAAAGTTATGACCCACCTAGACAGCACATTAAAAAGCAGAGACGTTACTTTGCCAACAAATGTCCGCCTAGTCAAAGCTATGGTTTTTCCTGTAGTCACGTATGGGTGTGAGAGCAGACTATAAAGAAAGCTGAGTGCCAAAGAATTGATGCTTTTGAACTGGGTGTTGGAGAATACTCTTGAGAGTCCCTTGGACAGCAAGGAGATCCAACCAGTCAATCCTAAAGGAAATCAATCCTGAATATTCATTGGAAGGACTGATGCTGACACTGAAACTCCAGTACTTTGGCCACCTGATGCTAAGAACTGACTCACTGGAAAAGACCCGGGTGCTGGGAAAGACTGAAGGCAAGAGGAGAAGGGGATGACAGAGGATGAGATGGTTGGATGGTATCACCGACTTGATGGACGTGGTAAGCTCCTGGGGTTGATGATGCACAGGGAAGCCTGACGTGCTGTAGTCCATGGGGTTTAAAGAGTTGGACTGAGCCTCTGAACTGAACTGATCAATAGTGTATGTGTGTCATCCCAATCCCCCAATTCCTCCTACTGTTTATGATTTTTCTTTTCTAGTATATGGAAATATAGTTGACTTGTATATTGACCTTGTATCCTGCCACACCGCTAGACTCATTGGCAACCCACTCCAGTGTTCTTGCCTGGAGAATCCCAGGGATGGGAGAGCCTGGTGGGCTGCCGTGTATGGGGTCGCACAGAGTCGGACACGACTGACGCGACTTAGCAGCAGCAGCAGCTATTTTGTACATTATAGTTTCACCTCTTCCTTTCCAATCTGTAAGCTTTTTGTTTCTTTTTTTTAAATTTAAATTAATTTATTTTAATTGGAGGCTAATTACATTATTGTATTGGTTTTGCCATACATCAACATGAATCTGCCATGGGTGTACACGTGTTCCCGATCCTGAACCCTCCTCCCACCTCCCTCCCCATACCATCCCTCTGGGTCATCCCAGTGCACCAGCCCCAAGCATCCTGTATCCTGCATCGGACCTGGACTGGTGATTCGTTTCTTATATAATATACATGTTGCAATGCCATTCTCCCAAATCATCCCACCCTCTCCCTCTCCCACAGAGTCCAAAAAACTGTTCTACACATCTGTGTCTTCATAAAGCAACTAGAAAAGGAAGAAATGAAGAACCCCAGGGTTAGTAGAAGGAAAGAAATCTTAAAAATTAGGGCAGAAATAAATGCAAAAGAAAAGAAAAGAGACCATAGCAAAAATCAACAAAGCCAAAGGCTAGTTCTTTGAAAGGATAAATAAAATTGACAAACCATTAGCCAGACTCATCAAGAAACAAAGGGAGAAAAATCAAATCAATAAAATTAGAAATGAAAATGGAGAGATCACAACAGACAACACAGAAATACAAAGGGTCATAAGACACTACTATCAGCAATTATATGCCAATAAAATGGACAACGTGGAAGAAATGGACAAATTCTTAGAAAAGTACAACTTTCCAAAACTGAACCAGGAAGAAATAGAATATCTTACAGACCCATCACAAGCATGGAAATTGAAACTGTAGTCAGAAATCTTCCAGCAAACAAAAGCCCAGATCCAGACGGCTTCACAGCTGAATTCTACCAAAAATTTTTGTTTCTTTTTATTGCCTATTGCACTGACTCAAACCTTTAACCCAATGTTGAATTTTAGAAGCAGTAAATTTGAACGTTCTTACCTTGTTCATGATTAGTGAGAAAACGTTCATTCTTACATGGTTATTAAGTATGATGTTAGCCGTAAGTTTTTCACTGATGCCCTTTATCCGGTTAAAGAAGTTCCCTTCTATTTCTAATTTATTGGTCGTTTTTTTTCTTAATTGTAGTATAGTTGCTTTACAGTGTTGTGTTAATTTCTGCTGTAAACAAAGTGAATCACTTATACATTCATATATATCCACTCTTTTTTAGATTTCCTGTTTGGGTCACCACAGATCATTGAGTTCCCTGTGTTATACAGTAGGTTCTAGTTAGATATCTGTTTTATACATGGTAGTGTATATATGGCAATCCCAATCTCCCAATTCATCCCACCCATGATAGTTTTAAATCACGAATCAATGTTGGATTTGTCAGATTTCTACATCTGTTGAGGTATTCATATGTGTTTTTAAAAAAACATTGTCACATTGATCTTTAAAAAATTTGCTTTTTATTTTGAGATAATTATAGATTCAGAGACTGTTGTAAGAAATAATAGAATCAGCCAGGTCTGCTTCACCCACATGGCTGTTCCCTTGTTCTTTGTGCATGCCTTGCCCGACCAGTCCCTGCTTCACCTGCACCCTGCCTCGCGACTGTGCTTCCGCCTGCTGCAGCCAGTGACTGTGCTAATCCTTAAGCCAGAATGGCTCCACACCCTAGTTTTATTCAAGGGAGACATCTGCCCTTGTGGTGGTGGTTAACTGAGGGGCTGTGAGGGAAGTGCCCCAGATGCTGTTTTCCCTGGTAACTGAGGAGCCAGCCTGATGTCAGTTCCCCCTCTTAGTGGTAGCCTTTCTGGGGAAAAAGCAAAGATTGCTACCATGCCCTGCCTGCCATCTGCTATAAATGGTGGAGTATTGCTCCAGGACCCTTTGTTTCAGCCGTGAAAGATCCCCTATCCAGTAAATTGCTGATGTCTCTGTCCGTGGCTCTGTGCTGTTTATTCTGTCTGTGCTGGGCAACCTCAAGGTTTGTTGGCCTATGGGGTGCTGCCCAACACTTCTGTGTTAATATTTGAAAAACTGTAGTGTGGTACACAACCAGGATATTGACATCAATACAATCAAGACAGGTAGGCTTTCCACCACCCAGAATCCTGCATGTTACACTGTAGTAGTCACATCTTTTTCCTCCTGCCCGCGCCCCAAACTCTGGGAATCACCTAATCTTTTCTCCATTTGTATAATTTTGCTGTTTCAAGAATGTTATATAAATGGAATTATACAGTATGTAACCTTCTGGGGTTGACTAGTGTTTCATTTGCATAATTCTCCGGAGATTCATCAGGTTGTTGCATCTGTCAGTATCTTTTGTTCCTTTTTATTTCTGGGTAGCATTGTATAGGTATGGATGGACTACAGTGTGTTTAACCACTCACTCATTTAAGGATATATAAGTTGTTGACATTTTTTTTTGGTTCAAATGGAGCCACTCAAAACATTCATCCACAGGTTTTTGTGTGAGCCTAAGTTTTTGTTTCTTTGGGATAAATGCTGAAGAGTACAGTTGCTGGTTGCATGTTTCATTTTCTAAGAACCTGCCAATTTTTTTCTAGAGTGGCTGTACCAGTTTGTGTTTCCACCATCAATGAATGAGTGATTTAGTGTAGTGATACTTCATTGTGGGTTTACTTTACCTTATAGTTAACAGTATTGAAGTTTTTCATGTGCTTATTTACAGTCTGTATATCATCTTCATTAAAAAGTTTCTTCATTCTTTTTGCCCATTGTCTAACTGGATTGTGTGCTTTTTTTTTTTTTTTAACTGTTGAGTTTGAGAGTTCTTTTTATATTGTAGATATTCTTTTGTCAGGCATGTAGTTTACAAATATTTCTCCTCCTCTATGGCGTGTCTTTTAACTCTTAACAAAGTCTTTCACAGTGCAGAAGTTTTTAGTTGCAATAAAGTCCAATTTGTCAATTTTTCCTTTTATAGATCTTGCTTTCGATGTCAAATTTAAGAGCTCTTTGCCTAATCCTAGATTTAGAGGATTTTCTCCTGTGTTTTTAAAAAGTTCTTATAGTTTTACATTTTATAGATTCATTTTACTGTGAGACTTAGGTCAAGGCATTTGGTTTTATTTTTATTGGAGGTTTGGGGTTTTTTGTTTTGTTTTCTGCCTTATGAGTGTCCTCTTGCTGCTCTAGCATGATTAGTTGAAAAGGCTGTCTTTCTTTCCCTCACTGAATTGCCTTTGTACCTCTGTCAAAAATCAGCTGTGCATGTTTGTGGAGTGTGTATATATGTGGAGGTTGTTTCTGGGTTTTCTCTTCTGTTTCATTGATTTATGTATCTATTCCCCTGCCAATACCATGCCGTCTTGGTTACCGTAGCAATATAACAAGTCTTAAAATTGAATAGACAGACTCTTCCCACATTATTCTTTTTCAAAATTGTTTTAGCTATTCTAGTTTTGTTGCCTTTCCATATACATTTTAGAAAAATATTGTTTACAGCCCAAAAATCTTGTTGAGATTTTGATGGTAACTGCATTAACCCTATACACCAATTTGGGAGAATTGACATCTTTATTATGCTGAATTTCTCAATCTATGAACATAGATTGTTTTTCTAATTACTGAGGTCTGCTTTGATTTTTTTAACATTGTGTTTTCAGCGTATGAGTCCTGTAATTTTGTTAGTGTTTCATTTTTGAGGGATTGTAAATGGTATTTTGTTTGTAATTTCAGTGTTCATGTGTTGAATTTTGTCAAATATTCCCTCTGCATTGATACTTTTGATATTTTTCTCCTTTAATATGTTAATATGATGTTAATATGATGGATTACACTGATTTTGAATGTTGAACTAGCCTTGCATTCTTGCAGTAAATCCCATTTGATCATGGTGTATAATTCTTCTTTTAATGTATTACTATGTTTTATTTTTTAATATTCTGTTAAGGATTTTTGCATCTATATTCATGAGGGATATTGTTCTCTCTGTGCGGGTATTTTAATCTTTCTAGGTTTTGTTATCAGTATAGTAAGAGCTTCTTAAAGTGCTTTCAGAAAGTGTTCTTTCCCCTTCTGTTTTCTGGAAGAGAATGTGTAGAATGGTATTAACTCTTTGTTAAATGTTTGGTAGAATTCTCTAGTGAAACAATCTGAACCTTGAGATTTTTTCCAGGAGTTTTAAAATATGAATTAAATTTCCTTAATAGTTGTAGAACTATTCAAATAATGTTTTTTTGTATTGGATAAGTTGTGGCAGTTTGAGTTTTTTGAGGAATTGGTCTATTTTGTCTAAGTTTTCAGTTTTATGTGTGTAGAATCACTTATAGCATTCTCATATTATCCTTTTTGATATGTACGGGGACTATGGCAATATCTTCTGTTTTAATTGTGACATTGGTAATTTGTGTCTTCTCTCATTTTTACTTTGTCAGTCTTGCTAAAAGTTAATCAGTGTTATTGATCCTTTAAAAGAACCAAGTCTTTGTTTCATTTATTTTTTCTGTTGTTTTCTGTTTTTATTCCTTTGCTTGCATTGTGACTGTTTTGTTCTCAAGATGAAAAATTAGAGTACTAATTTGAGATTTTTGCCTCTTTTCCTCTTTCCTTTCATAAATGTATAAGTTTATTATTATAAATATAATAATTTTATATTTTGTATTTCATTTTCACTCAATTCAGTGTATTTTGAAAAATTGTCCTCTTTGACACAGTTATGTAGAAGTGTGTTGTTTCATTTTCAAGAATTCAGAGAGCTTTCTGTTATCTTTTTATTATTGATTTCTAGTTTGATTCCATTGTGGTCAGAGAGAACTCCTTGTATGAGTTCAGTTTTTAAAAGGACTGTTTTATGGCCCAGGATGTGGTTTTTCATGGTGTATGTTCTTTGAGCACTTGAAAAGAATGTGTATTCTACTGTTGTTGGATGGAGAGTGTTCTATAAAAGTTAATTAGATCTTGTTGGTTGTTGTTGATTTCTATGTCCTTGATGACTTTCTGTTTAGTTCTATCAGTTGTTGGGAGAGGAGTATGAAAGTCTCCATCTAGCTGTGTATTTGTCTAGACAACTTCTCTTTTCAGTACTGTAGTTTTTGTTTCAAATTATTTTGCAATTATATTTGATGTATACACATTTAGAACTGCTATGTCTTCTTGGTAGATTTCCTCTTTTATCATTTTATCATCAATGTCCCTGTCTACCTCTGGTGATTTTCTTTACAAGGGTGTTGACTTTATCTGATCTTAATTTGGCCACCACTGCTTTACTTTGGTTTATATTTCTGTGTTACATCATTTTCTGTCCTTTACTTTCAACTTGCTGATATTGTTATATTTGAAATTAGTTTCTTATGGCTGCGTTTAGTTGAGTCGGGTCCTTTAATCCACTCTGCCAATCCCTGTCTTTTAATTGGTATAGTTAGATCATTTACCTTTAATGTAACTATTTATTTAGGGTCTTAAATCTACCATTTAATTTTTTTCCTGCTTTAATTTCCATGAAATATTTTGCCTTCCTATCTATGAGGTATTAGTGATCATATATTTTCCTAACTGCAAAGTAAGTAAATAAAATTTACTGAATGTTCATATTAAATATTCGTGACATCAGTTCATGCCATGAGTTATCCATTCATCCATCCTTTTAAGAGATTTTTGCTAAACTTCTACTTTGGCCCAGGCATTGTCAGATGAAACATTCCTTTTTCAGGTATTTCTCTCCTCTCTTAGTTCTTTAGTGGTCTGTTTGTTTCTCATGGTGTTGTAGTAAATCATCACAAACTGGATGGCTTAAAACAACAGAAATGTACTCTCTCACAGTTCTGGATGCTAAAGGTAGCAAGTACTTTTTTAGCAACTGCTGCTGCTGCTACTGCTAAGTCTCTTCATTAGCAACTAGTAGTTGCTAAAAATAGCAACTGAATCTGAAATCAGTAGCCACAGAGTCAAAATCAAGGTGTCAGAGGGGCTCTGGGGAAGAATCTGTTGCTTGTCTATTCCAGCTTCTGGTGGTTGTCAGCACTCTCTGGCTTGTGGCAGTATCACTCCAGTCTCTGCTTTGTGGCCAGATTGCCTCTTATTCTATCTTCTTTGAATGTCTCTTTTAAGGACACTTGTTATTTGGTTTATAGTCTACTGGATAATCCATGACCAGCTCTTTATCTCAAGATCCCTTTTCAAATTAAGATAACATTCACAGTTTCCAGGATTATGGAGTAGATATATTTTATGGGGGAGGGCACTCTTCAACCTGGTCTTCCCAGGTGGCTCAGTGGTAAACAATTCGCCTACCAGTTCAAGGCTGTATATTGTCACCCTGCTTATTTAACTTATATGCAGAATACATCATGAGAAAAGCTGGGCTAGAAGAAGCACAAGTTGGAATCAAGATTGCCAGGAGAAATATCAATAACCTCGGATATGCAGATGACACCACCCTTATAGCAGAAAGTGAAGAAGAACTAAAGAGCCTCTTGATGAAAGTGAAAGAAGAGAGTGAAAAAGTTGGCTTAAAGCTCAACATTCAGAAAACTAAGATCATGGCATCTGGTCCCATCACTTCATGGGAAATAGATGGGGAAACAGTGGAAACAGTGTCAGGCTTTACTTTTGGGGGCTCCAAAATCACTGCAGATGGTGATTGCAGCCATGAAATCAAAGACGCTTACTCATTGGACTCCAGGAGTTGGTGATGGACAGGGAGGCCTGGCCTGTTGCGGTTCATGGGGTTGCAAAGAGTCCGACACGACTGAGTGACTGAGCACACACACATATGTACCATTCAACCAGCTGCAAGTAGTACTTTTATATGCAATTTTATTTTCCCATTTTTGATCTTCTCCTCACCTTGGCATGGCTCTCCGTTTTCCTTCCCTTCTCTTTCCTTCTTGAATTTTGTCTCTTAAAGTATTCACTTAGAGAGTGATGAGAATAGTGGAAAGATTGTACTGACCTATATTTTGCAGGCTACCATTACTGTAACAGTGGCTCAGTGGAAAAGCATCTGCCCGCAACGCTTGAGACGCTGGAGATGCGTGTTTGATCCCTAGATTGGGAAGATCTCCTGGAGGAGGAAATGGCAACCCACTCCAGTATTCTTGCCTGAAAAATCCTATGGACAGAGGAGCCTGGCAGGCTACAGTCTCTGGGGTCGCAAAGAGTCAGACATGACTGAGAGACTAAACAGAGATACTGCAGCAGGGAAAAGACTTTTTTTTCACAGCAGGGCAGCTTCATTTAGTCAGAATATGCTGCTTATTAGCAGGATTTACAAAGCACTGAAGCAAATAAAATAATACTTGAAAACACTCTTTAAAAAAGCCATATTAAGGTCTTTTTTTCAGCTGTGCCACTTGGTATATGAGATCTTAGTTCCCCAACCAGAGGCTGAGCTCATGACCTCTGCGGTTGAAGCACGGAGTCTTAACCTTTGGACCACTAGGGAAGTCCCCTTGTTAAGGCCTTATATACGTGTACTAACAAATAATCCCATTTGGAGAGTTAACTAAAATCATTTTTACTTAAATATTATGGCATCAGTAATTAACATTCAAATTAGTATCAGTTAAGGATAGGTGGAATTTCTTTCTGAGGTGACACCATATTTAATGACATCTGTTATAGCTATGTTTCAAGTTACTTGCACAACTTATGTTGCTTAGCTTATGTTTTAAAAACAAGTAAGTTTTTGCATGAAAATGGTTCTTGAGAAGAATTTGAAGTATTTAGGCGGCTAGAGTATTACAGATTGTTTTGGTAACATTTTAGTGACCTAATGAATGCTGTATCAAAAAGGTACCGTATAAATACACCCTACTGACTTTTAAAAATATAGAGTATATATATTATTAAGTTTCTGGCAACTCGGAATCAGTGGAGTGCAACAGATAGTTTCATTGTACTAGAAGAAAGTTGTATGATTCTGCTATAGCTAATTTTGTTGCTGTCCCTGCTGTTGTTATGATTATTAGTATTTTACTATAGTGAAATTTACCAAATCTATTTTTATAAAGTATAGCAAACTGGCAGGTCATAGGGGAAAATGAGGTCAAATTTTAAAGTAAGTAATAATGGTCTCAATATTTTTTCAGTAAGACGTGTAGATAATCATGTTTTAGCATAAACATAATTAATATCTCCATGTATTTGTTGTAAGATTTACCTAATGAAATTTCATCTCTGGCTTAATTTTTATATCTAATTGATGCATTTAAAGTTTAAAATTGTCAGAAGTTTGGTGTTCATTATTAAAAGCAGTTGTTTTCAAGTTAATCCATGCTTTTTACAATGTAAATTATAATCACAAATTTATAGTTACAAATCTTAAATTTGTGTTTTCTTTGTAAGTGCTGGTCAGGATATCCAGGGAACAAGCGTGATTGCGAATCTTCCATTTCTGATGCGACAGAACCCTGCTGAGACACTTCGGAGAGTCTTGCCAAAAGTTAGAGTAAGTTGCTGTGAAATAAGATTTGAATTCATCATGTTTTCCCAGTAGTACGTTGTCATTGCCAGGAGAAAATTTCAGAGCTTTGGATGGCTGATCTTTTGTACCTAACCACTGAGTGGAGGAAGTATTATAAATATTTTGAATTATTTTGAAAATATTTAGAGAACTTAGCTGATGGAAATGGAGAAATCTAGATCTTAAACTACAAAGTTTTCTGTAATCATTTTCTCAGTAGAAACATTATGTTTTCAGTAGCTTAAAAAAATTTTAGTCTTATAAAATCATAGCAATCTTTTTTGGTATTCTGTTGACAAACATATTATTAATAGTATTTCTAGAACATTGATAATACGATTTAACTGATAGTCTTAATAATCACCTTTTGGTGACTGCTCAAGAATCATCAAATAAAGATTGGATTATGGCCACTGCAGTTTTAGTTTTATATTTAATTCCTTTCTAAATTCCTTCAGATTAGTTTTCCTGCTACTAATAAAATGTTTGATCTACTAGAACTTTCTTTTCTTTATTTAATATTGATTATTAATATATAATATTAAATATCTGATGCATACTATTTATTATTTATTTGTACCATATGCAAAGTGTTCTGTAATAGAACTTGAATGAACACAACAGATGATGCCTTTTGGGTCCTCAGGGAGCTTACCTGCTAATGAGGTCAAGGAGGTTACATAGTACTGGGGGTTCTGTTTGCGAATAGTGAGTTTTATAGACTTTGCTTTGGCTTTCTGTTTGGATTAACTTAAAGAAAATTTTTTTTAATTAATTTATATGTGTTTAAAATATTATTATTATGTGCCCTTGGGTTTTATTTTTAGGCATATACAGCATGCTTCCAGTGATGAAGATCAGGGATATAACATGTTATTTTTATAAGATGCCCAGATTTCTATGCAGACAGTATGGATGTACTTTGTATATATATATATATATATATATATATATATATATATATATATTAACACATTATAGAGGTGAATGGAGAAATTGCTTTTTTTTAGTAGTGTATGTGATTCAAAAGCAAAGGAAGCTTTTTCATGTCTGTTTTTCTCAGCTCATTCTGTAATTTCAGTGGAATTAAGTCTATACAATCTAGGTTTAATTTCTCATTCAACTGAAGTGATATTAACTGACCTAAGCTTGTTAGTATGTCACCTGGGAATACCAGTTAAACACTTGTAGAAGGGAACAGGTGTAGATCCTCTTGACCAAGGAGTTATTATGCATAAGCAAATTAGATTTATAGCTCAAAATATTGAGCACACTGTACACTCTGCATTGAGCAGGCTGAATCTGGGCCAAGAGAACATGCTGCAAGTTGTAAGTTTCATAAAGCAAGAATGAAAGGTGAAGGACAGACAGTGGTGAGCTTTAGAGGTCTCTGAATTATTTTGAAAAAAAGTGTTTGCCGAAGAGTTCACACTAAAGTTAATTAAATATTAATGTCTAAAAAAAGTTTTAATTTCATGGAAATATATACAGAATATTACATAGAGAGTATTTATACAAAGAATCAAATGTTTCTGCTGAAACTATGTAACTGAGTTATAGAGGACAAGATTTTAGTAGCCTTTTAAAGAAATATTAAGTTTAATTCATAATACAGAAGATTAACTAAATAAATGCATATAAGGAAAATATAAACTAATGATTATATTATACTAAGAAAATCTTTATTGCTGAATGATTTCATTTATTTCTTTAATCAACAAGCAGCCATTTATTTAGGATGCTCATCTATCTTACCCTTTACTATAAAATGTAGAAAACAGTCCCTGATTAGATTCTGTATCAGGAAGACATAGAAACTATGGAAAACAATGAAAGAACAAGCATAGGGGATTATTTAATGTGTGGTTCTGACTTTATGTAAAAATGCTGATGAATTAAGCAAATGGGAAAGACTTTTTAATGGGGGCAATAATACTGACTTTAATAGAGGGTTTAATGTAAAATGTAGGCAGCTGAACATTTAAGCAACTGCACCTCAAATAATAAAACCTATGTTTATGAGCAAATCATTTAAAATCATAATGTTCAATATTAAGATTTATTGGTACACATAACACCTTCTTTAATTCTGCCTTGCTTCTGTGAGTGGTGACTTCCAGGTGATACAAGTATGACAAAAATCACACAGAGCTGCTTTATTCACTTTTGCATGGCCATACTCTCTTAGCTAATTTTATAAAAAAGCAATCTTGTGTCTCAAAGTGAGCATTTAGTAATAATGGCTTCATAAATATTTACTGAGTACCTCCCACTGTTCTAAGCTCTGAGAAGACAGAGGTGAACAAAACAAGAACTTACCCTCAAAGAATTTTTTTAGGGGGGTGGGAAATAGACATTAAACAAGTGGGTGAGCATGAAAAACAGAGTAAAGTTGGGGAGGGGGAGGTGGGGGAGTTGGGAGTGTGAGGGCACTAACAGCATTGGGAGGTCAAAGAAGCATCTCTGAGGAATTGAATGCTGAAGGGATGGGATAGGAGAAACAGCCATTTGAGGAGATGAGAACAAGTGGTCCAGGCAGAGAGAGCAGAAGGAGTTGGGGGAGTTCAAAGAGGTCGTAAGTGTGGTGGAGTCCAGTGGGTAAGGGTAGGTTGTGACTTGAAGAGGTTAGAGAGATGGTCAGTGACAGAGCGTGCATGAGTCATTCTTTCTTCGAACAGTGGAAGGCCTTGAAGACTTGAAGCTGGGCAGGACTTTGAGAAGGATTTATCCCGTTAACATTTTGCAGTGATCATTTTGCTAATTGTGTGGAGAGTAGATTGGAGTGGGAGGAAGTTGCAGCTCTAGTCCTTGTAGTATGTGAAGCTGGCTTGGAGCAGGAGAGCAAATTAGGATGACAGAGAATGGTGGATATATCTGAGATGTATTTATTGAGATAGAATGAACTTAATGACGGACCCGATGTGGGAAATGGAGGAATGACTTCCAGATTTCTGGATTGTTTCTGCTGGTTTTGAGTGTCTTGGTTGATAGTTTATTACATCAACAGGGAAAAATAATTTGAATACTTACTAATGCTAATCTTCTATGATTGATTCACTTTTCTAGAATTTAAAGACATGAATAATAAATATTTTGTGTAAGAAGTTAATCGTTCTCCAGATTCTTTTCACATTTATAGCAGTAGTATAAGCAGCTTTTTAGAACTCACACTGTACCTTATCTTTACCTTGAAGAACATCAGATGAAGTGATGCAGATTTTTCTGGCCTTATATATTATAAAATTTCACCAAACAAAATATTTTAAATTCTGTTTTTGTTTTGTTGTATAGCATATGCATTTCATCTTTATAATAATGTATTAACTTAAAAATGGCTTTTAAAACAGGTTGCTGTTTTCACTGTTTTAGAGACGAAGGAATTTGAGGTTAAAAATAAAATGGCAGAAAGAGAGGCAGGATTAGAACTGAACTCATCGTAGTATTCTACAATTTGCTTTCTAAATTCTATCCAAAGTGGACGATGAATGATAGTGCAATTAGATCACTCATCTCAAGGTTAATTTAAGTAAGAGTCCAGAAAGGAAACATTTTGACCTCTATTCAGATTCTCTAATTCTAGATATGAGACGTGTCTGAATGTACAGTTGACCTTTCAACAGCATGGGTTTGAACTGCTTGGGCCCATCTTTACTTGAACTTTTTCAGTAAATATGTACCGCAGTCCTTCATCATCAGGTTTCAGTTGAATATGTGGTTACCAAATCTGGGAAACAGGGAGGGTCCACTGTAAAGTTTTATTTGGATTTCCCACTAAGTGGAGGATTGGCACCCCTAAACCATGTTGTTCAGGGTCTACTGTAATTACTGTATCTGTTTTTAATCCTAGGATATCTTTTGAAAAAGGAAGGCTTTTTCTGTGGTCTTTGTTGATTAAGTTTGAATTCTTCCTATGACATATTACATTGAATTAATATTGGATATTAAGATTTGATCTGAACTTTTGGTTGTCTAAAAGTGAAAGAATTTGTTTCACCAGCATACATTTCTAAAATACTGTGGTCCTTTATAAAATTTAAAATAGTGATATCATTAACCATGTGATATCAGTGCCTTCTTTATAAATCAAGCACAAAAAAAAGTCTCTGCTTGTTGAGTTATTGGATCCTGTTATTGTTTTTTCACTTACTTTGGGAACCAAAAGATATGGCATAAAACCATCTATTAGAAGATGTGCAATGTCAGGAACAGATAGAAATAGCTAGCATTTGTTGAGGTCTTAAGATGGGTGAAGCACTCTGTCAAACATTTTACAGCTCTTTGTTGATTTTTTATCTCTTTGAATGCCCATGGCAGTTCTATATGGGTCACAACTTAGGTCAGTTAACTTTCCCAAAGTCACAAAACTAGCAAGTGGTGTGATGAGGTTTGAATAAGGAGTCTGACACCCAGGTTCTTCCTCTTAACTGCTATACCACTGTCTCATTAGCTAATCATGATGTCAATAAATAAGTAATATGTCATTTTAGTTCCTAAGCCTTAGTCATCTCTCCTCTGATTACTGTAGTAGCCTCTTCACTGGACCTGTTGCTCCTTTTGCTGTCTGGAGCCCATTCGGCCAGAGGGATCTTTCATTTATTTATTTATTTAGGAACAAATTAATATATTTATTTATTTATTTAGGAACAAATAAACTTTGACAAAGAAAACTGTGTATATTCAAAGTATACAATGCGATGATTTAATATATATTATACATTGTGAAATACTCACCCCTATCAAATGAATTAATACATCCATCATCTCACATAGTTAATTTTTTTCTTCAGAGAGATCTTTTAAAGATCTTTCAGAGAGATCAATCATATCTTTTCTTCTTGAATGAAAACTACTGAAGTGGTGTGGTAGGCAGAACAGTTCCTACCATATCCCGGAACTATACATGTCACTTTCTTTAGAAAAAGAGCTTTTATAGATGTGGGTAAGGATCTTGACTGAAGGAGATTATCCTGGATTATCAGGGTGGGCCCTAAATGCCAGCACATGCATCCTTAGAAGAGGAATGCAGAGGGAGGTTTGACCCAAACCTGGAGGAGGAAGCAGCATGAAGACAGAGGCAGGGACTGCAGTGATGTGGCCACCAGCCAAAGAAGGCCAACGACTACTAGAAGCTGGAAGAGGCAAGTACCTGATCCTGCCTAGCAGGGAGTGTGGCCTTGCCAACAATTTGATTTTGACTGAGTGATACTGATTAGGACTAATGGCCTCCAGAACGGTGAGAGAATACATTTCTGTTGTTCTAAGCCTTTCAGTTTTTGCTAATTTATCATACCAACCACAGGAAAGTGGCTCCGTGGTGAAGAATCCACCTGCCAATTGTAGGAGATGCAGAAGATGTGGAATTGATCCCTGGGTCGGGACAGTTCCTTGGAGTAGGAAACGGCAGCCCAGTATTCTTGCCTGGACAATCCCATGGACAGAGGAGCCTGGCAGCCTATAGTCCATGGGGTTGCAAGGAGTTGGACACAACTGAGCAATTGAGCATGCACATAGAGGAAAGTAATACAAGTAACTTCTCATTTCAGGTAGAATAAAACTCCTTCAGTTCTCTAAAATGACCCTGACTAGCTTTCTACCCCACCTACCATTCTTTTCTGTTTCTTCCATCAGGACAGAAGTCTTGTCAGTCTGATTTATCACTTTGTCCCCAGAATGTAGAAAAGTACTTGGCAAAAATAGGCACTCAAAAATAATTTTAAAACGAGCATTGATTGAGCTTAATATTCTGAGACAGTAAGTGTCTACCTGAAAGATCAATGACACATTGGCCTGAACCACTAATGGCATTCTTGGATGAGAAGTATAAACAGTCTATCAGTGGAGTGATACGGTGCTGACTTACGTTTCTAGGGAGACCTTTTTTGCGGGGAGGAGTGGGAGAAAGATACATATTAGGGAAGAGATAAAGTAGACTTAATCACATGAAACTTGATTATATAAGATCAGAATATGTGGTGCCCCCATCTTTTGATTCTGAAAAGATTTATCACTTCTACTTTTCTCATAAGTTTCTCCCAATGTGATTATTTGAGTATTTTATATCTACTGAATAAAAGTAGATTTAAAAAATTTTATTAAAAATTTTTTATAGACAACCTTTACTATGTAAATAAATATGTTTGTTACTGAAAGTTTTACCTACTCTTTAAGTTCTGTTTCAAGTGGTACAGAGATGTGGATCCAACAAAGATAGTAAAGTGAAGAACCCTCCCCGTGGGCCAGGCCTTGTGCTCAGCAGTTTAGATACATCCTCTTAAACTTCTTAACAATTCCATGCCATATATTTATTCTTGTTTGACAGTTGAGAAAATCTAGGCTGAAAAAATTCTGTTCGACTATAATATTTTGTTTAAGCATGCAATTATATAATTTATTCTTACAATACACCAAGGAAAAAAGAAATAGTCTTAACTAAAAGAGTTAAAGAGCACAGAGATGATACAAATTGCCTTTTCCTTTGGTTTGTACTTCAAAAATAAAAGTACCTGTCTTCCTCACTGCCCGAGATGTTTTCTGAGAAAAGTTAAAAGTTAAGTTCTTGAAAAAAAAAGGGTTTTGTAAAGGCAACACAGTTCTACATAATAAGCAGAACATGATGTTCCAGACTCCCTGCAGGTCATAAAAAGCCCACAGTAGAGCAGGTCTCTACTGACAGGCTAAGCATTTAAGGACACTCTGATGTGAAGTAAGGTGAAGAAGAAAGTGAAGTTATTCCTGTAATGTCAGATTGATGGAGAAAATTTATCAGGGCCAGAATTGATCTTATGAGTAGTTTTTACAGGAAAGGAAGCATAAAATTGTGTAACTTATTCTTCCAGTTCACTAAGAAAAAAAAAAAAGTAGCATTAACCAAAGGATTTAGAGAGCATAGACAGATGGTATAAAATGACTCTTCTCTGGTTTATAGCTCAAAAATAAAAGTACACTGACCACAATGCATTCTGAAAATAATATCTGTGTTATATCTTTTTATGTATATCCATAAAGACAAAATAGAGTAACATCATTAATTCTTTGATGATAGTAAATTCAATGAAAACATTGACTGTAAATATAGCTGTTTTCCGGACATATATAAAAATTACACAAGCTAGTATTCTTAATAGATCTAAAAATACTGCCTTTCAGTATGATAAATTCTAGTGGAGACCAGTGTTCTCACTTAAATTTCTTAGTCATTCAATCATTTGTTATTTTTATCCTGCCTACAGTAAAAATGAGCTGGAACTTCTGAATCTCTTAATTAGAAAATCTTTCTTTTCTGTGATAATGGGACCACCATTACTACTTGAATATGGTTTCTGACTTTAGGCATTTGGATGACACAAAGGATAATTTATGGATATGTTGATCTACAATCCTTGCAAAATTATAAAACTAAGAAGATATTCACATATTGTACCGTAATAAAGGTCTTTGTTTGATTTAAAACTGTATGGATTTACTAGCCTTTTGGTAGTGTGTTGAGGTAGATAGCCTAGAAAATGTTCCCATATCAGAACATCTTGACACTCTAGATGAGGTCTCACAAGCATTCTTTTAAATGTACGGTTAAGCTTGTAAGAGAGTAAGGCATATTCAGGAGTCAGAAACAAAATAGTCCCATCCACTTCTACTTAGGTATGTGCAGGAAAGCATCATTCCTGTTCTAACAATGATGGCTTGTGTTCACAAAATTCACATGATCGTAACTTTTCTCAAGCCCATCAGAAGTGGTCACAAAGAAACAAGTGAAGTCTATTCAGAAGAGCTCTCTGAAGAGCAATGGGACACAAGGATGCTGACTTTCGACAAGAGTTTCAGAGGAAGAAGTGGGCACCAGATAAAATCGTTAGGAAAAATCAGCTAAACTGTTAAAACGTTTTTAAAGATTGCTATCCGTTTGGAGTAGCTCAGAGCTCCAGACACAAGGGAACTTGGCACTCACTGGTGGGCTCTTTGCCACACGCCCCCTTGGGCAGGTCAGGAGGCTGGAGAGAACCTCCTTTGGTGATGCAGATGTGACTGTTTGTTGATTCTTACTGGAGAACAGGGAACCACCCACTTCCTCACAGTGATGTGCGTGGACATATAGGGAATTTCAGCAGAAAGAATCGAATGAGAGTGCGTACTTACAGGATGACCAGATGCATTGCTAGCCCTGCCCTGTGCTATGTCTTCAGCTCCTTGGCTGTAACTAAATGGATATGTTTCAATATTGGAATGTATATCATCAATAGCAGTCCCTCAAAGGTAGGAAAACATGTCTTTGACTTTTCTCCAGTTTCTCAGAATACTTTGTGTGATGTTGGTACTTAATAAATAGGAGTTTCCTGGTGGCTCAGTGGTAAAGAATCCTCCTGCTTAGCGGGAAATGCAGGTTCAATCCCTGGGTTGGGAAGATCCCCTGGAAAAGGAAATGGCATCTCACTCCAGTATTCTTGCCTGGGAAATCCCATGGACAGAGGAGCCTGGTGGGCTGCCATCCATGGGGTCTCAAAGAGTCAAACACCACTGAGCAACTAAATAGCAACAGCAGCTTAATAAATAGCTGTGACTGAAATTAAAATTATACTATCAAAATTAGACTTTCATTGGCTTAGAGATTAGGATAGAAGGGGAAAGTGACTGACTAGAGAGAAAAGAAGGCATTACTTGCTTATAGAAATGTGTCACACTTTCCAGTGCCATCTCCCCCTGTAAACCGTTTATAATTTCTTTTTTCAAAAAAATGTTTAATAAAGTGGAACATTTGAAATGGTTATTTATAGCTCTTGTGTCCATTAGTTATTTCTTTGAAATGGGCACATCCTTTTTTTGCAGTGTTTTAAATTTTTATTTACAGTTCAAGTGTAAATCATGAAATTTCTGATGAGTCTGATTTATTATGTGTGAAAAATGACAGAGTTGTTCCAGCTCAAAGTTCCGTTTCAGAACCGTGGTCTTGAAATGCACTGATCTTTTTGGATGTCCTGGTGATTATGCATGGCTGGATACTTCATTGCATGCTTGCAGTCATCTAGTGATAGTTTCTATTGGTACAGCTATTTCCTTTTTTGGAAAGAGATCTTCTGATATTTTTATGTGTACCTCCTCATGAACCTTGCTGATCACTGAAACAGATTAAAAGAGGGTAAAACACACCCTTTTTATTCCTGTCTGCTGCCTCCTCTTTATTTTCCCCTCTCAGAATTTGATTTTTGATACTCTCAACTAGTTCTCCCCATCCTTCATGTAAGTGTGGAACATGGCAGTGAGTGATCAGGGAGTGAATGAGATACTGTAGTTAAATTGTTAAAGATATTTCATGGTTGGCGTTCCAATTATTCATATTTAAATCAGTTCTAAAGTCTTTTATAAATAGTATAATTATATAGTAAAAAGAGTTGTTCACTATTACTGTTAGGTACTAAAATTCCCATACTGTGGCTCTCAGAACCCCAGATATTTTATATGTCATAGGTTAATATTTTAATATAAAATATAAATACTAGGTTAGTATTTTAATATCTGCCCCAGGTTAGTATTTTCATACTTAACTCCCTATTATTTAATTTCAAAATAATCAGTGATGTTATCTCTAAAAATATACAAAGATACTTTGTAACTTTAGGATTCCTTTACCTTTAACAGCAGTCTTTACAGTAGATACATTTATTTATTTTAAAAGTTTAGTTTCCAAATATGTGGACTCAAAATATTTGCTCTTTTGGAATAAGCCAGTGATTTACTTATGCTTCTCTGTGTTGTGACGGTAAAGAGAAAGGTCTTCTGGATGCGTATGATGTGGGGTTATTGGAAGCAGCAGTTTCCTTCTCTGCAGGGACTGTATTACGTTGTCTACAAAATGCTTTCTTGCAGCATTCATGCTAACTAAAGACTGAATTGAAACACAGAAGTGTCTAGTACATTTTCCTTCCTTGAGTGGGACTTGTTTTTTTAAATTTGAAAGTGTACCATTCACTCATTTATAAAATGTCTTATTTCATTTTTGAGGAATTTGAGTTGGAATGCCAGCCACACGATAGTATGTAAGAGGAACAGTAACCGGCATTAAGGCATGCACTTAAGCAATAGAGGAATTTACTTTTCAGTGTCTTCCAAGGTCCATGAGGATGCACACTTATTTACCCAGAGAGTATGGATCTCACTATGTTTGTCCTGAGGGTGTGACTCTGTGGAGGAGAAACAGGAACTGGTAAGTATCACGTTCTTATTGTATTATGTTTCAGAAAAATATGTTTAGAAATCAATTGAATTTTAGCATTGATGAAGTCTCTTAGTCTGTGCTGGTTTCTTAACAGTGGACAGTCCCAGATGTTGAAGTCAGCACAACAAGAGAAAAACCCAAATCCTGATAAGACTTGAGGATTTTTCGAAAATTAAATGCAAAATAGTTGGGGCATATGTTGCTGCGGGAGTCAAGACTAAGTAATACAGTAAGAAGATGTGAAGTTGGAGAACTCCTCCTGTTCCTCCTTTGCATAAAGTTCGCACACGTCCAAAACCCAGGACCTTAATGACTTTAAGAGGGGCAGAATCACATCTCTTGGAACTTAAAACAGCAGACTCATGTGAACTGGAATGCACACTGTGGCCCTCACAATTTATTTAAATATTTCTTTGCAAAGTGCTTTCTGTTTCTAAATAAAAGCTGTGCCTTCTGAAACCTGTAAGTGATGTATCCTGGCCACATCAAATCTTCTAGAAGTGTTTTCCAAATCCAGAATTCTTAGTTTGGAGCAAATGGCTTTTTTGGGAAACAGTATGAGAGGGGGATGTGGGAGGGTTATTTCAGAGACCAGTTGCTGCTCTGCTTTACACCTTATCATTGCTTCTCTTTTTCTTTTCAGCCTGGAACTCTTAAGATACATAATTGAAAAAAGCTTGTGAAATGACATATGTGTGTGTGGTACAAAAGTTTAAAACAAAATGCAACAGAAATCAGCCACCCTAATATGTGATCAGTTTTCTGGGAATGAACCCCATCATGTAGGCATCTGCCAAGTCTCTGACACTACCACCTACAGACTCAGGGTTGATGTAAGCCATGCCTTAGTAAATGGTGACGAGGAATGCAGAGTCTGTGAGAAAGAATTCAATCCTTGGCTTTGGCATTAGGCCAACAAAGCTTAAGTCTTAGAGTTGCCGATGACAAGCATGCTGGCCTTGAGCAAGATGCTTGACAGCTCTGTGTCTTTCAGTGTTGTAGAATGACATGTGTTATCTCCTAGTCTGATGCCTGGCAGTGGTCCCACCATGCTGAATTAAGGACTCTGGGTACATGGTCTAAATCACGGTTACAGAGACATTGGGGTAGGGAAAATGGCAGGAACATCTCCATACTGACAAGATAGAGAATTGAGAATGCATTTCTATATGATCCATTTTTGCTTTGCCTTATATCTAATTCTCCCAATCCCTAATCTTTAGGACTCACTTCAAAATCTCTTGAAGCCAACTTTTAGGAGATGTGGACAAAGTGTGAAGGGAGAGAGCCACAAAAGCAGGAAGTTTAGGTGAAAGGGTAAGAGATATTCAGTCATCCAGCAATTACTCACTGAATGCCTGCTGTGTGCCGTAGGAGTTGGGGATACAGTAGTGAATCAGACAAAATCAGACAAAAAAATTCAGTAGTCATGATGCTTGTGTTCTAGATGTGGGAGATAGACTGTAAACAAATGACTGTGTTGTATGTTGGATAATGGTGATGATCAACCCAGTTGGGTCATGGTGAGGGCTGGGGTGGAGGAGTGGCTTTCAGTTTAAAATAGGATCATCAGGGAATGGCTCACTGAAAAGGTGATGAGAGTAGAGGCTTGAGGGAGTTCAGAGAGCCGACTGTGTGGAAATCTGGGAAAAGAGACAATTGGGAGGCAGATCTTTGTAAATCATTGAAAGGGTTTTGACTTTTCCTCTGAGTGAGTTGGAAAACCACTGGCAAGTTTTGAGTGGATAAGTGACATGATCTGACTTTAGAAGAATCTCTCTGGCTGCTGTAAAGAATGGATAATAGAGAGGCAGTGATAGAATCAGATGCTGATGAGCAGGTTATTGAAGTAATTCAGGCTGGAGATGATGGTGGCTTGGACCAGCCTGGTAGTGATAAAGGTGATTGATGGTCAGATTTGGGGCAGGATTGACTGCTCATTTGATTATGGGAAGTAAGCAACTGAGAGGAGTTAAGGATGACTCCAGAGTTTTAGGGTTGAAAGTTGGAAGGACAAAGTTATCCTGTATTGTTTACTGAGTTGGAGAAGATAGGAGAAGGAACAGGTTTTGGGGAGAGATGGGTTCAGGTGATGAGACTCTTACCAGATATCCAAGGGTGCTGTAGAGGAGACAGTTGGATATACAGTGGTCATTATGTAAATGCTCAGTTTGCACAAGTTGGTAAGTCATAAAACTTCTATGTAAATGATTTAAATCAAATCTTTAAGAAGATGAAGCCATATCTATGTTTTATATATTAGGAAATAATGCAGAAAGACTAATTTTCCTAACATCGCAGATATGAAACTTTGTTTTATGGATGCAAGTTCCACATCTTGTTCTACCAAGTTTATTAGTTATAAAAATAGGCATACAGGGGAAATTCCAGTAGTTACCGTAATTGATTAAACAAAGTAATGCTTTTGGCTATATTTATGTTATGCACATCTACATAGTCTTCTAGAGAAATACAGGTGAGACCTTGGTGAGGTTTATATGAAAGATAGGTTTTCTTTTGTTTTACTCTTTGATTTGTTAAACTATTCTAATGTAGACTTTGACTTTAAAAGGTGAATGGAGATGGTTATGGATATAACTAATTTTTTTAAATTTTTATTTTATTTTTAAACTTTACATAATTGTATTAGTTTTGCCAAATATAATTTTTAAAACATTCTTATATTAAGCAAAATTCTTTTTAAAACAGTTTATTTCATAGTAATTTGTGTTCTTGTCACTTGTTTAAAGGGGAAAATACATTTTCACAATCATAAGTGTATTCCTTTTTTATAGTAAAATGCATAATATTTATTTTTTGAAGCAGAAATACAAGTAATAAAAACACATGCAGTTGTCTAAGTTTTGGCATTATTGTTTTCGGTGGGGTGGCAAACTGTATAATACAAATAGGAAAACAGAAACTGAGATCTGTTAAAATGCCAATTCTATTATCTAAAGGTGTATGTACTTTTTATGATTTTTATGCAGTAAAACAATGGAGTGCTATAAATTATCTAAGACATTTAAAACTTTATGTGGTCTAATGAGTTAAACAATCAGGAGCAGATTAATGTAGTTTTCTTAAATAAAGTATTAAGAAGAAGTACCTATCCTTAAAGGTCATATATAGTTATTTTGTAGAATATGACTGTTTGGTTTCTATGACCTTGGATTTAAAAAAAATTATAACTTCTGATCTCTCATCTCTGTAATAGCAAACTCTTTCTGATTATACAGGAAGCCCTGCATGTTGCAGGGGTGGAAATGCAGTTAACGGCTGCAGTGTCGTTTTTGACCATCCTGCAGGACGAATCGGTGTCCGTTCATACCTATGCCCACTCCTTCCTCCAAGTCATCCTACTGCACCTGGAGCACAGGGACGCAGGTCAGGGGCCTGGCATGCTTCATCCTACGTGTACTAATTGTCGCTCATATGTGGCTGTGATCTTTGAGTCATGGTAGTCTGATGACCGCAATTGAGTGAGGCTGTTCTCCCTAAGAGTTGGTCAGTGGTGTGACTAAAATTCATGATGGCTCATTTTGGAACAATCCACAAAATTCATTGCCATTTGAAGCCTGAAGACCCATAGTTTATGCTTTCTTCTTAGATTTTCTTCTTATACAACACTTACATTTAATTATAGTATAAGAAAAAAGTACACTTTGGGTTGAAGATAACCCCTTGATATTATTTTTTAAAATATCAGTGTTTTCCAGATATTGGCTAAGACAGAAAAGCAGAGAAACTTCTTATGGTAGCAATAAAGATAATTTAATTATTGCTATTTTATAATTAAAGTTTGTTGTAAATATTAATGGCTAAGTTGAAACTGAATTTGTGAGATAGTTAACTTATGTTTTGTCTTTGTCATTCAGGTGTCAGCAACGCATGGCTGGAGACTCTTCTGTCTGTGATAGAAGTATTGCCCAAAGATACCCTAAGGCATGAGGTAAAACTTCTATATATAAATTTTAATATTTAAGTTACTCTAAGGTTTTTGTTTCTTGATAAAAATGGTATTTCAAAAAGAATAGAGTTATTTCCTGCTCTGAAAGCAGCGCATATTCATTATAGAAAACTTGAGTAGTAGAGAATATAGAAGGAAGAAAAATCATGATTCTGTACTTTGCTTCTTTTAGCATTCCGATGTATTTTCATTTCAGAATTTTTTCCCTGTATATGGTGCTGTTTGACATGTTAGTGATCATATTGAATTTATATATGTTTTTCATGTAGCATTATTTTCTTTATTATTTTCTCATATCACTCATTTGGTAGTAGCTACAAATATTTTACTTACTTATGAAATACTTAAGCCTGTTTTCAGTGTTTTATTATCCAAGTAAGGCAATAGTGAACATTTCCGTAGAGCTTTTCCTGTTTTTCAGACAATTTCCTTAACTGTAACTTCCCCAAAAATGGAATTATTAGGTTAGAAGGCATTAATATTCTTAATACTTTCGACTAGTAATATGAGAAAATGCATGTTTGCCTGGACTTTCATCAGCAATAGCATTTAAGTTTATATATTTATTTGGCTTTGCTGGGTTTTGGTTGTGGCATGTGGGATCTAATTCCCTGACTCTGGCCCCCTGCATTAGAAGCACAGAGTCTTAACCACTGGGACACCAGGGAAGTCCCTGAAGTTACAATGTTTTGTTTCAGTTCAGTTCAGTTCAGTTCAGTCTCTCAGTCATGTCCGACTTTTGGCAACCCCATGAATCGCAGCACGCCAGGCCTCCCTGTCCATCACCAACTCCTGGAGTTCACTCAGACTCATGTCCATCGAGTCGGTGATGTCATCCAACCATCTCATCCTCTGTCGTCCCCTTCTCCTCCTGCCCCCAATCCCTCCCAGCATCAGAGTCTTTTCCAATGAGTCAACTCTTCGCATGAGGTGGCCAAAGTACTGGAGTTTCAGCTTTAGCATCATTCCTTCCAAAGAAATCCCAGGGCTGATCTCCTTCAGAATGGACTGGTTGGATCTCCTTGCAGTCCAAGGGGCTCTCAAGAGTCTTCTGCAACACCACAGTTCAAAAGCATCAATTCTTCGGCACTCAGCCTTCTTCACAGTCCAACTCTTGCATCCATACATGACCATAGGAAAAACCATAGCCTTGACTAGACGGACCTTTTTGGCAAAGTAATGTCTCTGCTTTTGAATATGCTATATAGGTTGGTCATAACTTTCCTTCCAAGGAGTAAGCGTCTTTTAATTTCACGGCTGCAGTCACCATCTGCAGTGATTTTGGAGCCCAAAAAAATGAAGTCTGACACTGTTTCCACTGTTTCCCCATCTATTTCCCATGAGGACAAATATAAAAATTAATCTATATGGAACAAAAACAAATTTCACAGTATCTAATAATTAACTGCTTTTTTCTTTTGAAAAATGAATGTTTCACCCCTGTATGTACATACAGATCATTAGAGAATTCACCATAAGCCTTAATTAAATTTTTTGTGTGCCTGATTATTTTTGATTGCATGATTTATCATCATTCTTAATAATCCAGAAAGTGTAGTGATCCAGGTGATAAACAGCCATGGACCTCAAAATGTAACTGAGGTTCTGTAAAAAATATTTAGGATATTAAAATGTTCTTTGAAGAAAATAGCTGACATTAATGTCAGGAATATATAAAGTTTTGTAAATTTGTTCTCTAAATCTTTTCTCTTTAGATTTTGAATCCACTCGTTTCCAAGGCACAACTTTCCCAAACAGTCCAGTCTCGTTTAGTTAGTTGTAAAATTTTAGGAAAATTGACCAACAAATTTGATGCCCTTGCGTGAGTATTTGTACATAATTTTTTGTCTACTAAAATGTTTAATGACTATATGTTTAATAATTATATTTGTACTACTCCATACTGTATACACTTTAACTGATTCAAATTTATAGAATATAGAAATCTCTGAAATCTACTGTTCAGATGCATTTCTTCTTGATTTGGCTTTTCAAAATCAGTAAGGGTAACTTTTTTCTTATTTCCCGTATTAGTCATTTCCATCATGTACCTAGTGTAGTTTTGAGGATAGCATGATATCTTTAATCTTTAAAAATTGATAAATATGATGTAAAAATAGATTTCTGCTCTTTTCCATTATTGCTATGAATTATTATGTTGAATAATTTATCTTACTTTGAGGTTTAATGGAGATTGTTTATAATTTATTCGCTACTTTCTGCATAGATGATAAATACCAAGTGGAAGGAATGGAATGTTATGTAATTATGACGCAAGAGTGAGCTTTAAAATTGAAGAATATTTTGGTTGATAGCTGCTATAATCAGATAGTCCACTTGGCCATAGCCTTTTTGTTTTAGCTGCCAATTCCAAATTAACCCTTATTTTTAAAAGATTCTGTCATCATTAAAGTAGCTGTTAACATGCAAATGTAATCACACATATAAATATACATTGTAAACTGGTATTGTTCAGTCACTCAGTCATGTCTGACTCTGCGAGCCCGTGCACTGTAGCATGCCAGGCTTCCCTGTCCTTCAGTTTCTGGAGTTTGCTCAAACTCATATCCATTGAGTCAATGATGCCATCCAACCGTCTCATCCTCTGTTGCCCTCTTTTCCTCTTGTTCTCAGTCTTTCCTAGCATCAAGGTCTTTTGCTCTTTGCATCAGGTGGCCAAAGTACTGAAGCTTCAGCTTTAGTATCAGTCCTTCCAGTGAATATTCAGAGTTGATTTCCTTTAGGATTGACTGGTTTGTAAACTATAAAGCTCTATATTAAAGTGGTATAATCTACTGCATGTGGAATTTAAACTCTGGACAGCTCAAATAATTAATTTTTGTTTCCCTTTAAAAAAAAATAAAGTATGTTGTTAATAAGCTAAGATTTTAAGGATAATTTCTTGAAAATATTAATTACTCTAAAATACTTATTTGCATGATTCTTTCTTTTCTCTCTCAGCATTAAAAGAGAAATACTTCCCTTGGTAAAATCACTCTGTCAAGATGTAGAATATGAAGTTCGATCTTGCATGTGTCGGCAATTAGAAAATATAGCTCAGGGCATTGGGTAAGTATGCTTTCAATTTCTTGTCACATTTTTGTTTCTGGATTGTCAGACATGTGTATCCTGTTCTGTATTCCATGAAAACAGGCATTTGTTTGAAGAACTAAACTTTTTATGATCTTTAAAAGTGATCATAGTAAGTACCTTCTGATGTGTTTGTATTAAGAGATAAAAGTGAAGCTTGCTTATTTCATTCACCTTTTTGTTCCTATATTTTACCCCCTTTTGACATCATGACAGGGTTAGATTGTAATTACCAGCATTTAAACTGGTAAATATGGACTCCTACAAAGGTAATAGGATCGGGCTGTCCTTCGACTTCTATTCCGTATACTTCTGGCTGTGAGACAAGAGAATGATAGTCTCATAAATCTACTAGTTTGGGCAGTACACGCCTTGCATCTCCTTCCTGAAAAAATTCCTCACCTATAATCCAGTATGCTGAGAGGAACTAATGAAGAGGGAAAATGTTTGCATCATACATGTAGGTCCACAATGATGCCTTATTTCCATTGAACTTTTATGAAACAGCAAATGAGCAAAGAAAATGAATATTATGCTTCATAAAGAAGAAATACAAGTGGTTAATACACATGTATTCAGCCTCATTGTTCAACCATGTTAGTTGTCATGGAAATACATTCACTTAGTGAGTATATATTGAGCAGCTACTGTAAGCTGTAAAAGTAATGATGCAATTACCATGGATATTTCTTATATTTAAACTGTCATTCTTTTCTAGCCAGACTGCAAGCTTCCAGAGAGCAGGAGCCCTATCCTCATGATTTTTCCTATTTTATGCAGCATGCAGCTCAGCAACTGATCCTTAATCAAGTTCTTACCAAAAATTTATTGATTTGATTTGTTTTCTTCTGTTGCTTATTGTGCAGGACAGAACTTACCAAAAGTGTGGTGCTCCCTGAATTAATAGAACTTTCTAGGGATGAAGGCAGCAGTGTGCGGCTGGCAGCCTTTGAAACTTTGGTTAATCTGCTCAACATATTTGATACAGGTGAGTCTCCATAGCTTTGCTTCTGAAAGCATTGTGTTTTCCTGTTCCGTGTCACTAGTAGAGGAGGAAGCTGGCTGCAGTATAGTAAGTCTTCCTGATGAGAGTGAGGCGTCCCTTCCCCTCTCTTGCTGTGGTCCTTCCTCTTTGAGTGCTTTCTCTGCTGCCACTTTTCCCCTCCTGGCACCTGGTGGTGGTGTATATTCCCTACCTCTCTCTCTCCTCTCATCAGCATGTAACTGACTAGTGTGGAGAGCTAATAAGAATTTGTGTTGGTGGGTTAGCTTTTAACTTGCTCAACTAACTGATCGTAAGACAGATCTTGACTGAAGCAATATCAATATTAGTTTCCTCTATTTTATATTTTAATGCTAGAAATCTCCTGGTCGCAAGAAGAGAAGTCTGGGCGGGGTATTTGGGTGGGAATCGGTAAGGAGGTGTTTCTTTGTGTTACACAGATCAAGTCAGCGAGATGATTAGTTGCTCTTGTGTGTGACTAGATTCTTAATGAATGTTGGACATTAGTTTTATCCTTCCAATTGACTATTTTGGTAGGGTGTAATTTGAAAGGACAGATGTTCAGTACTCAGGTGCAAAACACTATTGTGTAATTGTAGGATTAACAGTGTTTTAACTGAGTTAGGAGAATCTGTTAAAAATTATTGCAATGTGGACAACTATGTTGTGTGGATGTTACAGAATAATAATTTAAGCCATGTGGTGCACCAGAGGACTAAAAACAGCAGTACCTGAGAAGCGAATGAACGACTGTCCATGTCCTAATAATGGGGAGCCCCTAGGCATCCAAGCTAGAGCCAGAGATCACCTCTGATCTGGGACCTTTCCTGCCGCACACTCGGCTGTCACAGATCTGTCTTAACATGTGTTCCTGGCTGTATTTCCTGCCGTTCTTCCCTGCTTCTCTTGGCTCTGGTGCTCTAACCCCACTCACCATTTTCTTGGCACATCAAATTCTTTGCACCTCGAGGCTTTCCATGTTCTCTTTTTTCACTCTTCCTTCTATTTTCCTCCTAGCCAGTTGCTTCTCCTTCAGTGCCCAGTTCAGATCCAGTGTCCTTGCTGACGACTTCTAAATCCCTTTATGCCAGGGGTTGGCAAACTATGGCCTGTGGGTCAAATCCCACTCCTGCCCATTTTGTAAATAGAGCTTATTGGAGTGCAGCCACGCTCATCTGTTTCTATGTTGTCTCTAGCTATTTTGTGCCAGAGTGACAGAGTTGAGTACTTGTGACAGATAAACTACAAAACCTAGAATATTTGCAAAAATAGTTGCAGACAAAATGGCAGCCCACTCCAGTGTTCTTGCCTGGAGAATCCCAGGGACGGGGGAGCCTGGTGGGTTGCTGTCTCTGGGGTCACACAGAGTCAGACACGACTGAAGTGACTTAGCAGCAGCCTTATACTATTTAAATAATGATCACATTGTCTTATGATATTTTGGGGGCTTGATTTCTTTGCTGGTCTGAATTTCATAAGTTCAGAAACCGTTTATCATTCACTTTTCTATTTCTGTTAATGTTTGTTCTCTAAGAAATTTCAGTAAATGTTGGATGAATGTTATTAGTAAAAACAATAGATATGGTGCTAAAATGTGATGATAATAATAGCGGTAATAATAATACCAATAATCCTGTTACAAAATTTTACTTAGTGTTGTCACACTCTTAATTTTGTTGTTTGTTCAGTCGCTAAGTCATGTCTAACTCTTTGCGATGCCATGGACGGCAGCATACCAGTCTCCTCTGTCCTTCACTATCTCCCGAAGTTTGTTCAAATTCATTCTTTGAGTTGGCGATGCTATCTAACCATCTCATCTTTTGGTGCCACCTTCTTCTCTTGCCTTTGATCTTTCCCAGCATCAGGGTCTTTTCCATTGAGTCAGCTGTTTGCATAAGATGGCCAAAGTATTGGAGCTTCAGCATCAGCCCTTCCAATGAATATTCAGGGTTGATTTCCTTTAGGATTGACTGGTTTGACCCTAATAAAGTAGTAATTCTTTTCTGAAAGTTTAAGAGAACTGTGGGAAATTCAGGGAGTATTTGAAATCAAAACTGAAATATTGTTAATATCAGAAACTTATGAGTAAGCAAACAGTCAAAGAATCAAAGAAGCAAAAACTCAAAAAAGTTTCTTAAAAAGAGTCACGTAAGAAGTAAAAGTGAAGACATTCATTATACAGAATGTAGTATGAACTAACTTTTAAAATACATCAAAAATAAAATGATAAAATGCAGCATGGTATAGTCTACATGGCTATAAGAATGCTAACACTAAGCAAGGATACTGGAGTGGGCTGCCATTACCTTCTCCAGGGGATCTTTCCCACCCGGGGATCAAACCCGCAACTCCTGCATTGGCAGGAGGGTTCTTTACCACTGAACCACAAGGGGAGCCCACAAACTCTTTAGCTTGACTAAAGTTCTTGATGATTTCCACTCACTTCTCACTTCCTCTTTATATCATACCTCCATCATCATTGCTGTCAGATATTTTCTGTTACTCTGAGACTAACATAGTAATTTTTCTTTCTGAACTTTGTGTGTATACAGTAATTTGCACATTTGCAGTGTGGGCAACTGGATCTAAACTCTGTTTTATTCTTGTTTTTCAGATGACAGAAGTCAAACTATACTTCCCGTAGTGAAATCATTTTGTGAAAAATCTTTCAAAGCAGATGAATCAATTCTTATTTCTTTATCTTTCCATTTAGGAAAACTATGCCATGGATTATATGGTATGATATGTGCTAAGAATGTCAAGATTGCAAAGAATTTTTCCTTTTTCTGTTACCTTATATGTTAGCCCCTAAACCACAGCTCTTCAGTTGTAAAGCCTGCCCTATAAGTGTGTAACATCCAATGACGTTTTCACTGATAGAACCTGTGTGAAAGAACAGTGGAGGAGTGAAGTAGGCATAGCCCTTTACGTTTCTGAATATCTTATCTTTTATATTAGTTGACATTTGATCATAGAAGTTTAGGTATATTAACTATTGGTACATAGTAAGTATACCCTTATTAATTTTTTTGAATGATTAATATATCACATAAGCAGTTCAAATTAGAATGTAGAATAATACCTGTAACTCTTGGCATTTTAACTGTATTACTCAGTTCTCTCTTATTAAAATAATATAAGCATTAATTGTAACAATCTAGCATAGCAAAAAATATTTTTATGTGGCTTTCAATAGACTGTTGAAAAAAGTATTGCAATATTTGTTGAGTTACTAGCTCTCTAAGATAGTATATGAATATGGAACCAGTCATTGATCAAAAGTATTTTAGGTTTATTTTGCTGTCTTTCATATTTCGGGCTCTTTTTTTTTTGCTATGCCACACAGCTCCTGGGATCTTAGTTCCCCAACCAAGGATCAGACTCAGGTCCCTGGCAGTGAAAGTGCCAAGTCGTAACCACTTGACCACCAGAGAATTCCCTCAGATCCCATTTTTAAGCTCCTTCTCTGCAGACATATGTGCATGTCTTTTCTGTAGGCAACTTTAAAATATTTACCGGAAATAAATAGTAATAATGGCTGCTATATTACTGTTGTAATTATTCATTAGTGGTATATACTGTGGTACATGCTGCAGAAATTAATGCAGGTATAATTCCTGCATCACACAGTTTATACTATCAAAATTAAAATGAAAATATTATTAAAATTAACAAAGGGTAAAAACCCATTAGATTTCTTCACAGTAGTTACTCTTTTCTCATTATTACTTTTACTTATGATTTCCAACCATTTGTTTAAATATCTGATTCTAATTATGTTTTTACTGCACTTTGCTTTTCTCTCTTCAATTTTTGTTTTCAAATAAAATGTTGATCAAAGGTTTTACATGTGTTTTAGGAATTTTTACTCCAGATCAACACTTGAGATTTTTGGAGTTTTATAAGAAACTTTGTACATTGGGTTTGCAACAGGAAAATGGACACAATGAAAACCAGATACCACCCCAAATCTTAGAGCAGGAGAAGAAATATATTTCAGTACGGAAGAACTGTGCTTATAACTTTCCGGTAATACATTATACATTTGTAGTGGCTGCACATTTTAATTATAAAATATGTGAATAGATGACATTGAAAATTATTGCCATATTTGATACTTATTAGTTAGCATTATGTCTGGTATATATTGGTGCAATTTATATTTGTCTCTATGTATATATGTCACTCTACATTTTGGACCATAAAGCTGCCAGTGAAAGTATTTCTCTGAACTGGTTGGCTGGTTTCTTCCACAAACCTGCATGCCTCCTGATTTTTTCATAGCTTTCCTCCAGACTTTTTAGCAATCTGACACCTGTATTTGGGGTGTTGGTCAGGTTGCTTAGGAGGAAAAAAGTGAGATAAGGAGAGGTTAATGTATACTTTACTTAGGAAAAGTGTACAAATTAGGTTATTTTACACAATTATGGTTTATTGTGGGAGAAGGCAGTGGCACCCCACTCTAGTACTCTTGCCTGGAAAATCCCATGGACGGAGGAGCCTGGTAGGCTGCAGTCCCTGGGGTCGCTAGGAGTTGGACACGACTAAGCGACTTCACTTTCATTTTTCGCTTTCATGCATTGGAGAAGGAAATGGCAACCCACTCCAGTGTTCTTGCCTGGAGAATCCCAGGGACGGGGGAGCCTGGTGGGCTGCCGTCTATGGGGTCGCACAGAGTCGGACACGACTGAAGCGACTTAGCAGCAGCAGTAGCAGCATATATGTTAGATTTATCTGCATGTATTTGGATCTTCCAAATATGATTTCTAACTAAATTATGATTCAGAGAACATGATTTCAATTTAAGTGAAATGACTATGATATTGTTATTGATGCATGTTTTTCTCTTCGAAATTCATCTTCCACCTCCAGGCCATGATTGTTTTTGTTGATCCCAAAAACTTCCACATGGAACTCTATTCTACATTCTTCTGCCTTTGTCATGACCCTGAAGTACCAGTCAGATATACTATTGCTATTTGCTTTTATGAAGTAAGTCTGGAAAAGTGATAACCACTTTACATTTGTTGTTTTTTACTTATGTGTACTAGATGATTTTCTGATGTGTTGTTTGTACACTTTTGTTTTCAGAT
This sequence comes from Bos mutus, assembly GCF_027580195.1. Classification (NCBI taxonomy): domain Eukaryota; kingdom Metazoa; phylum Chordata; class Mammalia; order Artiodactyla; family Bovidae; genus Bos; species Bos mutus. The sequence goes on from NC_091637.1 coordinate 58,025,287, forward strand.
TTATTAAAAGATATTGGCTCCATATCTCTTTCATATTCTAATCCTAAATTTGGAAAAATTCTCATAATTCTGTTTAGAGTGTTTACAGAATTCATTTACAAATAGATGTTACATGTTACATTCATTTATCATGTATTAATCCATTCGTTCAGTATATCTTGTCTTAAATTATACTATCTCTTTAAGCCAGACATTGTGGTATGAATATGGCTGTTGTAGATCTGGAAGTAAAATCAGTTTTGTAATGCTTTATAATGTTTATATTTAGCATTGTACCTAAAATCAAGAACTTGAGAACAAATGGAAAATTGAGAGAGTATTTATTTAAATTTATGGCTTTTACCATACATGGTTCATATTTTGTGAGCACAGCTTATATATTTAGCTGTTATGACAACTCTTCATAGTGTCAGAGCAAAAGTGAATTTTTTTTTTTTTTTTTTTACCTTGCTGAGGGACATGTGGGAAACTTAGTTTCCCAACCAGGGAATGAACTCATGCCCCCTGTAGTGGAAGTAGAGTCTTAACCCCTGGATCACCAGGGAAGTCCCACAAAAGTGAATTTAAATTTTATGATAAATGTAATTAACTTATTAACCCTTGAGGCTGAAATTTAGGGCATGTTTCTTGAGTGATTGTAGGAAGTACATGTGTGCCATCATTGCCATAAACATGTATAACATGTATAATTTGTCGACTTCAGGACTGTCATATAAAAATATCTGAGTAGCTTGGGACTTCCTTAATGATCCAGTGGTTAAGACTCCATGCTGCCGATGCAGGGGGCATGGGTTCATTTCCCAGTTGGGGAACTAAGATCTCACATGCCTTGGGGTGCAGCCAAAAGATAAAATTTTTAAAAAGAAATTTTAAAAATCTTAGTGGCTTAATAAAATATTTATTTCCTTTATAGTAATATTCTTATTCTCAGTGAGAATATTGTATCTCCTTCCTTGAACTGTGTTCAAAGCATTGTTAGATTAGCTAAAACTATATAGGATATCCATAGCAGCATTAGAAATGTTGGTTTAGACTCTTGACTGTTGAATGATAGTCATTGCTGGTTTTTTTCTGGTGTGAATTAAATGAATGTTCTGTGTGCAAAGTCCAAAAAAGATTCCCTTTAAATGGTATAATTAATTAAAATAATTCATTGTTGAACAATTAAGTCATCTTTGTAAATACACATATAGGAATATGCTTTTGGAGGAGGAAAAATGGCAGAGGGCACTAGCTGGCTGAGTGAACTACTTATTTCTTAAGTGTATTAAGGCATTTATGCCTGGTTGCTGTCCTGCATACTTGTGTTTGTCTAGATCGGTTCATGAGATGGTTGCATGAGATTAGAGTCTGAGAAAGCAGTATTTATACAATATGAGAGTTTCTACTTAAGTTTATTTTTATCTCATGCCTTTACTATTTTATTTTTATTTATGTTTTATAGTGGACATAATGTATTAGCACCATAGAAATAGGCGTGTTGAAATATATATACAAGAATATTTCACTGATAGAAGTGAGTTTGGAAATCATTGGGTTGGCTATTTTCTGGGGGGCTAGTTTCTGTATTCACCCAATCATACCATGGTGGTGGGTTAAGATGATACTTGACTCCATAAATGAATGCTTAGTGTAGGTTTGTCCTTTTAAATAATGAAAATCTACTGGTGGATTTAAATTTTCCTGACAGTGTTATTATTGGATTCTGATAATTAGTATGGTCCAGGTTTATTCTGGTTTTTGAGAAAAATAGTATTTTCAAAATACTTTCAAATCAAAAACAACCTTGTAGAGCAAAGATTTTTGAAATACCTTCTTTATCAGGAGCTCCCTTTTCAATTAAAGCTTACTCAAACCTAGTATGTTAAAAAATACTTAAAGGTAAAGTGGAACCTGGTGAATCTACCATTGTAGATTTTCACCATTGCTTGTCTGGAGGGGGAAAAAAGTGGTTTGTTAAGGAGCTGGATTAGTTTAGACTTAAGATTATGCTTTCCCAGCATCAGGGAAAGATTGAGGGCAGAAGAAGGGGGTGACAAAGGATGAGATGGTTGGATGACATGAGTTTGAGTAAACTCCTGGAGACAGTGAAGGACAGGGGAACCTGGCCTGTTGCAGAGGTGGACACAACTTAGCGACTGAACAACAACTCCCAACTCCTCTCTTACTGATTGAAGTCTTTGATTGGAAAAGTCTTTGAAGTTTTGCTAGCTTAGGAGTTTGCTCTGTCCCTGTGTGACTGCTGACCTTCAGCAGAACTTGTGCCCTCTGGGAGCTCTAAACCAGGATGAGTGCTCCCCTGGCTTCGCTCTCTTGAAAGACCCTGTTGGCTGCTCTAAGACTAAAATATGAACTATAGGCACTCATGGGCTCATTACTGCTTGTGATAGGAAACTTAAGATGGATAAATCCATTCTACACCTCCCACCCCCACCTGTGCACTTCCCTACCCTCATACACTCCAGCATGTCAGGATGCAGACTGAAAAGCTTATTAGGTGTGCAAGTAATTTTTTCTAGAAATCTAATTTTATATTTATGTTGTAACCAAGTCTCCTTTTGGAAGTAAATCTGCAGGGATTATTTTTTTTTAATTGTTGTTATAACCTTTATATGTCTAGTAATCTCAAATCTGAGAGACTTTATTGCTATATTTTAGGTGTCTAAACTTCTGAATTCTGGAGTATATTTAATACATAAAGAACTAATAACATTGTTGCAAGATGAATCATTGGAGGTAATATCTTCTTACTGTTTGTTTTTTACTTCTTTTATATCAGGTTTGAGTATATCAATGCCTTTTTTATTTTCCTGCTTCTTGAGAATTCATGAATTCTAATAGCTGACTAGTCCTGGAAGCTTGTAAGTGATGAATGACTGTGTCATAGACTAGAGATTGGGAAGGTCTTTTATTAAAAATATTAAGTTTTAAAAAAAATATATGTATTTGTTATATTATGGAAACTTTGGAAATGCCAAAAAGTAGACAGACAAAAGAGTACTTTTAGTTCTAATCACTATTTCTATTTAATATTTTCTTATATGTTTTCATTTTTGTTTTTGTCTATATAAAGGTTTTTTAAGTTTTACACAATTGTGGTCATATATTATATCAATCACATTTTATATCTTTTTATTTCCCTTCGCATTGTGGAGCCTCTGGAACACTTAATTTTGATGCTTTATCTAGTGTATCCTATTCACTCAAACAACTGCTGGCTTGCCAAAGCTCAGCTCCTCAACGTGAGACATCTCTGAGGGTGTCATCCGACCCCCTAAACTGTTTTTCAAAAGTTGGGAGGCAGTTTTAAGGATGTTGTTAGGCTGTCTTGCATCGAAACTATTTGAATAATATCAAGAGGCAGACATACTAAACTCTTTTCAAAAGTAGTTTGACCAAGGTAGTTGATTATGTTTCTAAGACTTTGCAGCAGAAAGGTGATAGAGCAGGAGAACTAGAAACCCCCAAAATGCTCTTTGGTAACTACCCACTATTTCTGTGTAGAAATTGGCAAGTTAATTGATCTAAGATTAGAAAAACACAGCCATTACAAGAAGGGTAATCAGTATCTCTGTTAACAGGTACTAGATGCTCTCATAGATCATCTTCCAGAGATTCTGGAACTGATGTCTACTGGTGGGGAGAGCAGTGTTCAAGAAAATAAGGTGAATCCGATGGATCAAAAGAGCTTCTGGATCTTGTATGGATGACCTTACTCTGCAGAGTTGTTGAGAGGAATCAATGAAAGAATGTATGAAAAACACTTAACACAGTGCTGGCCACCTAGAAGGGCTCAGTAAAAATCTTTTGGAGTTATGACAGCTCGAATTGCCTCTACCTTTCTTACCACAATCTTTATTTACTGTCCTTGGGGTTTACTTTCATATTTTCAGTTTTTATTAGCATTAATTGTTATTGCAAGAATAGCAACTAGTGAAGACAAAGGGTAGGAATTTAGAATATCAAAGTTTGCTGATGGTGAAATAGAATACATTTTACTTTAACTGGAAGAGCTATGAATCTGTCTCTTTCAAAATTTTGTTGCCAGGAATCATAAATTTTACTTATAGATTTTTTAGAAGTATTTGATTTTACTGAATAGTTACCTCCCTGTGACAACTGCAATGCCTCCTAAGTTCGGAAATGATTAAGAGTTTTCCCTTCCCCAGTGTATTGTAAGTCTGAATAATTTGGCTGAGTGCTGCAGCTGATGTATTTAATTATCTTTGATTCTCTTGATGTGTTTTCTTCTTCAGTTATCATCTCTGCCTGACTTGGTTCCAGCTCTCACAGCTGCTGAGCAGCGAGCTGCAGCGTCCTTAAAGTGGAGAACTCATGAGAAGCTGCTCCAGAAATACGCCTGTCTGCCACAAGTCATATCAAGTGATCAGATCTATTATCGTTTCTTACAAAGAATGTTCACAATCATGATGACAAATGTGAGCCCAATGCCTCTTATCTGATTTTTTCTTGAACTGGAGCACATTTTGGAATTAACCAAATTCTCCACATTCTTGAAATAGAACGGCAAGCTCCGTTCACGCCCTTCTGCCTAGAGAGGTGCTGTTACCTTTGCTTCCTCACTGGGTCCTCCTTTTGATCAGCTACCCAGCTGAAGAGAGGGATGCATGGGGGAGAGTGTCAACACACTCACTTCAAGCTTGATACAGTGCTCCAGGGAGAGGCTGGTAGGAGTCTCAACTGCACAGCGACTTCTGCTCTGATGTGCACCCTCCATGTGTCATTGCCTCAGCTGTGCTCTCTCACCTTACCTAAGAGTATTCCTTAAACGCCTTTAATATTAGTTTGCTTTCTTTTTCTTTTTTTGGTTTCTTTTTTTTTTTACCTTGTAACAGATAAAATTTATAGAAAAAACATGGATGCCCTCCTGTGGATAGCCTAAAAATTAGAGTCAAAAGCAGGGGGAAAGAAAGGCTTGTACTCAAATTTCCCCATAGAGTAAATTGTCTGCCTTTTTTTCCTTAAAATTCCCAGAGGATCATTTAACCTGCAGTTTGATTATATGTTGACTATGGCATCCTACTACCTTTTTTTTTTTTCAAGTATACAAAAGTTCCACATAATGTGTATGTGTTAGAAACTATTTTTTAAAGAGTACTTTGAATTCTCATTGTTCTCAAAAAAAAAAGGGGGGGGGAGATAATGAAATCTAGTAGCCATCTCAAAAACCCAAAATCAGTTTTAGCTTCAGTGGTTAAAAAGAGGGAAAAAATGACATTACTGATGTCATTTTATAACTTAACTAAAAAATGGTAGGTGTATATCTTATGCTAGCACCTCTGCTTGAAGTTTGTTTTGTGTATCAAAGCAAAGCCTAGGGGTTGAAGGTTGTTTTATAGGTGTAGTCATCTTAAAAAGTGATACTGGCAAAAATAACTTCTTATCAGAGGATAATGCATGAATGCAACACATAGAAAATTTCACAAAGTCAAGCAGAATTTATTGATGACTTTATTCTGCAATCAGCTTCTGTTTGCTGTGTTTCACGCACTGTTCTGAGAGCTGGGGATCTGGGTGTGAACAAGACAGATTCCTGCTCTAATGGACCTTGAGTTCTAAAGAGGTGATGGTATGGGAAGTGATAAATAGTAAAATAAAATGTATTAACAGGAGGTGATAAGTCCTATGAAGCTTGATCTTAACTGTTTGTCTCAACCTGATTACTAAGTAGTCATCTTTGTGTTTATAAAGCTAATCAGATCAGATCAGATCAGATCAGTTGCTCAGTAGTGTCCGACTCTCTGTGACCCCATGAATCGCAGCAGGCCAGGCCTCCCTGTCCATCACCAACTCCTGGAGTTCACTGAGACTCACGTCCATCAAGTCAGTGATGCCATCCAGCTATCTCATCCTCTGTCGTCCCCTTCTCCTCCTGCCCCCAATCCCTCCCAGCATCAGAGTCTTTTCCAATGAGTCAGCTCTTCGCATGAGGTGGCCAAAGTCCTGGAGTTTCAGCTTTAGCATCATTCCTTCCAAAGAAATCCCAGGGCTGATCTCCTTCAGAATGGACTGGTTGGATAATAAGTATACAAAATTATTCCATATTTCCTCTCATATCAGGAAAGAGAAATAATTTATACCATAGTGTGAACAACATACTTTCAAGTTTGAGGGGTTTGCTTTGTTTTCTTTTGCAAGGAGGTAATTCTACACTTAAAAAAGATATATGATTTACTATAGCACATTTTCCATGATCAAATAAAGACATTTATATTTCATTTCAGTGTCTTCTGGAAAAAAAGGTTTATATTTTTAGTTCCATATCTAATGGTCATAATATTCATTCATTCATTCACTTAATAAAATTTATTGAGCACTTACAATGTGCCGTGTACTGTTAAGTGACTGAAAAGATAAAGGATCTGTTCTCATGGGACTTTAAGTTCTGTTGGAGACAGACAACACACACATATTGGGTTGGCAAAATGTTCATTCAGGTTTCTGTTTAAGATGTTACGGAAAAAAAAACCCCGAATGAACATTTTGGCCAACCCAGTGCATTGGACACCAGGGATGAAAAGTACAAGGAAGAGCTAAAACACAGGGTAGAGGGGAAGAAAGTGATGGAGGGTATTGTGGATGTAGGGGTCAGGAAAAAGCCCTCTCTGATCAAGAGGCTTGGACCAAGTAAGGGAGTGGCCATGTGGAGGTCTGAAGCACAGGTGATCCCGACAAAGGGAAGGGTAAATGCAAAGATGTGATTCAGGGTGTGCTTGGTTTTATGAGGGCCAGCAAGGAAGCCAGTGTGGCGGTTGTTAGTGATGAGCCTGGAAGGGTCTTTGGGCCCACAGCACACAGGTGCTCGAAAGCCATGATGTAGAATGGAGATTATATTCTCTTATGCAGGGGAAGGTTTTGGAAGGTTTTGGAGTAGAGGAATGACATCAAGTAACTTTTTTTCCTACTTCTATAATGAAAAAAATTTAAAGATACATGAAGGCAGAGAAAATACTACAATGAACTCTCACGTACCCATCACCTTGATTTAACAGTTATTAACATTTTGCCATATTTGCCTTTTCCATTTCATTGTGCTAAAAAGTTTAAGTTATAGATGTCATATTTTATCTCTAAGCATTTCAGTATTCATCTCTAGAAAAGGACATTGTCCTATATAATCATGTTACAATTATTACATTTGACAAAATGAACAATTATCTTTAATATCATTTAAAATTCATATCAGAGTTTACCAGTTATCCCCCAAATGGGTGTGATAGTTGTTTTATTCCATATAGGATCCAAGTAAGATCTATACATAGCCTCAGGTGGTTACATTTCTTAGTTTGCTTTTAATCCAGAACAGAGTCCCTCTTTGCCCTTCCCCCACTTTTTCATGACATTGAATTGTGGAAGAGACTTAGTCAGTTGTCCTGTAGAATGTCTTCATGGATTTACTTGTTTATCTCTTCTCCATGTTTGTTTTAAGCTGGAGGTTTGATAAGGGCTTGCTGAGTCTTAGATAAAATGTGTTTGGCAAGAATTCTTTATCAGTGCTGCTGTGTGTTTTATGTTGTGTCACATCTGGATGCCTGTCCCTTTGTAAATGAGCTCGGAGTGCTTGTGCAGGCAGAGACATCTCTGTTAGTTCACTGCAAAATTGTGTTTTTTCCCTTGTGATCTGTCATAATCTGAAGCTGACACTTCAACACTGAATACCCAGTTTCCCAGTAACCTTTTACCCTTCAGTTTAGTATCCATTGATGATCCTTGCCTGAATCAGTTGTTTCATTAGAACTTACAAAAGAGTGGCTTTTAAATTCTCTTTTCTTCTACATTGTTGAGGGCATTCTTCTCAGGATAAATGCTTTTTTTTTTTTAAATTTTATTTTATTTTTAAACTTTACATAATTGTATTAGTTTTGCCAAATATCAAAATGAATCCATCACAGGTATACATGTGCTCCCCATCCTGAACCCTCCTCCCTCCTCCCTCCCCATACCATCCCTCTGGGTCGTCCCCGTGCACTAGCCCCAAGCATCCAGTATCGTGCATTGAACCTGGACTGGCATCTCGTTTCATACATGATATTTTACATGTTTCAATGCCATTCTCCCAAATCTTCCCACCCTCTCCCTCTCCCACAGAGTCCATAAGGCTGTTCTGTACATCAGTGTCTCTTTTGCTGTCTCATACACAGGGTTATTGTTACCATCTTTCTAAATTCCATATATATGCGTTAGTATACTGTTATGGTGTTTTTCTTTCTGGCTTACTTCACTCTGTATAATAGGCTCCAGTTTCATCCACCTCATTAGAACTGATTCAAATGTATTCTTTTTAATGGCTGAGTAATACTCCATTGTGTATATGTAGCACAGCTTTCTTATCCATTCATCTGCTGATGGACATCTAGGTTGCTTCCATGTCCTGGCTATTATAAACAGTGCTGCGATGAACATTAGGGTACACGTGTCTCTTTCCCTTCTGGTTTCCTCAGTGTGTATGCCCAGCAGTGGGATTGCTGGATCATAAGGCAGTTCTATTTCCAGTTTTTTAAGGAATCTCCACACTGTTCTCCATAGTGGCTGTACTAGTTTGCATTCCCACCAACAGTGTAAGAGGGTTCCCTTTTCTCCACACCCTCTCCAGCATTTATTATTTGTAGACTTTTGGATCGCAGCCATTCTGACTGGTGTGAAATGGTACCTCATAGTGGTCTTGATTTGCAGATAAATGCTTTTTTTAATTTATCCTAAAATATATTTCCTAATGTAAAGAGAGGATTAATTCTTATTTCTTTCCCTCTATCAATTTTCAGAGTTAACCCAGTGATGATGAATGAATTTTGTTTTTATTTTTTCCTTTCATTTAGACTCATCTTTTATATTGAACAATGTTTTAATCAATTTCAGTCATTATTCACATGCTCAAGTGGTCGCAGTTTCTTTAAACTGACTTTTGTTTGTTTTAATATAATTACCTTTGTCTTTGATTTCTGGCCCCAAAGGTATTACCTTATACTGTGAGGTATAAAATATACATATTTTATATTATTTCTGTTTCAAACAATTAGTGTTTATGCATTTGGAATTCTATTAGTATATACAAAATGAAAGAAAAGAGTAACATCCTTTTATTTAAGTTCATTTATCTAACATTCATTTTCCTTAATTCCACTGATATTTCTGTTTATGTACATTTCTTAAATTTTCTGTTCTAATTTATAGTGAATATTCTTTTTTACCTTCAACAGATTAAAAAACTGCACAAAATGGTACTAGATAGAATGGAAATAGCTTGTATAAAATGTGAAAGGAGGTAATAGGCAATACTCTCTGAGCAATGTATATTTTTTCTACTTGAATTTCAAGCATCCCTATCATGATAGTCTGAATCTTCAAGAACTGAATGTTATATATATATGTAAGTCAAGATAGTGAATGTGAATTCATACTGGATACAGTATACCTGGTTGAGAGATTTTTCTCTAATGCATAGTTTGAAGCCATAGTAAAGATGGATGGTTGGATTTACTTAGAATTAAGGTTCTGCCCAGTTGGTGTGACACAAATCCAAAGGCTCAAAGAGTTTAAAACACTAGTAAGAATAATTGCCATGGTGTCCCTTGGATTCTAAACTTCATCTGTGTCATGGACCAGGGATCTTAAAGAATAGTATTGAGGTGGAGGAGGCAGAACTAAGTGAGAGGAATCTGACGTATACCTGGTCATAGGATCTCTGGATTTGAGAAGTGGCACATTTTTGGTGAGGTACCTGACATAGGGTGTGTACTAGCAAATGTTTGTTGAATAAATGAGTAACATGGTCTAGAAGTGGCTGAGGTGTATTTGGGGAGAATATCACTTAAAATGAGGTGCCAAGGAGATGTGACTCAAATATAAATCAAATCTGGGTGATTTGGAAGTGACTCTGCCAGATTACTTGAACTTTGCAGTGTGATAGCTGAGTTGATTTGCCTGACTGATAACATTAAATGATGAAGACACATCCACACTGATTTCAGAGGCAGACAGCACTGCTTTTACTTTTAGTCTATAACTTAAAATTGATGTGTGGGGTCAAATTATTTACAGCATATACCATTAGACTTGTTTAATTGTCTTTCTTATTTCTCTAAGAATGTCTTACCTGTCCAAAAGGCGGCTTCACGAACGCTATGCATTTTTCTACGTTATAATCGTAAACAGGAACAGAGACATGAAGTGATTCAAAAATTAATTGAACGTAAGTAATCACTCTCTCTCATTTGGAGAACAGAAAGTAAATAAACTGGTTGGCCTTAGTTAGATCTGACTTATGTTATCATATTGCTACGAATAATTAGGCCAGTATTGCTAAATATTTGTATTTGAGCTTTATAGGCTAATTTCTTTTTGTTTGTTTTAGAAATTTTTTTACAGGATCAGATCTTTGATGAATGAAAAATTCATCTACTCTAGGCTACCTTTCATGAATTTCTATACTTGAGAAGTTAAAATACATATACTTATTGTTGAAAGCTCAGTTTCTATTCTGATAAATACAATTTGAAAACAAGATACAAGCAGGTTTTCCATGAATCTAATAATTTGTTTTGTGTTCTTATATTAAATAATACAGAATGTGGGTTTTGTCCTCTTGAATAGATTTGATAGTACACTCAAATGTGAATCTAGTGAGCTGAAGTGGTTTATAATGTCTTAAAAAATTGTCAGTTAACAAATGCAAATTTATTTTAATTTGCTGTGGGCTAAAATCAAGACAAAACCTTTTGTTAAAGAATTAATTCTTGAAGTAGTGATAGACACCTATATATACTTAGTGAATTTGTTAATTATTGTGTACTTGCTTTGACCATAGTGCCTTAATGCTTTTATTAAACTATTATCCAGCATAGACAGGTAATGGGATTTTCTGGTTATTATAGTTTACCATTTTAAGTATGGATCACCACTTTAAAAAAAAAATTAGAGCACATAAAATTCTGTTTAAGAAAAATTTTGCTCAATATACTTTAATCTTTCTTTTTTTTTTTAACTGTATTTTAATTCAATTTTCAGTTTTTAGTGGTAGGGCCTGCTCTTTAGAATGTTTTATTTTGAATGGAGATTATATTTGGTTTTAAACATTAAGAATTTTGCTTTTGAATATGTGTGTAATAAGGGAGAAAAAAATTATCCTTTAAATATTGACCTGAATTATTTTCAGTGATAATTTTGTTTATATATGATTTATTTCAAAGCATTTTAAGAAGACAAGAGGAAGAAAACAGTTAATTTCATTGGTCAAAAGATTTTGAAGTTATACAGACCTGCATTTGAATTCTAGCTCTGTTCCTTTAACCTCTATGAATCTTGGTACTCTTATCTTTTAGTAGGAATAAATATATACCCATCCCATTGGGCTTTCAGGATTTAATGAGATAATATGTATCAGTACTTAGTACATAGCAGGTAATCAAAAAATAGTAAATATGTTCCTTTAATATTTAATAAATGCTTATTGAATTAAATGTAATATTTAATAAATTTCTTTCTGTTTTTTATGCTTTCATTAATTCAGGGGTATATAATATGATTTTTTTCCCCTTATCTCTTGTTTTTGCTAAGCAAATTGTGGGTATAAAAAAACTGTCATGGGCTTTGTGATTTTTGTCACGGGACGTTTTATGTAGGAAAAATTAAAACACAAAACTTTTTTGTTGTTGTTTCTAGAACTGGGCCAAGGAAAAAGTTATTGGAACAGACTCCGATTTTTGGATACCTGTGAATTTATTATAGAGATCTTTTCCAAATCATTTTTCTGTAAATATTTCTTTCTACCTGCTATTGAACTGACACATGATCCAGTAGCAAATGTAAGGTAGGATACTAATCCAAGAATATATTTGAAAAAATTGTATTTTTTTTAATGTATCTTATTCATGAATAAGAAACTGAGCTATTCAAAAGTGTTTTCTTAGTCTTGAAAATAATCAAGAACTTGTACTCATTTTGAAATTCTTGGTGGTCTTAATTGAGCCTCAGTAGGACTTGAAAGTGTGATTTTTTAACACTGTCTGAGGCCTTTAGTTTATTGGGTTGACAGCTGTAGTCACAGCCAGACTGGCAGGCTTCTCCAGCCATGTGGATACACACACTGATACCAGGAGAAGATTGAGTAGATATGATTAACTTATCTATCTTTTAAGCCTAGAGAAAAAAATAGTTCAAAGTTGGCTTGGAGATCTGTCCATTTTTATAAGCCCATTTACTCAGCAGGGCTGTTTCCAAGTCTTTTTCTTTTCTTTCTCCTTCGTTCAGCGCTCTCACAGTTTTGAAATCCAGTAAATGGTAATTGGATTTGATTAATTAACTGTGAAGTTAAATGAAACAGGACTGAAAATGGCTTGCTTGGAAATTGAAAAAACTGAATAAATTGTATTTTGCTTTTTTTTCTCCCCAAATAAGCATATTAATTTTTTAAAAAAAAGTAGTGGTAAAACATACATAGCATAATGCCATTTTAACCATTTTGTACAATTCAGTGGCATGAAACACACACACACATACACACACAGGGTTTGAGTTATTTGTACATTGCATACTGATTTAAAGAGAATTTTAAACTGTCAGCCATGAGGTTTCTGTGTTTGTGCTCTATGTCGGTGTTCCACGTTTGAGGAACTCACATCCGTAGGAGACACAGTCAGAGTCAAGACTTCCTGAACAGGACTGCAGAGCTCCCTGCTGAGTATTCACATGCCAGCCACGCTTCATGCTCGTTCCATGCTGTGTGACATATGTGCATCTTTTATAAACAACTGATGTGCATTGTAGGCAACGGGTAATCATTTAACACTTTTTAACAGGAAGAATTGGCCAGGCAATAAGCATAGACTAATAGCATAGTTGTTGAGAAAGACATATACCAAGATTTGTCAAAAGATGTTGAAGAGTTCAGCCTGAGAATGTTATGAGCATTATTTAGGAGGAACAAATCTAGATATTGGTTTTATTTTGTAGAGAAAATACAGAAAACATAATAGCATTGGCTTTAGTATTTTGTGCATCTTGCCTGGAAAATCCCATGGATGGAGGAGCCTGGTAGGCTGCAGTCCATGGGGTCGCTACAGTCGGACACGACTGAGGGACTTCACTTTCACTTTCCACCTTCATGCATTGGAGAAGGAAATGGCAATCCACTCCAGTGTTCTTGCCTGGAGAATCCCAGGGACAGGGGAGCCTGGTGGGCTACTGTCTATGGGGTCGCACAGAGTCGGCCACGACTGAAGCGACTTAGCAGCAGCAGCAGCAGCAGCATCTTTCCTGTGCTGTATAAACAAGAGCTAAGGTTTCCTTGACTTGAGATTTAAATTAAAGTGATTTTAAGTAGATTGAAAGACCCTGATGGCAGTTCTTTAGAATTTATCTCTTGGTAAATAGTTAATGGATTCAACCACATTGTAAACCTTTTGCAAATTGAAGTTGTGATTCTAGAAAAGCAGATTCCAACGTGATGAATTATCCCTTATCAGACAGTTCCCAAAAATTATTTGAAAGGGAATGAAATCATCTCTACTCAAGTCAGTGTGACTAGCAGCATAGCATTGACTCTAAGAGAAAGCAACCTGTCAATTCAAAAACCAAATGAAGATGAATATTGCTCTGTGAGTCTTGGTGGTTTTGTTGAGTAAGAGATCATCTGTGTCTTGGTTTTGACTCTCCTGCCTGGGCAGCTGCCAGCCAAAAAAAATGGGTCCAGCTACATCATGTACTCTTGGATGCCAAAGCCTTCGCCCAGCTCTGTAGAGATGGCCGGATAGAATGGAGGCCGCCACAGGCGAGAGAGGCAGGATCATGCAGGTTAGAAGGAGAGCAGCTGGAGCCACACTTCCTGACCTCTATACCAGCTGCGCGTCCAGGCAAATTACAGAACCTCTCTGTGCATCAGTTTCCTTGGTACTTAATTCATGGGGGTGTTCTGAGGAATAAATACCTGAGATAGTGTACATGCAGAGTTTAGCTTACCTGAAAAGTGTGGCCCTTAATTTCAAAATCTTCCTAATCTCCTGGGCCCAGGATTCTCATCGAGTTAAATAATTGCTAAGGCTTGGGTAGCTTCTGTTGAATGTAGGTTTTCTAGATGTGCCTTGGGTTATAAAGAATGAAGTGTGCATGGACTGCTGATTGTTTCTGCTTTTCCTTAAGTGAATGTTGAAAATTTAAATTCATCGAGTCTGGACAATATCAAGGCTAGAAAAAGACTATTGGTATTCAGAGGAGCTTTCTCTTCAGCTGCCAGAAATGAAAACAATTCTCTTTGGGGTAATTGGGACCTCTTAACTAGAAAAAGCATCACCACCATGCTTAGCAGTATCTGTGGTGAGTCCTGAATAAGTGTGAGACTATTATTGCTATGTACAGAGGTGAAAATTCTGGGGAAGAAACATCTTTTGCCTTTTTGGTTAAATAAAAAGCAAATTTTCTTGTATATGAGGAATCCTGTACTGAAGCTCAGCTGAGAAAGCATCCTGAGAACTCCAGGAGTGGGACTTAGTTGTCTCAAGCTTTGGCATAGAAATAAAAAAATAGTATCTGGAGAGTGCTGAGACAAATGAATGAATGAATACAGCAGCCACAAATTAGACAACAGCCCTGACAAAGCAATAGAATTTTAGCTTAGTAAATAGAACATTTCCTGCACCACTTTTTCCTAGAAGGTTGTTTGTTTGTTCCGTTGGTAGGTTGGTTTTTTGTTTGTTTTTTTAACTCTCCTGGATTTCCTCTTACCTGTCTGGAATTCTTCAGTTTGCTTGTTGGTTCCTTATCAGCCCATCTGGACCATGGGGGTGCCATAGAAACTCTCCTCTTATCTCTCCTTCTCAAACTGCATTTGCTGCCTGGGTAATTCTCCGGGCTCCTGGTTGACATAGCATCTATGCTCTGAAGATTCCTGACAGCACATCTCCAGCATGGGCATCCACCCTGGACAGAAGGTTCATCAAGGCAACTGCCCACTGCATTTCCATCAACTACCTAACAGGCTCCTCAGAGTTAATCTATCCAGTTAAGCCCCACCTTCCTCATCCACACTTGCTCTTTCTGCCATCTTCTCCATCTCAGTAAATAACCATTTTGTCTTGCCACTTGCTCAGGTCAGAGCCTTGACCTCCTTTTTGTCATTCCACCTCCAGGCCCTCAGCACATCCTCCTGCTTGTATAAAATATTCAGATGCAAGCCACTTCCCACCGCCTCACTGCTGCTTCTCTGGTTCAAGAACCAGAGTGATGGTGGTGCCACCATCATCTTACTGGATTACTGAATTACTGGATTCTGGCCTGGATTACTGAAAGAGCCTCCCCTATCCTATCCCTTCTGTCCTTGTCCACCTACAGTCTAATCTCAACACAGTAACCAGATAATACTTCCCAAATGTTAAGTTGAATCTTTTTTTTTTTTTTCATTACAAGCTCCTTTATTTATTTTTAGTTTTATTTTATTTTTAAACTTTACAATATTGTATTGGTTTTGCCAAATATCGAAATGAATCCACCACAGGTATACATGTGTTCCCCATCCTGAACCCTCCTCCCTCCTCCCTCCCCATACCATCCCTCTGGGTCGTCCCAGTGCACCAGCCCCAAGCATCCAGTATCGTGCATCGAACCTGGACTGGCGACTCGTTTCATACATGATATTATACATGTTTCAATGCCATTCTCCCAAATCTTCCCACCCTCTCCCTCTCCCACAGAGTCCATAAGGCTGTTCTGTACATCAGTGTCTCTTTTGCTGTCTCGTACACAGGGTTATTGTTACCATCTTTCTAAATTCCATATATATGCGTTAGTATACTGTATTGGTGTTTTTCTTTCTGGCTTACTTCACTCTGTATAATAGGCTCCAGTTTCATCCACCTCATTAGAACTGATTCAAATGTATTCTTTTTAATGGCTGAGTAATACTCCATTGTGTATATGTACCATAGCTTTCTTATCCATTCATCTGCTGATGGACATCTAGGTTGCTTCCATGTCCTGGCTATTATAAACAGTGCTGCGATGAACATTGGGATACACGTGTCTCTTTCCCTTCTGGTTTCCTCAGTGCATATGCCCAGCAGTGGGATTGCTGGATCATAAGGCAGTTCTATTTCCAGTTTTTTAAGGAATCTCCACACTGTTCTCCATAGTGGCTGTACTAGTTTGCATTCCCACCAACAGTGTAAGAGGGTTCCCTTTTCTCCACACCCTCTCCAGCATTTATTGCTTGTATGTGCAGAACCCTCCATGGCTTCTCATTGCTCTCAAAATAAAACCAGTTTCCAATCTGTAGTTGCAAGGCCCTGGATGATCTGACCTCCTATTTCCATACTGAGGCCTCTAGCTAAATTTGTTTTTGCTCTGTTCTCACCACTCTAGCCAGCTTGGGCCAATTTGTTAATTTGGGGCAACTCCTAAGGCAAGCTCCCCTCATAGGGCATTCGCTCTTACTATAACAGTCTTCTCTAGATATTCACATGGGTTAGTCCCCAGTTTACTTTAAGTCTTTGCTTAAATGTCATTTTTTCAGTGAAAGCTTCACAGAAACCCTCTCTGACCACATGTTTGAAACTTGTAACCCCCCTCCTCTGGTACTCCTTCACCTTCTTTCCTTGCTTTATTGTTTTCTGCAGCACTTACGCTGTTTGATGGACATTTTACTCATTTGTTAGAGAAGGAAATGACAGCCCACTCCAGAATTCTTGCCTGGAGAATCCCATGGGCAGAGGAGCCTGACGGGCTACAGTCCGTGGGGTCGCAGAGAATCAGCCACGACTGAGCGACTAACGCTTATTCATTTGTTTATCCTCTCTCCCTACCTGTGGACTAGAATGAAAGCTCTGTGAGGAAGCAGAGAATTGTGTTGATTTTATGCACTGCAATGTCTCAGCACCCAAAGTAATGAGTGCTTGACTCATGTGCCCTCCATAGATATTTACTGCATAATAAACTCTCAAGCTAGCTAAAGCTTGAATTTTCTTTCAAATTCTTGTGACTATTATTCCAGGTTATTAAACTCACTCACAGGTTAATGCTTTTTAATTTATTATAGAATGAAACTTTGCTACTTGTTGCCCAAAGTGAAATCTACTCTGAAGATTCCTGCAGATAAGCATCTACTTCAGCAGTTGGAAATGTGTGTGAGAAAACTCCTCTGTCAAGAAAAAGATAAAGATGTTCTGGCTATTGTAAAAAGAGTAAGTATCCCTCTTGCAATGGCATTTGTCTTTCTTGGGTTAAGATGGGCTTACTCCTTGGAAGGAAAGCTGTGACCAACCTAGATAGCATATTAAAAAGCAGAGACATTACTTTGCCAACAAAGGTCCTTCTAGTCAAGGCTATGGTTTTTCCAGTGGTCGTGTATGGATGCAAGAGTTGGACTGTGAAGAAAGCTGAGCACCGAAGAATTGATGCTTTTGAACTGTGGTGTTGGAGAAGACTCTTGAGAGTCCCTTGGACTGCAAGGAGATCCAACCAGTCCATTCTGAAGATCAGCCCTGGGATTTCTTTGGAAGGAATGATGCTAAAGCATCCAGTACTTTGGCCACCTCATGGGAAGAGTTGACTCACTGGAAAAGACTCTGATGCTGGGAGGGATTGGGGGCAGGAGGAGAAGGGGACGACAGAGGATGAGATGGCTGGATGGCATCACTGACTCGATGGACGTGAGTTTGAGTGAATTCCAGGAGTTGGTGATGGACGGGGAGGCCTGGCACTCTGCGATTCATGGGGTCACAGAGAGTCGGACACTACTGAGCAACTGAACTGAACTGAATCATAGCTTCACTATTTTAACTTGATGGGCTACCAGTAGTATGTTAAAATATTTAAATCATTGCTAGAGTAGTAAGGATTTGGTGGATGTGTGCTCTAACTGAAGAGGGAAGTTCCTTCTAGAAAGCATTTACCTGGTGGCTCAGCTGGTAAAGAATCTACCTGCACTATGGGAGACCTGGGTTCGATCTCCAGCTTGGGAAGATCCCCTAGAGAAGGGCATGTCAACCCATTCCAATATTCTTGCCTGAAGAATCCCCATGGACAGAGGAGCCTTGTGGGCTGTAGTCCATGGGGTCAGAAAGAGTCGGACACGACTGAGTGACTAAGCACAGGGGGCGCTGAAACATTAAGCTTTTATTATTGGTAATATAAGCTCTATGAGAGAGAGCTTGCATTTTAGGTACTCTGTAAATACTTTTCAGCTAATAATGAATGTTTCACTCACAGACTATTTATAAGTGATTATAATTGGTAAGACTTTGTTGGTAAAGTCACCTTTGATAGAAACTTAGCCCTGGGACTTCCCTGGTGGTCCAGTGGCCAAGAATCCACGCTCCCAATGCAGGGGGCCTGGGTTCATTTCCTGTCAGGGAACTACCCACATCCCACAGCTGAGACCTGGCATAGCCAGCTAGCTAGGAACTTAGCCATGAAAGGATTAGAAGGGCCTTCAGTGACCTGTTTGACTTTGCAGAAGCTCTGGACCTAGAAATGTTAGGTATCAGCTTAAGATCTTATTAGTAAGTGGCAGCTTCAGGGCTGGAATGGAGACCCCTTACCCCTTTTCACTTCATGGGAAATAGATGGGGAAACAGTGGAAACAGTGTCAGACTTTATTTTTTTGGGCTCCAAAATCACTGCAGATGGTGACTGCAGCCATGAAATTTAAAGACGCTTACTCCTTGGAAGGAAAGTTATGTCCAACCTAGATAGCATATTCAAAAGCAGAGACATTACTTTGCCAACAAAGGTCTGTCTAGTCAAGGCTATGGTTTTTCCTGTGGTCATGTATGGATGTGAGAGTTGGACTGTGAAGAAAGCTGAGCGCCGAAGAATTGATGTTTTTGAACTGTGGTGTAGGAGAAGACTCTTGAGAGTCCCTTGGACTGCAAGGAGATCCAACCAGTCCATTCTAAAGGAGATCAGTTCTGGGTGTTCTTTGGAAGGACTGATGCTAAAGCTGAAACTCCGATACTTTGGCCACCTCATGCAAAGAGTTGACTCATTGGAAAAGACCCTGATGCTGGGAGGGATTGGGGGCAGGAGGAGAAGGGGACGACAGAGGATGAGATGGCTGGATGGTATCACTGACTCGATGGACGTGAGTCTGGGTGAACTCCGGGAGTTGGTGATAGGCAGGGAGGCCTGGCGTGCTGCTATTCATGGGGTCACAAAGAGTCAGACACAACTGAGCAACTGAACTGAACTGCCCCTTTTCAACTATGTAACATTGTGTTTTATGGCTTTTTTGTTAGGTTTTTTTAAGCCTGTGATCTTATATGGATTGTTTGGCAGTGTTTAACACTGAAACAGTAAACATTTGGGTTAGTGAAGTCAAACTTGAAAATACTTTACAATCTTTAAAACCTTTTTTGCCAAACATTTACCTAATGTTTTTATGAGATTAAGTCAAGTTGTTATTTCTATGAATCTGAATGTGGAATTCAGGATACATAGTTTTTGAGCCTTTATTTGTAGTGAGAGAAATGAATTTATTAATGTTATCAGCAACTTGGTGTCAGTGATGGGGGGTAGGGGAAGGAGAACCCTTTTATTTTCTTTTCTTTTTTCTAGAGACCCTTGCGATGTTGCATAAGAAGCTTTTTTAAAAAGTGATTTGATAACTTAGTATTAATTAGTATAATTTTATTTTACTGAAATGTAAATTCTCCTTTCATTAACTGAAATAATCAGAGATACTCAGAATCTGGACATACATCTAAATCTAAAAACATAGATATACATACATTTGTTTTTACCAGATATTTCTGTCTTTACCATTTAATTACAGAAGTATAGGCAATGGTGTTAACTTTCAAAATAGTAAACGTGAGACAGTTACTTTTTAAAATAATTAGTTAATTTGGCTGCATCGGGTCTTAGTTGCCCGTGTAAGATCTCCCCTGTGGTGTGTGGGCTTAGTCGCCCAGCAGCATGTGGGATCTTAGTTTCCTGACCGGAGACTGAACTTGTGTCCCGTGCATCCAGAGGGGGATTCTTAACCCCTACCCACCAGGCAAGTTCCAGTTACTTTTTTGAGAGTATTTATAAACTGAAGAGATAACTCAAGCTGATCCCATTAAATTGGGGCAAAATGCTATAATTAAATAGATTACTGAATGGATTATTCAGGACTACAGTTATTTTAAGAACATTGCACATGAGGAAGTCATTCTGTCTCCTAAAAATTCTGTACTATAATGTTTATCAGACTGACGTATTGGTGTGGGAACCCCTCAGGAAGCTATTCAAAGCCTTGCAATAAAAATGAAATAGCTTAGTCTGGTCAGTTTTTTTAAGATGAAAAATCATTTCATTTAAAAGGGATATTTCATGGTGTGAATTGCAACATTTTCATAAATTTCAGCATAAAAATAAAACCAAATAAATACTATGTTTGCAATCGATAGCTTTGGGCATGTGAATAAATGTACTTATATCTTGACCATCAGAGTTATTCCTATAAAGAAGTACTGTCTTCTGTCAGAGATAGAACCCTGGATTAGATGGGCCAGTGTTTGATTGAAATAATTTATTTCAGACAGTGTATTCTGAAAGACATAAATTAAGAGAATGCTTTCAGAGCAAAGTATTTTCTATTCATTAGAATGTCATAAGGATCAAAAGTTTCTGTGGAAAGGAACCAAGAATATTAAACCAAATGGTAGCCAGCTTCATATGTATTTAGCCAAAAGATTTTTTTAATTTCAAAAATTATATTTCTGAACATTCAGGAAAGAGTGGCACAGGGAGTTATTAGAAAATAGTTAAATTGCATGTATTTAGTATTTAAAAGAATCCTGTAGACCTGCTTTTCTTAAGGTTAAAAACTTTTAAAGTTTAAATTGATCCTGGTATTAATATGTGAAGTGAAGTAGCTCAGTTGTGTCCGACTCTGTAGCCCCATGGACTGTAGCCTACCAGGTTCCTCCACCCATGGGATTTTCCAGGCAAGAGTAGTGGAGTGGGTTGCCATTTCCTTCTCCAGGGGATCTTCCCCACCCAGGGATTCAAGCCGGGTCTCCCACATTGTAGGCAGACGCTTTACCATCTGACCCACCAGGGAAATCCTGGTATTAATGTATAGTGGCTGATTAAAAGTCAGCACAGAGTTAAGAAGAACTTTAAAGGTTTTTTAATTTAGCCTTTCACATAGTGGAGAAATCTCTTCTTTGAACCTCTGTCTAGAAAAGGAATCTTTTTGAGAAATGAGTAGTCGATTTAATTGCTGTTGAATTATTTTAAAACATTTTCTTTGCAGACCGTGTTAGAGTTGGACAGAATGGAAATGTCCATGGATGCTGTAAGTATACTCCCTTTACCTTGTGTGGAAAGGAATCTTTAAAAATTGGCAGAGACTCATCATTACTGTTTCACAATTTCATTTTAAACTTTAAACTTAGTTTCAGAAAAAGTTTTATGAGAAAGATTTGTTGGATCAAGAGAAAGAAAGAGAAGAACTACTTCTTTTGGAAATGGTATGTGTTCACATGCATACACACCTACTTCTTTCTGACCAGTATTAACTGTGCTGTTATTAAACTTAGTAAATTATTTCAGTATCACGCTACTTTTACTTTCTCTATAAATAACTAAAGAAGAGTCCTAATCTTTTGAAATATGTTCTTTCATGAACTGGAAGAAAAACTACATTTGAAAGCCTTTTAAAAAATACCTTCTTGAAGTATATTGACTTATGATTAACTGCAAATGCTTAATGTGTACAATTTGGTGAATTTTGACATGGACATATCCATGAAACCAGCATATAAAATACCAAACATTGCTGTTCCCTCAAAAATTTTGTTGTGCCCCTTTGTGATCTACAACTAATGAACTGAATCATTTATTAGTACTTTGTGGGTCATGCTTCTCTCCATCAGCATAATTCTTTTGAGATTCTTCTACGTTGTTGTGTATATGAAGAGATCACTCCTTTTTATTTCTAAATAGTAGCCAGACTATGGATATACCACCATGTTTTTGCATGCATGCTAAGTCGCTTCAGTTGTGTCCAACTCTTGGTGACCCCATCTATAGCCCACCAGGCTCTTCTGTCCATGGGATTCTCCAGGCAAGAATACTGAAGTGGATTGCCTTTCCCTTCTCCAGGTGATCTTCCGACCCAGGGATCAAACCCGCATCTCTTACATCTCCTGCATTGGCAGGCAGGTTCCTTACCACTAGCGCCACCTGGAAAGTCACTTACCATGTGTTATATCCCTTCCTTAATGGACATTTGGGTTACTTCTAGCTTGGGAATATCAGTGAAGAAGTCTCTGAGTGGATGTATACTTGGATTTCTTTGGGAAAATAACCTAGGAGTTGAATGCACGGATCATATGTTAAAGTATGCTTAACTTAAAAACAGAGACTGTTTTGCAAAGTAACTGCACCATTTTACACCCCCACTGACTGTGGTGGAGAACTTCAGTTACCTCATATCCTCTGTAATGCTTGTTAGAGTGAGGGTGTAATGGTATTTCATTGCAATTTCAGATTGTATATCCCTGATGCCTAATGAGGCTGAGCATCTTTGCCTTTGTGTATTGGCCATCCTTATATCTTAGTTGATGAAGTCTATTTTCAGATTTTAAAGTGGGTTGTTTCTCTTTTTATTATCAAGTTGTAAGAGTTCTTCATAAACTCTGAATACAATTCCTTTGTCAGATACACATTTTATGAATATTTTCTTAGAGTCTGTGCTTCTTTTTTCATTTACTTAATGGTATCTTTTGAAGGGGTTTCCCTGGTGGCTCAGACGGTAAAGTGTCTGCCTGCAATGCGGGAGACCTGGGTTCGTTTCCTGGGTTGGGAAGATCCCCTGGAGAAGGAAATAGCAATCCACTCCAGCACTCTTGCCTGGAAAATCCCATGGACGGAGGAGCCTGACAGGCTACAGTCCATGGGGTTGCAAAGAGTTGGATACGACTGAGATATTTTTAATATTGATCAAGTGCAACTTATATCCGTGTTTTCTCTTAGCATAGTTCATGCTTTTTTTGTACCCAAGAATCCTTTGAAAGTGAAAGTGAAGTCATTCAGTCATGTCCAACTCGTTGCGACCTCATGGACTGTAGTCTATCAGGCTCCTCCATCCATGGGATTCTCCAGGCAAGAATACTGGAGTGGGTTGCCATTTCCTTCTCCAGGGGATCTTTTCAACCCAGGGATTGAACCCAGGTCTCCTGCATTGCAGGCAGACGCTTTTACCTTTTGAGTCACCAGAGGAAGCCCTTAGTCTATCCCCAAATTATAAAGACTTTTTCCTGTTTTTTTCTAGGAATTTTAGTTTTAGGTTTTACATTTAGGTCTGTGAATCATTCCAAGTTACTTTTGTGTATTTTTTCTGACTAAGCAGTTATTCTAGCACCATTTGTGGAAAGCTGGCTTTTCCCCATTGAATTGCTTTAGCACCTTTTTTGTTTTTTTAATCAGTTGTTCATAGGTGTGTATATGTGTGTGTGTGTCTCTGCTTAGGGACTCACTATTTCATTCCACTGATTTTTATGTTTGTCTTTCTGGGCATTCTAAACTGCCTTGAACACTGTGTAGTAATTCTTAAACTCAGGTAGGGTCAGTTCTCAAACTTATTATTTTAAGTTGCTTTGGCCAGTTGAGGCCTTCTGCATTTTGATACAAAGTTTAGAATCAGTTTGTCAATTTCTAAAAAGCCTGAAATTTTAGTTAGAATTGTGTTAATTATCACTGATCTGTAGATCAATTTGGAAAATTGCCATCTAAACTTTATGAGTCTTCTCATGATTGGTTTATTTAGTCTTTACTTTTCTTCTCAGTAGTTTTGGTAGTCTCAAGTATAGAGTTCAAGGAAGTCTTTTGTTAGATTTATTTCTAGTATATTATGTTTCTTGGCATTGTGGATGGAATTGTAAGTTTAAATTTTGCTTTCTAGTTTTTTGTTGCTGGAGCTTAAGAATACTGTTGATTGGGAGGGAGGTGGGAGGGGGGTTCAGGATGGGGAACACGTGTACACCCATGGCAGATGCATGTTGATGTATGGCAAAACCAATACAATATTGTAAAGTAAAAAAAATAATAATAAAAATTAAAAAAAAAAAGAATACTGTTGATTTTTGTATATCAGCCTTGTATTTTGCAGACATGCTGTTTTCTTATTTGTTCTAGAAGTTGGTTTTTAGATTTAATCAGACATTCTACCTGAGGAAAGCTTTCTTATCTTTCTTTGTCATCTTGAGGAAAGCTTTCTTATCTCTCCTTGCTGTTCTTTGGAACTCTACATTCAAATGAGGATATCTTTCCTTTTCTCCTTTGCCTTTTGCTTCTCTTCTTTTCTCAGCTATTTGTAAGGTCTCCTCAGACAACCATTTTGCCTTTTTGCTTTTGTTTTTCTTGAGGATGGTCTTGATCACTGCCTCCTGTACAATGTTACAACCCTCCGTCCATAATTCTTCAGGCACTTTGCCCATCAGATCTAATCCCTTGAATTTATTTGTCACTTCCACTGTATAATTGTAAGGGATTTGGTTTGATTTAGGTCATACCTGAATGGTCTAGTGGTTTTCCCTGTTTCTCAGAGTGAATAATCTCTGAATTTTGCAATAAGGATTTCATAATCTGAGCCACAGTCATCTCCTGGTCTTATTTTTGCTGACTGCATAGAACTTCTCCATCTTCAGCTCTAATGAGTATAATCAATCTAATTTCAGTATTGACCATCTGGGCATGTCCATGTGTAGAGTCTTCTCCTGTGTTGTTGGAAGAGTGTGTTTGCTATGACCAGTGCGTTTTCTTGGCAAAGCTCTGTTAGCCTTTGCCCTGTTTCATTTTGTACTCCAAAGCCAAACTTGCTTGTTACTCCAGGTATCGCTTGACTTCCTACTTTTGCATTCCAGTCCCCTGTGATGAAAAGAACATCTTTTTTTGGTGTTAGTTCTAGAAGGTCTTGTAGGTTATTATAGAACCATCATCCATTGCTTAGACCCAAGTTTCCCTCTCGTTTTTTTTCCCCTTCAGCCTGAAGAATGGAGTGCAAGTATTTTTAGACAGATTATCTTAGTTTTCCTTTATCTAAAATTTTTGATAAATTTTATCAAAATTCATCTTATTTTTGCCTTCCTCTTTGAGGGATATTTTTATTGAATACTAAGTTTGCAAGCCTTTTTTCATACTGTACTTAAAAGAGTTATTTCTGTCTTTGTTCTGGTCTCTCTAGTATCTGATAAAATATCTGCTCTCATTTGAATTATTGTTCTTTGTATAATGTTGTTTGTCTCTGACTACTTCCAAGGTATTTTTTTGTTTTTTAGCAGTTTGATTTTGATATTTTTAGGCATGATTTGCTTCATATTTATCCTGTTTTGGATTTGTTGAGCTTCATGAATCTGTAAACATGTATCATTTCCCCAATTTGGGAAGGTTTGACCCGTTGTTTAAATATATCTTCTGTCCCCTGTTGCTCACTCTTATATTTCTGGGTCAATAATTATACACGTGTTAGATCTTTTGATATCATCCCACAGGTCCGTAAGGCTTTATTCTTTCTCTTTTTTCCTCCTTAAACTCTGCTTCTCAGAGTGAATAATCTCTGTTGATCCATCTTCAATGTCACCAATTCTTTTCCTGCCTTCTCCATTTGGCTATTGAGACCATCCAGTGGTTTTAAAGTTTCCAGTACTGTGTTTTTCAGTTATAATATTCCCATTTATTTTATTATATTGTCTATTTCTCTACAAAAAATTGTGCTGTGAGATTAAAAACTTAAGTGGAAATCCTCTGAAAAGCGATTGTGTTATTCAGCAGTCTAAAACAAAGATTAGAGCTCAGGATAGTCAGTGGTAGACGTTGCAAAGAGTAAACAGGCTCTAAAAATTTTAGGACTTGTAATTTATTATAAGTTATACAAGTTATTAATAAGTTATATAACTTGGTTATTAATAACTTATATAACTTATAACTTTAGGACTTAATAACCTAAACCCAAGACAAAAATCAGAGACTAGAAAAAGATTCACAGATGATCCTACTATTAGAGTTACCCAACGAGGACTTCAAGATAATTGTGATTAATATGATTACATAGTAGAGGAAAAGATAAAACAAATGGCACTACTTCTTAAGCTCACTTAGCAATATTTTTCAGCTTTGCATGTTTTATTTTCAGTTTTATAATTTTTATTTAATAGTTTTTTATGCAGTCCAAGTCTATGTGGAATTTTTTGTCTGTTTTCTCTTTTCATTTTACACTTGTTCTTGAAAAGAATGTGTACTCTCCATTGTTGACTGTAGTGTTCTGTACATGTTGGTCATGTCATGTTTGTTCAGAACTGATATGAGTTATCTTGGTTATTCTGTTGGGATAAAGAAGACTTTGAGCTTCGTAACATTTTGTTTCTTGGTCTGGGAGCTGATTATATGGGTGTGTTCATTTTGGGAAAATTTACTGAGCTGTATACTTACAGTTTGTGTACTTTCTCTATGTGTATTATACTTCAATCAAAATTTAAATAATATCTACAAAATTTTTTTTTCTCTTAGGCTTTTAAAAGAAGGGTGTTGTTTTTTCACTTATCAGTTAGAAATGGAAAGGGCCAATAGTACCAATATTTTGCTGATGAGAATTAGTGAATGAAAGTGAAGTGAAAGTGTTTGTGACACAGTCGTGTCCAACTCTTTATGACCCCATGGACTATAAACCCCAGGCGGCTCTGTCCATGGAATTCTCTAGGCAAGAGTACTGGAGTGGTTTGCTGTTCCCTTCTCCAGGGGGTCTTCCCGACCCAGGGATGAAACCTGGGTCTCCTGCATTGCAGGCAGATTCTCTACCATCTGAAAGGCTTATTGCAACAGTGATACCAAATTCATTGTTTTATCTTGACAGCCCTCCAAGGGCACAATTCCGTAGATGTAAAAAAAATCTGAAAGAACTGTGACTTCTTTAGATACCAATTTTGAAAAAAAATTACTTCTGTTAGGTATTTTTGTGAACTGTATTTTTATATCTCTAAAGCTTAGAGTAATTTCTAATTAGAATAGTTTTCTAAATCTACTTATGCTTGTTAAATAATTAATTCAACGGAAGCATACCTCCTTGCTATACTTTAATAGTTTAGATCGGATAATGAATCCTCCTAGAAGCATTATACTTTGCGTACTCTGTTGCTTTATGTCTCACTTTTAATTGGACATAAGGGAATGTAGTATTTTAATCATAGCTCTGCCAGTATCTTTATCTAGAGTTCTGTTGCCACTTTTGTCTTCTCTGAAATTTTTGTCATCAAGAAAGGCAAGATTGCATTTTTTTCCTTCTAGATTGAGTTGGTTGGTGTAGTGTATTCTTGGTTATTAAAATATTCATAGCTTTGGGACTTTGAAATGGTGAATAATCATGATGTGTGAAACAACATGATGCATAACTGTATGATCTTAATTACATAAAAATGGATGCTTAGTTATGAAAATACACAAATGAGACCTGGGAGGACACGTCGAACGGTAAACTGCTTGTGACTGTGAATGACTTTGCTTTTTGCTTCTTGTGTTTTTTTGGTTGCCTATTATGCACATGTTAACTTTTAATAAATAAATGTTATTTTAGAAACCTTAAAAAAGTAAACCTACTTATGCTTACCTTTAATACTAAGGTGCTGTTTTATTAATAGGAGCAATTAGAAAAAGAGAAGCAACAAAATGATGGAAGGCCCATGAGTGATAAAACCTTTGAAAAGAAACGTAAGTACTTTTGCCACATCCTCACCACCAAGGTACATAATTGACGTTATATCCCAGCATTCTGAAAGGCCATGCTGAGTTGTTTTTTTTTTTAATTTTTAAAATATGTACTTGTTTGTTTATTTTTTAATTGAAGGATAATTGCTTTACAGAATTTTGTTAGTTTCTGCCAAATATCAACATGAATCAGCTATAGGTATACATATGTCCTCTCCCTCTTGAACCTCCCTATGCTAAGGTTTTAATTTTATGTGGAAAATCACTTTCTTTGGTTTATCAAAAGTTGTTCTCATAAATGGATGCTAACTGATACAGATCCTCACCAATAAATAAATGGTGAGGATCAGTGCAGAGGTTCAGATCCTTCAAAGGAAAGTTTGAAGTTTGATAATAGCAATAAGATTGTGAAATTGATCACTGAGTAACTAAGAATGAAATATTTAAATATATAAAGAATAAGATTTGGGAAATAGTGCTGCTTAGTGAGAGAAAGTGGTTCATAGTCTCTGTGTTGTCTTGTGTGTATGGAGATTAATCAGAGGAATTTGTAACACTTAAAACAGAGTTTGTTTTAGGTAGAGACTCTAAGACACCAACAAGTCTGCCCAAGAACATCCCCATTTCTGTTCCTGGATCCTCCTCTGCCACCCCATCCACAAGTAAGAAACTGGTTTTTGTGTCTGCTTTTTTCCTTTTATAAATGATAATTACAAGGAAGTCACTCTATGAGATATGAGATATTGTTTGAAAAGCTCTAGTTTTCTTTTACTTTGTTTGGTGCTTCTTAATGGGCAGTAAAGTAAGAAATACTCCAGTCAGGTCAAACCAAGGCAGGGAAGCCACCCGCTCAGTGTGGTACTCACAGTGGTGGGAGCTGGAGAGGGAATGGGGTTGGGGCAGCTGAGGATGAACTGATGAACTAAATAATTGCATTTGCCTTCTGTTTGTTACTCTAGGTAAAGAAATCAAGAAATCTAAATTGATTCGAAGCCAGTCTTTTAATAATCAAGCTTTTCATGCAAAATATGGCAACTTAGACAAATGTACTACTAGGTATGATCTGTCAGCTCTTCACATTCTGACTTAATTTTTATTTTAACACATCTTTATGTGAGATGTTTACATTATTATATAAAATTGGAATTAATTTTGAGGTTTTTCATAGGTGAACAATAAGTTACCATCTATAAAAATTTGATGTTAAGGAAAATAATAGTCTTACCAATTTGCATAAGAACAGTTATCCTGGAATTCTAGGAAGACTGCTTCCCCGATCCTGTGTAACACATCATGGAATCTGTATATCGTTTTATGAGGAGAGTGGTGCTCTATCACATGTGCCACACAGCTTCTAAATGGGTGTGGACATGCCCCATTCACTGAATAGATGTGATAGCCATTTGCTGTTTGTGTTGTTTCTGTCCATGAAGAAACCGCTGGCCTCTTTCTGTGGTAAAATGGTCACAACAGAGTTCTCCTGACTGTGGTTGTACATCTAGTCTCCCTTTTGGCCCAGTAGACAAAATTATAAACAGTTAAGATTAGGGGAGAATCAGTATAAATTAAATGACCATGACTCTTATATATAGTATACATATAGTAAATATGTAACAGCTGCAAATCAGTCAGCAAGCAAAGTAATTTTAAGGAACCGTAAATGTCTTCAAAACTCTTTATCAAGAAAAAGACTATGTTATGGAAAAAATGTTTTTTCTTTTGTTTTTTTAAACATTTTTATTAAAAAATTGAAAAAAAAAAAGCTTAATCTGGATGTGTTTCAGCTATGCTTTTGGACATTATTGGTAGAATTATTTACAGTTCCTAGCCAATAGGGTGATCTCAAGATGGGCAAAAGAGAATAGAACTAAAGATGTATTATTCCTAGGAAAATTTTATCTCTATTACCTGTTTTGGCTGCGTATCAAAAGAAAAACTGTTATTCTGATGTAGCAGAAGTTTAAGGAAATGCTTTTAACTTAAAGTAATTGTTGTGAGGTGTGGAATGTAAAAAATAAATGAGAAAAGTAGTAAGCATGTTTCATAACAAGTAGAGGAAAGCATTAAGGAAAAGTTAGGAAAGACCAAGTGTTATTTTCTGATCAGTGGCTGAGGCTGAAAGATACATTTTCTTGTATTTTTAACTAAATCATGTTCTTTTCTAGTAAAAGTTCTACAGCAGCATATACACCTTCTGTCTCAGGTTTATCAAAGACTTCTATGATTTCACTAACTGGTAAGTAGAAATCTGAGCTCTTCAAATAATTATTAAATTTAATAAAATACAGTTTTCTTTAAATGACTCATTTCTTTATTTCTAGATACAGTGTCCCCAAATTTATGTCTGTATCAAATAGCAAAGAAACTTTCCCCTAGCAATTAAAATGCTTGACAATACTATTTTGTTTTCACTGTGTCAAGAGTCAGAGTTCAATACTTTTAAAAGAGGAAAAGTACAAAATGATAGGATAGGTTTTACTGCAGTCTGAAGACCTGCTCAGGCATAGACTAAAAGTTTTAATTTTTAAGGAAGTTAAAAACACTAAGGCTTCACTGTGGATCATATGCAGCTAAACAGTTATAGTATTACATACTTGAAAGTTTATACCAGGGATAAGCAAACTTCTCTGTAAAGGACCACATGGTAAATATTTTGGATTCTCTTGGCCAAACTGGTTTCTATGACAATTACTCAACTGTAGTATAGCAGAGTAAAAGCAGCCACAGACAATACATAACAAGTAGGTGTGGCTTTTATTCAACACAATATTGTTGTATTTCAGGGAAAAAGGAGGCCTGTAGAGGGATAGCGATCAGGGAATGGCCAGAAAGTAAAGCAATTAGAACACATACAACATTCATCAATTAGGTATGCCATCTTATATGGATGTGGTTCATGGTGCCCTAAGACAATTTCAGTAGTAACATCAAACATTACTGATCACAGACACCACCGTAAATATAATAACAAGGAAACAGTTGGAAATATTGCAAGAATTATCCAAATATGACACAAAGACAAGAAGTGAGCAAATACTATTGGAAAAATGGTTCTGGTAGACTTTCTGGATGCAGTGTTGTCACAAACCTTTCAATTTGTAAAAAAAAAACCAAAAAAACAAGAAAAAATGCATTATCTGTTTTGAAAAATGAAGAGCAATAAATTGAGGTAGGTCTGTGTATGGTCTGCAGATTCTAAAGTTTAACATCCATGGCCTAAAAAGCATATCTCTCATAAGGGTAAATCATTTATTAAAATATTTGAAAAATATTGTCTTAAAGTTTCAGTATTATTTTGGGGAGAGGAAATAAATTAAATGAAGTATTTCCTAGGTTTCTTGGTTAGAAAAATGTGCTTATTATCTGTTACTTATTGACTTTCAGACTGAGGAAAATATCACTATACAATTACATATCTGCTCTATAATGAGAAAATGGGAGCAAAATATCTCTAAACAAATATATTAGGTGTTTACATAGAGATTGTATTTACTTTGGGAGCGAAGATGGGCTTGAGGATGATTGTCATTTGAGATGAACCTTAAGGTGCTCTAGAATTTTGACAGGCAGAGATGGGTATGGAATACCATCCCATTCAGAGAACCTGTTAGAAGTAAAAGCTGACTATTGTGTCTTTAGAGACCAACAGCAGCCTGTCAGGCTGGAGTGTGGAGAGGGTGTGTGTGGGGTTGGGGAGTAGTGTTAAATAAAAAATGGAAATGTCAAAGACACAGTGTGGAAACTCAAATTAATACTATTTACTTAACATGTACCCATCAGTCATCAATTATAGCATTCCAAAGCTCTGTAGGCACCACAGGCTGGAGGAAATGTAAAGGAAATTCTAGTAAGGATTCATGGAAACAAGTTGCAATGTATCCATTGCAGGTGGATATGAAAATCGGTGGAAGTTTTTGGGAGCAATTTGGTCAAGTTCATCAGGAATCCTAGTTTTTAAAAATATTTCCTCAAAAAATCCCGTATCTAGTGATCTGTCATGAAGTATAAAATAAAAAAAACAGAAAACAGAAAAAAAGATTTGTCAGTGTGCACTCTTGATATGATGTGATGAAAATACTACTTTAACTCTGTCATCCTACCTCAAACCTATAACCTTAGTCTAATTGTGAGAAAAGCATCAGACAGATTCCAGTAGAGGCACAGCCTACAAAATATTTGACCAGTACCCCTCACAACTGTTAAGGTCATCAAAAACAAGGGAAGGCTAAGAAGCTGTCCCAGCAAAGGAGACCTGACAAGTAAGTGTATTGTGGTGTCCTGAATGGTATCCTTAGATACAAACAGACATTGGGTGATACTGAGGAAATCTGAACACACTGTGGATTTTTGTTAATAATACCATGTTACCATTGGTTCATTGATTGTACCAAGTATAGTATATAAATGTAAGGTATTAATAAAAAGGACCCTGATTTTGGGAAAGATTTGAAGGTGGGAGGAGAAGGGGACAACAGAGGACGAGATGGTTGGATGACATCATTGACTTGATGGACATGAGTCTGAGAAAGCTCCAGGAGTTGGTGATAGACAGGGAAGCCTGGCATACTGCAGTCCATGGGGGTGCAAAGAGTTGGACATGACTGAGTGACTGAACTGACTGAACTGTGGGGGTAGGTGGGAATTCTTCATACCCGTCTCAATTTTTCTATAAACCTAATACTTTAAAAAGTTATGTGTGTGAAGATAACATTTTTTTTTTTTTTATTCAATTTAATTAAAAAAAAATTATACATGTGTTCCCCATCCTGAACCCTCCACCCTCCTCCCTCCCCATACCATCCCTCTGGGTCGTCCCAGTGCACCAGCCCCAAGCATCCAGCATCATGCATTGAACCTGGACTGGCATCTCGTTTCATACATGACATTTCACATGTTTCAATGCCATTCTCCCAAATCTTCCCACCCTCTCCCTCTCCCACAGAGTCCATAAGCCTGTTCTATACATCAGTGTCTCTTTTGCTGTCTCGTATACAGGGTTATTGTTACCATCTTTCTAAATTCCATATATATGCGTTAGTATACTGTATTGGTGTTTGTCCTTCTGGCTTACTTCACTCTGTATAATAGGCTCCAGTTTCATCCACCTCATTAGAACTGATTCAAATGTATTCTTTTTAATGGCTGAGTAATACTCCATTGTGTATATGTACCACAGCTTTCTTATCCATTCATCTGCTGATGGACATCTAGGTTGTTTCCATGTCCTGGCTATTATAAACAGTGCTGCGATGAACATTGGGGTACACGTGTCTCTTTCCCTTCTGGTTTCCTCAGTGTGTATGCCCAGCAGTGGGATTGCTGGATCATAAGGCAGTTCTATTTCCAGTTTTTAAGGAATCTCACACTGTTCTCCATAGTGGCTGTACTAGTTTGCATTCCCACCAACAGTGTAAGAGGGTTCCCTTTTCTCCACACCCTCTCCAGCATTTATTATTTGTAGACTTTTGGATCGCAGCCATTCTGACTGGTGTGAAATGGTATCTCATAGTGGTTTTGATTTGCATTTCTCTGATAATGAGTGATGTTGAGCATCTTTTCATGTGTGTGTTAGCCATCTGTATGTCTTCTTTGGAGAAATGTCTATTTAGATCTTTGGCCCATTTTTTGATTGGGTCATTTATTTTCCTAGAGTTGAGCTGTAGGAATTGCTTGTATATTTTTGAGATTAGTTGTTTGTCGGTTGCTTCATTTGCTGTTATTTTCTCCCATTCTGAAGGCTGTCTTTTCACCTTGCTAATAGTTTCCTTTGATGTGCAGAAGCTTTTAAGTTTAATTAGGTCCCATTTGTTTATTTTTGCTTTTATTTCCAATATTCTGGGAGGTGGGTCATAGAGGATCCTGCTGTGATGTATGTCAGAGAGTGTGTTGCCTATGTTCTCCTCTAGGAGTTTTATAGTTTCTGGTCTTACATTGAGATCTTTAATCCATTTTGAGTTTATTTTTGTATATGGTGTTAGAAAGTGTTCTAGTTTCATTCTTTTACAAGTGGTTGACCAGATTTCCCAGCACCACTTGTTAAAGAGATTGTCTTTAATCCATTGTATATTGAAGATAACATTTTAAATAACCTCAAAAATATTAAATGCTCAGGGATCAAATTTAGCAAAATGTTTGCTAGATACTAACATTGCTGGAAGAAATTAGACATAAGTAAATGGAAGTCATACCTTGTTCATGGATTGGAAAACTTAATATTGTTATGATGTCAATTGTTTTTAAATTGAGCCAGAGATTCAATGCAATCTTGATAAAAATATTTTTGAAAGTTACTGTGTATTTAAATACACAGAACTGAGTATTTTGAAAAAAAAAATTACCTGATATCATTTACTCCTAAAGCTTCAGTACTCAAGACTGTATGACCTACACTGACAAACATAGTTGGCTGAGTTTTAAGATTTTTTTTTACTAAAATTTTTTGATGCTAAAACAATTGAATATCCATAATAAACCCAAAAAAACTGAACCTCAATTCTTATCTCACACTATACACAAAATTAACTCAAAATGTATTGTAAACTTAAACACAGAAGTTAAAAATGTGACATTTCTGAAGAAAATATAGAAGTAAGTCTTTGTGATTTTTAGAATTGACAAAAATTTCTCCAGACCCATAAAATATTAACTTACTGTACTTCATTAAAATTTAAAAGTTTGACACTTTGAAATAGAGTGTTAAAAAAATAAAAGGCAGGACACAGATTAGGAGAAAATATTCGTGTTACATATACCTGACAAAGGACTTGTATCTAGAATATACAAGTTGTTTTTTTTTTTCAAGTTGAAGTATAGTTGATTTACAATAGTGTTAGTTTCAGGTGTACAAGCACAGTGATTCAGTTATATATATATTCTTCAGATTCTCTTCCCTTATAGATTATTACAAAATATTGAGTATAGTTCCTTGTGCTGGCTTCTCCGGTGGCTCAGCTGGTAAAGAATCTGCCTGCCAATGCAGGAGGCTCAAGAGATGGAGGTTCAATCCCTGGGTCAAGAAGATTCCCTGGAGAAGGAAATGGCAACCCACTCCAGTATTCTCGCCTGGAAAATTCCATGGACAGAGGAGCCTGACTGGCTACAGTCCATGGGGTCACAGAGAGTCAGACATGACTGAGTACACATGCCTTGTGCCATTCAATAGATCCTTGTTGGCTATCTGTTTTATATATAGCAGTGTGTGTAAGCTATTCCCAACCTCCTAATTTATCCCTCCTGCCATCCTCTTTATGTTTTATATGTCTGTGAGTCTCTTTCTGTTTTGCAAATAAGTTCATTTATACCTTTTTTCTTTTTTTAGATTCCACATACAAGTGTTATATTTATTGTTCCCTGGCTTACTTCATATAGTATGACAACTTACTATCATAGGTCCATTCAAATGCTGCTAATGGCATTACTTTATTTTTATGGTTGAGTAATATTCCATATTCCACCAAATCATCTTAATCCATTCATTTGTTGATGGACATTTAGTTTGCTTCTAATGCCTTGGCTATTACAAATAGTGTTGCAATGAATGCTGGGGTGCATTTATCTTTTCATATTATGGTTTTCTCCGGGTATATGCCCAGGAGTGGATTGCAAGATCATATGGTAGCTCTATTTTTAGTTTTTAGAATATACAACAATCTTTAAAACAAATCAGGCAACTGATTTTAAAATGGGAAAAAGATTTGAACAGGTATTTCACAAGAGAAGATATACAAGTAAATAAAAAGATGCTTAAGATCAGTAACATTAGAGAAATGAAAGTTGATGCAATGAGAAAAAAACCACACACACACAAGGAGATACCACATCACATCCACTAGTGTTTAAAAATGCTCACAATATCAAGTGTGTGAGAATGTGGAGTAACCCTCCAGGAGTCTCATATATTGCTGCTGGAAACACAAAGTGGTATAATCACTTCAGACAGCAATTTGGCAGTTTCTTAGGAAATTAAATATACACTGACTACATTATTCAGCAGTTCCATTCAAGACTTAACGAAAGAGAAAACACATGTCCACATACAAACTTGCACACTGTCATTCACAGCAGCTTTATTTGTATTAGATTATAATGGGGGTGGAAATCATGATGTCTGTCAATAGGAGACTGGATAGACAAATTTCGGCATGTCCGTGCAATAGGAATGTTCTCAGTCGCTCAGTCATGTCGTACTCTGCAACCCAACGACTGTAACCCACCAGGCTCCTCTGTCCATGGGATTCTCCAGGCAAAAATACTGGAGTGTGATGCCATTTCCCAATAGGAATACTGGTCAGCAATAAAAAGGATAAAGTATTGACATGTAAAATGAGGATGAATTGCAACATAATTGTGCTGAATGAAAGAAGTCAGACAAAAAAAGAGTGTATACTGAAATGAAATTTCATGAAATGCAGACTAATCTGTAGTGAGCAGCAGCAGGCAGGTTCGTGGTTGCCTGGCATTGGAGAGGGAGCAGAGGGATGATGAGGCAGGAGCAAATGTGATGGTTGTGTTCATTCTTGATTGTGGTGATGGCCTCATAGTATATACAAATTTCAGGACCTTAAATTTGTGCAGTCTATTGTATATAATTTATACCTTAGTAAAGTTGGCTTTAAAAGAAGAGGAAAAGTCAGCTCTCATGAACCTTCTTGAAGGTTCACATCTCTCTAGTGGACTCCATCTGGCTGACTGTACATGTGTTCTTTCAGATGACTCATTCCGGATGCGTAACACCAATAGTGCTCCCAGTTCCTTTTCTTCTAATACTTCCCTGCCCAGCACCTCCCGAGGGACAGGTAACTCAGTTGATCCCAAGAGCAGTGGAAGTAAAGATACACAACCACGGAAGGCTACCTTGTAAGTAATCCAGTGGTGGACTGCCAAGTGTTTGATTCTGTTCTTTTTCTTAGTGTGCTTTCCTTCCCACTTAAATAGTTTCCAAAGAATAGGAAGTGTCTGTAATGGGAAAATGCTATCAGTTAAAACGGTTCTTATCACATGCCTCTGGTTATGTTACATATTTTGTAGAAGATAATTTATATATGGCAAAGACGTTGTAACCTTAGGGAATTGATGAGAAACTTTAAATGGCTCCCATTAATAGCTGAGATCTATGTATTTTTCTGCAAAATATTTGTATTCCTTTAAACAACTAGCTTGGGCTTCCCTGGTGGCTCAGCAGTAAAGATCTGCCTGCAGTGCAGGAGATGTGGGTTCGATTCCTGCGTCAGGAAGATTCTCCTGGAGAAGGAAATGGCAACCCACTCCAGTATTCTTGCCTGGAAAATCCCATGGACTGAGGGTCTGGCTGGCTGCAGTTTATGGGGTTGCAAAGAGTCAGATATGACTTAAGAGACTAAAACAACAACAAAAACAAACGACTAGCTTAAGGTCATGGTATTTAATCACCCAGTGCTCAGAAGGATGGGTGTAATGCCGCCAGTTAAGAAATACTACTGCACTATATAATCTAGAGTTGTGGGTCCAATAAGATAGAGATTTCTACTGACATTTGTTCCTTAAAGTTAGAAGGAACCCCTTCGTGGTTCCTTTTTATGCACCAGTTGTATCTTATTTGATGAAACCTTTGTTTCTCTTAGGTTAGACATGTAAGAGGGTAGTGGGGAAAAAAAATCAACATAAGTAGAGGTCATATCCACATAGAAGCAATTCATCCAAGATGCCCAAACTACAGTTACAGGTTTCCTCTTCCGTATGGGACCCCTGACTCTTCTGATTAGAAGAGAATTTAAACAGGATTCAGATTTTCTTTTAAACATAGTTCACTTAATTCATGAATGAAGTGAAAATGAAAGTCGCTCAGTCACATCCAACTCTTTGCAACCCCATGGACTATACAGTTCATGGAATTCTCCAGGCCAGAATACTGGAGTGGGTAGCCTTTCCCTTCTCCAGGGGATCTTCCCAACCCAGGAATCCAACTGGGGTCTCCTGTCTGCATTGCAGGCGGATTCTTTACCAACTGAGCTATCAGGGTAATTCATAAATATTTTGATGAATATTTTCTAATACAGTTTCCATCGTGCATCTTTTTGCACATCAGAAACTCCATACTGGAGTCTCATTTAGGAACTGAACTGTATTATAATTTGTTCTAAATTTCTAATTGGCCATCGGTATATACAAATACAGATGTATTCCAAATTCATTTAAAACTTAGCGTATTTATTGAATAGAGCTCAAGGGAAGACTACATAATAGAAAAAAATTGATAGTAAATAGAAAAAATAATATTGATGGTACAGGTTAGTAGTGTTACTACAGAGAATCTCTTGGCCATACAATTATTGCTCTAATGACTGTACTGTGGAAGCTCCATTTAAAGTCTTGAGATAGAGGCAGGACAGGGTAATGATCTATGGAGACCACAGAGCTGGACATGCAGTTCATGTCAGCACTCTGGTCCTCGCTGTGCCCCTCTGTGAAGGGGCACAGGACAGACTCAGTTCATCCTCTGAGGCACCTAACCTTTTGACATCCTGAAATCCTTCCTCTTGATCACTTTTGACCCTCTTCCTCTCAAAAGACTGCTCTGGAATTCTTCTACTGAAGAACACATTTAATAATATCAGAATGAAATTCATTCTCTTCTCATCTTTCTAAATGCGATAGTCATTTATTGTTAAAAGTAAAGACCATTGCAATCTAATCTACTTATACCAGCTCTCCATTATTGGCACCAGTGGTAAAGAATCTACCTACCAATGCAGAAGACACAAGTGGCAGGTAAATTCGATCCCTAGGTCGGGAAGATCCCCTGGAGGAGGAAATAGCAACCCACTCCAGTATTCTGCCTCAAAATTCTCACAGACAGAGGCATCTGGCGGGCTATAGTCCATGCAGCCGCAAAGAGTCGGACACAGCTGAGCAACTGATCAATATTTCAGATTACTTCTTTATGTGTTCTTTTATTGTTGAGCATGCTTTTCCTTTTTATGGACTAAATTTTATTTGCTCAATATTTATAATATAGAATTATATAATCAGTTGCATATATAATTGTTTAAAAAAATGAATCTAGAAACAAACACTGCTAAACAGTCACGTGAAGTTTGTATTTTTTCTGAATATTCGGAAGTAAGAGGTGTATTGGTATCACAGCTGCTTGGTTAATGTGTAACTGAATCTCCAAGTCCACAGCTCTCTCCATGTTATGTGGTTCTAATTTAGACTTTCTCATGAATGCATACTGCCACATAACTGCAATAGGTGATCGGTATCTGTAGATATTAGTCATGTTTCTGTGGACTCTTATCCACCATTCAGGACTATGGCATATCCAAATGAAAATCTATCCTTTTTGCTTAAAATAAGCCTGTGAAGTGATTTCAGAAAGTATTAATTATCTCTGTTTTGCTGCTTAAAAAAATTCTATGCAGTACATTCTCCAACTTTCCATTGTCATAAAGATGATACATCTGCCATTTAAAAACATCAGTGTCTTAAAGGAAGTTTAGGAATACATTGTATGTTACGTTTTACAAGGCCAGATGATTGATAATTTTAGGTTGTGTTAATTTCCGCTATGGTTATAGAAATGAAAAACAGGAAAAGTATGAATTGAATTGAATGCTATGTTAGATGCATATAAGATTTGAGTAATTAAAGGTTATTCCAAGTAAACTTTAATGTGTCATTCACTTGTCTACTTAATCACAGTTCTCATATATTAGGTTTTTTCAAAGTAGATTATATCTGTTTCTTTGTAAGTATTATATGGATAAACTTTTTAATGTTTTGTTTTCTTTTTTCTTCTTTTCTTCTCCTCCCTACCCCCTTTCTTCCTTCTCTTCTTTCTTTCTTTCTTCCTTTCTGACAAAGAAAATCCAGAAAATCCAATCCTTAGGCCATCTCCTTGAAGAAGGAGGCAAAACAAAGACAACTGGAGATAATGTGATTGATGAACAAAAGCTAAAGCAATGGCTGATGACTGGAAAAGAGAGATACATAATGGCAGCTGATGTTGTTAAACGTTCCATATTTGAAATTATATTCCCTAGGAGGTATAATATATATTTCTTGAACAATAATGTGGTTACAGAATTCCAATGTTATAGTGAAGTGTAAGGAAAAAAAAAACATTAGGTATGTGCTTTAACTACTGCTACAAAAGAGATAAGTCTGCATTTACTTGTGCAGGAAACCATCTATTTAACTGTGCTAGAGTTTAGCATTTAAAAATTGTACGAAAGGCCCAAATCAACTGAAATCACCCCGCCTAGATAATCACTTGGACAGGGACGTGGGAGTAAAAAAGTCACTGCATTTTCTCACGAATCTCCAAGCCCAATAGAAAAGTCACACTGAAACAGGGTACAAACAGCTGTCCTAAATTATATCAGTCCTGCGATTGTGGTGACAAGATGTTGTACCTGGACATTCCGAAATTAAAATTTGGCAATGAAAATTCTACAAAGATTTCTGATAACTTTTAGCTACAACTACCTTAAAAATAATAGATTGATGATTTCCTTTGTTACCTAGAAGAATTTATTTTATAAATACTTTGTTTACATTTTAGATTGTATTTGTCCTTACTGAATTAGAAATGATGAATCTAGTTTGAATCAGCTGTTATTCCAAGCTATCATGCTTAAGCTATGTCAACAGCATTTATTTGTACTAATGCTATTATTTCCATCAAAATTTGCCTGTGGAACCTATACAGTTCTTGATTTTAAAAATGTCAGTTCTTGAGATATACTGTATGAAGCTATTGTCAGCTTCTCTATTTCAAAATGCAATCAGCATATAATTATATTGATATTGAAAATATTTGTTTTTTTAAAAAAATATATTGATGTATGATAAAGATCTAATTTGTGAATGCATATGCGTGTGTGGTTACTTTTTATAATGTGAAATAATGAATAATGAATTTACTCAAAATAAAACATAGGTTAATGAGATACCTGTGTTTGTGAAAACAGTTTTAAATATTTTCTGAAGTTTTTATTCTGTAATTAAAGACAGTTTATTTTTAAGTAATGAACAAGAAAAGGGCACAGACATCAACTAAAATCACCCAGGGGCAGCTACTCAGTATGAGGCTTTCATGGTGTTTGTTTTCCCCCTTTCCTTACCTATCTCCTCTTTTTTGGCTATTTTTAGTGATGCTTAATATCTTTCATTGAAGGACCATCAGGTAAATGGAATTGTTCAACCATTCATTTTGTCAGTAGTTAAACATTGATTAGGTATGAGAAGCTTGATAATACTGGTTAGTTCATACATTCTTTGTGGATTTCACTTAACCATGTTAGTGATGTCTCCTACTAACATCACTAATGTGGAACCGAGTACATTATGATCTAGGAGAGAGCATCGGGGGTACATAATGGATGTCAGAGCAGCATCAGTTTTTCTAGCACTTTGGTTCATAGCATTGACTCTGTTACTTTAAATAAAATGCAGAATTTTAGTTTATTTGTTCAATAAGTTTGGCAGAGTTTAGACCTTTTCTTCAGCATGCATGCAGGAGAAGAAGAAAGTGATTTGACAGAGAAGTCACTAAGGCTTATTTTGCTCAGAAATTTACAGAAGTCAGCTGCAGTCTTATCTTAGGCACTAAATTATCAATTAAGACAGTCAATCAAAGTTATGTTTAGAGGTTTTCTTTTTTTCCAAGAGAACATGATAATTTCTAAAATTGTTGAAATATTTGTTAAAAATATACTTCCAAGGATAGATATATAGAGCAAAAAACCAGTTGGTGACATTTATGAATATCCATATGTACCTCAGTTTCCACTGGAAAAAATGATTGATACTCTTGTAAAAAGTTCTCAGTCTAACACCTTATTAAATAGTTCCTTTAAACCAGTTGTGTGACAAAGACACATCTCTAACTGTAGCTGCAGAGAAATAGAGACATCTCTGTTAATTATGGAAACTTGCAGTTTTAAGGATAGGTCTAGAACGTCACTAATCAGCATTATAAGCAAAAAAACAGACCTGTAGAATCAATCTTACTGGCAGAAATAGAGCTAAAAAGATTTTACTTAATAGAGAAGAGCATATAGAGCTTTGTTCCCATAACCTCATCACGGTTAAAAATCATTTCTGTTACTTGACTTCCTGGGCTTTATAAAGATGCCTTATTCTGGAAGAGTGGGTCCATTTTACCTACAGTCAGCGGCATATGTGAAATAATTTGAATTGAAATAGAACAGTCTCTTCAGCTTGACTAGGTTTATACCATGAAGATAAAATGAATTCAGTTAATTCAATAATCTGATCTCAGCTGTGGCATGTGTGTTAGGAAGTGAGTATGAGTGTGTATGTGTCTGTGTAGGAACAGTTTTTAAAATCTGACCCTTAAATATAGTGAAGTGTTGTTACAATATTCAGAATTTTCCCCTTCGGTTGACACTGATTTTTTTTGTAAGATCAGTTACATTTCTCCTTGATCTGCATTTTTTCACCATGCATACATATTTAGAAAATCTAGTATCCTTGGAGCTTCTTAAGCATATGTGAGGAAATACTAATTTCTTTATAGAGAATAGGGCCATTTTCTGCCTTAAAGAGTAATGCGTTAGATATCATTGTCCCGTGTCATCATCGTTTTGTGCAAATATATGAAGAGAAGGCAAGAGTTTGAGTATATGTTCTATGAATCCTTTGATAATAATGAACCTTTTTATCACCGGGTTTGGCCATATTTATCTCAGAGGGTATTGTGTTCTCTAAACACGGTTTATTTCAGAGGGTGTTGTGGCTTTCTTCTCTAGATTTCATTTCTAAAAAACACGAATAATTTGACTGAGCCCTCTTTTATTTCTCTTTCTGCTATTTTTCTACAAATGAACCTCATTAATTGAATAGTAACAAGTCGCTTAAAGATGTCGACTGAAGTCAGTCCTCTATTTTTGTTTCTTTCTAGGCTCTAGAGTTGCCTGGGTCACCGGTGTCAGTCAGTGCGTGTGGAGGGCATACAGGAGTGAACTGATATCCAGGTT
Source organism: Bos mutus (assembly GCF_027580195.1). Lineage (NCBI taxonomy): Eukaryota > Metazoa > Chordata > Mammalia > Artiodactyla > Bovidae > Bos > Bos mutus. The sequence goes on from NC_091637.1 coordinate 58,067,961, forward strand.
TTAGAAGGATAAAGAGTCAGTCTCTAGACTGTGGCTTATTATTATTATCTATTCACATTAGGTACTATTCACATAAATCTGTCAGTTGTAATAAGAGGAATAACTAATACAGCAAATTTAAGTATATTTAAATTGGCTAGCAAACATAAAAATCCAATTAGGTGGTTAGTCAACCTAGTTGACATTCCAAAAATAGTTAACTTTACTCCTGAGTCTCTGAATTTACTCCTAAAATATTTTCTTATCTCTATAACAGAAGACGACGGGCTCAGAAGCTGTTTTGTTATCTTTCTTTGACCCTTGGGACAAAGTCCATGCTTACATTCTATTTAATCACAACGGGTAATAGACGTGAACACACGCCGCCTGTTGAACTGCACCCCATGAAATGCTTTAGACAGAAAGAAGAAAGAGTGGGATGGGCTCGGGGCCTGCAGTCAGGAGTGGCAGGGCCCTGACTCTGCCACTGATGCACTGGTTTTTCTTCCTCGAGATGCCGTGTATGATTTCTCCATTAGATGCTGTAGGCATAGGACATCAGGCCCACAGTGCCTTCAGGGACCCATGAAGATGTCTTATTTCTTGCTCTAAGTTAAGTCCCATGCTTTGTATTAGTATAAAGACAGATATAACCCAGAATATATTCACCTTTATACAAATACAGTCATAAAATACTTTTATTATACACACATATATGTGTGTGTATATATATATGTATATACACGTGTGTGTGTGTGTGTGTGTGTGTGTATAAAATGGAAGAAGGAATCCACAAAGGTGAAAGGGCCGGGGGCCCATGAAAGCCTTGCATGCATCCGTGTGTGCTCAGTCGCTGAGTTGTGTTCGACTCTTTGTGACCCTGTGGACTGTGGCCCACCAGGCTCCTCTGGGGATTCTCCAGGCAAGAATACTGGAGTGGGTTGCCATGCCTTCCTTCAGGGGATCTTCCCAACCCAGGGATCGAACTCGAGTCTCTTAGTAACTCTTGCATTGGCAGGTGGGTTCTTTACCACTAGCACTAGCTGGGAAGCCCCATGAAAGCCTTACTGTGGCCCTTTCTCCACTTTCCCGTTTCTTGGCTTTGTATAATAGAATTAAGAGGTTGAACTGGAAGATCTGTAGCTCAGTTAATGGCTTCATGGAGTAGACAAAGCCACATGGCAGCAGATGCTGTGGTCAGGCCTGACTACAGCTATTTTTTTCTAATTTTAGTTGCCAAGAAATTATTCTATAGTAGGTTAAAATAAAACACTAATTCGCAGCAGGGAGCAGTAAAGGGAGTGAAGCGCATGACCCATGGAGAATGCGTACTTGCCTTCCCAAAGACTTCATCTTGAAATAGAGTTCTGCTGAGTCCAGATACCAAGATGGTTTCAGTTAATAACATAGGCTCTTAGAAACAGGCTTAAAATACCAGCCAGCTCGTACAAACATCTCCTTAAAATAAGCTTGAATTTCACATGCAGATCTAAGAATGGCTCGATTAGCACTTGGGAACAAGGGGGACACCACTGCCAATGTCCCGTGTGGATTCAGACACCTCAGATCCAGCATCGCTGTGGCTCCAAGGACTCACGCGTGCTGGGAATCACAGGAGGGTCGGATCCACCACCCGACCCAGAAACAGCACGGTTCTGGAGGTTTCTTCATAGATGATGAAGAGAAATGGCCGGTTCACTCTGATGATGGGAGGCATGTAATAAGCAGTGATTTCTAACAGGGTTCCTGCCATTGCCTCTGTGCCTTCTTCATCCACCTCAATCGTGGCTCTTTGTAAAACCTAGGAAAGGAAATATGTGGAAGACCATTTGTGTGCTCATGGAGATAAGGGGATTCACTGACTCCCTGAACACTTTTGTTATGGTCCTTACCCACGGGGCTGTGCTCTCGGGATGTACTGGTATAGAGCTCATCTGCAGAGAGGAATGGTCTGCGGTTGCCCTAGCAACTGCCGCAGAAGCACCTCAAACAGCCGCAGGAGATACCAGGAACCCGATTGTGAAATTCATTCTGGCCAAGGACCAGGGGACTCTGTGGCTGGCCATTTCACACACACGTGGATCAAATCAACAAATACTGAGCATGCACTTTGTGCTACTGATTTTTAAAAATATTTATTCATTTGGCTGTACCGGGTCTTAGCTATGGCATGCAAACCCTTAGTTGCAGCATGTGGAATCTAGTTCCCTGAGCAGGGATTGAACCCAGGCCCCCTGCATTGGGAGTGTGGAGTCTAAACCAGTGGACCATCAGGGAAGTCTCTGTGTTACTGATTTTTGAACTGAGCTGATATTCCTCCTGGAAGGTTTTCAAGCTGTCTGGAACCCCTGAGAACTTTGACCTTCTTTCTGGCAGGCAGGGGGTGGGAGGGAGGTGGGGAAGGAATGTGGTTATTCTTCTGTAGTGGTTTCCTAGAACCTGGCACCACTCTAAGGTGTCCCCTGAGCAAGCCTCTGGGTCCCTGAAGTCTTTCTGAACTCAGGTGGCCTGGATATAGGCCACCTGTCCTGTTCGTGAGGCCCTTTTGTCCAAGAACCACATGTGATGTGAGTAATGGACCTGTATAATTATTCTAAAAGAAGATAATGAAAACAATACCTAGACATTCTCTTAAGTTCCTGGAGTGAAAATTCCCTTCCTGGAGTAAACAAAGGGAAAATATCAATAATTTAGAATTTAAGCTCTAAAACCAAAACACGTTTCTTCAGTCTTTCATGTGTTTGTAGCAGAAATGCATGTGTTGGATGCTATAGAGGCAGAACTAGGGACAAAGAATGTAAGTCGGGGGAATTACAGGTCAAAATATATATATGAATAAAACTCAAAAACAGTTTTTGCCATTTGTGGATTGAGCTGTTTTTCAAATAAGTTCCTTGTCACTGCAAACATTAAAAAACAAAACTGGAAGATTGTTTTGTAGGCATATATCAGAGGGGGTTTTCACAAGAGGCAGGAAGTTAGGCAGATAACCTCTGGGGTTTTCTTCCCTCTCCAAAGCAGTGGACTTCACTGGCAGTCAAGTGGTTAAGATGACCCTTCCACTGCAGGGAGTATGGGTTCAGTTCATGGTCAGGAAACGAAGATCCCACATGCTGCAGAGTGCAGCCCCTCCACCCACCCAAATAAATGAATAAAACCCTAAGGTGGTGCAGTTTCATGGAATTCTAAGTGAACCTGTGAACCAGTTCCATTTTGGGGTAAATTTCTCCTTAAGCACTGATAAAGAAGAGAGGGAGCGCTACATAAACAGATGTTTTAATAAAGTAGCTCCAGTTCTTCAAACATCCAGCTTGGGCGCTGTTTCAAGTCTTTGGGAATTTTAATCTAGTTTTCTACTACAAGGCTTCCCTTGTGGCTCAGCTGGTGAAGAATCCGCCTACAGTGCAGGAGACCTGGGTTCCATCCCTGGGTTGGGAACATCCCCTGGAGAAGGGAAAGGCTACTCACTCCAGTATTCTGGCCTGGAGAATTCCATGGACTGTATATTCCATGGGGTCGCAAACAGCTGGACAGGACTGAGTGACTTTCACTTTTCTACTACAACTTGGCCTTTTATCGACATTCAGTGGGATGGAGAAATACTTGTTCTCTTGGACTCCCCTGAAAGAGCCTGACTTACCTTGGAAACTTTCAGATTTCTTTCAGTAACCATGAGATCACTTAGGTCAGCCCAGGGTAAGAAGATTTTTCGGACTCCCATCTGTTTAAGCAGCTCATGCATCTTATACTTCTGGTCTAACTTGAACTTTGGAAAGAAAACTTCCATTTTTCTGTGGTACAAGTACATATAATGGTGAACCGTAGACAAAAACCTTAGATTCTGAACACTAAAAACATCACTTCACCTTCCTCCAAGATTATTCCTAGTAGCAAGTCTCCTTCAGTTGAGTGTAGCTCATTCTGCTCTTTTGTAATGGTCTGACTCAGAGAAGAGAGTTCTGACTTATCAAATATGTATTACTTCTGCTTCAGGAAACCAGTTTTATTTCCCAGTCAATGACTCACATTCTCTTTAGGGAAAGATGCCATACTTTGTATCCATTTCCCCCTGTCTTAAAAACAACCCAACCAAATACCTCCTGCCATGAATCCTGCAGACTCCTGGAGGATGGCTGTTTTCAGTCCCTATTCTGCAGACTCCCAGGATTCCAGGAGAAACTTGGGAGTCTGGGAATGGACAGGGGGAGGAGAGCAAAGGAAATTTTCAACCCCCTATTTATTTTCAGCCAGAGAAACTCTGATGTTTATCTGTCTCTCTCTCTCTGCATATCTATCTAGCTATATTGGGTTGGCCAAAAAGCCCATTCAGGTCTTTTCTATGCCACCTATAAAGATGTACATTGGAGTTCTTACCCTTGTTTAGAAAGATGGGTTCTGTGGCTCAAAAATAAAAGGATGTGAACTACTGACTGGTACTAAGTGAGTCTTAAAGAAGTCCCAGTGTCTTCATCTGGATACCAATATGGATTTCACAGTGTTCTTCAGAGGAGTCAATGACATAACATGTGTTAAGCACCCAGAACGATGTCTGGTATAGAGTAGAGGCCCAGTGAATATTCATTTCCTTTTGCCCCCTCAACCCTTCTTTCTTCCTCTCTTGTAGAGCTGGGCAGGGCTCACACTGGAGTGTAACTGAAGACATGACAGGTCTTGAAGACTGATATATAAATTGATTCGCCTAAACATTTGTTGAGGGCTTACTACGTTGAAGTCTTTTGCTAGGCTCTAAGGATTTGAAGAAGAGGAATGAAGATAAAATGAACACTGGGACCTTTAGCTGGATTTCCCTCTGTGTCAGATTCTAGAGTGACAGATTCAGGAGGCATAGCCTTGGCCTCCTTACTGGTGCTGACTTCCTCGTACCCTGATGGGTATATTAATTTATTCCACAAGCTTTTGCAAGCCTGCCCTGTGCTCCCACCCCTGCTCTCTGTGCTCAGCCCCTTCCCCAGGTCATCACATTTGGTCTCATGTTTCCATTTTTGTGCTGCTGACTCCCCAGCCTGGACCTCGCCCTGCACACACCAGATCCAACTTTTGATACCCAGCTGTTGCCTTTTTTATATCCCCACCCGGGCTGTCTAATAGGTATTTCTGATCCAGCTCTTTCCAACTGAACTTTTGCACATACCCTTCAGCATGTTCGTCTCACAGTCTCCCTTTTCAGTATGTGGCAAATCTTTCCAGTTGCTAAGGCCAAAAACTTCATCTGTGACTCCCCTGTTTTTCTCTCACCCACATTCTAGTCCGTGGGCCAATCCTGTGACTTCCAGGTTCACAGATCCAGGACCCACTGCTCCTCCTTACCTCCACTGCCACTACCTGCCGAGCATCCTGATCTGGGTGCTTACACTGACCACGTGACTGGTCCCCTTGCTCTTCCCACATGGCCCCAGTGTCTTTTCTCAACAAGCGCAGATCATGTTGCTCCTCAGCTTGACTCCAGTGGCTTCCCATCTCTTTTGGAAAAAGCCCAAGTCTTTCCCAGGGCCTGTAATGTACAGTCGTGGGTGACAGCTACTGGTTCCCCTGCGACCTCATCTCCAAACTGCTACAGCCTCACTGGCCACCTCATTGTGCCTTGAACCCACCAAGCACACTCCTAACCCAGAACTTTCACACTTGTGCCTGTAACTCTTCTCTCTCCCAGGTCACCCTGACAGCCCTCCTTCATCTTAAGTGTTGGCTTACGTCTACCTTCTTGGCCTGGCCTTCCCTGGTGCCCACCGGCACCTGAGTAGAATGTGAGCTCCACGAGGAGGGCTAGCATCGTGCACGCATCACAATGCCTGACAAGTGGGAGAGCCTTGATAAGGACTGGCCGAGTGAGTAAGGAGCCACGCACTGTGATAGACGCTGACAGTGGAAAACAGGACAAATGCAGCCCCTGCCATCAGGGAGCCCACCGTGGAGCAGGACAGGCACAGAATGAAATTGGGAGTGCCCACGGGGAAGGAGAGGCTGAGCTGGAGCAGGGCGACAGGAGAGCTGTACCTGGTTTTCATGTTCCTGAGCCACGTGTCCACCAGGTCTGTGGTCAAGTAGTCTTCAAGGGTGAGATGGTCACCTATCCTCTCCATGAGGACCACCAGCATGGAGGCATTTCCTCGGTAGGGCAGCTTGAGGACATGGCAACGAAACTTCTTATCAAAAGTGGAGGCAAACTTGCCTGACCTGTACATCATGGGCACCTTGACCACCTTGTACTTGTCCAGGTAGAAAGTGTCCATTTCAGTAAGAGCAGGGTCAAAAGGGATCAGCCATTTCCCTGAACAGGTAAGAAAGAAACTCATTGTAGAAATGATCCTCCCCTAAAGCATCATTCTTGCCAAAGTAATAAAGGGCCAGGGTTCTGTCCCCCTTTCTGCCCAACGAGGACAGGTATCCTTACTGGATTTGTTTTGACCACAGCTCAGGCAGTCAGGAGGAAGGCATGGCAACCCACTCCTGTATTTTTGTCTGGAGAATCCCCATGGACAGAAGGGCAGGGGCCTATAGCCCATGTGGTTGCACAAAGTTGGACATGAGTAAAGCGACTTAGCATGCATGGATGCGGGCAGCCAGGATAAGTTTCCCAAAGATCAGTCTTTCCCAGGCTTCTTTCCAAACTGGCAAAAAATGAATCCAGATAATTCCCTCATTGTCCAGTGGTTCAGAATCCACCTTAAAATGCGGGGACACAGGTTTGATCCCTGGTCCAGTGCAGGGGACACAGGAAGATCCCACATGCTGTGGGGCAACTAAGCCCGAGTGCCACAACTCTGGAGCGTGACAAAACAGAGACCTAACACAGCCAAAAATAAAGTGGTGAAAGTCGCTCAGTCGTGTCCGACTCTTTGCAACCCCTCGGACTAAACAGTCCGTGGAATTCTCCAGGCCAGAATACTGGAGTGGGTAGCCTTTCCCTTTTCCAGGGGATCTTCCCTACCTAGGATTGAATCCAGGTCTTCTGCATTGCTGGTGGATTCTTTACCAACTGAGCCACAAAGGAAGCCCATTAAACACACGCACACACGAATCTACCCAAAGGCCTGCTGGAATCACACACTGAAGCAAGGAGATGTCTCCTAACCACCTGTGGCTCCTTCACTGTTCAGGACAAAACACAGGGTGAACAAAAGTCACTCATTCCAGATGATGCCCGAAGGACCCACTTCTGTCTATATTCACTTCCTTGTGGTTGGTTAGCTCCAACCTAGAGAAGACTGTGGGCCTGGCCACAGCCCTGTCTGCAGGAAGGGCTCTCTGACCACTCCTTTGGTGCACTCAATGTGCAAACAGAGGCCACTGGGGCAGAAATGATGACGTTCCCACCTATCCTGTGCTCACTGAGGCTCTGAGGGGAGGGGCGCCTTGTCAACAAGCAGCCACACAACCCAGAGGCTGCCACCAGCATGCAGGCACACAGCTCTACACACAGACATCTGTCCGGCCTGGCTCGATGAAAGTCCTCCTCCCAGACTTTGCAAGTCCCCTGGTGTCACCTTCCTGCTACAGTGTGGCCATGCAAAGCCAGTGCTGCACGAGAAAGGCAGGATGGAAAGGACCTGGGGTGAACCCCTCATCTGAGTTCAGCTTCTGCCGTTTACCGTGTGACCTTGATCTAGCCAACCTCTCTGAGCCTCACTTCTCTATCGGAGGTGGGAGAGTCTGCATTTTCTATACTGAGAATCCAAGGACAAGGGATTTTGTCACTTGCCCCAGGTCACAGAAGTAGAGGGTGAAGGAGCAAAGATGCAACCCTAAATATCTCAGATGATCTGCTTTAAAAACAAAACAAAACAAAAACCCAGAAGTTTCCCCAGGTCAGAATGTCAGAGGAGAGTTGTATAGATATGCTTGGAAATCTAGCAGTAAGCCCTGCAGGCACGCGAGGGCCCCAGGGCAGGGGCATCAAATGGACACGTCGTCTGGCACTGTGCCCGGTACATCCTACCTGTTCAATGCATGTTTCAATCTGTTTGTGAAACCCGAGAACAACATGTTCCTAGGAAATCCCTTGGCATCAACCAGACACAGGCCCAGCAGGAAAGAAAGAGACAGGTGAAGAGACCCATGGCTCTGGAAGAGCAGAATGTTATCCAAGTACCTTTGAACAAGATGTAATCCACAAGAATTAATTTGGTGTCAGGATTAATCTCATCAAAGAGTTTGGGAAGTTTCCCCTGCGTCTCTTGGTTCATGTAATGATTTATGAGCCTTTTGGCCTGGGAAGTGTTGTGAAAATCCACAGTCACACACTCCATATCGAAATACCTCTTGGAGAGATTGAGGAAGGTCTCTCTGATGTCAAAGTCCTTGTGGATGAAGGCGAAACTCCCCTGGGCCAGGCCCAGCTCTGGATTATGGGAGAGGCTCTCTTGTAGCTGCTTGAAGAGGGCAGGCAGGCGCGGTGGTCGGGTCTGGTTCACCACGGGCCAGGTCTGGTTCCAGGCCTGCAAGAGGAGATCCTCCAGCTGGGCTCTGCTGTGCCCCCTGGCCCCCAGAGTCAAGGCAGCCATGGCCCAGGCCAGGCCGAGTGGGGAGAAGACCACGTTGCCATCATGCTTCAGGGAGATCTTACGTAGCAGGCTGAACCCCAAGTTGGAGGCCTCCCTGGAGAGCTGCTGCCCCTCGGCCAACAGCCAGGGGGAGTCTTCCTCCCTCTCCTCCTCCTCCTCTGGAGCCCACTGTCTCTCGCTGGTCTGGCTGGTCTTGTTTTGGGCCGTGGGGGTCAGCAGAGTCTCCAACCCCGCCTGGGCCTCTGGCGAGTGGGAAGCAAGGGTAGAACCGGGCACCAGCCATGCCTGGGCCAGGAGGCAGGCCAGCGGGAGGCTCAGCACCGCCCACATCAGGGCAGCGTGGAGGCCCGGTCAGCAGCAAGGCTTCCTTGGGAGAAAAGAAGGCAGAGATCGTCCTTAATGTCTGATGCCCACCTCCTCCCTGGGTCCTGGTACGTCTCCTCCGGTCACCCTGCTTCTTTCCTGGGGGTCGGGGCTTATCTCCCAGAGGCAGGGCTGGGGAGACCCTGAGCAAGTAGGGTCACATTTGTCACCTGAGTCCGTGGGAGGGGAGGTGTCTTATTTCACGGAGAGAAATCTCCTCCAGTTTCCATCAGGGATCAGGCCCTCGGGCAGCTCCTGGTCTCCCCCAGCTGTCCTCACCCATCCCAGTTCCTCCCAGGGGAATGGCAGAAAGCCAAAAGGGGAAGGGATGCGAGGGGATGTGGTGTGGGTCCTGGGCCTCACTGGGTGTGGGTCACAGCAGCGCCAGGAGTCGGAAGGTCTTCCCAGAACTTTTACTGTCTGCTTGTTTTATTTGCCCTGGATCGCTGGGCAATACGGCAGCTTGTTCAAGCTGGGCTGTGGGGACTTGGACCTGGGGACGCCTTGGGTTGGGGACTTAGAGGGTCTGGGTGGCCATGGGGCAAGGATGAATGCTGAGTTTGCCTGATTCTGCAATAGACCCCGCTGTGCCTTCCCTACAGCACTGGCCCAGCCCTGGGGCCCAGTCACAGAGCTCCTCTCAGGACTTCCTGCCTTCACTCTCTCTGGAGCCCCCAGGATAGGAACAGATGATGAACCAATTCAAACCACTTGCCCGGGCTAAGCTCCGCTTGGACCATCTCACCTAACCCTCACCTGTGAAGTGCGTCCTCCCGCCCACCCGAAGGCTGCCTGTTCTAGCGGAGCCCAAGACCACTCCAGCTTGGGCAGTGGGTCTCCAAACCCCACACTCCCCACCACTGCCCCCTCTCTGGCCTCCCTCTCATCCTTGGGCACAGAGCCTAGCTCCCGATCACCTGTAGTTTCCATCTGAGTAAACTCCCATGGGCACACGGGGCTCCTGGTGCTGACACCACCAGAGGCTGGCTGGGAAGGTCACTGAGATACACCCTCACTCTCTCCTGAAGCCACTGCCCCAGGAGGGCTTGGGTGGCGCAGGACCACTCAGCACAGGGCACACAGGGCAAGGGAGGCCACAGGCCTCAGAGTTTCCATCAGCAGAGACCCTTACTCTGAGCCAGGCCACCTGAAGCAAAATGTGCTGACGGGGTGAGGTTCCCCGGCCTCTTGTTGACGCAGAGGCCTGTGTCCTCACTGGGCCGGCTACAAGATGACCCCTGGCTCCGGGACTTAGCACATTGCTTTTGGCTTTTGCTAAACAGTGTCATAGGATCCAGGGCCTCGTCCTTTCCATAGCTTGAGTGGCATGACCTTACTCAGCGAAATACTCCTCTGTTTTCTGTGAGCGTTTAGGAAGCTTTGCCCAATTCTAAGTGGCAAGCCTGCACTCTAAAGGTAACTCCAGCAATAAATGTGCTAGGTAAAGACCTGCTGGAGTGTGCCAAATGTACCCAGGTTCATGCCTTCATTAGATCACAGGCTTTAGCACCCCTTTGTAAATTAATCCCACAGCGATACCCTTAAATTCAGAGTAACTTCTGTCTGTGATGGTTTCCAGGTGGTGCTAGTAGTAAAGAATCTGCCTGCCAATGTAGGAGATGTTGGTTTGATTCCTGGGTTGTGAAGATACCCCTGAAGAAGGAGATGGCAGGGTGGGTTCTCACACATTCCCACTCATCTCAGTATTCATGATCAGCAGGAAGAAAGAAGATTTTCACATACCTTAGCAACAGCAAACTACCCACCACTTGGTTCCAACAAGAAATTGCCATAACTCTGAACTCTCATTCTCCTCCAATGAGCTTTTGTTCAAAGCAACCCTCCCCAGCTTCCTCCCAGAACCGAATAAAAGCCAGCCTGTCTTTGTCTCTTTGAGAATTGCCTCTGGTTTGCCAGTTTGTCCCGAATTGCAATTCCTCTGCTATTCCTGAATCTATTCATCTTCACTTCATTGTAATTGCCACTAATTTTGTTTAAGGGGCTTCCCTGGTGGCTCAGATGGTAAAGAATCTGCCTGCAATGTGGGAGACCCAGGTTCAATCCCTGGGTCAGGAAGATCTCCTGGAGAAGAAAATGGCTACTCACTCCAGTATTCTTGCCTGGAGAATCCCATGAATAGAGGAGCCTGGCGGGCTACAGTCCATGGGGTTGCAAAGAGTCGGACACGACTGAGTGACTAACACTTTCACTTTCTAAGGGCTTCCTATGTGGCTCAGTGGTGAAGAATCCGCCTGCCAATGGAGGAGACATGGGTTCAATCCCTGCTCCGGGAAGATCCCGTATGCCATGGAGCAAAGCCCATAAGCCACAATCACTGAAACCTGCCCATCTGGAGCCCGTACTCCACAACGAGAAGCCACGGCAATGAGACGTCCATGGACTGCAAACTGGTTGCCACAACTGGAGAGAAGTCCGTGCAGTAATGAAGACCCAACACAGCCAAAAATAAATAAAATTAAAAGAAATTTTTTTTTGGTTTAAGGATGACACAGAGATGCAGCACTCTAAATAGAACCTGACTAGTAAGAAATTAACCACTCACTCACCACTTCTCAGCCTTGAATGTACCTGCAGCTGCAAACCCACTCCCAAATCTGGAAGCAGCAGGGACTCACTTGCTTGGGCAGACAGGTCTCTGGGAAGAAGGCCAGGGAGCTATGTGGGGCTTGCACGGAGTGTTGTGGGCATGATATCTCAAGCCTTCAAAGCCTCTTCCACTGGCCTCCTCTCTGTGGAGGAAGCCTCCTGTGTCTACGACAAGCCTCTTACCACCCCCACCTCCTTGCCCGCCCCATCCAGTCCAGGAATGAGGGCTCAGCACAGCCCAGGTTGCTACCCCCCGCCGGGGAACCCACCCAGAGAGGACAGAAGGTCTTCTCTCCCTATCCTTCATTAGGCAGACACTGTGAAGCCTCCCTTTGGTCCACTGTTCTTACCAGTGAGTGGCCACCCAATGCCTGGGAAGGTCCTTCATTCAGGGCAAAGACAGAAGGTTAGGGCTTGCAGCCGAAAGCCTGCAGTAAATATTTGCTATTCCAAAGTGTGATCCCCCTCGGGGGGCTGTTACTGATTAACATCCTGCTTGGAGATGGTGGCGTTTCTGGGAAAGCCTCAATGGAGAGAGAGGCTTCCCATAATCCCCTGCAATCCTGCACTCCTGACTCTTGGGCAATTCCTCCATGAGAGCATCTGCTTCTCAACCCAGGCAGCACCCCAGTGACATCCAGGTCCTCGTGGGACATAGTTGCTGCAGGCACTGAACACTTCGCAGGAAGGAAGGGCTGGATCCCACAGAGGCCTCCTGGGTCCCCAACTCAAAGCTGGGCTCTGTGTGAGGAGGGAAGGCAGAAATGAGTAAGACCTGCTCCCAACACCTCCCAGGGAAACTTTTCAGTCCACTGGGAGAGCTGTCGTTGTTTAGTTGCTAAGTCATGTCCAACTCTTTGCAACCCCATGGATTGTAGCTCACCAGGCTCTTTCATGCTTGGGCATTCTCCAGGCAAGAATACTGGAATGGGTTACCATTTCCTTCTCCAAGGTATCTTCCCCACCCAGGGATTGAACCCACGTCTGTTCCATATCCTGCATTGGCAGGCAGATTCTTTACCACAGTGCCACCTGGGGAAGCCCTGCCAGTGGGAGAGACAGACCCTTTAATCCCCACCAGCCATAAAAGCCTATTTCAAGGTCAACTCTCTGCTTCCCCAGGCAGACGGACTTCTAAGACTAAAATCCTCAAACACTGAAAGTCAAGGCTGATGTAGACCCTTTAAGACAAAAACTCTCAGACTGTTAGACTCTTTTTAATAATATAAATATTTTATGTGCCCTTTACTACTCAAGTGAAATTTGTAGTTAAGAGAATCAACCCACAAAATTTAAAAAATAATAATAATGCTTTACAATATGGAGGGAAAAGGAAACTATAAGAAGATAACGTTTCTTTAAGAATGTAAATGCTCTGCCGTGACTACACTTGAAGTGGCAGTGGTACTGTCAGATGCGGGACCAGGTGGGAGTGCTCTCTGCTGCACACCTGTTGCATTGGCCCTTCCCCACCAAAGTCACGATCACTACCAGCGATGCGGCTTTCTGCAATGGTGAGTCACATTCAGTTCCCCAGAAACGAAATAGAAATCTTCCTCTGATTTACTTTCATAGAAAATTACATGGGAATTAAAAATTGGTGGTGGGGGGATGGCGTTTTCAGTTGAGCTAAAATACCTGTGGCCCTGTGAGAGTCTGGGCTCAGATCATTTATAAGTAGGTTTTCAAGTGTTCCACCCACATGGACTTGCAGCGGGACGTTGCAGTCACGTGACACCACTTCACTGTGGGGGACAGGCGGGTGTGTTTCCAGTATATCTGGTATGTCCGGCCCGCAGTCACGGGAACCCAGAAGCGCTGCTCCAAATGGTTGTGGAAATCAGAAGTGCCCCAGCAAGTTTCCGGAGTGTTCCTCTGGGGAAGTACCTGCTCTGTTGAGAATGGCTGCCTGAAGAGGCCAAAGTGAAGGGTGCCGGCAGATGAGGCTGGGCCAGGGTTCTAGGCTCAGCACAGGAGCCAGCCTCTGCTTCCGGCCCCTGGAGTTCTGCAGCTGAGGGGCGGCTGGCAACCAGGAGGCAGGGTCTGCTGGCTTCTGCTTGGGGCAAAGGCCTGGGAGGAGCTAGTGAGCATGGAGGGTGTGGAGCACAGCGATCACAGGGGATTCAGAGGTGCCATAAAAGTCATCATGGAGCACTTGACCATTTGGGAGTCTCTTAAAACGTCTGCGGGAATTTCAGAAACTGATCTTTATAAGGAATGTGGCAGAATGTATTGGAAAGAGTGTAAAGGCCTCTGTCAGACTCCCTGGGCTTGAATCTCAAGTCTTCCAAATTCCTGGCTGCCGGACCTTAGGAATGTAACCTAACTTGTGAACTTGCTTTTCCTTCTCCATAAAGCAGCCAAAACTGTGCCTGGCCCATGAATATCGCAGCAGCACCCAGGAACCAGGAAGTCTGTGGGCAGCATTGCTTCTAAGGTGGTGGGTCCCGACCCCTAGGAAGGGTGGCCAGGAAGTTCTCCACCTTCAGCAAAGATGAGTCCTGCACCGCTCCCAGCAGGTCAAGGTCAACACTGGCCCCTGTAACTGTGAGCTCTTTCACCAGCTGTGTGGCCCTGAATAAGCTCCTTAACCTCTTCTTGCCTCAGTTTCCTGATCTGTAATGGGACTCCCAGGGCTGAGCTGTTAGGACTGCAGTGAGGCTTAAATGAAGCAGTGCCTGTAAAGAGCTTGCTACTTGGTAGGAAGAGCTAATGAATGGTATTTGTGGTATAATTTCAGAGCCAGAATGAACCTCAATGGTAAGCCCAGACCCTGGATTTGGACTTGACAGAGGAGAAGATGCCAGGGGAAAAAAAAGGTCAATGTTAGTCGTTCAGTGGTGTCTGACTCTTTGTGACCCCCATGGACTGTAGCCCACCAGGCTCCTCAATCTATAGGATTCTGCAGGCAAGAATACTGGAGTGGGTAGCCATTCCCTTCTCCACCCAGGGATCGTGCCTGGGTCTCCTGCATTGCAGGTAGATTCTTTACTCTCTGGTAGAGACACCAGGGAAGCCCAGAAAATGCACACCTGTACTCATTAAGGCCCTTCCTGCCTTTGGTGGTGCCGGAATACAGCCAGGCCACCTGATTTCCCATCTGCATTTCATTCACCAGCCTCTGCAGAGAGAGATTGGGAAACATCTGATGGGAAGGTGTGTGGTGATCAGAATCAACTCAGAGGAGACAGTACAGTCTTTCCTGGAACAGCTCAGTAGGCAGGCAGCACAGTGCTTCTGGGAGCCACCCTGGAGGGTGAGATCCAGGGGCTTCTAAAGCAAATCTGTCCTAGGACCCAAAGGGCTGAATGTCTGAAAAACAACCAGAGCTAGGTATTGGCAGAATCAGGCTTCAGGAACCAGAGAATCGCAGTTCGTCCGCTCAGTGTGGATTAGATCAAGAGGAAAGCCTGGGCGAGTGTGGGGTACAGAGATAGAAAACAAAAAGCTTCCGAAATCCTTGCGACATGCAGACGCGTGGGGCAAATGGTTCACTGTTTGCAAAGCGGCCTCTCTCTCCCTCCCCACTGGCCTTCTGTCTCCCTGCTCCCGCTCCAGGCTGCCTCCACCCCGGCTCCCCCGGCTCCAGTGACATCTAACAAGATGGCAGATTCATCCTCTGTCCCCAGTGCTAGAAAGCTGATGGTCCAGGCAAGTGTGCTACTGTGATCAGCGAGGTGGGGATAACTTCTGGGTAACTAGAGGCTTGCCTGGATAGCACTTGCATCTGCCTAGCATGACAGGTTAACTAACCTAGCTTTCTTTCCTTGAGATGGGCTTTCTCTTTGGTTCAGGGCAAAGGACATCTGAGTCAGAAGGACATGGTAGTAAGTTTTCCTTAGTATAAAGAAACAGATGATCAGAGAGGTCAGTAAACTTGTTCAAGAACACAGAGCTTGAATTTGAACCCAGACCTCTGGGTTCCAAGGCAGCTAACCAGTACAGCCACCTAGTGTGGCAACAGGTTTTCACTGAGATGGTCCTTCTGCCTGGGAGGTCACGTCCTTTCCCTTTTGCTTTTGTGCTGGGGTTCATTACTCATTTGTTTGTTTTAATTTAAAAGATTATCTTTAAATCATTTCAAACTTTAAAATCGCAAGAATAGTTACAAAAAACTGCTGTAAACCCTTAACCCAGGTTCACTAATTTTAAAACATTTCCCACATGTTTTACCATTCTCTTCTCTTTATATATAGTAGCTTCAGGTATTGCGACTGTATTAAATTTTTTGGATTTGAGAATTCAATACTATTTACAGAAGAGAATCCTCTTGTTCTTGGGATTACCTTGTCATCTCCAACCGTTCATCATACGGTAGTGTGTGTGTGCACAGACATGCATATACATGCATGCTAGTAGGTGATGAAGCATATTGCCCAACTATTATGTTGAAAAGTTCCTTGGACTGATTCTTCTTCTCCCCTTTAACGCAGTTATATTATCTGTTTGAAGTATGTTTGAATTCACTTGTTTTCTTTTCACGTGGTTTTAGGGCTTTCCTCATTTGTTCATTTAATTTTATTTTTGAATATACAGAATATTAACATTATTCTAAAAGTCTAAACCATATAAAAAGGTCGGTGAAGAGAAGTGCTATATCCTACCCCCCAATCTCTTCCATTCTGTCCTCCTCCCTCCCCTGCAGGTAACCATTTAATTAGTTTTTAGTTTATCCTTTTTTTTTACAAGGACCCACTGGCATTCACACTAGGAACATATGAAGATGACTGTTTCTGTACAACCAGTAGAGTGTCCTGTAAAGCTCTCACATTTTTGCCAACCTGATGAATAGGAAATGGTAGTCTTCATCCAAATGGTAATCTCAATGTAGTCTTAATTTGCATTTTTCTTATCAATGAGGTTGAACATATTTTCATATGTTGAAGCACCACTTATTAGGGATATTAGCTCTTTATCAGTGACGTTTCTTGCAAGTATCTTCTCTCAGATTTTCACTTCTGTTGACTTTGTTTATGAATTTTTGACCAAGCAATTAAAAATATTTTATATGGTCAAACTTCTCAGTCCTTTAAAAAATTTAATACAGACTTTTAGTCATGGTAGGGAAGACTTTTTCTCTACCTAAATTACAGAGAAATTTACCTGTGTTCTCTTCTAGTACTTATATAGTTCTTTCTTATTTTTCATTTAGGTCTCTGATTCTTAGTTTATTCTTATGTGTGAAGAATGAGTCTAATTGTATTCTTTCCAAATGGCTATTCAGTTGTCCCAATATTATTTACTTAAAAGTCTTTATCAAATATTGAATTTCCATTTGTATTTGTATTGATAGACTTTCTAACCTATTTCATTGGTCTTCCTATCTATTCATATTCCAGTACCAGAGATTTAATTACAGTGTCTGTGCAGTCTGAGTTGACATCTGATTGGGCTGGTCCCCAATCCTCCACCCCCTGCCCCCACATCTTTTCTCTTTTCCGTGTTTTCCTGGCTACTCTTGAAGGTTTATTCTTCTGTACAGACTTTGGCATCATTTTGTCTATCTCCAGAAAAAAACATTTGCTAGTATTTGTATTGGAATACAATTAAGTTGATAACTTAGGGAAAACTGACATCTAGATGAGGTTGAACATCTTATTCAATAAGGAATATTTTTGCATTTGTTGAAGTCTGAACCACCCGTATGGCAGAAAGTGAAGAGGAACTAAAAAGCCTCTTGATGAAAGTGAAAGAGTGAAAAAGTTGGCTTAAAGCTCAACATTCAGAAAACGAAGATCATGGCATCTGGTCCCATCACTTCATGGCAAATAGATGGGGAAACAGTGGAAACAGTGTCAGACTTTATTTTTCTGGGCTCCAAAATCACTGCAGATGGTGACTGCAGCCATGAAATTTAAAGACGCTTACTCCTTGGAAGGAAAGTTATGACCAACCTAGATAGCATATTCAAAAGCAGAGACATTCCTTTGCCAACAAAGGTCAGTTTAGTCAAGGCTATGGTTTTTCCAGTGGTCATGGATGGATGTGAGAGTTGGACTGTGAAGAAAGCTGAGCGCCGAAGAATTGATGCTTTTGAACTGTGGTGTTGGAGAAGACTCTTGAGAGTCCCTTGGACTGCAAGGAGATCCAACCAGTCCATTCTAAAGGAGATCAGTCCTGGGTGTTCTTTGGAAGGAATGATGCTAAAGCTGAAACTCCAGTACTTTGGCCACCTCATGCGAAGGGTTGACTCATTGGAAAGGACCCTGATGCTGGGAGGGATTGAGGGCAGGAGGAGAAGGGGATGACAGAGGATGAGATGGCTGGATGGCATCACTGACTCGATGGACGTGAGTTTGAGTGCACTCCGGGAGTTGGTGATGGACAGGGAGGCCTGGCGTGCTGTAGTTCATGGGGTTGCAAAGAGTCGGACACGACTGAGTGACTGAACTATAACTATATGAACTATAATTTTGTATCTTTAAGGAATATTTTCTAATTTTCTCTGTATCAGTTCTGCACATTTCTTGTTTATTTCTAAGTGCAATATCTTTTTGATTTTTTTGGATTTTCTCTTCCATTGTGTGTTCTAATTGGTTGTTGTTTGTATATATGAAGGCATTGCTTTTGTGTGTTAACTCTGTATTCTGGTATCTTGCTGAAATCTTTTATTGAGTTTGTTTTATCATTGATTTGCTTCAGTTATGCAAGTACATTACATGTCATCTGCAAATAGAAAGAGTTTACAATTCTATGTCTCTGCTCCCTCTTGTCTAATTGCATAGTCTAACACCCCCAATGTGAAATGGTAATGAATATAACGAGTAGCCGTGTCTTACTCTTGATCTTAGTGGGAATGCATTTAGTGTTTTCTTATTAAAATGCTGACTTTACACATATATATGGAATCTACAAAAATAGTATAGATAAACCTATTTGCAGGGCAGGAATTGAGAGACAGGCATAGAGAACAGACATGTGAGCACAGAGCTGGGGGAAGCGGAGTGGGATGAATTGAGAGTAGACTGACATATATGTACTACCATGTGAAAACAGATAGCTAGTGGGAAGCTGCTAAACAGCACAAGGAGCTCAGCTTGGTGCTCTGTGGTGACCCAGAGGTGGGATGGGGGGCGGTGGGGGTGGGAGGGAGGTTCAAGAGAAAGGGGATATATGTATGCATATGGTTGATCTGCTTGTGGCTCAGCTGGTAAAGAATCCGCCTGTAATGAGGGAGACCTGGGTTCAATCCCTGGTTTTGGAAGATCTCCTGGAGAAGGGAAAGGTTACCCACACCAATTCTGTGGCCTGGAGAATTCCAAGGATCATGTAGTCCATGGGGGTCGCACGACTGAGCGAATTTCACATAGTTGATTCACTTGGTTGTTCAGCAGAAACTAACACAACATTGTAAAGCAATTATACTCCAATAAAAAAAGATACTGATTTAGAAAGGTATCAGATCAGATCAGATCAGTCGCTCAGTAGTGTCCAACTCTTTGCGACCCCATGAATTGCAGCACGCCAGGCCTCCCTGTTCATCACCAACTCCTGGAGTTCACTCAAACTCACGTCCATTGAGTTGGTGATGCCATCCAGCCATCTCATCCTCTGTCGTCCCCTTCTCCTCCTGCCCCCAATCCCTCCCAGAATCAGAGTCTTTTCCAATGAGTCAACTTTCGCATGAGGTGGCCAAAGTACTGGAGTTTCAGCTTTAGCATCATTCCTTCCAAAAAAATCCCAGGGCTGATCTCCTTCAGAATGGACTGGTTGGATCTCCTTGCAGTCCAAGGGACTCTCAAGAATCTTCTCCAACACCACAGTTCAAAAGCATCAATTCTTTGGTGCTCAGCCTTCTTCACAGTCCAACTCTCACATCCATACATGACCACAGGAAAAACCATAGCCTTGACTAGACGGACCTTTGTTGGCAAAGGAATGTCTCTGCTTTTGAATATGCTATCTAGGTTGGTCATAACTTTCCTTCCAAGGAGTAAGCATCTTTTAATTTCATGGCTGCAGTCACCATCTGCAGTGATTTTGGAGCCCAGAAAAATAAATTCTGACACTGTTTCCACTGTTTCCCCATCTATTTGCCATGAAGTGATGGGACCGGATGCCATGATCTTCATTTTCTGAATGTTGAGCTTTAAGCCAACTTTTTCACTCTCCACTTTCACTTTCATCAAGAGGCTTTTTAGTTCCTCTTCACTTTCTGCCATAAGGGTGGTGTCATCTGCATATCTGAGGTTATTGATATTTCTCCCAGCAATCTTGATTCCAGCTTGTGCTTCTTCCAGTCCAGCGTTTCTTATGATGTACTCTGCATATAAGTTAAAGAAGCAGGGAGACAGTATGCAGCCCTGACATACTCCTTTTCCTATTTGGAACCAATCTGTTGTTCCATGTCCAGTTCTAACTGTTGCTTCCTGACCTGCATACAAATTTCTCAAGAGGCAGATCAGGTGGTCTGGTATTCCCATCTCTTTCAGAATTTTCCACAGTTTATTGTGATCCACACAGTCAAAGGCTTTGGCATAGTCAATAAAGCAGAAATAGACGTTTTTCTGGAACTCTCTTGCTTTTTCCATGATCCAGCGGATGTTGGCAATTTGATCACTGGTTCCTCTGCCTTTTCTAAAACCAGCTTGAACATCAGGAAGTTCACGGTTCACATATTGCTGAAGCCTGGCTTGGAGAATTTTGAACATTACTTTACTAGCGTGTGAGATGAGTGCAATTGTGCGGTAGTTTGAGCATTCTTTGGCATTGCCTTTCTTTGGGACTGGAATGAAAACTGACCTTTTCCAGTCCTGTGGCCACTGCTGAGTTTTCCAAATTTGCTGGCACATTGAGTGTAGCACTTTCACAGCATCATCTTTCAGGATTTGGAATAGCTCAACTGGAATTCCATCACCTCCACTAGCTTTGTTTGTAGTGATGCTTTCTAAGGCCCACTTGACTTCACATTCCAGGATGTCTGGCTCTAGGTCAGTGATCACACCATCATGATTATCTGGGTCATGAAGATCTTTTTTGTACAGTTCTTCTGTGTATTCTTGCCATCTCTTCTTAATATCTTCTGCTTCTGTTAGGTCCATACAATTTCTGTCCTTTATTGAGCCCATCTTTGCATGAAATGTTCCTTTGGTATCTCTAATTTTCTTGAAGAGATCTCTAGTCTTTCCCATTCTGTTGTTTTCCTCTATTTCTTTGCATTGATCGCTGAAGAAGGCTTTCTTATCTCTCCTTGCTATTCTTTGAAGCTCTGCATTCAGATGTTTATATCTTTCCTTTTCTCCTTTGCTTTTCGCTTCTCTTCTTTTCACAGCTATTTGTAAGGCCTCCCCAGACAGCCATTTTGCTTTTTTGCATTTCTTTTCCATGGGGAGGTCTTGATCCCTGTCTCCTGTACAATGTCACGAACCTCATTCCATAGTTCATCAGGCACTCTATCTATCAGATCTAGGCCCTTAAATCTATTTCTCACTTCCACTGTATAATCATAAGGGATTTGATTTAGGTCATACCTGAATGGTCTAGTGGTTTTCCCTACTTTCTTCAATTTAAGTCTGAATTTGGCAATAAGGAGTATAAAAATATGTATATTTAAAGAAAGGGAAAGTCACTCAGTCGTGTCCAACTCTTTGTGACCCCATGAACTGTAGCCTGCCATTGTCCTCTGTCCATGGAATTTTCCAGGCAAGAATACTGGCGTGGGTACCATTCCCCTTTCCAGGGGGTCTTCCCGACCCAGGGAACAAACCCAGTGTCTCCTGTATTGCAGGCAGGTTCTTTACCTTCCGAATCACTAAAGTATCCCTCAGTTCCTTTCTCTCAAGACATATGCTGTTGTTGTTCAGTAGCTCAGTCGTGTCCAACTCTTTGCGACCCCATGAATCGCAGCACGCCAGGCCTCCCTGTCTATCACCAACTCCCGGAGTTCACCCAGACTCAACGTCCATTGAGTCAGTGATGCCATCCAGCCATCTCATCCTCTGTCATCCCCTTCTCCTCCTGCCCCCAATCCCTCTCCGCATCAGAGTCTTTTCCAATGAGTCAACTCTTTGCATGAGGTGGCCAAAGTACTGGAGTTTCAGCTTTAGCATCATTCCTTCCAAAGAAATCTCAGGGCTGATCTTCAGAATGGACTGGTTGGATCTCCTTGCAGTCCAAGGGACTCTCAAGAGTCTTCTCCAACACCACAGTTCAAAAGCATCAATTCTTCGGCGCTCAGCCTTCTTCACAGTCCAACTCTCACATCCATCCATGACCACTGGAAAAACAATAGCCTCGACTAGACAGACCTTTGTTGGCAAAGTAATGTCTCTGCTTTTGAGTATGCTGTCTAGGTTGGTCATAACTTTCCTTCCAAGGAGTAAGCATCTTTTAATTCATGGCTGCAGTCACCATCTTCAGTGATACTTTAAATGTGTTTAAACATATTTTTTCTTTGTCCACATGTGTACCCTTTCCAGTGCTCTTCATTCTTTTGTGTCCATCCTACTTTCCATCTAGAAGCATCTTATTTCTCTGTAAAGAACTACTTAAAATTTTTTAGTAAAGGTGGTAAGCTTCCTCAGCTCTTATTTCTCTGAAATATCCCTTTGTTTTGTCTTCAATTTTGAAGGATTTTTTTGTTTTTTTGCTTTCTGAATGATATGACATCCCCGCCCCCAACCCCCAGCACTTTAAATACATCTTTCTGTTGTGTTTTGACTTGGATGATTCCTTCTTTTTTCAAGTTTTTACTTAGAAATAATTTCAAACTGACAAAAGTTTACAAAAATAGTAATGTTTCCATAGACCTTTCACGGTGCTTCCACATATCACATACCCGTAGGACAAGGATCAAAACCAGAAAATTGCATCAGCACAGTATTACATTGATATTACTCAATGTATCGGTCGTCCCCCTCTTCCCGTTCAACCACGCTTGTCACCAGTAGCAATGACAGTGATTTATTACAAGAGGGGAACCTGGGGAGGATTAGGGGGAGCCCTCCCACCCCTTTCTGTGGGGTCTGGGTGCCCGAGTCAGACGCAGCTTGGCTCCTGGGAGTGCACCCTTAGGTCGGATTCACAACCTTGCCCAGGAAGAGGCTGCTCCACGTGAAGTCGTCGAAGATCATGATGATGAAGGGCCGGTTGAAGCGGAGGGTGAGCGGCCTGGGCGCTGCGCTCAGGCTGACCCGGGTCGGGGCATCTGCCTCCAAGCCCTTCTCATCGACCTGCAGTGCTGCCTTATGGACCACCTGGTGGGAACAGACCCGGCGTGGAGGATGAGCACCTGCTGCGTGGGCGGAGCTTTCTGAGCTCCTCCCACCCTCAGTTTTCTGGACTGCGAAGCTGAGGCTCAGAGACGGGCACTTAGTGATAGCTCATCTATGCGGCAGCCCCGGACCAGCACCGGAATCTGTCCACCTCCCGGACCCAGGTCACACCTAGGCTGCCTCCCTAGAAAACCGGCAGGTGGCGCCCACCAACGGAGATAAAAGGACTTGGGGCTTAAACTGGAGTTCAGCATCCATATTGGGCGTCCCTTACTGGGTCCTGGGCTGGTGGACGGAGACCTCGTTCCCTCTTCATTTTGCCAGTAAATACGAGGGTTCGATTTGTGCAAAAGGTTTGTACCCACTCTGTAGGGGAAAGGGTCATCTGTGACTTCTCAAACATCCCTAGTTATAATCAAAATTAGAAGATATTCTCAAGCCAGTAAAACTCTTGAGTGGCTTGTATTAAAAGCCTTGGACAGATCAGAACTGGCTGATTAAATAACACTACCTATGGGATAGGATGGCTTCCCTGGTGGCTCAGTGGTAAAGAATCTGCCTGCCAATGCAGGAGATGCAGGTTTGATCCCTGGGTGGGGAAGAGCCCCTGGAGAAGAAAATGGCAACCCACTCCAGTATTCTTGCCTGGAGAATCCCGTGGGCAGAGGAACCTAGCGGGCTCCATGGGGCTGCAAGGGGTCAGACATAACTTAGCAAGTAAACAACAGCAACGAAGGGACAGGACTCTCCTGGATGGAGCAGCTGGGAATCAGAGGCTCAGCACACTCTGTAACGAGCCCCACATGGCTAGGGAGAAGCTGAGCTGGACTAGGAACCCCTGCAGTGTGTCCTGGGAATGTGAGGTTTTGAGTCATATGTTATTCTATTTACTGCCTCTGTGACCTTCACTCTCCCAGAGATTCCTCCTCTGAGAAACTGGGGTTGCAGCCACCTTGTAAGGAGGTAGCAGTTTGACTGAGTCCTTCACACACAGGCAATGTTGAGCGCACACCATGTGCCAGACATCACAGTGGTCAAGATCTGTGAGCGTGAGGGCAGGGGCTACTCTCACTCTCCTGTCCCCTCTCTTTTTTTTTTGTCATCCATAGGATGGTAAGATCCTGTGAGGGCAGGGCCTTGTCTGAGGCATCCCTAGTATCTAGCACAGGTGGGGGCACATGGAACATGTTTAGTAATATTTTCTGAGCGACAGAACCTAAAGCTGAAGGGTGGCGATTCAGTGTGATCTCATGCAGACCCTTCCTTTTGCTGGCAGTCCTGCCGTGATGACTTTGTCTTCCACAGAGCCCCTCTGTGTGGCCTGGCAGAACAGGTGGACACTGGACTGTGCTACTGCTTTGTCTCCAGCTTCCTGTGTGACCTTAGGGAGGTCACGTTCTTGCTGAGCCTCCGTTTAGCCTGTTGTAAACTGGAGGCTTGGAGAAGACCTCTCAGCCTGGGCTCTAGTGACCTGTTCATGGATGGGCTCTGTGTTGCTTATTATTGTTTGTACTGTGAATTTTGGTAGAGGGGGAAGGAGGGGCTGTAAAGACACCTACCTTTGACACCTTCGGCAGGGCCTCTTGGGTGATGCCTGAGAAATGTGTCCGGTTGCTGAGCAAGTCTGCAATGCCCATGTCCCCCATGATGCCCCCAAGGTCGTAGGCTCCAGAGATGGAGATCTTTGGGATGTACAGGTCCACCTGGCTGCTCGGGTAAGCAGATGGGGTTAGACTTTCCTGGGCTGGGCCTGGTCAGCCAGACTCCCCTTTCCCCTGGGAGGCCCTGCCTCCCTGATGGACCTGCTCTTTGGGGATAGGGGAGGGGACAGGGCAGGCGGCAGCATCTGCCTCTCCCTGCAACACACAAGCAGCTTCTTCTTTGGGCCTCTGAATTGCAAAGTCCTTTCTTCTCAGCTCTTTCTTGGAGCTGATTCCACTCAATCCAGCTAAACTCCTGGACCCTGAAGGAAAGAATCCCTAAAGAAGTCCTTGTGGACAAGAGAAATAAAAGTGAAAATAAAAAATAGGATCAAATAAAACAGAAGTTTTTGCACAGCAATGGAAACCATAAACAAAATGAACCTATGGAGTGGGAGCCAATATTTGCAAATCGTGCTACCAACAAGGGCTTAATTTCCAAAATATACAAACAGCTCATACAACTCAATATCAAAAAACCAAATAACTCAATCAAAAAAATGGGCAGAAGACCTATATAGACATTTTCCCAAAAAAGACATACAGATGGCTAATAAGCACATGAAAAGATGCTCAACATTGCTAATTATTAGAGATATGCAAATCAAAATCACACTGAGACATCACCACACACTAGTCAGAATGGCCTTCATTTAAAAAGTCTATATATAATAAGTTTATAAATGCTAGAGAGGGCATGGAGAAGAGGAAACCTTCCTACAGTGTTGGTGGGAATATAAATTGGTCCAGCCACTATGGAAAACAGTATGGAGTTGCCTTAAAAAACTAAAAATTTATCATATGATCCAACAATCCCACCCCTGGGCATATATCCAGAGAAAACTCTTAATTTGAAAGGATAGCTGTACCTCTATGTTCATTGCAGCACTCTTTACAGTAGACAACACACCCTAAGTGTCCTTCAACAGATGAATGGATAAAGAAGGTGTGGTGTATATATACAATGGAATATTAGTCAGCCATGAAAAAGAAAGAATTAATGCCATTTTCAGCAACATGGATGGACCTAGAGAACATCATAGTGAAATAAGTGAAGTGAACATCAAGTGAAATAAGTCAGAGAGCAAAAGGCAAATACTATACGATATCATTTATATGTGGAATCTAAAAAATAATACAAATGAATTTATTTATAAGGCAGAAAGAGTCTCACAGACCTAGGAAACAAACACTGTTACCAAAAGGGAAGGGGTAGGGGGATAAATTAGGAGTATGGGATTAACAGATACACACTGCCATATATAAATTAGATGAACAACAAGGATTTACTGTATAGCACAGGAACTGTATTCATTATCTTATAATAACCTATAATGGAAAAGAACAATAAAAGGATATATATAACTGAATCACTTTGCTATACACCTGAAACTAACACAATATTGTGTATCAACTGTACTTTAATTTTAAAAAGAAAAAAAAAAGACCTGTGGAACCTCAAGCATCCCCTGGGAGAAATGGAGGAGTGGAGGGAACAGGCAGCTGGGAGCAGCGGTCCTGGCCCCAGCCGTGCTGCTAATGCTGTGTGGCTTTAGCCAAGTCCCATCCCTCTCTGAGCTTGTCCTCATCTACACCACATGGGGGAGAGAAGATGCCTGAAACCCTGAAGTCAGTGCTAAGGCACGCACTGTCCATTGCGGGAGGGAAGGCTGGAGAGCTGCTCTGCACTGAGCACAAGCCACCCTGGGGAGGCCTGGAGGCTGCCAACCTGGGGAACTGAGGCGGAGTCCAAGGCCAATGAGATGTGGGACTTATCTAGATGAGCAATGGCAACAGAAGGTAAGGGAGGCAGACCCATACCGGGCAGCTCCTGGTTCACCTTCCTGACCTCCTTTACCTCGCCTAAGCTGCGCAACCTTACAAAGTGGAGTCAACATCGTCAATTTCCAGATTGAGACTGAATCTCAAAGAGAGACTGAGGAATTTCTCCAAAGTCACACCCCTGGGAAGCAGCAGGACTATGATTCTTCAGGACTTGTTGCCTTGGAGCCCCATCGCCCTACCCGAGAGCTGTCCCCATGACCTGCCGGCAGCAGGAAGGTGACAGCTGAGCAAGGGGACACCGGGGGAAGGCTCTCGAGAGAGCACCTTGTGAGTAGGGCCCAGGGGCTTCCAGTGGGAGGTGGGGTGTCAGCTGGGCTCTGAAGGATGCTGAGCTCAGATCCGTTGGAGAGCATGGTGGGGAAGGGGCGGTGATGCTGGGAGTGGTGAGAAGTGACCGCGTGAGTGTGAAGGTGAGGAGCTGTGGGTGACATCATTGGGATAAAGTAGATGCCCAATCACATATGATGTCTAAAGGTGCAAAGTTTTATCTTGAATGTTTATTTTTTAAAAATCTAGACGAAAATGGCACATGTTACTGGTGAATGTTGTTTTAAATATTTTAGTTTAGAGATTATTTTTGGAGTAAAGAGAAAGGGTATCCTTTGTCTCATTTTCAATACATCAGGGTTTAGAATTTGAATCAGAGCATTATCACCACCTGGTGGGGCTGTACCTGAATTGCAGGGTCCCTTCGAGGGGTGAGGGTGAGGTAGGGATGGGACGGTTGACCAGAAAAACTGGCAAATGGGTCCCTACTATTGACCAAACATGGGGTTTCCCCAATGGCTCAAGCAGTAAAGAATCCACTTGCAATGCAGAAGACATGGGTTTGATCCTTGTGTTGGGACGATCCCCTGGAGGAGGAAATGGCAAGCCACTCCAGTATTCTTGGCTGGAAAATCCCATGGACAGAGGAACCTGGCATTCAGGGGGTTGCAAAGAGTCAGACACGACTGAGCACATGATGGATGGGTGGACGGATGGACCAAACACGGGCTCACATGCACACACCCTGGAGGGAGGGATGGTTGGTCCAAGATCACTAAGAATGCCTTCCATGGCCCCCATGTGGCTCTGGGGATCTCTCTGGAACACAGAGCTGACCATAGCTCTCTTTCCTGAAGGAGAATGCCCTAGGACCTCCTGTCCACTCTGGAACTGGATTAACCTCTCCAGAAGCACCAGCACTCAGCAGCTCTCCAAGAGGATCATTTATAATAAAAAGAACCCCAAACCATGGAACACAAAGCCTATGTCCATAACAAAGTAGAAGAGCTTCTTTCTAGATTTTTCTGCCTGCAAAATTCTTGGATTACCAAGTTCATCTGAGAGGGATTTGGCTTATCCTCTGCTGCTGATGGTGCTCGGGTCCTGGCCTCCCTGACTTGGCTGGTGCTGTTACCCCTTCCACCCGCGATCCTGGGTGCTTCATGCTGACTGAACTTCTACTCAGGCTTAAGGCTCAGTTCAAAGTGAAAGCCTTCTGCTCTGCAGCCCCTTCCCCAGTTTCCTGGGGTAGAGTCCAGTTTCCTACCCTCTCCCAAGTTTTATACGTTATGCCTCTCCTTCCCTCTCTTGCCCTGACAGAGCTTACGTCACTGTACCACTAATAATTCCACTAGAATCTTCTTTCTTCTCTAGAGTACATCCCTTCTGCTTAGCCTAGCGCATCGTACATAGCAGTTGCTTCCACATATGGATACTGAATGAATGGATGGATGAATGAATGATGTGGTGCCTGCCCCACGAGCCTTCTCGAGAGACTCTAGATCCAAGGGTAGCCTCCTTCTCCTACAGCCCCTCTCCCCCTTGAGTCTGCATACTCTCCCCCACCAGTTCTCCTGTTGATTGGTTCATGCACAGACAAAACCCCCGTCTCCCAAGAGTGAAGACCGTCTTCTCGAGAACATCTGCTCCCTCCTCCAAGGTGAGGATCAGGGCTGGACACAAGCTTGACTGTAATTTTGATTTCCCTCTAGCTCAGGGGTTCCTGGGAAAAATGAGTTTATTATGTACTTATGTCCTTACTTTCTTACTTGTTTACTGATTGGTTGATTGATGGAAGAAGCATTAGATCCCTCAAGTGATTTAACCATTCATAGGCTTTGTGTGTTTCCCTGATAGCTCAGTTGGTAAAGAATCCACCTGCAATGCAGGAGACCCTGGTTCGATTCCTGGGTCAGGAAGATCTGCTGAAGAAGGGATAGCTACCCACTCCAGTATTCTTGGGCTTCCCTTGTGGCTCAGCTGGTAAAGAATCCACCTGCAATGCGGGAGGCCTGGGTTCAATCCCTGGTTGGGAAGATCCCCTGCAGAAGAGAAAGGCTGCCTACTGCAGTATTCTGGCCTGGAGAATTCCATGGACAGTCCATGGGGTCGCAAAGGACTGGACACAACTGAGGGACTTTCACTTTCAGGCTTTGCATTGGTTCCAGGGCGGGTACCGTGGTCAGTAGTTTCATTATGTATTTTTTTTTTCCTAATTTTATTTTATTTTTAAACTTTACATAATTGTATTAGTTTTGCCAAATATCAAAATGTATACATATCATTATGTATTTTTATGGTCTCTCAGGAATCTTTAGCAGTGCTTGGTGGCAGGTAAGCAAGGTAACAGAATGGATCAGTGTGGGCTTGTGAACTCAGTTTAAGAAAAAGATGAAAGATGTGATAATACAGGGGATAGCTATCAACTTCCTGATTGAGAAGGACCTCCCTTTGTGGAATGCCCCAGAGCATCCCAGTGTCAATCAACAGGTGGATAAACAAGTGTGACTTTAGGTCAGAGAACCCAGCACACAGGGAAACAATAAGCCCTGGAGGGCAAGTGTAGGGGTAGAAGGATAGCTAGATGGGTCCCTTTTCTACTCACCCCACTTTCTGGGAACTGCAGAAACTCAGTTGGCTAAGGGCTTACCTCATGGTTAGGGACTTGGACCACCTCTGAATGGTGTCCCGGCTCAGCGCGGTGATGACCGAGTCCATCTTCCCCTTGACTGGGAGCACGAAGAAGACAGTCTCATTGCCTGTATAGTCCAGCTGTACCAGCTGGCAGGGGAGCACCGAGTCGTTCAGGTACTTGATGGTGTTCGACTGGAACATCATGGGCACCTGCACCGTGGTTGCCTCGTTCACATGGAAGTTTTCTTCTCTGGTGCTTTCCAGGTCGAAGGAGTGCGCCCACATGCCTGGGGACAGGAGGGACGGGGAGGGGAGAAAACAGGCCCGTGAGAGCAGGAGGAAAGCACAGCTTGGGTGGCATCAGAGCACCAGGGCTGACCACCAAACAAATTACTCAGTGGCCTCCTCCACCTGGAAGGTCCTCACCAGAGCTGCTGCAATTTTGTGCTAGGATGTGAAACTCCCAGAGGTGTAAAGCCTGCTCCATCCTCCTTTGGGATACACTGAGGATTAGTATGCTTTCTGAGACTGACTTCTAAAAATGGAAGGAGAGAGAGAAAACAGAGAATGCCAGTCCTGGGATTTGGGAGTGGGATTCAGTACACTAGACTTTGGATCGAGTGGATCTTGGCTTGGAGGGCTCTGGAAGTAGTGCTGGGGGAACTGATCAACCATTCCATCCTCACCCCCTGATGTCCTGGCCACAGAAGCACAGCAGGCAGCCTGGTCACCCAGTCAGTCGTACCCACTTTCCTGCAGGCCCCTCCTCCCCTCCTGAGTGGCCCCAAGGGCCACAGCACATTTCCTAGAGACAGGATCAGGGTGAGATGAGTCCTTCAAGGTCTCAGACTCCCATCCCCACCTGGACTCATATTCCCTTCACCACATTCCACAACAGCATCATGCAATCTGTTTGTTCCTCTTGTGATGGGGAACTCACTACTGTAATTGATGGGACTTTCCATTACTGGTTAATACTGGTGGGAAGGAAGTTGCTCCTTGTGAAAGTCACTCAGTCATGTCCGACTTTTTGCGACCCTATGGACTGTAGCTCACCAGGCTCTTCTGTCTATGGAATTCTCCAGGCAAGTGTACTGGAGTGGATAACTGTTCCCTTCTCCAGGGGAATCTTCCCAACCCAGGGACTGAACCCAAATCTCCCGCATTGAAGGTGGATTCTTTACATCTGAGCCACCGGAGTTGCTCCTTAGAGGAAGCCAAAGCCTGCCTGTTGGTAATACCTGCCTGCTGAGCCTGTTCAGCCCTTGAGTTTATTCCAAGCAACTCCAAGTCCTCTTGGAGATGACAGGTTTTTGGATATTTAAACATGGGTTGAGTCTCACCAGGGCCTCCTTGGCTCTAGGCTGTCTCCCCAGGTCTGGAGATGAATGAGGACCCTGAGTCCAGAAGATCCCAAGTGTTCTGGCTTCCCTTGACCTCCAACCCAGAAACCCTTGTGAGGTTACTTTTGCCAACTGAGGCTGCCTGAAGGTGGCCAGAGCATAGCTCCAAGCAGACATTCTCCATCCATCCACCTGTGGGATCTCTGGACCATGGGCAAAAACTCTTGGTTCTGAGGCAGCCTCAGCACCCTGGAAGGGCTTCTAAGGGAGATGACAGGCAGAAGCCAGAGGATGCAGGGTAACGAGCAATGGATACAGATCCTGGAGACTCAGGGACTGCGCCTGGTCCATCTCCATGACTGAGGCTGTCTCACAGCACACGAGATAGTTTATGCGCTCTCAAGCCATCCTCTGGGCTTACTTGATGATTCAGTGGTAAAGAATCTGCCTGCCAATGCAGGAGACATGGGTTTGATCCCTGGGTCCAGTAGATCCCCTGGAGAAAGAAATGGCAAACCACTCCAGTATTCTTGCCTGGGAAATCCCATGGACAGAGTAGCCTGGCGGGCTACAGTCCATGGGGTTGCAAGAGTCAGACATGACTTAGTGACTAAACCAAAACAAAGGAAGTCTGGACTCCTCAGAACTAAAGGGGTGTGTGTTTTGTGGCCAATGGCTCCAACTCACAGCCAAAAAATTGTGGATGAAATATTTTTTAGTGCTAGGTTTTCCATACTTAAAAGTTTGCTGTGTGCTTTTTACCGAGTATTTCTTTTCTAGAAGCAAGTGTATCGTATATCCAGCTTGGTAGAAAACCAAATTTAGAATGCCATCTAACTTCTACTTTAAGGGATTTTTCTTCTTGAAAATTCTTAGGAATTTATGAAGGGAAATTGGAGACAGCAAGGATGAATCCTTGGAAGATCTTTTAACAATATTTCTAATGTTCTCTGAAAAAGAGCTGTTAAGACAATTCACTAAGTAAGAAACACGCCAGGGACACCGTCCATGTCCTAAATTTAGTGATGAGAGCTGCACCATTCTTCATTTGTATTATTATCCTGGCTTGCTGGAAACATTTCAAAGTATCTTGAAGCTTAAACAGGGCCTTATTAATTAGCTTTGCTTTATCATAGAACATCTGTGTATAATCAAGCAACCCACGCTCCTGTCAATGTCTGCTCTTCTTTCAGATGTTCAAACTCTTTCTGATTTTATTACCAGGAAATATTATTTCCTATGAACTCAGCCCCATTGTGGTCATGAGAATGCTTAGAAATTGTGAGAGCAAAGCCCTGTGTCAAATGATACCCTGTCAGCCCCTGTCCTGCCAGCCGTCTCTCAGTCTCCCTTAGGCTCAAGAGGGTCCTCCCTCTACCAGTGTTGCAGAACTTCTATGCAACCACTGCTGAGTTCCTTGCATGTGCCAAGCACCATGCAAAGACACTAGGGTGCCCAACGAGCTGAGGATGCCATGCACGAGAGTGCATAGTCTAGTGGGAGACATGGCCTGGAGAATTCACGGGAGCATCCAGGAACATTTCCAGGCAAACATTCCTAGACTCCTTGGTCCTCCCATGGGCAGGTGTAAAGAATACTGTCTTTTGATTGGGATCACAAAGGATCCTGAATAGCCAAAACCATACTGAGAAAGAAGAGAAAGCTGGAAGCATCACACCTCCTGATTTCAAACCATATTATAAAGTTATAGCAATCAGAACTGTATGGTACAGGCATAAAAACAGACACATCAACCAATGGAACAGAACTGAAAGCCTAAAATAACCCTTCACATATATAGTCAGCTAATATATGACAAGGGAACCAAGAATACTCAGGGGGAAAAAATAATCCCTTCAATAAATGGAGCTGAGAAAAGGATATTCATGTACAAAAGAATGAAATTGAATGCCTATCTTACATCATTCACAAAAACTAACTTGAAATGTGTTAAAGTCTTAAACAGAAGACCTGAAACCATAAAACTCCTAGAAGAAAATTTAGGGGAAAAGAAGCTTTTTGATGTTAATCTTAGCTATGATTTTTTTTGGAGGGGGGGTAAGATAGCAAAAGCACAGCAACAGAGAGAAAAATAAACCAATGGGATCACATCAAACCAAAAAGCTTCTACATAGGATATAGTCAACAAAGAAAAAAGGCAACCTATGGAATGGAATTAAATATTTGCAAAACATATATTAGATAAGGGGAGTAATATCCAAAAAAAAAAAAAGTGAGAAACTCATCCAACTCAATATCAAAAGAAGCCTCAAATAATCAAATTTAAAACTGAGTAGAGGACTTGAATGGATATTTTTCCCCCAAAGAAGATAAAATGTAAATGGCCAATAAGTACAAGGAAATGTGCTTAACACCACTAATCACCAGGGAAATGCAAATCAAAATCACAATGAGATATTGCATCACACCTGTCAGGATGACTATTATTAAAAAGAAAGCAAGTGCTGGTGAGGATATGGGGAAAAGGATGTGGGGAACCCTCGTGCCTTGTTGGTGGGAATGTAAATTGGTGCAGCCCTTATGGAAAACATTATGGAGGTTCCTCAAAAAATTAAAACTAGAACTACCACATGATCCAGCAACTCCATTTCTAGGAATTATCAGAAGGAAATGAACCCACTATATTGAGGAGATACCTGCTCTCCCATGCTCACTGAAGCATTATTCACAATAGCCAAGATATGGAAACAATTTAAGTATCCACTGATGAATGAATAAAGAAAAGTACATTTATATTCGCACACACACACACACACACACACACACTGACTGGAATATTATTCAGCCCTTCAAAGAAGGAAACGTTGCCATTTGTGACAGCATGGATGAATCTTGAAGGCATTACACTCAGTGAAATAAATCAGACAGAGAAAGTTAAATATTACGCTGTCACTTGTATGTGGACTCTAAAAACACAGAACTTACAGAAACAGGGAATAGAATGAGGGGAGAAATGGGTGAAGATGGTCACAGGTACAAACTTCCAGTTACAAAATGAGTAAGTTTCAGGAATCTAATGTACAGCTTGGTGACTACAGTTAATAACACTTTTGGGGCTTCCCTGGTGGCTCAGTTGGTAAAGAATCTGCCTGCAATGCAGGAGACCCAGGTTTGATCCCTGAGTCGGGAAGATCCCCTGGAGAAGGGAATGGCAACCCACTCCAGTATTCTTGCCTGGAGAATCCCATGGGCAGAGGTGCCCGACAGGCTACAGTCCATGGGGTCGCAAAGAGTCGTACATGACTGAGTGACTAGCACACTAACACTAACATAAACTTAAAAGTTGTTAAGAGACCAGATGTTGAAATTCTCAAAACACACACACAAGTAACAAGCCTAAAATTTGTGCTGTTTAAGCTACCAAAGTTTAGTATATCCCCAAGCTACCTGTTCATAAAAATGATTGGGGGAGGGGCCCTTGTTAAAAATACAAATTCTAGAACATTCTTGCTGCAGTTTTACTCCAGTAGATCTGGCATGGACACCAGGATCTGTCATTTTAACAGGTCTCCATGGTGATTTTTATGGATACGCACTTTGGAAAATTTTGCTCCAAGTTGGTGAGGAGGGGCTGCGGTTTGACTGAGAGGGGTCTTGGTCACAGCTGGCTTGGGAAGTGTTTAATAGGCTGTCTGGAAGTTCCTGAGAGTGTGGGCTATCTGTCTGGTTCTAGACTGTATTTTCAGCCCCTGACCAAGTACCTGAATCTCAGTCAGAAGTTGGCCAATATCTGTAGACCATGAGGCACTCAGAGGGTTCATGGTTACATGTGGGCCTTAAACCAACCTGCAAGAGCATGGGCAAGCTGTTCTTCTGAGTGTCATTTTGATCCTTGGTGAGGGTGATGTAATTCACTTTTCTAATAGGATCATGGTGAAGATGGAGACTCTTCAGACATGCATGTGCTTTATAAGATCAAAGACTTTGCCTAAGAGTACACTCTGGGCTTTGATGGCTTTAACTGAATGGGATGGGTGAGGGGTACCTTTAAAAAAGATGTAGTTGACCAGGATGAGTGTGGCTGAGCTGTCTGACTCCGAGAACAAGTCCACAATGTTCCCTTGTGTCTTATTCTTGATATACTCGTTGATTTGTCTGCTGGCTCCTGCCCAGTCCTGAAAATCTGTGGTCAAGGCCTCCAGCTCGTAGTAGTGCTTGGTGTCTGCTGAGAATGACTCCAGAAGCTCCAGGCTGTGGTCAAGGAACAAGGCATTGCCCATGGTCATGTCCAAGGTGGTGTTTGACTCCCTGAGGAGGTGGTGGAGATGCCGGAAGGCCCGGTGGATCTCAGCTTCGGACATCTCAGTAAGGTTGAAGCCCAGGCCTTGGAGAAGCTGCTCCCGTGTGTAGCCTCTGGCGCCCAGGGACAGCATAGCTAAGGCCGTGGAGATGCTCACAGGGGAGATGAAGACATTCTTGCCGGGAGCTGAGGCCACTAGGTGCTTATACAGGGTAAAGGCAAAGTCAACATTGTTTGGAGCCAAGTCCCGGTGAGGGTTCCTTGTGCTCATGTCAGTGTCAGAGCCCTTAGCCTGGACGGTCCAGAGCCCACTGGTAGACAGCCAGAGGAGACAGGTGTACAGGGTGGGTAGCATTGTCCAGGATGGCCAGGTCCTGCAAAATCAGAAATGCTCATTAG
This sequence comes from Bos mutus, assembly GCF_027580195.1. Lineage (NCBI taxonomy): Eukaryota > Metazoa > Chordata > Mammalia > Artiodactyla > Bovidae > Bos > Bos mutus. Next base: position 58,103,094 of record NC_091637.1, read on the forward strand.
ATGATGTGGGTCCTCCGAGGCAGTGGGCATGGTAAGCAGTAGGCAGAAGCCCTAGCAAAGACCCCACTCAAGCTCCAATTTCTTCTTTTACATTGGCTGTGTGGCCTGGGGCAAGTCAGAACTCTGGGCCTTGATTTCCTCTCCTGAAAGTATGAATTGCACCTGCTGTGATTTTCAAATACCAAACCATGTGCCCAAAATATGGCTTCAGGTGACAACAACAAAGTATAAAGGATTATTTTGATTTTAGGTGGGCAGAATAGATGCTTAGAAAGGTTAACTACCCACTCAGTTAATACATTCAAAGTACTGAAAGAAAAAACTATCAACCAAGAATACTCTATCAGTCAAAACTGTCCTTCAAAAGTGAGGAAGAAACTAAGACATTTCCAGATAAACAAAAGCTGAGGTAGCTTACCACTAGACCTCTCCTATGAGAAATGCTAGAGGGTGTACTTCTGGTTAAAATGAAAGAACCATAGAAAGTAAATAGATTCTGTAAGAAGAAGTAAAGATCTCTGCAAAAGGTAAATACATGAGTTAGTATAAAAACTAGCATAATTTTGACTTGTAATTCCACTTGTTTATGTTTTATATATGATTTAAAAGAGTGACACATAAAATATAATTATTCATGTATCTTTTTGGACACACAATGAATAAAGATGTAATTTGTGACATATAACTGAAAAGATATGGGAATGGAACTATATAAGAGCAGTTTTGTATGTTATTGAAGATGATCTGGCATAAAGTCAAATGACAGTGTTATAACTTTACCATATTAAATGCAATTTCCATTAAAACCTGAAAAGATATAGAGTGTGCACAGAGATGAGCTTTCCTGCTAGCTCAGCTGGTAAAGAATATGCCTGCAATGCAGAAGACCCCAGTTCGATTCCTGGGTCAGGAAGACCTGCTGGAGAAGGGATACACTACCCATTCGAGTATTCTTGGGCTTCCCTGGTAGCTCGGATGGTAAAGAATCTGTCTGCAATGTGGGAGACCTGGGTTCAATCTCTGGGTTGGGAAGATCCCCTGAAGGAGGGCATGGCAACTCACACCAGTATTCTTGCCTGAAGGATCCCATGGACAGAGGAACCTGGCAGGCTACACAGTCCATAGGGTCACAAGGAGTTGGACATGACTGAGCACCACACAGCACATGCACAGAGGGAAGTGGAAGGTAATTAAACTCCTTCCTTTGTATTAAGGAATATAAATCTTCCCATGTAATTCAGAAAATCAACTAAACACACAAAAATATATTAGTAATGCAGGAAATAAAGGACAAAAAAACTATAAGGCATATAGAAAACAAATAGGAAAATGACCGAGTAGTTCCTCCATATGAGTAATTAATGTAAATGGATACAATTCTCCAGTCAAAAGACAGAGATTGACAGAATGGATTTTAAAAAAAGAAACAACTATATGCTCACTACAAAAGATTCACTTTAGATCCAAAGGCACATATATGAAAATGAAAGAATGGAAAAAGATAATCCATGTAAATAGGAACCAAAAGGGAGTACAGCTAGCAGAAGAAAGGAAACAATAAAAATTAGAGCACAGATAAATAAATAGAAGTTAGAGAAAATCAATGAAGCCAAAATATGATATTGTGTAGTATTATAACCATATATTCGGAGAAGGCAATGGCACCCCACTCCAGTACTCTTGCTTGGAAAATCCCACGGATGGAGGAGCCTGTTAGGCTGCAAGCATGGGGTCACTAAGAGTCAGAGATTGAGCAACTTCACCTCACCACTTTCACTTTTCACTTTGATGCATTGGAGAAGGAAATGGCAACCCACTCCAGTGTTCTTGCCTGGAGAATCCCAGGGACGGAGGAGCCTGGTGTGCTGCCATCTATGGGGTCGCACAGAGTCGGACACGACTGAAATAACTTAGCATAGAATAGCATAACCATATATTAGGATATAATTATAATAAAATCTAATCTTCAAAAGGATTAATAAAATTGATAAGCCTTTAGCTAGACTAATTCGACAAAGAGAGAGAAGACTCAGATTACCAAAAGCAGAAGTGAAAGTAGGGGCAGTATTACTTATCAGTTCAGTTCAGTTCAGTTCAGTTGCTCAGTTCATGTCTGACTCTTTGCAACCCCAAGGACTGCAGCACGCCAGGCTTCCCTGTCCATCACCAACTCCTGGAGTTTATTCAAACTCATGTCTATTGAGTCAGTGATGCCATCCAACCATCTCATCTTCTGTCCCTTTCTCCTCCCGCCTTCAATCTCTCCCAGCATCAGGGTCTTTTTCAAATGAGTCAGATCTTCACATCAGGTGGTCAAAGTATGGGAGTTCCAACTTCAGCATCAGTTCTTCCAGTGAAAATTCAGGATTGATTTCCTTTAGGATGGACTGGTTGGATCTCCTTACTGTCCAAGGGACTCTCTAACTCCACAGTTCAAAAGCAGCAATTCATCAGTGCTCAGCTTTCTTTATAGTCCAAATCTCACATCCATACATGACTACTGGAAAAAACACAGCTTTGACTAGATGGATCTTTGCTGGGTAAGTAATGTCTCTGCTTTTTAATATTCTGTCTAGGTTGGTCATAACTTTTCTTCCAAGGAGCAAGCGTCTTTTAATTTCATGGCTGCAGTCACCATCGGCAGTAATGTTGGAGCCCAAAAAACTAAAGTCTGTCACTCTTTCCACTGTTTCCCCATCTATTTGACATGAAGTAATGGGACCAGATGCCATGATCTTAGTCTTCTGCATGTTGAGTTTTAAGCCAACTTTTTCACTCTCCTCTTTCACTTTCATCAAGAGGCTCTTTAGTTCTTCTTCACTTTCTACCATATGTGTGGTGTCATCTACACATCTGTGGTTTTTGATATTTCTCTTGGCAATCTTGATTCCAGCTTGTGCTTCATCCAGCCTGGCATTTCTCATGACATACTCTGCATATAAGTTAAATAAGCAGGGTGACACTTTACAGCCTTGGCATACCCCTTTCCCAATTTGGAAGCAGTCTGTTGAAGAATGTCCAGTTCTAACTGTTCCTTCTTGATCTGCATACAGATTTCTCAGGAGGCAGGTCAGGAGGTCTGGTATTCCCATCTCTTGAAGAATTTTCCACAGTTTGTTGTGATGCACACAGTCAAAGGCTTTGGCATAGTCAATAAAGCAGAAATAGATATTTTTCTGGTACTCTCTTGCTGTTTTGATGATCCAATGGATGTTGGCAATTTGATCTTTGGTTCCTCTGCCTTTTCTAAATCCAGCCTGAACATCTGGAAGTTCATGGTTCACATACTGTTGAAGCCTGGCTTGGAAAATGTTGAGCATTACTTTGCTATCATGTGAGATGAGTGCAATTGTGCAGTAGTTTGAGCGTTCTTTGGCATTGCCTTTCTTCAGGATTGGAATGAAAACTGACTTTTTCCAGTCCTGTGGCCATTGCTGAGTTTTCCAAATATGCTGGCATATTGAGTGCACCACTTTTACAGCATCATCTTTTATGATTTGAAATAACTCAACTGGAATTCCATCACCTCCATTAGCTTTGTTCATAGTGATGCTGCCTAAGGCTTCACATTGACTTCACATTCCAGGATGTCTGGCTCTAAGTGAATGATCATACCATCATAGTTATCTGGGTCATGAAGATTTTTTTGGTATAGTTCTGTGTATTCTTGCCACCTCTTCTTAATATCTTCTGCTTCTGTTAGGCCCATACCATTTCTGTCTTTTATTGTGCCCATCTTTGCATGAAATGTTCCCTTGATATCTCTAATTTTCTTGAAGAGATCTCTAGTCTTTCCCATTCTGTTGTTTTCCTCTATTCTTTGCAATGATCCCTGAGGAAGGCTTTCTTATCTCTCCTTGCTATTCTTTGGAACTCTGCATCCAGATGAGTATATCTTTCCTTTTCTCCTTTGTCTTTCACTTCTCTTCTTTTCACAGCTATTTGTAAGGCCTCCTCAGACAACCATTTTGCCTTTTTTGCATTTCTTTTTCTTGGGAATGGTCTTGATCACTGACTCCTGTACAATATCACGAACCTCCATCCATAGTTCTTCAGGCATTCTGTCTATCAGATCTAACCCCTTGAAGCTATGTCACTTTCACTGTATAATAATACCTTTATTGACTATGCTAAAGCCTTTGACTGTGTGAATCAGAACAAACTGTGGAAAATTCTTCATGAGATGGGAATACCAGATCACCTGAACTGCCTCCTGAGAAATCTGTATGTAGGTTAAGAAGCAACAGTTAGAACTGGACATGGAGCAACAGACTGGTTTCAAATTGGGAAAGGAGTATGTCAAGGCTGTATATTGTCACCCTGCTTATTTAACTTATATGCAGAGTACATCATGAGAAGTGCTGGACTAGATGAAGCACAAGCTGGAATCAAGATTGCCAGGAGAAATATAAAAAACCACAGATATGTAGATGACACCACTTATGGCAGAAAGCAGAGAAGAGCTAAAGATCCTCTTGATGAAAGTGAAAGAGGAGAGTGAAAAAGTTGGCTTTAAACTAAAAATTCAGACTAAGATCATGGCATCTGGTCCCATCACTTCATGGAAAATAGAAGAGGAAAGAGTGGAAAGAATGACAGACTTTAGTTTTTTGGGCTCCAACATTACTGCCGATGGTGACTGCAGCCATGAAATTAAAAGATGCTTGCTCCTTGGGAGAAAAGTTATGACCAATCTAGACGCATATTAAAAAGCAGAGCTATTACTTTTCCAACAAAGATCTGTCTATTCAAAGGTATGGTTTTTCCAGTAGTCATGTATGGATGTGAGACTTGGACTATAAAGAAAGCTGAGCACTGAAAAATTGATGCTTTTAAACTATGGAGTTGGAGAATACTCTTGAGAGTTCCTTGGACAGCAAGGAGATCCAACCAGTCCATCCTAAAGGAAATCAGTCCTGAATATTCATTGGAAGAACTGATGCTGAAGCTGAAACTCCAATATTTTGGCCATCTGATTTGAAAAACTGACTCATTTGAAAAAGACCCTGATGCTGGGAAAGATTGAAGGCTGCTGGAGAAGGGGATGACAGAGGATGAGATGGTTGGATGGCTCAATATACATGAGTTTGAGTAAGCTCCAGGAGTTGATGATGGACACAGAGGCATGGTGTGCTGCAGTCCATGGGGTTGCAAAGAGTTGGACATGACTGAGCGACTGAACTGAACTGAACTGAACTGATACCTGAATGGTCTGGTGGTTTTCCCTAGTTTCTTGAATTTAAGTCTGAATTTGGCAATAAGGAGTTCATGATCTGAACCACAGTCATCTCCTGGTCTTGTATTTGCTCACTGTATAGAGCTTCTCCATCTTTGGCTGCAAAGAATATAATCAATCTGATTTCGGTGTTGACCATCTGGTGATGTCCATGTGTAGAGTCTTCTCTTGTGTTGTTGGAAGAGGGTGTTTGCTATGACCAGTGCGTTCTATTGGCAAAACTCTTTATTAGCCTTTGCCCTGCTTCATTCTCTATTCCAAGGTCAAATGTGCCTGTTACTCCAGGTATCTCTTGACTTCCTACTTTTGCATTCCAGTTCCCTATAATGAAAAAGATATCTTTTTCGCTGTTAGTTCTAGAAGGTCTTGTACGTCTTCATAGAACTATTCAACTTCAGCTTCTTCAGCATTACTGGTCGGGGCATAGACTTGGATGACTGTGATATTGAATGGTTTGCCTTGGAAACCAACCAAGATCATTGTCATTTTGAGATTGCATCCGAGTACTGCATTTCAGACTCGTTTGTTGACTATGATGGCTACTCCATTTCTTCTAAGGAATTCTTGCCCATAATAGTAGATATAATGGTCATCTGAGTTAAATTCACCCATTCCAGTCAACTTTAGTTCACTGATTCCTAAAATGTTGATATTCACTCTTGCCATCTCCTGTTTGACCACTTCCAATTTGCCTTGACTCATGGACTTAACATTCCAGATTCCTATGCAGTATTGCTCTTTACAACATCAGACTTTATTCCCATCACCCATCACACCCACAACTGGGTGTTGTTTTTACTTTGACTCCATTTCTTCATTTTTTCTGGAGTTATTTCTCCACTGATCTCCAGTAGCATATTGGGCACCTACTGACCTGGGGTGTTCATCTTTCAGTGTCTTATCTTTTTGCCTTTTCATACTATTCATGGGGTTCTCAAAGCAAGAATACTGATGTGGTTTGCCATTCCCTTCTCCAGTGGACCACGTTTTGTCAGAACTCTCCACCTTGACCTATCTGTCTTGGGTGGCCCTACATGGCGTGGCTCATAGTTTCATTGAGTTAGACAAGGCTGTGGTCCATGTGAGCAGATTGGTTAGTTTTCTGTGATTCTGTTTTTCATTCTGTCTGCCCTCTGATGGAGAAGGATAAGAAGCTTATGGAAGCTTCCTGATGGGAGAGACTGACTGGAGGGGAAACTGGGTCTTGTTCTGATGGGTGGGGCCATGCTCAATAAATCTTTAATCCAATTTTCTGTTGATGGGTGGGGCTATGTTCCCTCCCTGTTATTTGACCTGAGGCCAAACTATGGTGGCGGTAATGAAGATAATGGAGACCTCCTTCCAAAGTTCCCATGCAGGCACTGCTTCGTTCAGTGCCCCCTACCCTGCAGCAGGCCACTGCCGACCCACACCTCCACCAGAGACTCCTGGACATTCACAGGCAAGTCTGGGGCAGTCTCTTGTGGGATCATTGCTCCTTTCTCCTGGGTCCTGGTGTGCACAAGGTTTTGTTTGTGCCCTCCAAGAGTGTGTTTCCCCAGTCCTATGTAAGTTTTGGCAGCTTTATGGTGGGGTTAACGGTGACCTCCTCCAAGAGGGTTTATGCCATACCCAGGTCTACTGCACCCAGAGCCCCTGTCCCTGCAGCAGTCCACTGCTTACCCATACCTCCATAGGAGACACTCAGACACTCACCACAGGTCCTGGTGAGCACATGGTTTGTTACTACCTATAGCACAGAAATTTTTTAAAAATTATGAGAATACTATGAAAAAATTAGAAGTTCTACACCAAAAAATTGGATAACCTAGATGAAATGTAAAATTTATAGAAACACAAAACATACCACAATTAAACCACAAAGAGACAGAAAATCTGAATAGACCTTTAAGTAGTCAGGAAATTGAATCAGTAATTGAAAACCTCCCAACAAAGAAAAACCTGGATTATACAGCTTCAGTTTTGAATTCTACCAAATACTTAAAGAAGAATTGGCACAAATTCTCCTCAAACTTTCCAAAATAACTGAAGAGGAGGGAATGTTTCTTAACTCATTCATTGCCCTGATACCAAAGGCAGACAAAGACACTATAAGAAAAGGAAACTACAGACAATTGTTTATGAACATTGATGCAAAAACCCTCAACAAAATGTTAACAAACAGCATTCAGCAGCGTAGTAGAAGGATTTTACACTATGTCAAAGTGGGATTAATTCCTAGAATGCAAGATCAGAATGGCCATCATGAAGAAATCTACAAACAATAAATGTTGGCGAGGGTGTGGAGAAAAGCAACCCTCCTACAGTGTTGGTGGGAATGTAAATTGGTCCAGACTCTATGGAGAACAGTATGGAGATTCCTTAAAAAACTACAAATAGAGCTCCCATATGATGCAGAAATCCCATTCCTGACCATATATCCAGAGAAAACCATAATTCAAAAAGATGCATACCCCAACATTCACTGCAGCACTATTTACAGTCGTCAGGACATGTCCTTTGAGAGAGGAATGGATAAAGATGTGGTACATATATACAATGGGATATCACTCAGCCATAAAAAGACTGAAATAAGGCCATTTGCTTCAACATGGATGGACCAACAGACTGCCATACTGAGTGAAGTAAATCAGACACAGACAAATATCATATGGTATTCCTTATATATGGAATCTAAAAAAAAAGTTACAAATGAGCTTACATAGGATCACAGATACAGAAAACACACTTATGGTTACCCGGGGAAAAGTGAGGGAGAAGGGATAAATGGGGAGATTGGGATTAATATACATACACTACTATTATAAAATAACTAAGAAGAGCCTACTGTATAGCATAGGAAACTCTACTCAATACTTCATAGTGAACTACATGGGAAAAGAAACTAAAAAAAGAGTGAATACTTGTGTATGTATAACTGATTCACTTTGCTATACAGCAGAAATCAACACACCATTGTAAATCAACTATACTCCACTAAAAATTTAAGATAAATAAAAAGTAAAGGGTATAATAACGATGAACAGTCAGATAAAGAGAGTAAGGCAAGGTCTAGAGGGGTCTTAAACACAGGGGCTCTTGTCCCTGTGGCTTGTATATACACCACCCTCTCGCCATGTACATTCAGAAGCTCTCTGAACCCCACACCTTTGGCATGCTTATGGAGACTTCATCACATAGGTGGAATTGATCATGAACTTAATCTCTAACCCCTCGCCCTTTCCTGCAGGATGGGGCTGAAAGTTCCAAGTTCCAGTCATGACTTGATCTTTCAGGTGACCAGCCCCCATCCTGAGGCTATCCAGGATCTCCTCATTAGAGCAAAGGACACTGCTGTCACCCAGGAAATGCCAAGGGATTTTGGAGCTCTGCCTCAGGAAGCAGGGTCAAAGACCAAATACTCGAGCAAAAGATGCTTCTCGCATTCTTATCACTTAGGGAATTACAAGGGTTTTAGGAACTTGGTGCTAGGAACCAGGGGGCAGAGATCAGTATGTCTCCTGCATTGCAGGCAGATTCTTTACTGACTGAGCCACATGAGAGCCCTACAACAGTCAAGTTCATAGAAACCCAAGGAAGGTTAGTAGTTATCAGCACTGGGGGTGGGGAGGGAGGAAATGGAGAGTTAGGGTTTAATGGGTAGAGTTTCAGTTTGTGATGATGAAAAAGTCCTGCAAATGGATGGTGGTGATGGTTACAGAACAATGTGAATGTACCTGATACCAGAGAACTGCACTCTTAAACCTGGTTGAAAGGCTCAATCTTTATATATCTTACCACAATAAAAAATTAATGATAAGCCATTAAAAAGGTTTGATAAAATGATTCCAAAAAATATAGCCAAGGTCAGAATCAGTAAGCAGACACTCTGCCTGCAAGGCCAGTGGTCCCAAGCCCTGTGCTTTATGGAACGCCCCCGTATTCCTATAAAGGAAGGATGCTTATAGGAGAAGCAGGTCCCCCTGCACCACCCCACCTGCAGGACTAGCTATGCTGGGATGGGGCTGGGAACCCACAGTGAAACCAGTCCCTCAGGAGAATGCATGCACACTGAAGGTGGGAGTCAGTAGTCTGCTCCGGAACACACCCTGAGGCCCTTTCCTGGCCCACTGCAAACCCAGAACTTCACGAGAACCTCTCTTTGAGCCCCTCTCAAGCCCCCTGCCTGCCTCCCTCCACGTGGTGGAAATACAATTCCTGTTCCTGGCTTCTTGGCTTTGATAAGAGCCTCACCCCGTCCCTGCCCAGTTTCCTGGCTTACAGACAATCTCCATTTTCCCAGGTTTCACGGCAGACCAAGTCAGATGGAGATCTCAGCACTATCTTATGACCCAGATGATCTGGGTGCACTGTTCAAACTCTGCCTGTTTCCTTGATATAAAGTAGAGTTGCTAACAACACCTACCCCTGGCCTGGCCCATTTGACTGTCCACCTTTCTGGGGTCTGTCTTCTTCTCCAGTTCTAGGACACAGCCCAAAATTGGGACTTGGCATCCCTCCCAGTTGCCCCTCCTCCCCGACCTGATCTCCATGCCTCTTGCTCACCTCCTGCCAACCTTTCTTTCCTCTGCAGCCAGGGCATGTTTCCAGAATCAAGCAGATGGGCCAGCCTCCTGCAGAAAAGCTGTCAGGGACTCCCATTGCTCCCAGGCAGGGCTGATCCTCACTCACATTGCCCAGAGAGTCCTGCCTCAACCCCCAACCCCAAATTTGGCCTGTTGAAATCTCAGTCATAGCAACACTGTGTCTCTTGGGGTGTCCTCCAAGCACGTACCAGACTTTCATCCTTCTGCCTGGGTCAGGCCAGGGAGGTCATTCCATTCTCCAATGTTTGCAAAGCCTGGCTCTGGCCTGAGAACTGGAGACAAAGATGGGCCAGTTCCAGTCCTTCCCCATGTGGCTCCACTCTCTGCACTCTGTTGGCCTGTCCCCTCCCTGTCATGCCTGGATCACTTCCTTACCTCCTCCAGGAAGCCCTCCTCTGTGCTTCTCTCTGTCACTGCCCCTGTCAGACTTTAGTGAGATCTTTGCTTCAGTCCTGGCCATCTCCATGCTCATCTTTGGCCCCTTCTTGGGCAAGGACCTGATGCAGTTCACAGCCTGGAATGGGATGGGCTTGCCCCCAGTAGAAATTCTTCTCTCTTCCCTTCTCTTCCTGCTGTCTCTGAGATTTCATGCCTCATACCCTCCTGTGCTAATCCCCTCCTGTACTAATCCTCCAAGATGGGGATTAAAACTCTACCCACCTCACAAGACTGTTGTGAATATCAGTCACAGCTGTTAACAGTGCTTTCTTTAATGACCTCACTTCCTGGGTCATCCTGGGTCCATTGTACAGATGATGAAACTGAGGCCCAGGGAGTGAGGGCTGAAATCCCAAGCCTAGCGGTCTGACTACATAGCTTGTGTTCTGCCTTTCTCTAGAGTGAAAACCCAGCAACGTAAAAATGCAGAATATCAATATCATCCATGGATTTCATTTCATGTATGTCTTCCTTGTCCCTCATTTTTGAAGTCATACACATGCAGTACACACCCACTGTGTTCTCTATTTTTCTAGATGCTCTGTACAAGTCAGGCACAGTCCCAGGCCCTGTGCATTTAACCTCAGACTGTGTGCTGTAATGCTGGTAGTTCCGTTCTGTCTGCAGGATCCTTGCCCCAGGTCATCCAGGGAGGAGGTGTGTGCAGCTCTGTAGGGTACAGTCTGTGCTGGGTCACCTGGGCACTGTCCTCCCCTGCCTGTGTCCCCCGGCAGGGGCGCTCTATTGTGCCGATCCATCCCAGCTCTCAGACTCCATCTCAGAGGCCGTTAATGGCTGTCTGGCTGGCCTTAGGGGCATTGTGTGATAGCTGGGAATGGCTTTTAGAGCCGAGTCAACTCCTGCAAGACAGGAGCCCAGGAAAAATCAAAACCCCTGTGGGTGGCCCACAGACTCTGAAAAACCCTCTCTAGGGTTGTCTCCTGTCACTGCTGGTTGCCCTAAGGCTCCATGCCCCATTTAAAAAAAAAAAAAATTCAGGTGAGCAAGACGCAGTCATGGCTTGGTTCTGGAGGCCGGGCAGCTGTTACTCACGGTCAGCAGTGGGCTCAGGCTGCAACTGCTGGCTTGGTCCTGCTGTCCTGGATCATGTCATGTGTACAGTAAGCCAGCGGGGCTGCTGCTGCTAAATCCTGTTGGTCAGCTTCCCAGCTGGTTAATGGTTAGAGGGGGGCCAGTGGCCTTCACCATTTGGTGGTCCCCTCCCCCCAGTCATTAACCAATGGGAGCCTTTTCCAGGAAATTTAAGTAAACACAGCAATGCTGCAAATTAACTTTCTTCTGCATTCAATTCCCTGAGGTTTGATTTTTTAATAGCAAAATGCGGCTGGAGTTACGTCAGGGTTTGTGGTTGCCTGGGTGGCAGTGGGCGCAGAAGCCACAGGTGTCCTTAATTAGCATGATGGTGCTCACACCTGTGAAGAACCAGGTGCTGAGCTTCATCTGGGAATGAGTCCAGCCCAGAAGGTCTTACCTTCAGGGGGGCAATAGTGTGAGGGGAAGATAGATGTGGAATAAAAGCAGTGGAGTGCTTCCCGTGGATTATCTCATTTAATCCTCATGACTCTGGGAAACGATACTATTATTATTACTATTCTCTAGACGAGGAAACTGAGGCGCATGAAGCTTAAGGGAGCTGCTCTTGAGATTCAAATCCAAGACCATGCAACTCTGAAACCTAGCACCTTCCCTTCCCTCTTCCCTACATTTTTATTCATCAGCTCTCTTTTGGCTGCAGATGACAGACCCAACTCAAACAGCTTTAAAGCAGGAAAGAATTTATACCAGGTCTCTTGAAGGATAATTCTGAAGTGGGAGGGCTTCAGGCCTGGCTGGATCCAGGAGTTCCAAGGTGGTCATTAAATTAATCTCTCTCTCTCTCTCTTTTTAAAAAATTCTTTTTTTGCTCCGCTTTCTTCTTTCCTGCTTTAGTTTCTTTATGGTGGGGAAAATGTGGGCACTGCAGCTGCAGGTTACTTGGTTCTAACTGGTAATATGATATCAGAAGGAGAGAGACTCACTTTTTTTCAGTGTTCATATCAGTCCCCCAAAGGACATGATTGCCCATCCTTGGATATAGTGTGCAGAATACAACATTGTGAACTGTGAATCAGGGTACTGTGCCCTCTGCTGGCCTGGTGCTGCTATTACTACCTTTCAGGGAAGTGGGGAGATGTTCCCCTGAGGCCGGCAACTCAGTGGAGGTTTTGAGGGCACTTCAGTTTTATTAATAGTTATTGGGCTTTTCAAGATTTTTTATTAAGCCAATTATAGAATTTATAACTAGGAATAGTTATAAGTATATAAATATAAATATATAAATATAACTAGGAATTTACTGTTTTTCAAATCTGTGTCATATCAGTATTTTAAGCTTAATAGGAAATGTTAAAATCTCCACTCATAACTGTTCATTTATTTACTTCTCTGTCAGTTGTTGGTTGATATACTTTAAGACCATTAAAACGTATGCAACTTTTGATTATTATATCATTTCTCTCTATTGTTCATTTTTCTTTTATCTTGTCTTTATGTGGCACATTTTTGTCTGAAATTCTATTTTATTTAGTAAGATTGGTTTCCCAACTGTTTTGGTTCATTCTTGCTTGATATATTACACCTTTTCATTTACAAGCTATCTATGCTTTCTTGTTTTAAGAGCGTCTCATATACACAACGTTTTGCTGGATTTATTTTTTATTTTCCGACAGTGAAAGTCTCTTTGTCTTTCAGTTGGCGAAATTAACCTATTACATTTTATTTTAATTATGGTTGTTTTAGGACTGACATACCACTTCATCTCATATTTTTCATTTACTATATATTCTTTTTCTTTTTGTGTCTTTTACTTCTTTGCGTTGAAAAGGTTGAATTTTCTCCCACGGGTTCAAAAGATACTCATTCTATTTTTGGCCTTATGATGGTCTCCCTTTACTAAAAACACCAAAAACCTTCAGCTAAGATCCTAGCTATCAAGGAGCAGAGACGAGCCATCCCTGCTGTGCCTGGTCTGAATTCCTGTCCACAGAACCCAAGAGTGTAATAAATGGCTGTTTTGAGCTACTACATTTTTGGATAGTTTATGAGGCCACATTACCAAGCCCAGATTTTGGTTCCTGGAAATGGAATGCTTCATAACAAAAAACCTGAATATATGGCAGTGGTTTTGGGATCAGTTGGAAAATGGGAGTTGGAAAGGCCTTCTGAAGACTGTTCGTGGATGCCTGGTGGTCCTCGATGGGAGGGCTTAAAGGAAAGTGAAGATCAGGTTGTGGGAAGCTGGAGGAAGGGTGGGGGAAAGTGAAGTAACACTGTCATCTCTGGAAACATGAAGACAGAGAATGTAACAAATGAACTGGTGGCTAATGAGATACCCAGGCAGACTGTTGAGAAAGTATGCTCCGGTTTCTTCCTGCTATTTACAGTAAAATGTGAGAGGAGATAGATAAGCTTATATTTTTTTGTTTCCTATAAAAGAGCCAGGACTTTCTGGGTCAAAACAAAACAGAGCACAGTTTCTCCTTCATAGGCAATGATTTTACCTTTTGAGAAATGCCTGTTTTAGTAAAATTGTTTCTGTCAGATTGTCTTTTTCTTAGTCACTGGGAGACCTGCCTGTTAGATGTATCATATACTGCAAGATAGCTTCTCTAAGTTTGTGGCCTTTTACTCTCTTTTACCGAATCTTTTGATGAACATAGTTTGCAACGAAGTCCAATCCTTCTATTTATTTTTCCACAGATAGTTTATGTCCTACTTAAGAAATCATTGTCCATTTCAACGTTGTGAAACATTTTCTTATGAAGCTTCTATCGCTTTATCTATTTATTTTTGAGTATGGTGTGAAGAAAAGGTCAAATTTATCTTTTTCCATATGCACGCTGACACCATTTACTGATGACAGGAAGTGTGCTTTTTAAACATGTCAAGGTCAAAGAAGACACGATATGTTACCTCTTGGAGGAGATTGAAGAGGCATGATGTTTGCAGTGGTGGGATTTCTGAGGAGAAAGTGGTCTCCAATTCTTATAGGGCTTTAGCAAGAAGCTCCTTGAAAGGGTTGGAGTGACTCCAGAAAGATCAATAAATCATTATCCTTGACTTAATGTGGTGCTGAGGTCCTTAACTGCAGGAAACATGTACTTTGAGGGACATTAGTGGAAAAAGGGACAGAACTGGAATATGACTGTATGTGAGAGAAGAGTATTGTACCAGTGGTAAATTTCCTGAAGTTAATAGCTTTACTGAAAAAACAATACCCCAAATTCTTAGGAATATACATCGAAGTGTTTAAAGGTAAAAGATCGTGATATATAAAACTTATAGTTTTAAAAACTATATATGTATACATACCCATACATGTATATGCTTATATGTGGATACATACATGGGGTTGCTGTGAGGACTGGATGGTACCATAAACCTAGCATGGCAGAGGGATCAAGGTAAGGCCTGTCAAGAGACCCATTGCTAGAACTGTTATTTTATCTCCCCTGGTATCCACTAAGTGCTGGATGGTGCTTAGACAGTACCTGATTAGAAGGCTTTCTCTTTAATTATCAATCTCTTTGCCCCTTATAATAGAAAAATAATTTTAAAACGTAGAAGAAGATTTTTTCAGAAGCATTGTTGAGTCAGAAGTCCATCGGTTTACTGTGTGTTCCCTGAACCACTGGTCTATGTCCACCAGGCCCTGGCTAGTGGCTTGGAGGTGAGTGCAACCTGTTCCCCGATTACCAGGAGGTCCGCTTCCGTTGTTCCCCCTGGGCTAGTTGTGGCTGCACCTGGGTCTCACTTGAAAGATGTACCCGCTTTTCAGGATTCACTCCAAATCCAGGGAGGAGCTTTTGGCTGAAGCCCTCTAAGAACGACCATCTCCTAGATGTGTTGCTCTGAGTCCCTCTTTCCCAACTCTGCCAATCACAGAAGCTCTGACAGGGAGGCTTCCTCCTAACTTCTCCAGCTGTGAGGCTACCTGCTATCTGGAATCAGGTCTCCAGGAAAAAAAAGACATGGTCACATCAAGCCAGAGACCTGCAGTGATGAGACTCGCCAGGGAGGAGCCTTCGATGGCCTTTGCTGAGCCCTGGTCGGCTGTTTATTCGAGGGATCATGAACTGTGTTGGCAAAAAGGATGCCAATCTGTACTTGTGGCCAGCAAGGGGGTGGCGTGGGTAGGTTGGGTTAAATCACATGCCCAGAGGCTGGACCTGAGCTGACCCTCACTGGTCCTAGGGCCTGTCGCTATTGTGGGTCAAGAAGACTTCCTGGTTTCTTCTCCTGTAAGCCTACATTGCTCGGGTCACCTGTCCTATCTGCAGGCTCAGCCTTTGGGCAATTCCCGGACCAAGCAAGAATCTAATCCCCGCCACACCCCCACCCCCCTTCTCCTGGACAGGTAGGAACACAGCCCAGAGGCACCATTACTTTGCTAATAAGGTTCTGCATTGACTGGCTCACCCCTTTTATCTGCTTTCTCATTTCCCTGCCATTTCCTGCTCTGCCCTGACATCACAGCCTAAAGTAAGGCACTGGGCATTGAGTCCGGTACGTACGTAGTGAGGGTAGTAACTGGTATTTATTGAGCTGCTGCTGGGTACCAGCTCTGGTGTTTTGTGGGTACTGACCTATTTGACCCTCACATGAACTTAACCAGGCAGGTATTACTATCATCTAGGGTAACATAGCAGTCGAGAGCAGGGACTCTGGGTTTGACTTTAGACCTTAGCTGTATGATATCAGGGAAGTTACTAAGCCCTCTGTGCCTCAGCTGAGAAATGGAGCTCCTAGAATCACTCTAGGTTGTTGTGAAGATTGCATATGTAGAAAGAGCACAGAACAGTGCCCGATGTATTCTAAGTGCCATATGAATGCTAATGATTGCTGGTATACTTGTTTATCGCACTTTGCTTTACCGCGCTTTGCAGATACTGTGGTTATTTGCTTGTTTATTGGGCTGTCCTGGGCCTAGCTGCAGCACGTGGGATCTAGTTTGCTGACTAGGGATTGAACCCAGGCTGCCTGCCTTGGGAGCGTGAAGTCTTAGCCACCGGACCACCAAGGGAGTCCCTCAGATATTGTGTTTTTTACAAATGAAAGGTTTGTGGCAACCCTGTGTCCTGCAAGTCTGTATGAGCCATTTTCCCAACAGTATTTGCTCACTTCATGTCTTTGGGTCACATTTTGGTAATTCTTGCAGTATTTGAAATGTCTTACTGTTATATATGTTATGGTGATTTGTGACCAGTGATCTTTGGTATTGCTATTGCAAAAAGATTTTGACTTGCTGAAGGCTCAGATGGTGGTTAATATCTTTTGGCAATAAAGTATGTTTAAATTAAGGTATGTTCATTGCCTTTTTAGACAGAATGTTATTGCATACTTAAGAGACCACAGTATAGTATAAACAATTTTTATATGCCCTGGGAAACAAAAAAAACTATATGTGTGACTTGCTTTATTGCAATATTTGCCTTATTGCAGTGGTCTGGGACCAAACCCTCAATACCTCCGAGGTATGCCTGTTGTTGCTAGTCTCATTTAGCAACTGGGAAACTGGCAGGGAGAAGCTCGAATGTTACCAGGTCCAAGTTCATTTCTGCTTGCCATACCACAGGCCAAGGAATCCATGGACAAGATGCTGGGGCAAGGAATAGTGACTTTATTTGGAAAGCCAGCAGAATGAGACGATGGTCCTAAAGAACCATCTCCCAGAGTCAGAAATCGGCCATGTGGCTTGTTGTGGCAAACTTCTTGGTTCTGGTCAGGCTCCTAGAGGGAATGTGATACTTCTTTGTTTCTGCTCCTTTGCTTTTGCGGCTGTCCACCTCCCTCTCTCATGATGTTCCTGTAAACCTCCAAGACAAATCTTATTTTCCGTAAAAGTATTGTACTTTTAAAGGTCAAGCCTGGTAAGCAGAGCCTTGAGCATGAACTATCATGCATATATCAGGCTGTAGGCAACTTTCTTTTACCGAAGGTGCAGAGCCAGCATGGCTGAGCACAGGCAACAGAGCAGGGCTGTTAGAGCTACGGAATAGATCCAATATGGAGTCAGGTTTGTCCTCTGTTGCAAAAAGACTTCCCTAAAGTCACAGCAACAAGCAGAGGAATCAGAATCGGGGCCCACACACCTTAGCTAAAGCCCTTACTGAAGTTCCACTGCCTCTGTCTTCCCTTACTCCTTCCCTGTCTCATCCCACATCAAAACAGAAGTTACAGGTGCTCTTGTCTTAATATCGAGCAGTTCTGCAGTGCCGTTCTGGGCCCAGGGGGCTGATGGGCACATTGGGTCAGGGTGTGATGGTGATGTGCATGCCCCTCTTGGTCCAGCCATCGTCTCCAGATCCACAGTGGGCAGTAGTCTGAGAAAGTTTGAGAAATGTGGGGTCGGACAGGCAAGCTGTGCAGGTATCCTCAGGAGACGCTAGGAGGAGCCGGGCTGAGTCCCAGCCCTGCCTCTTGCTCTGTCACCGAAGTGTTCTGTGAGCTTGGAGAAGTCGCTTGACTTCTCTGAGGCTCACCTTCCTAGCTTCCCAGCTTCCCTGAAGACAGAGGAGGCAGGAGATTAGAGTCCAGACCCTAAGAGAGAAGGCTTCGTGTCTGTTAGGCTTGTCTCCAGTATCGCTCCAGCCGATTGCTGGCTGTGTGATTCAGGCGCATTCTCTACTCTCCGCCAACCTCAGTTTTCTGGTTCATTAAGTGAGGTGAAGGGTCGTGCCCACCTTGAGAGCATTTTCCTGGTGATGAGTGAAAACAATTAATGTAATGTGTTTAACACACGGTGGTTGGTGAGTTTCTTTTGTCAACGAAAAATTAATCAATAGCCAATCTAAGAAAGAAATGGAAGATTTTATTTGAGCCAAACTGAGGATTATAAGTCAAGAGACAGCCTTTCAGAAAACTCCCGGGACTGTTCCACCTGAGAGAGGTCAAGGCACGGTTGTGCAAGTTTTTGCGACGAAGTACATCAAAGTAACATACTGACCTTTACATAGTCCAAGGCGAGTAATGAGTCATTGTGACCCCTTACAGGATTGAGAAAGGAACCTTATCTCCTAAGGATTTACCTTGCTGGTGACATGTTTTTCCTTTTTGTGGTGGGTAAGCATTCCTCTGTCTTTCGAGGGGATCCAGTTAATATGTAATACAGATACACACTAAAGGGAGGGGGTGCGGGTTGTGGCTTAAATGGGCAGAGAGAATTTTATCTTTAAACATGTTCTTGTTCTGCTTTAAAGTAATTTTATTTTATCACCTCTTTACTACTGCTCTTGCCAGGTATGGGTGTCCGTGTCATGAGGGCCTCATTTAACAGGTTGGGAAGAATGGTCTGTTATTCTAAAATCTGGAAAAGTGTGTAAGCTTGACATTATTATTATTATTTTTTTCCTTGAATGCTTGGCAGAATGTGCCAGAGAAATCCTTTGGGCTTGGAGTTATCTTTGGAAGGAATTTTTTATTTATGGATTTAATTTCTCTTATAGAGAACTATAAACATTTTCTATTTCTTTAAGCAATATTTTTTGAGAAGAAAATTTTCTCACTTAATCTAGCTTTTAAAATTTATGTGTATGAAGTTTTCATAGCATTGTTTTATTTGTCCTTTAGATAAATAGTAATGGCGTATGTTTCTTCTCTTTTCCACTTTTTTAATTGAAGTGTAGCTGATTTACAAGGTTATATTAGTTTCAGGTATTCAGCATAGTGATCCAATACTTTTATAATTGTACTCCACTTAAATTATTGTAAGGCATTGCCTGTTTTCTGTGCTGCAGAGCAGTTTGTGGCTGTTCATCCGATGCCCCTATCTTGCAAGTCCTCTCCTTCCCGCTTGCCACTGGTAACCAGTGTACCTGTGTGTCTGTTTCTGTTTTATTGTATTCATTCATTTGTTTAATTTTTTAGATTCCAAGCGTTACTTACGGCATACAGTGTTTCTCTTTCTCTGTTTGACTTATTTCACCACACCTAGAGTACTCTTGCCTGGAAAATCCCATGGATGGAGGAGCCTGGTGGGCTGCAGTCCATGGGGTCACTAAGAGTCGGACACGACTGAGCGATTTCACTTTCACTTTTCACTTTCATGCATTGGAGAAGGAAATGGCAACCCACTCCAGTGTTCTTGCCTGGAGAATCCCAGGGACGGAGGAGCCTGGTGGGCTGCCATCTATGTGGTCACACAGAGTCAGACACGACTGAAGTGACTTAGCAGCAGCAGACTTGAGTTTGAGTGAACTCCGGGATTTGGTGCTGGACAGGGAGGCCTGGCGTGCTGCGATTCATGGGGTCGAAAACAGTTGGATACGACTGAGCGACTGAACTGAACTGAACTGAAGTGCCTTCTAAGTCTGTCTATGTTGTTGCCAATGGTAGAATTTCACTTTTTTTTTTTTTTATAGTTGAGTCATATTTTAATATAGAAGTCCTGGTGGCTCAGCAGTAAAGAATCTGCCTGCAATGCAGGAGACGTGAGTTCAATTCCTGGGTTGGGGAGACCCCTTGGAGAAGGAAATGGCTTCCCACTCCAATATTCTTGCCATGATAATCCCACGGACAGAGGAGCCTGGCAGGCTACAGTCCATGGAGTTGCAGAGTTAGACACTATTTCATAACTATATCACCACCATTGAAGGACACCTTGGTTGCTTCCAGTTTTGGCAGCTATGAATAAAGTTGCTATAAATATTTAAATGTGGGTTTTTTGTGTGGACAAAGTTTTCATATTGGCTGGGGAAATATGTAGGAGCATGATTGCTGAATCATATGAAAAGATCACATTCAATTTTGTAAGAAACTTATGGCTTATCTTTTCACTCTTTAACAACGTCTTTTGAAGCATAAACATTTTATGTAAGTGGAGTCCAATTTATTTTTCATCCCCAGGCAAACTGGATGGCTCATCATCCTAATTTGGAGACAGGAGAATAATTTTTTCAAGCAATGGTATCAGCTAGAGGAGGAGATACTCTGTCTTTATCTCTCTCTTTTATCTATCTTTATTTTTCTACCTATCTATCATCCATCCATCCACCCATTCATCCATCTACATTAACATGGAAGAAATTGCGTCCTGGCAGAAAATGTGTAGTAGATAGTGAAGATTTGTGATTGAGGAGATGATAGAGGCAGGGTTACTGGTTTGATGTCCTTGAGGGCCTGAGATAAAATATAACCAAGGGTGTAGGTGGAGGGGTGGCTTCAGCTAGGTCAGGTGCTCCATTATAACAGGGGGGGAATAGACACATGAGCAGAACTGCAGTTCTGTAGGAAGACGGTTACCTACATTTTGCCAGCGAAAGGAAGTAAGTTCCCTTGCTCGGGGTGATTCAGGGCAGGAGGTGTCAGAGGTTTGCTGTAATGTGAAGGTATGACGTACTTACTTAAGATAGGAAGCATGAAAGGGCTGGAACAGAGACTGATTGCTGCCAAGGATCAAGGGCTGTCTTGAGGTTCAGTGATCATGAATTTAAAACGAGATCCGTCAATGGGTTGTGTTTTCTTCTAGCTACATCCAAAAGTCTGAGTGTAGCTGTGAAATAGGGTTAGAATTAGAGGGTTTTGTCATGAAGCTATGATAGAGGCAGACAAGGGCAAAGGAACTCAGGGTATGATTGATCATGGAACTTAAGCTGGACAAGGAGGAAACAAGGACCTGAGGGAACAGAGGGAGGTGAAAACTAGTAGGATCCATGGATGGTGCATTCCTGGGGGTTGTGGGATTCAGAGGGTGGAATACTTGAGTGTGTGAAGGGGTGATTGCAATGATGGTGTGCATGGGATGACTGTGAGAACAAAGTTCCCATGGATTCTTATCAACCTACAGCTGTTCCCTGGCACCAATTTGATGTCAGGCTACACCCTTCTCCTTCACAGTGATTCATTCTGTCAGCACTGGGCTCCTTGCCCATTCAGCTTAAAATTCCATCTGACACACTCCCAGTAAGAACATGTATCTTGTTTGTAGTGAAATTTACTCCCATACCAGGAGTAGTTGTAGTATGACAGGTGCTGTGCATGGCTCCACCTAGAGCTCTTTGAGGATGGGACTATCTCCTCCTCTGTATCCTTTCTGCCTTGGGACCACGCGGGCACACATCTGGTACTCAGTGGATGCTTGCTCACTTAATGCACAGGGTTGAAAGTCAGATGGAGACTTGGGAAGAGCTCAGTCCCTGCCCTGCAAGTCTTTTTCACAGGAAGATTCCCTCATCAGGAGTGTTGGTGCTGGGTCATCCTTTGCAGGGGCATGGCTGAGGCATGCCAATGCTTCCGAACACAGACACAAATGAACATTGTGTAGGTTTTCTTATCAAAGAGACCCTGAGAGGCTTTCCTTCTCAGCCACTTGTGGAGGGGACCTGAGACCTGGCTGTGCCTTGTAACCCCCTGGGCCTGTTGGGTGCCAACAGGCAGTGATGACAGGACAGTCCCACTCTCTTTTATGTCACACACACAGACTCCCAGGCCACACTCAGTGCGGATTTCCCAAGTCCTGCCAGGGGACTGCCTTCCCAGGGGCACCCAAATGCCCTCACCCAAGGTTGTCACCTGCTGCTTCATTGAGCTGAGCACACCTTGTCCAGATGGCAAGGAAACTGGAAAGAGAAGAAAAATCCAGAAACCAACAGAGGATATGAAGCTGGTGGAAGGTCATGAGAGTGAGGTGGGTCAAGAGGTCCTCCCAGGAACGCTCATGCTGGGCCAACGAGTTTGATTTATAATTGTACAGTTGTTGTGGGTCTTGGTTTGCTAAACTGTGAAATGGGTCCAATAACTCTGAGTGATCTTGTGCAAAGACACTCTACTTTGGCTCATATCTTCAGTCATGGCTTTCCTTTTTCTTCAAGAGCCCAGAGCATCTGACAGCCTGGCAGCCTCTTCGTCAAGAGCCCAGAGCATCTGACAGCCTGGCAGCCTCTTCGTCAAGAGCCCAGAGCATCTGACAGCCTGGCAGGCATGGCAGGAAGGAGGAGGCACACTTTCTTCCAACCTGACTTTGACTTTAGCATAGGATCATCATTTTCCCCATGCAGAGAAGGTGGTGGCTGCCTTCCTCAAAAAACTAACAGCAGGAAAAGCCTGTCAGCATGAAACTTGTGCATATGGGATTTGGGAAAGGCACCGGGCTTGTGGTGTCCTCCTCTTCTGCTCCTGTCTCATCCACAGTCAGCCATGATCTGTGCACTGCTTGCAAGGGACCAAGGTGACTGACCTCAAGCTTTCTGGTTTGGGCAATGCATAGAATCAGGGACAATTTACTGAGACTTAGAGGAAAGGAACAGGAAGAGGGGAATTTCTTTGGGGGTGGAGGACAGAGTGGGAAGAAATGCATCTTTTTTTGAATATGCTAAATATGAGGACCTTCTTGGACATTTGGACAGAGGTGACCAGATGACTGGTAAGGAAATGGGTCTGGAGCTCATGGGAAGTGGGGCTGGACAAAAGGAGTTGAGAGTCTTCAGCGCATAGGAGGTTTGGAGGTCACTGAGGGGGCCAAGCTCACCCGAGGGAGAATGAAGAATAAGAAAAGATGGGTGCTGAGAGGAGCTCTATGGAATGTAAATATTTAATGGGATCAATGTGTGCAAAGGAGGTAGGGTGGAAGGAGAATCAGGAAAGCCACGCTGAGCCCAGATAGGAGGGTGTTGAGGAGAGGCTAACAAAACAGGTAAATGTCACAAAGCTAGGAGGACACAAGGAAGAGGCTCCCCTGCTAAATAAGGGGCTTCTTTTGGGCAGGTAGCTTGATTAAACAATTTAGGTCATGAGCCCAGAAGCAAGACTTGTGTTTGGTGGAATGGACAGCAATTTGGGATGTCTTCTGTGGGCAGGGCTGGCTTCCAGGAGGTGCCACCTGGGCTCTTAAAAGGTCCGGAATGTGGTTTAATGCTTGGCTGTCACCACATTGAAATGTGATTTCTGAACAAGGGCCCCACATACTCATTTGCACTGAGACCTACAAATTATGTAGCAGGTCCTAGAAGTTTGGTTGTGGCAGGAAGGAGGGAGCTGGGACTGTGGCTGGAGAAGGAATTGGAGTTTGAATGTTCAGGTGAAGGTTCTAGAAGAAAGGTTGGAGGTATGGAAGACAGGAGTTAGTCAATAAATGAAGTCTTGCTGAGGCAGTAGGGAGTGTGATATGACCTGATCACATCTTAGACAAAAGGTGGATCACCTTTTTAATAAACTGCAATGGGACCTAAACAATCCTTAAAGGATTAGTTACCGTTAAAGAAAATATAACCGATAGTGTCTGGGCTCAACTCCAGGGCAAGTTTCTCAGTCTTGAAGTGAAGGGAGCTATCTGCCCCCTGGCTACCTGATCCTTCTCAAAGTGGGTGAGGAAGACTTCAGTGTCGTACAATTTCTGGGCGTTATCAACAAACTTCTGTATGAGTATGCTGCTTCCCTCCCTGTACAGGCTTCCCTGGTGGCTCAGAGGGTAAAAAAATCTGCCCGTAATGTGGGAGACCCGGGTTCAATCCCTGGGTTAGGGAGATTCCCCTGGAGAAGGGAATGGCTTCCCACTCTAGTATTCTTGCCTGGAGACTCTCATGGACAGAGGAGCCTGGTGGGCTATAATTGGACATGATCGAGTGACTCATACTTCATACTTTCTTTGGCCCCAAACAGCATGTTGTCTGGCTGGCATGCCCTGGGGGTGGCAGGAGGGCGCAGAGGAATTGACTGTAGTGTCCATGGAACGCTTTGTCTGGGATTTGGGCCAGGCTGAATCCCAGACCCTCCAGGCCCTGGGTGTGCACTGCTGCCCTGGCCTGGAGACCTGGAAGGGTGAGGGGAATGGAGATACTCACCAGGGAGAAGATGGTATTCCTCCCTGGAGTGTGGATATCATCTACCAGTACAGGCTGAAGGCAAAGTGGGGGTCCTTCAGGGAGGCTGCGGAGGCCGACAGGGTCATTGGGGTTGGTTAATTTTCCCGGTCAGAAGTCCTTTGGTTCATCCATTCTGGATGAACTGATACAGAATACCCTCAACCAGCCCAGCCAGCCACACAGGACGCTCAAAACACTTCCTGCAGCTCTCCTCCTCCATTGACTGCCCGGGGCAGCTTTAGTGGGGAATTCAAAGGGAACACTGGGTAAGGCTCCAGCTTTGGAGTCAGGCAGACTCTGACTCTGGAACTGTGTGAGGCTTGATGTGGGAACATGGTGGGAAAAATGCAATAGATATTCAATAAACACACAGGTGTAGAAGAAAAGGCCTAACTACATCTTCTAGGTGTGCTTAGATTTTAGTTATAATAATAATAAGTTCTATTTAAAATATAATATTTACAATGTAAAGTAAAAATTCAGCCTATCCCTTCTCCAGCAGATCTTCCCAACCCAGGAATTGATCCAGGGTCTCCTGCATTGCAGGCAGATTCTTTACCAGCTGTATGAATTAAACCAAAATGTCCCCATGGATATGAAAAAATACCATTGTCATATATAAAATTAATTTATCATAGATTCTTCTAGACATTTTATATGGTCTCATGCATATACTTGCCTTTTTTCCTGCCAGTGCCATACTGTTTTAATTGTAGTAGTTTTAAAAATACATTTTGAAATACTTTAAAATGTATATTTTTGCAAGGCAAGTCATTTGCAAGACAATTTGTTTTTCTTTTTCAAAAATCTCAACTTTTTCGTGGATTTATTCCATGTCAGATGAATTTTCGAATCAATATACCAAATTGAAAAAATCCAGATGGGATTTCAATAAGAACTATTAATTTGAACAAGCTCTGGAAGATGGTGAAGGACAGAGAAGCCTGGCATGCTGCAGTCCATGGGGTTGCAAAGAGTCAGACACAAATAGCAACAATTAATTTAAGGGCAAATGTGTCTCTTTCTAAACATGGAAGAATTGATGCTTTTGAAGTGTGGTGTTGGAGAAGACTCTTGAGAGTCCCTTGGACTGCAAGGAGATCCAACCAGTCCATTCTGAAGGAGATCGGCCCTGGGATTTCTTTGGAAGGAATGACGCTAAAGCTGAAACTCCAGTACTTTGGCCACCTCATGTGAAGGGTTGACTCATTGGAAAAGACTCTGATGCTGGGAGGGATTGGGGGCAGGAGGAGAAGGGGAGGACAGAGGATGAGATTGCTGGATGGCATCACTGACTCGATGGACGTGAGTCTGAGTGAATTCCGGGAGTTGGTGATGGACAGGGAGGCCTGGCGTGCTGCGATTCATGGGGTCGCAAAGAGTCGGACACGACTGAGTGACTGAACTGAACTAAACTGAACTCTGGCATAACCCTCTAATAATTTAGGCCTTTTAAGAGTAACTTTTTTCATGCCTCCCCAGGTTGTACCCTGTTCCAGCTCTCAGCCCACTGTGCCTGCATGATTTGGGTACAGAGTGTACGGTGTACTAGGAACAAGAGGAGAGGAACAGCTGACCTGACCTGACTAAGTAGGTTGGCCTCACTATGCTGAGGAGAAAGGACAGATATCCTTTCAGCAGGGAAAGTATTTTCCCACTCTCTCACCCATTCATCCTCCCATCCATTCATCTTCCCAACCATTCATCCACTTCTGAAACACTTGTGTGTGTGTAAGTGCTTAGTCCCTCAGTCCTATCCGACTCTCTGTGACCCCATGGACTGTAGCCCACCAGGCTCCTCTGTCCATGAGATCCTCCAGGCAAGAATACTGGCATGGGTCGCCATTCCCTTCTCCAGGGGATCTTCCCGACCCAGGGATTGAACCCAGGTCTCCTGCATTGCTGGAAGATTTTTTACTGTCTGTGCCATAGGGAAACCTCTGAAGCACTTACTATATGCTTATGGGCATTGAGGGCAGATTTAGAGTAATTGTATCACTGCCTTCATGAAGCATACTTCTTCTGAGGCCATGGGTGCTATTTTCCACATACTTACCTCAGGAATGGGTAATGGAGTGTGGAAACCCTGAACTGACTGAAATAATCCTGAGCTGGCAAAGTTTATGATGAATGAACAGAATTCAGTTAGAGTTAACGAGTAAGCTTCCTCCACCTGACAGAGTGGTCTTCCCTAATGGCTCTGGTAAAGAATGGCAAAGAATCTGCTTGCAATGCCGGAGACCTGGGTTCAATGCCTGGGTTGGGAAGATCCCTGGAGAAGAGAATAGCAACCCACTCCAGTATTCTTGCCTGGAGAACTCCATGGACAGAGGAGCCTGGTAGGCTACAGTGCATGGGGTCTCAAAGAGTCCGATAGAGCTGAGTGACTGACACATACCAGGCAGAGTAGAGGTTTGAACATCAGTGGGGCTCTTGTAAGGATGTGGACTTGAGCTGAGTTCTGAAGGATGGGCAAAATTTGGGCTAAGCAACCTCTGAGCAGTGCCCCAAGTAGACTCACGGTCCATTGTGATCACCCAGTATTCCTCCGGTTTGTTATCCTTTTTTAATCCCCTTTGGCACTTCCTCAGATATATTTCTCTATGCAAAAGCCCAAGGACCAACAGATTAATACAGAAGTAGTAATAATCATGGTAGTAATATATGCAAGGATAACAGCTAATCTTATGTATTTGTTGACTGTCTTCCAGGTGATAGGACATGTGCTATCTCCTAAAATGACCTTATGAGAAGGCATTAGACCTATCTCGCAGATGAGCCCAGAAAAGATTGAGTAACTTGTTCAAAAGCAAACAGTTTGTAGGGATTGAGGCAGGTTTGGCATGCAAGGCTTTGTGGCATCCAGATCTGTATTCTACTGTACCACGTGACTTCTGGGGAATGGGCACATTCTGAGGTTGCTACAGAGGAGAAGTGAGAGAGTAGTTTGGAGAATCAGTGTTGGAAATGAAATTATTCATCTAGCACTGGTTTAAAACTGATTTCTATAAAGACCCATAGACACACACACAGCTAGTTTCTTCTTGCTTCCATAATTTGTTCTAGAGTTTCTTTGGATGCACTTTATTGGGATGAAATGGCCAGAAGTTTTTATCTGATACATTAATTTCAAGTTATTGGTAAAGGCTGCCTGGGAAGACTGAGTTGAAATGGCATTTGAGAGAATTCCTTGGTGGTGGTCCAGTGGTTAGGACTCAGCACTTTCACTGCTGTGGACCTGGGTTTGATCCTGGTCGGGGAACTGAGATCCTGCAAGCCTTGATGGCGTGGCCAAAAAAAAAAAAAAAAAAAAAAAAAAGTCTGAGACTCCATCTTTCTGTGTAAGAGTGCCTTAAATCATTATCCATGACTGTCTTGGGCATGAACAGAGGAAGCCAGGTTATTTAAAATAATGGAGTTACCAAAATTTAGGACACTAGTGAAAATGTTGAGCATCTGTTCTGGGAGAAGAGGATATGGTGCAGTAGGACAACTAAAAATGTAAGACCCCAAATAGTAAAATATCCCAAATAATTACCCCATGAAAGTCTTGAAGGATGCAAAATGAAGTCATGTTTAGCTGAGAGAGGAATCAGGCCCAGAAAACATAGGAACTGTGAGGCATTTTAGAGATCATCTAGGATAGCACCATCTAGTAAATGGTTTCCATCCAAGCTGCCATCTTAGATCCATCATGTGGATTCTGAGGCCATGCCTGAATGGAGATGAGAATAAGGTCATGGTTGATTGGTGATGTCTGCTGTGGATGTGAGATTGGAAGGAATTGCGTATGGCCACATGTTTGCCATTTTTAGTCTAGTCCAAGTTCTCATTTTATAGATGAGGAAGCAGAGGTTAGGAGAGATAACAGGAACTCAGTAAGGGTGCACACACTGGGACAAAGTGAGAATTAGAATCCTTTGTCTTGCCTCATGAGCATGTCTTTGTACTTCACTGTATGCTTTCTTAGGATTACTAAGAAATCATTGCCAATTTTCACAGTGTCTGAAGGGAATAAACACCTGACACCAGCTGAGTATTGATTTTGAGATCACAGGTCCTGCTGACCTTCACCTGCAACTATTTGTTTGTTGAACAAACAAGCCTTTGAGCCTGTTTATTAGCACTCATGAGGCTTATCTTGTCTCTGGATTTTTGCTCCCATTTCTTGAGCACCTACTGTGTGCTTAGAGCTTTACATGTCACTCCATACTTAATCCTCCCAGCAACCAGTGGATTTGTGAATGAGAAGGTTGAGTTCAAATGACTCACCCAAGATGACGCAGCTCGTGAGTAGTTAGCGCCAGCAACAGAACCCAGACTCCAACCACTCTTTTGCCGTTCCTGGCTACTTGGGTTCCTGTGTATTTTTAAACAATCTTGTCTTCTGTCTTTATTTGTAGAATATCACCGGGTTTCAAAAGTCAAGAGTGGCAAAAGCTCTTTGCTTGTATTCCATAGTTGGACATGAGCTGGCTTTTAAATCCTGATGGGCAATGACTTTTCTTCCTTAGGCAAGCATTAGCCTGTGGTCAGTTCCCAGCTTCTCAAACTTTTCAGTAGAGAGTCTCTCTTCTAAAACACTGTCAAACACCTTCCTTACATTTGTGTACACTCCGGGAGTTCAAGGAAGTGGAACTGGACACCGCCAGCCCTCAGGGTGCCTCTCTCTGTGCAGAATAGGGAAAAGCATCTGCATTAGGGCTGCTGTAACTGAGTGCCACCAGCTAGGTGCCTTAAACAACTGAAATTTATTTTCCCACAGTTCTGGAAGCTGGAGTCTCCAGCTTGATTTCAAATTGAGCAGTTGACAAGGTTGATTCTTTCTGAGGGCTGTGAGGGAAGTGTCTGTTCCAGGCCTTTCTCCTTGGTGTTTGGGTTATAACTGACCATGCTCACTCAGTGTCGTCTTGTTTTCATATCATCTTCCCTCTTGGTTCATATCTCTGTGCCCACATTTCCCCTTTCTTATATCCAATCTCATATTGGATTAAGGCCCAGCCTAGACCTCATTTTAAGTTTATGACCTCTATAAGGACTCTGGGCTTCCCCTATGGCTCAGTGGGTAAAGAATTCACCTGCAATGCAGGAGACACAGGAGACTTGGTTTTAATCCCTGAGTCTGGAAGATCCTCTGGAGGAGGAAAATGGCAACCTGCTCCAGTACTCTTGCCTGAAAATCCCACGGACAGAGGAGCCTGGCAGGCTACAGTCCATGGAGTCGCAAAGAGTCAGACACGGCTGAGCAACTAAGCATGTATCTATGTTGCACATTAAGGCTATCTCCAAATGAAGTGCTGAGAATCAGTGTACAAATTTTGGAAGGGACACAATTCAACCCATAATAGCATCTCTTTTTCTTGTACATAACTCATGAGGAATTGTGTTCTAACCCCAACCTCCATTTTATTGTGACAGTTTTATTCATTTTTAATTGAAGGGTAATTGCTTTCCAATGTTGTGTTGGTTTTCTCCATACATCAAGGTGAATCAGCCATAGGTATACACATGTCCCCTCCCTATTAAACCTCCCTCTCTGTGACAATTTTAAAACATAGAGCAAAGTGGAAAAATTTTTACAGTAGACACTTTACCACTGGAGTGGATTGCCATTTCCTTCTCCAATGCGTGAAAGTGAAAAGTGAAAGTGAAGTCGCGCAGTCGTGTCCGACTCCTTGCGACCCCATGGACTGCAGCCTACCAGGCTCCTCCGTCCATAGGATTTTCCAGGCAAGAGTACCGGAGTGGGGTGCCGTTGCCTTCTCTGCTTTACCGTCTAGATTCCCCATTAACATTTTAGTATGCTCATTTTATCACGTGCTCTCTGGAATTTATTTTTGGGCATTCATCTTTGGGCAAATTAAAGAGAACATCTTTTAACCAGGTGGATGACACCACCTGTCAGGGTTCGCCACTTGGGGAGTGTAGCTGGGGTGGATTTCAGGCCCCACACTATCTCTGCCAGTGCCCTTGTGCAGTGTGCAACCTGTACCACTGTCCTTATTGACCCCAAAGAAATCCCCTGAAAGAAACAGCAGGGAAGCAGAGTCTCTACAAGGCCCTTGGCCTTTTTTAACAAATAAGTTTGTAGTTCAGAATTATTCTCCAAACTAACATGGAACTCAGCCCTAGCAAAATGTGTAGCCCAGGACTGGCATGTGGTTGGCACTTAGTACAAGATGACTGAATGAAAGACTGATTGACTGAAGCTACTTCCTCATAAGCTTAGTTTATTGAGCAATGACTAGGAATTAAAAAACTATCCAGACTCCAAAGACAGGGAGTGCCTACTAGGAAGAAATCCTTTCTTCTAAGAAGGAGCTCGGATGGCTCAATTATTGAAACAGTTCAAAGTTGCAATTGCCCTGAAGGCTGTTGGTTGACCATTCATGTCGCTGCTGCTGGGTTTCTGCTCATATTTGGTCCTCCACCTGGTATTGCTCTGTCCCATGGGAGAAATGTTCCCCAACATATAGTCTCAGGAGATGAAAGCTACACATTTGTGAGGGACTCAGCAAGATCATAATCTAAGTCCAAGTGAGTATCATTGAAGATTTAGCCAACAACTTGAGCAAAACAACGTTTATCAGGGCAGTGACTTCGGGGATTTTTGGTGCTCCCCTGGCTGGAGAGTGAGTTAATATTAACAGGCCCAAGGTGATGCGAGCTTGCATAATCAGGGCCTGGCCACCTCCTCCCCAGCTGTTGATCCTGTTTATCATCTTTGATAGTTGCACCTCAGCTGCCCTCCAGTTAATGTCCAGGGAGGAGGCTGGTGGGCTGGGTTTCTGGACAGCAGTGTGTGGTGCTGTCTATAAAGACCAAGTCTTTATGTGATTCTGTCAAAGTAGAAATCATATCGAGCCTCTGCTGGATACCCTTTTTGGGCTTCTGGTCACTCAGAACAGAAGCCAGTCCATACACATGTATGATGTACAACTTCCCCCAGGCCCCTGCCCTCGGGAAACCAGGTGCTGCAGTCGCACCTCTGGACTCTTCTGCTTCTCTCTCCCTCTCCTTGTCTCTACTGCAACAGGCACCTGCCTCCTTCTTGCTTCCCTTGAACAAGCCAGACCCATTCCTGCCCCAGGGTCTTCACACCTCCTGTTCTCTGCCTGACTACTCTTTTCTTAGATGCCCACCCAGCTTCTTCTCACACCTGCCTTGGGTTTCAGATTCCACATTCTCAGTGAGGACTTCCCTGACCGCTCTGTTCGAGTGTGTTTCACACCCTAGCACCCCCTATCCCCTGTCTCTGAATTACTTTTTTTGTTGACAAACTCATTGCCTTCTCCTATTCTATACATGGTATTGATTTATCCAGATTATCTCCTGCATCCCGCACTGAGCTCCTGTGGATGGGGACTTTGTCTGTCTTGTTCATAGCTGCACAGCCAGTGCTGGCACCTAGTAGATGCTCAGTAAGTAACCGAGAGAAATGAATGTGTGTTTACATTCATTCAGAAATTACATTCAGAAATTGTGCTGTGTACACTGTTCTGTATTTTTCATATATATAAGCAAATATGTATACATTTATATATATGAGCTTTTCCCCATCAGCCTATGCAGAACGGGCCTTATACTTTAAAAAATCTGCATGATACTCTATTTTAGGGATATCTAATTTAACATAATTAATTCCCTATTATTATGAACATTGAAGAGTTTTTGTTCTTCTAACAATGCTGTAGTTGAAAAGAAGACAATTTTTTTAAACATTTGCTGTTTGTATATATTTCTATGGGATCAATTCCTAGTAGTGGACTTTCTGAGTCAAAATTTGTTTTGTTTTTTTTAACTTTAGTAGATGTTACAAAATTTTCTTCCAAGAGGTTGCACAAATTTATATTCCCCAACTTACTGTTTGAATATCTATTTCCTCACATGTAAATCAGCAGTGAGAATTTCTGCAAATAAACTCATATATTTATGCCAATCTGATTGGTCAGAAGTGACACTCTGACTTGTATTTTTAAAATAATGAATGGGTTGAGAATTCTTTCATATTTTCACTGGCCATTTGTATTTATTTTTTTTGTAGTGTGCCTGCTTAAATCCTTTGCCCATTATTCTACTGGATTACTTACTGTCTCCTCATAGATTTAAATGAGTTCTTTATTTTTTTTCTTTTTTTATTCTTTTTTTTTAACTTTACAATATTGTATTGGTTTTGCCATATATCAGCATGAATCCGCCAATTAAAATAGTTCTCTTTGTCATATCTGGTATATAACTTCTCAGTTTGTTCTCTAACTTTGTTTATGGCATTTTTGACATATATCTTTGGACTGAGTGTGTTAGTCACTCAGTCGTGTCCAGTTCTTTGTGACCCCGTGAACTTTGTGGCGCACCAGGCTCCTCTGCCTATGGAATCCTCCAGGCAAGAATACTGGAGGGGGTGGCCTTTCCCTTCTCCAGGGGATCTTCCTGACCCAGAGACTGAACCTGGGTTTCCCACATTGCAGGCAGATTCTTTACTACCTGAGCCGTCAGGGAAGGCCCATTTTTAAACTAATTGATGGGAAACTATCATTAAAATCATAGGATTATGAGTTGTAACTCAAAATGTCAGAAATTTCACTGGCTTCTTTAGAAAGTATTGACTATACAATTATTATTATTATTACATTTAAAAATAACCTGCTATTTTGTTTTTAATTATGGAAAATATATATAAAATTTACTGTCTTACCAGTTTTTTTCATGCAATTCAAAAGAAAAGTTTATTACTTTTTATTAGTGGTGTTTATTCCCATAGTAAGAGAACCTGCTTGCAGTGCCGGAGACCTGGGTTCAATCCCTGGGTTGGGAAGATCCCCTGGAGAAGGGAATGGCTACCTACTCCAGTATTCTTGCCTGGAGAATTTCATAGACTGAGAAGCCTGGCGAGCTACAGTCCATGGTATGCTAAGAGTTGGACATGACTGAGCTACTAACACTTATGCCCACTTACTATAGAATAACATTTATTTTATTTATTTTGCCATGAAAAAATTAAAAAAAAAATTATACTGGAGTATAGTTGATTTACAATGTTCTGTTAGTTTCAAGTGTAAAGTGATTCAGTTATAAATACACATATATCTGTTCTTTTTGGAGATTCTATTTCCCATATGGGTTATTACAGAGTATTGAGCAGAGTTTCCTGAGCTGTATAGGACACGGTGCTATAATCCTTCTTGGTTATCTATTTTATATATAATAGTGTGTATATGTTAATCCCAACTTTTCGTGTGTTCAGTTTAATAGAATTAAGAATGTTCACATGGTCATGCAACCGATCTCCAGCTTTATACTCATTAAACACCAACTCCCATTCCTTCTCCCACAGCCCCTGGCACCACTGTTCTGACTTCCTCCTCTATAAATTCAGTTACTCTGGGTACCTCATGTAAGTGGAATCATATAGTATTTTCTCTTTTGTGACTGGTTTATTTCACTTAGCATAATGTCTTAGCTTATTCATGTTGTATCATGGACCTTCTTCCTTTTAAAGGCTGAATAATATTCCATTGTGTTTGTAGACCACATTTTGTTTATGCAGCTGTTGATGAACATCTGGATTGCTTCCATCTTTTGTCTACTGTGAATAATGCCGCTATGAACATGAATATACAAATATCTCCTTTAGCCTGCTTTCAGTTCTTTTGGATATATATTCAGAAATGAAAGTTTTGGATCATGACACGTTTGGCATGCTTTGTCCCTCAGTTGTGTCCGGCTCTGCAACCCCGTGGATGATAGCCCGCCAGGCTCCTCTGTCCACTGGACTCTCCCCAAAAGAGTCCCGGAGTGGGCAGCCCTTTCCTTCTCTGGAGGATCTTTCCAACTCAGGGATCAAACCCAGGTCTCTTGATTTTCAGGCAAATTCTTTTACTATCTGAGCCACCAGGGAAGCTCTTGGATTACACTGTTATTCAATTTTAGTTCTTTTGAGGAATTGCCATCCTGTTTCCTTAGCGGCTGCCCCACTTTGCGTTCTTCCCAACAATGCATGTGAGTTCCAATTTCTGCACATCCTGGCCAACACTTTTTCTTTTCTTCTTCTTTCTTAAACACTAATCATCCTAATGGTGTAGGGTGATGTCTCACTGTAGTTTTGATTTGTAATTCTCTTAATGATTAATGACATTGAACATCTTTTCATGTACTTCTTGGCCGTTTATATATTCCTGGAAAAATGTCTACTTAGGTTCTTGATACATTTTTAATTGGATTGTATTTTTGTTGGGTTGTTTTTTGCTATTACTGAGTTGCAAGAGTTTTTTATGTTTCTAAATATTTACTCCTGGTTAGATATGTGATTTGCATGTATTTTCTTCCATTCTATAGGTTGCCTTCTCATTTTGTTAATTATGTCCTTTGATGCACAGATGTTTTTAATTTTGATATAGTACAATTAATCTATTTTAACTTTTGTTGCCTGTGTTTTTGGTTTCATATCCAAGAAATCATTGCTAAATCAATGCTTGAAACATTCTTCTATGTTTTCTTCCAAGTTTCATTTAGGTTTTTGATCCAATTTATATTTATTTTTTGTATATGATATAATGTAAGAATCCAACTTATTGTTTTACATGTGGTTATCTGGTTTTCCCAACACCATTTGTTGAAAACTGTCTTTCTTCCATTGAATAGTCTTAGAATCTTTGTCTCATATCATTTTACCATATATGTGAGGGTTTTTTCCTGGCCTCTCTATTCTATTTCACTGGTCTGTATGTTTGTTTTTATTTTTTATTTATTTTTATTTTTTTATTTTTAAACTTTACAAAATTGTATTAGTTTTGCCAAATATCAAAATGAATCCGCCACAGGTATACATGTGTTCCCCATCCTGAACCCTCCTCCCTCCTCCCTCCCCATACCATCCCTCTGGGTCGTCCCAGTGCACCAGCCCCAAGCATCCAGTATCATGCATTGAACCTGGACTGGCGACTTGTTTCATACATGATATTTTACATGTTTCAGTGCCATTCTCCCAAATCTTCCCACCCTTTCCCTCTCCCATAGAGTCCATAAGACTGTTCTATACATCAGTGTCTCTTTTGCTGTCTCATACACAGGGTTATTGTTACCATCTTTCTAAATTCCATGTATATGTGTTAGTATACTGTATTGGTGTTTTTCTTTCTGGCTTACTTCACTCTGTATAATAGGCTCCAGTTTCATCCACCTCATTAGAACTGCTTCAAAAGAGACATGTATGTTTGTTTTTAAGCCAGCATCACACTACTTTGATTTCTGTAGCTGTGAGATTAGGAAATATGAAATCCACAACTTGCTCTTCTCTTTCATGATTGTTTCAGATATTTGGGTTCCTTGAGACTCTATGTGAACTTTAGGATGGATTTTTCTATTTCTACTAAGATGTCTTTGGGATTGATTCATTAGGGATTGAATAAATCTCTAGATTGGTATGGGTGGTATTGACATTGTAACAATATTAAGTTTTCCAATCCATGAACATGAAATGTCTTTCAATTTATTTGTTCTTCTTTAATTTTTTCAGCAATGCTTTGTAGTTTTCAACGTACAAGTCTTTTGCCTCCTTGATGAAAATTTATTCCTTGGTATTTTATTCTTTTTGATGCTATTATACATGGAATTGTTCTTGAAATTTCCTTTGGAAATTTAGTGTATGAAATGCAACTGGCTTTTGCCTGTTGATTTTGACTCCTGAAACTTTGCTGAATGCATTTATTAGTTTTAACAGCTTTGTGTGTGAGTGTGTGTGTAATCTTTAGAATTTGCAACATAGAAGATTGTGTTGTCTTTGAACACGGATAGTTTTACTTCTTTTTCTAATCTGGGAGTCTTTTATTTCTTTTTCTTGCTCATACCAGGTACTCCCTCTTGAGAGGTGCTCTGTCCCATTTTCACTGATGGTCTTGAGGCCTATGAACAACCTGGAGGAGAGAGGGGACAGAGGATTGTCTGAGGCAGAGACAGGCTGCACCACCCCTCACCCAGACCTGGGAGCAAGGCTTGGTTTGGTAAGAGCTGTCCTGGGACTCAAGGAGGCGCTCTCTCCAGAGTATTTTAAATAGAGAACCACAAGACTCATCACTGCATCACCATGGTGTAGTGGAATGAACACAACTTTCCATCTCAAGAATCTGGGTTCGAATCCAGTTTCCCCTGCTAACTAACACTGTCACTTCAAGGAGGAGGCTATTCTTGAAACCTCAATTTTCTAAACAGAAAACTCAGCGCTATGGGGTAGTACAACCCAGGGCCACTATGGTACTTCCTGTGAGGACGTTCACTCAGTGTAGTGCTTAATAAATGTGTGTACGTGTCTGGGAGGTATATACATATGTGTGTGTGTGTGTGTGTGTGTGAATAAGGACATCAAAATCAAGATCTTCATCTGGTGATTATAAGACTCCATCAACTGGTCACACCTACTTACTCAACACCATCCCACACTCCTCTTCTGAACCCTTCTCTGTCCAAAGGACTGGTCCCTTCTCCGTCCTTGAACACCACACTCATGCCTCTCTTATGATGTGTCCTGCCCTTCCCCATCCCTGGCTACCCCTCCCTGCAGGGGACACACAAGGCATGCTCCCAAGGCCTCTGTCTGACCCACAAGTGCACCCTGCCTCTTCCTCACCAGCCTCCTCAGCGTCCCAGGGAAGCAGCCCACCACCTTGGGAGAGAGAAGTTTTTTTTGCACTCTATCTCCTTGGCTCCCCTCTTATTTGTAGAACCAGGTTCTAAGCTCCTTGAGGAACAGGACTTTGATGGGGACTTTCACACGCCTAATCCCCACCCAGGCACTCTGTTCACAGTCACTGAACTGCAGTTGTTTCCTTATGTGTTAAGTCACTTCAGTCGTGTCTGACTCTTTGTGACCCTACAGACAATAGCCCTCCAGGCTCCTCTGTCCATGGGATCTTGAGGTAAGGATACTGCAGTGGGTTGCCATGCCCTTCTCCAGGGGATCTTCCCAAACCAGGGATCGAGCTCACGTCTCTTACATCTACTGCACTGGCACATGGGTTCCTTATCACTAGCGCTCCCTGGGAGCCCAGTTGGTGTTTCCTTGGGCACCTACCTCAGTCAGTTCAGTCAATCAGTTGTGTCCGACTCTTTGCAACCCCATGAATTGCAGCATGCCAGGCCTCCCTGTCCATCACCAACTTCCGGAGCCTACTCAAACTCATGTCCATTGCGTCGGTGATGCCATCCAACCATCTCATCCTCTGTCATCCCCTTCTCCTCCTGCCCCCAATCCCTCCCAGCATCAGGGTCTTTTCCAATGAGTGAACTCTTCACATGAGGTGGCCAAAGTACTGGAGTTTCAGCTTCAGCATTTCTTCTTCTTCCAAAGAACACCCAGGACTGATCTCCTTTAGGATGGACTTGTTGGATCTCCTTTTAGTCCAAGGGACTCTCAAGAGTCTTCTCCAACACCACAGTTCAAAAGCATCAATTCTTCAGTGCTCAGCTTTCTTCATAGTCCAACTTTCACATCCATACATGACCACTGGAAAAACCATAGCCTTGACTAGACGGACCTTTGTTGGCAAAGTAATGTCTCTGCTTTTAATATACTATCTAGGTTGGTCATAACTTTCCTTCCAAGGAGTAAGCGTCTTTTAATTTCATGGCTGCAATCACCATCTGCAGTGATTTTGGAGCCCAAAAAAATAAAGTCTGCCACTGTTTCCACTGTTGCCCCATCTATTTGCCATGAAGTGATGGGACCAGATGCCATGATCTTTGTTTTCTGAATGTTGAGCTTTAAGCCAACTTTTTCACTCTCCTCTTTCACTTTCACCAAGAGGCTTAAAGTTCCTCTTCACTTTCTGCCATAAGGATGGTGTCATCTGCATATCTGAGGTTATTGATATTTCTCCTGGCAATCTTGATTCCAGCTTGTGCTTCTTCCAGTCCAGCGTTTCTCATGATGTACACTGCATATAAGTTAAATAAGCAGGGTGATAATATACAGCCTTGACATACTCCTTTTCCTATTTGGAACCAGTCTGTTGTTCCATGTCCAGTTCTAACTGTTGCTTCCTGACCTGCATACAAATTTCTCAAGAGGCAGATCAGGTGGTCTGGTATTCCCATCTCTTTCAGAATTTTCTTTCAGATCTCTTTTCAGGATCACAGTTTATCATGATCCGCACAGTCAAAGGCTTTGACATAGTCAATAAAGCAGAAATAGATGTTTTCCTGGAACTCTCTTGCTTTTTCCATGATCCAGCAGATGTTGGCAATTTGATCTCTGGTTCCTCTGCCTTTTCTAAAACCAGCTTGAACATCTGGAAGTTCATGGTTCACGTACTGCTGAAGCCTGGCTTGGAGAATTTTAGCATTACTTTACTAGCGTGTGTGATGAGTGCAATTGTGCGGTAGTTTGAGCATTCTTTGGCATTGCCTTTCTTTGGGATTGGAATGAAAACTGACCTTTTCCAGTCCTGTGGCCACTGCTGAGTTTTCCAAGTTTGCTGGCATATTGAGTGAGCACTTTCACAGCATCATTTTTCAGGATTTGAAGTAGCTCAGCTGGAATTCCATCAACTCCACTAGCTTTGTTGGTAGTGATGCTTTCTAAGGCCCACTTGACTTCACATTTCAGGATGTCTGGCCCTAGGTGAATGATCACACCATTGTGATTATCTGGGTCATGAAGCTCTTTTTTGTACAGTTCTTCTGTGTATTCTTGCCACCTCTTCTTACTATCTTCTGCTTCTGTTAGGTCCATACCATTTCTGTCCTTTATTGAGCCCATCTTTGCATGAAATGTTCCCTTGATATCTCTAATTGTCTTGAAGAGATGTCTAGTCTTTTCCATTCTGTTGTTTTCCTCTATTTATTTGTATTGATTGCTGAGGAAGACTTTCTTATTTCTCCTTGCTATTCTTTGGAACTCTGCATTCAGGTGCTTATATCTTTCCTTTTCTCCTTTGCTTTTTGCTTCTCTTCTTTTCACAGCTATTTGTAAATCCTCCTCAGGCAGCCATTTTGCTTTTTTGCATTTCTTTTCCATGGGGATGGTCTTGATCCCTGTCTCCTGTACAATGTCACGAACCTCCATCCATAGTTCAGCCTTAGGTACCTTCTTAAACTTTGAGCCTATGCCATTCAGGATATGTGTGTGAGTATCATCTTTGGTTCATAGGGAGACATCGCAAAGACTATCTGATGCTCACTGGGGAGAAGATGATGTCATTGGACTGAAGGGCCAGTTTATGGAACAGGTTGAAGGTGAATTTGGAGAAGTGTGGGACATTGTAAGTATTAGGGCTCAATTGACAGATGGTGCCAAGGACCTGACCACACAGACCTGCCAGCAGGAAGAGGCCCCACGGGAAAGAGAATGTCTTTGTCCGTCAGGACAGACAAGGGTACCTTGCCTGGGTCAGACCATACAATGAGTCCCTTGGCCACTGATTGGTGCCAGGTCAAAGTAACCACAGTTCACTGAGCATCTGTGTGCCAAGCACTCTCCTACATCAGCATCACTGAAGGACTCAGAACAACAGCAGAGACTATGGCCCTTGTAGTGTGTTGGTCACTCAGTTGTGTCCTACTCTGAGGCCCCATGGACTGTGGCCCACCAGGTTCCCCATCCATGGAATTCTCCAGGCAAGAATACTGGAGTGGGTAGCCATTCCCTTCTCCAGGGGGTCTTTCTCACCCAGAGATCAAACCCCGATCTCCTAAGTGGCAGGCAGATTCTTTACAGTCGGAGCCACCAGGGAAACCCTTACCACACACCAAGGTCCATCCTGAGTCCTTCGTTGTCTCATCTCACCACGCTCTGGGAACATCCCTGTATTGCAGGTCATGAGACAACCCTGGTCTTACAGATGAGGAGACAGGGCTTCTAGAGGTTAAGTCACTTGTCCAAGGTTCCAGATGAGTAGCAGGATCAGAATCACACCTCCAGTCGTCCGGGTCCACACACTTGATGACTCTGTTAACATCCACAATGACCCCAAAGTGTAAGTGCTACAGTCCCTAGTTTTCAAAGAGGAAACTGGAACTCAGGAAGTGGATGATTACTCAGGAAGCAGGCCAAATCAGGCTCAAGGATGATTGGATCTGGAGCAGACCTAGGAGGACTTCCACTGAACCCTGTTTTTTAATGGACAGGGAGGCTGCTTCTCAAGAGTAGGAGGGATCTTGCCAAATGACACACAGCCAGAACACAGAAGAGCGGTGAGAAATCTGTCTTCCCTGATTCCAGCCCAGATTCTCCCTAACTCCACACACTTCCTCCATCTCCCATTTTTCTTGCAACTCTTACAGCCCTCACTTTATAAGCCCCTAGAGCATGGAGCTGATGGTCCTCAGATTCTAAAATGTTCTAGGCCAGGAGAAGGCTGTTGAAATAGATCACATGAGAATCCTCAACCATGTGGCACTCATAGACATTAATTTTGTCTCAAGTTTTTGTTATCTTCATTTTACAGGATGTGAAAAGTGAAGTTCAGAAATGGTCATTAACATGCTCAGGGTTACACAGTTGGTCAAACAGAGCTGAGACAGACAGATCTCTATATTTCTGGTCTGCAGCTCTGTGTATAAGGGGCCATTCATTTGATAACTGCCTCCTGAAGGGGGAGCTTGGCTGCTTCTAAGGGCTGGGGCCACAGGGAGTTAGGGGTCTCCAGCTCAGTACTAGTTATGAGTTGGAAAATTCTATTCTGTGAAGCACTGTTCTGTGCATTGTTGGGTGTTTAGCAGCACCCTGGATAAAACTAGATTCCAGTAACCCCTCCCCAGCCCCAGGTATGACAATCAAAATCATCCAGGCATTGCCCAGGGTCCCCTGGGGTCAGAGTGCCCCTGGGGAGGTGGGGGGCTCTGTGCAGGGAGGGAGGGCTTGGAGCACGAGACCCACTTGGGAGGCCTCCTTCATCCTGGTTGAAGAGACTTTTCTCATTTCAGAATGGGCTTGGGCCAAGCGATTCCCAACTGAATTTGCACACTGGGGCCAAAGTGTTTAATGGACTCAGTTAGTTTGGGGTGTTCATTCTTCTTCAGTTCAGTTCAGTCGCTCAGTTGTGTCCAACTCTTTGTGACCCCATGAACCACAGCACGCCAGGCTTCTGTCCATCACCAACTCCCGGAGTCCACCCAAACCCATGTCCATTGAGTTGGTGATGTCATCCAACCATCTCATCCTCTGTCATCCCGTTCTCCTCATGCCCTCAATTTTTCCCAGCATCAAAGTCTTTTCAAATGAGTCAGCTCTTCGCATCAGGTAGCCAAAGTATTGGAGTTTCAGCTTCAGCATCAGTCCTACCAATGAATATTCAGGACTGATTTCCTTTAGGATGGACTGGTTGGATCTCCTTGCAGTCCAAGGATTCTCAAGAGTCTTTTCCAACACCACAGTTCAAAAGCATCAATTCTTCAGTGCTCAGCTTTCTTTATAGTCCAACTCTCACATCCATACATGACCACTGGAAAAACCATAGCATTGACTAGATAGTCCTTTGTTGACAAAGTAATGTCTCTGCTTTTCAATACGCTGTCTAGGTTGGTTATAACTTTTCTTCCAAGGAGTAAGCATCTTTTAATTTCATGGCTGCAGTCACCATTGGGGGGCTTGTCAAGGGATCCCAGGTTCTGTTGCAACAGGTTTGAGAGACCATACAAAAATCTCTTTATCTATCACCTTAGGCGCTCAGATGCCTCTGTGGTCCTTGGGCTTCCAGGAGCCTGATGACCACGACCTTTAAGACTTACTGACAACAGCCCCTGAGTGTCAAGGCTGCTCAAACTAAACAGTCACATGCAACCCCAGCCCCCAGAGAGAAGTCTTTCCTGAGCTTCCTGGGGGTAGGGGGTGGTGGGTTTTGCAAACTAAAGCTTTTAGGATCAACAAGGGGCAAGCAGATAGAAGACAGGCCCTTGAACCCAGATAAGAAAGGGGAGGAGGTGACAGAAAAGCTAGCAGGGTTATCTGAGGAGTTAATGAATACACCTCCACCTTTCAGAGGAGGGGTTCCAAGAGCGAGATCAAGGCCAGGGTCCACAGAGCAGGAGGTGGGGCTGGGGAGCAGAGGGGGAGACCTTGGGATGTCCTCTGAAAAATCTGGGGGACAGGCTATCCAGGGGGAAAGGGGATGAAAGGGCATCTCCTTTCTCCAGTGAGCTAGCTGGGTTAAAGGGGAGCGTGAAATCTACAAGGCGAGGTCCAGAACTCTGGCTCTGGCTGGAGTTTAAAAGAACAAGGTAAGGAAGAAGAATCTTCTCAAAAAAAAAAAAAAAAACACAAAGAAAAGGAAAATAATGTTATTTGTCTCAGAACACAAATGAAAACAAACAAACAAAAAAAGAAGAAAGGAAAATTTCCTGAGACAGAGAAGTGTTTTAGAGAATGTGGCATGGGAGTGGGGGCCCTTCCAAGGGGCCTCGTGCCCGCCTTCTGCAGGGGAGACACGTGGGTGAAGACCACTGAGGCTACAGGAGTAGCCTGGGGAGTGCCGGAGAAGGAGAACTGTAACCCTGAAACAGTGCTTCCCACCAGCCTGGTTATTACAGGGGCCTCCTGTGTGCTGGGACCCTTTTTTATTTTTCAGTTAAATATTCAGCTATATTTTCATCAAGTTGTTTGTGGCTACATTTTTTGCCTTTAACTATTTTATTACATTTACTTCCTCTACCTCGACTTTATTGAGATATAAATGACTTACAATATTACAGAAGTTTAAAGTGTACAATGATATTTGGAATTCACATATAGACACTTATTGTTGCTCTCCTTCAGTCACTAAGTTGTGTCCGACTCTTTTGAGACCCCATGGACAGGAACCTGCCAGGCTCTTCTGTCCATGGGATTTCCCAGGCAAGAATACTAGAGTGGGTTGCCATTTCCTTCTAGGGGATCTTCCCGATCCAGGGATTGAACCTGTGTCTCCTGCTTGGCAGGCAGATTCTTTATCAGTGAGCTGCCTGGGAGGCCCAATGTGTACACACCCCTATATATAAGACACTGAGTTCCCTGGTGGCTCAGCGGTAAAGAATCCGTGTGCCAATGCAGGAGACAAGACACAGGTGGTTTGACTCTGGGTCAGGAAGTTCGTTTGAAGAAGGAAAGGACAACCCGCTCCAGTATCCTTGCCTGGAGAATCCCATGGACAGAGGAGCCTGGTGGGCTACAGTCCCTAGGGTCACAAAGAGTCAGATACAACCAAATAGACTTAACACAGCACACATACATAAAATAGATAATCAACAAAAACCTACAGTATAGCACAGAGAACTCAGCTCAATATTCTGTAATAACCTACACAGGAAAAGACTCTAGAAAACCATGTCAATCCACCCTCTCCACCGACCGTGCTAGGCAGAACTGCAAAGCCTCAACTGCCTGCCTTCAAATGCTGACCCTGGCAAATCGAAGTCAAACCTGTCTGTGCCTCAGTTTCCTTCTCTGTCAAGGTGGGCCAGCTTCACTCACTGTGTCAGCTCAGGATGGGCTGATGGAGAGCTACTCATGCAGGAAATGGAAATTCTCTCTTCCTCCAGGAGGTTTGCTGAGCTGGACTCACCCCATAGACTGTCCCATGCTGGCACACACCCTTGCCTATTAAAAGGCAGTCTCACTGACTTTTTAAAGAATATTTATTTATGTTTAATTGATTGGTGATTGCTTTACAACATTGGTTTGATTTCTGTCATATGTCAACATGAATTACCCACAGGTGCTTGCTCCTTGAAAGAAAAACTATGACCGACCTAGACAGCATATTAAAAAGCAGAGACATTGCCAACAAAGGTCCGTCTGGTCAAAGCTATGGTTTTTCCAGTAGTCATGTATGGATGTGAGAGTTGGACTATAAAGAAAGCTGAGCACCGAAGAACTGATGCTTTTGAACTCTGGTGTTGGAGGAGACTCCTGAGAGTAACTTGGACTGCAAGGAGATCTAACCAGTCAATCCTAAAGGAAATCAGTCCTGAATACTCATTGGAAAGACTGATGCTAAAGCTAAAACTCCAGTCTTTGGCCACCTGATGCAAAGAACTGACTCATTGGAAAAGACCTTGATGTTGGGA
This sequence comes from Bos mutus, assembly GCF_027580195.1. NCBI lineage: Eukaryota > Metazoa > Chordata > Mammalia > Artiodactyla > Bovidae > Bos > Bos mutus. Next base: position 58,147,244 of record NC_091637.1, read on the forward strand.
AAGATTGAAGGCAGGAGGAGAAGTGGACGGCAAAGGATGAGATGGTTAGATGGCATCACCGACTCGAAGGACATGAGTTTGAGCAAACTCTGGGAGTTGGTGATGGACAGGGAAGCCTGGCATGCTGCAGTCCATGGGGTCACAAAGAATTGGGCACAACTGAGTGACTGAACTGAACTGAACCATAAGTGTACACATGTTCCCTCCCTCTTAAATCTCCCTCCCACCTCCTGCCCATTCCCACCCCTCTAGGTTATTTCAGAGCCCCAGTGTGACTTTTGTTGTTTGAACTGGATCCCCAATCCTGTTCCCCATCCCTGAGATTAGGGGTTAGTTTTCCATGGCCCCAACCCCCATCCTTAGGTGACCTAGGGGTTTTTCCAAATGTCACCTTATTAATATAACAAAAAACACCTTTCTGGCGCTCATCAGTTAGGAAAATCCAAGGGTTTTAGGATCTCTGTGCCAGAACTGGCATGAAGATGAAATACACATATTTATTTGTATTAATCATAATGTCACAACCTCATTCATCACCCATTATCCACAGCCATAGACCAGCATGTTTTGAAGGTGAGGTCTGGGTCTCCTCCTGTCCCAGGGAGCACAGATATCCAGAAAAGGTTTGCTTTTTCTTATAGAGCTCATGCCCACCCCATGGGCTTGTGGAGAGGATCAGGAGATCTCCTGGAATGGAAATCAACATGTAATCAGTATTCTCCATTTCTAGACTAGCACACATGTGTGAGAAGGCAGACGCATCGTTTTCATCTTCATTTTATGAATGAGGCTCAGATGACCCCATCAGAGGGGGCAGATCTAGCACTTAACCTTAAAGGCTCATGTATTTATGATGAAAATATAATGGGTTTACTTTCTTTTCCCCTGCCACTGATGGGGAGGTGTCAATGTCCCTTCCACGTTGGCTCTGTCTGAGCCCATGCTTGTGTCTTTCCCTCCCATCCATCTCAGGGCAGAGCTGAGTCCCTGCCTGGGGGTGCAGAGCAGTCTAGAACCCCCAGCAGCTGTGTTTTAGCTGGTGCTAGGGCAGTGAGCTGGACCCTGCATAGACCGGCAGGTTGGAATTCTTCCTAAGGTCTGAGATGCACTGGGGAACAGACGGCATTAGGGCAGCCCCAGCTGAAGAGGGAGGGACCTGCCTTCAAGCCTGTGCTGGGCAGGTCTTCCAACATGCTGGATCACATTTCCCCATCTATACCTTGGGGACAAGGAGTCCCAGCTGCATCCTTCAAGGACCAATTCTGAGGATCAGACTAGGCGGTGATTACATCTAAAAGCTCTAAAGAATAGGCAACGCTGAGGCGTACGACTATCCTGCTTGGCTTGTGGCACAGTTTTGTCCCCCCTGTGACAAGGTTGCCCTGACCTTTGGCCCTGTGGAGGTGCCCCTTCCCCTGCCCCCAGGGAGTGGACCTTGTTGGTTCCCATATGCACCAGTGAAATCTGCTCTGGGGTTTTAAGCTAGTTTGAACTGGGTCTCTGTCAACCAGAGTCCAGACTTATGTAATGACGGGCCACTTTTTTTGTGAAATGACTGTATCTTAGGTGAATTCCCTGGACTCTCAGGAACTCCAAGTAGCCTGTACTCTCCCAGAACATCAGTGTTGGGAAGCATGCCACATTGCTTGCTCAAAGCTGTGAGCTCTTTAACCTTTGGTGGGAAGAATTCCAGCAGATCCTGGAGCTCTTTTCCTTGCAGAGGCCTCCTACGCAAGTGCCGTGGGCCCCAGCACCCCTCATGGTTTGAGGAGGAATTTAGCGCAACATTCAGAAAACTAAGATCATGGCATCTGGTCCCATCCCTTCATGGCAAATAGATGGGGAAACAGTGGAAACAGTGGCAGACTTTATTTTTCTGGGCTCCAAAATCACTGCAGACGGTGATTGCAGCCATGAAATTAAAAGACGCTTACTCCTTGGAAGGAAAGTTATGACCAACCCAGAGAGCATATTGAAATGCAGAGACATTACTTTGCCAACAAAGGTCCGTCTAGTCAAGGCTACGGTTTTTCCAGTGGTCATGTATGGATGTGAGAGTTGGACTATGAAGAAGGCTGAGCGCTGAAGAATTGATGCTTTTGAACTGTGGTGTTGGAGAAGACTCTTGAGAGTCCCTTGGACTAAAAGGATATCCAACAAGTCCATCCTAAAGGAGATCAGTCCTGGGTGTTCATTGAAAGGACTGATGCTGAAGCTGAAACTCCAATCCTTTGGCCACCTGATGCGAAGAGCTGACTCATTGGAAAAGACCCTGATGCTGGGAAAGATTGAGGGCAGGAGAAGGGGATGACAGAGGATGAGATGGTTGAATGGCATCACCAACGCAATGGACATGAGTTTTAGCAAACTCCAAGAGATAGTGAAGGACAGGGAAGCCTGGTGTGCTGCAGTCCATGGGGTTGCAGAGTCAGGCAGGACTGAGTGACTGAACAGGTCCTGTGTAGTCCATCTGGTATGATGTGGTGGGGTTTGGAGGAATAGGGAGAGCCTCTAAAGCTGACTTTGCCACTTGCCATGACCTTGAAAGAGATGACGAGCCTCTCTGAGCCTCAGTTTCTTCATCTGCACACAGAGCCGCACAGAAGAGCAGAGCAACTCCACTCTCAGCATCACAGGACTGCCGTGAGGATTCAGCAGGAAAGTGTGTGCACGGCTCCTCCCAGGGAGCCAGGCTTAGCGAAGGAGCTCAGAGTCAGCAAACCTTGTCCCTTACACCAGCGCCCTCCTCTGTTGTCCTTTAAAAAGCTGTTTTAGTACTCTGATGTGAACCTCACAGCACCTCAAAATATGATTTGAGGAGGATATTGAGAGAGGTTTGATGACTGCTAAAATCACACAGTCGGGAAGTGGCAGAGTCTGGACTTGATCCAAGTTCTTTAGACCCTCAGGTTTGGCCTCATTCTGGGTGCTGGGTGATAGTCATGTCATTAATTGAATTTGTGGAAGTTGGAAGTCTCTAGGCAGAGAAAACTCAAGAGATGTGAGGCTTATTTGGGAAATGGTCTCATCTTCATCCATTATGTTCAGTTCTGTGAAACTGCACAGATGTGGCCCTTTTGACTTGCATGGTATACATTTGATGTGACTCAAGCCTGTTCTTTAGTTGTGCGCTCATCCCAATGAGAAGCTAGATGGTGATCACTGGATGTGTGTAGGATGGGGCCGTACTTCTCCGGGACAAGTGTATTCCCATGAGAGTCTGGGGAGCTGGCTCCTTCACGCTGGGGTCCAGCCAGGCCTTCTGACTGCAGCAGCCCTCTTGCAGGGCCTTGGGGGGTGGGAAGGAGCCATGTGGCCCTCAGTGAAAGGGTCTGCTCCTGAGACATCCTTTAACTGTGGCCTGGGAGCTGTGGTTTCCAGCCAGAGACCACAGGAAGGGCTCCGGGGCAGGAACACAGGAGCAAGACTGGTGGAAATACGGCCCCTGACACAGCTTAGCTAAGGGAGGGCAGGGGCAGGGGGACTGGGGGTCGATGATCTGCTCTATTTCCCCTCCTGTGACTTCGGAATCATTGTCAGGACTTTCCAGAGCCATCCAGGGCAACTTGGCCAGGTGATTAGGGATTACAAGAGGGCATAGGGTAAGTGATCTTGCGGGGGGATGGCTGACGTCCTGGGGGAGTTTGAACAAGTGATATAGACTGGGACCTTCTCTTCACGGGGAGATGAGACCTGCCTCTAGGAATGGCATGTTTGAGGGTCCTGGCGCAGAGATGGAGTGACAAGGACAGAAATATGTGTTCCCAGTCCAGCCTCATGGGAAAGGGCCCCTGCAAACACCAACCAGAGCCTTTGGCAGGAGAGACCTGTGAGCGGTCAGTGTCCAAGCCTGGCTCAGGTGACGATGTGGGACAAGGAGAGGACCCGATTCCTATCTCTGCTGCTGGAGACGCTGCAGCCCAGTGTCCCCGTGTGAGCTGAAGGCTCTGGAAGCAGTGGCAGCCTGCAGCTGAGGAGCTCTAAGTGGGGGCCACAGTGAGACCAGTGGGGATGAGGCTGAGCAGGAGGACCCGGTGGATGCTGGATGGAGGTGGGGGCCATGGGCTGGATTCTGAGCCTGTGGGGTTTCCCCCTGGGGACCCCAGAGGAGACCGGAAAGCCTGGAGCTTTTCCGTAGTGACTGGGGGAGAGGCAGGAAGCTGTGGGATTCAGCCGACCTTTCAGCCTGGCCGAGCACGGGGTTGGGCAGCGTAAATGCTAAGGCATCTTAATGCAGTGGACACATGAAGGAGGGCCATGGCCCAGATTCCACACACATCCTGGGGATGCAAAGAAAGACTCAGATGCAAGAGGACGAAGGGTTGACACGCCACATGCAAGCTCGGGCTAGGTCAGTCATCCTTTAATGCCATGGAGGGAGTGGGGGGACCTGGCCTGGGAGGGGAAGGCTGAACTCCGAGAGGCAGTTAGGCTTGGGTGGGATTCACCACCTTTCCCACGAAGAGGGGAGATTTGGTGTTTCTGTCGTAGAGGATGCAGAGGAAGGGTCTGTTGAACTCGACGTCTGGGGGAAGGGACATGGGGATGGCTTCCAGAAACGTGGACCCGACAGCTTCTGTCCCTTTCTCATCGATGGTCAGTGCAGCCTTGTGGAGCGCCTGGAAGGCGGGAGAGCAACGAGGTCACATGGGAGTGGAGACAGGCCCCCACCCAGGCCTGGGAGCCAGGCAGGGAGGAGTGCCTCGCCCAGGGTGGGGCACCCTCTGGCCTCTCTCCTCGCCTCCTGTCTTTCCCCATCGCTGTCTACCTGGCCCTGCAGGGGACACACGAGGGATGCTCGCAAGGCCTCTGTCTGATCCACGAGGGTACCCCAGCCTCTTCCTCCCCAGCCTTCCTGGGAAACAACCCATCACCTCAGGGAGAGATTTTCCTGCCTTCTGTTTCCTTGGCTCCCCTCTTATTTGTGGAACCAGATACTAAGCTCCTTGGGGAGCAGGACTTTGAGGGGTGCTTTCATGTGCCTTGTCCCCACCCAAGTACTCTGTTCACAAACACTGAACCGCAGTTGTTTTCTTGGGCACCTGTAATTCCCCTGAATAAACGGCATCTTTGGTTGAAACCACTGACTCGGTGATTCGCCAGTAGTTCCCGGAGTCTCAGATGCAGGGGCCAAAAGGTCTTGGCAATCCCCGAGCCTAAGTCTCTCTCTGTAAGTAGGGGGTTATAGGGGCCCAAAAAAGGGAAGTCCCTGGACAAGGATGAGACGGAGAGTAAGTGCCACAACTTCCAAGCACGTGAGGCCACCTCCTCCCCTCTGTCAGCTGACCACACTGCCGTCGTTGTGGAGCGATGGCATTCCTCAGGGGCCTTGGTCTGCTGGCGTGCCTGCGTCCCTCTGCCCCTTCCTCAGCCTCGCCCCAGAGCTGTGGCCCCGCATGCATTCTGACCTACAGACGTCAGGGACACACTCACCTTGGACACCTTCAGAGGCTGTTCCTTGGTGATCCCTGAGAGGTCAGCCCTATCGCTGAAGACCTCGGTGATGCCCACATCGCCCAGGACAGTTTTCAGATCGTACGTTTCAGAAATGGACAGTTTGGGCAAATGTAAATTGGCAGAACTGTCGTGAAAAAAAAAAAAAGTCACAGAGTTGAAAGAGCTTCCTTTTCTGGTTGTTCTTTCCAGTTGGTGCCCTCTCCCCCTGCTCTCACACTTTGGTTTATTCCACTTTTAGTTCCTCTATGCCCAGGGTCAGAGGATATTAGAATCAGGGCCATCCTCTTGTCCTGCAGAGCCTCTCAAGGGCCACCTCCTCTGAGAAGGCCTCCTGGAGATCTGGGGTGTCTTCTGGAAGGACTGTACTCACTACTTCCCTGTAGGGTTTCATCACACCCGCTAGACTGGGACTCCCCCAGGGCCAGGATCCCAGGGGACTGTGGGGTGTGGTGGTAGGTCCTGAGTGACATCTGTTGAGGGCGTGAGGAGTACTTTTCTGTATTTTCATCTTTGTTTTATGTTATACATGATAAAATTGCTCATCCGGGCCTGGGCATATTTACAAACACAGAGACAGGTACTGATATGGAGTGCATGATGGGGACCTGGTCGAACCACACTCATCTAATGACAGAGGAATCAGAACCAGCCTCAAACAGGTGCTGGAGTTTCCTGCTCTGGGCGTTGGCTTTTTCAGCATTATCTTGGATAATGCTCCAAGCATTATCCTCCCCTCCCCCGCCCCCATCCTGCCGTGGACTTTTTAGCCTGTAATCCACACTCTATCCTGTAATCTACATTCAAATGCCACCTTTGCCAAAAAGTCCATCCTCTTCTTTCTGGGTTTGCCAACAACATGAATTTGACATTGCTTTCCCTGTGCACCAGGAACGGGCAGTGTCCAGGCTGGGGAGGACGTCCTCAAGGACAGGACTTTCACTCCTCACCCCTGGGCACCAGCCCTCCCATGGAGTCTGCCTGGTACCACGTGCATGCATTCTGGCCTCTGTTGGAAGCAGACACACAGCGGTCATGGCCGTGGTCGGTGGGTCTATCCCCCCACCCTCTGACTGAACCAGATGTGGCAGCTCCCGGGTCGGTCTGTCTGGGAGATCACCTTGCATATTTCTTTTCCAGGAACTTGGCGAGGAGTTCGTTGTTGAGCTTGTCCTCCAGCTGCTGCAGTTTCCCCAGGTCAGGCAGGATGAAGCAGGCGGTGACGTTGCCCACGTAGTCCAACAGCAGCACCCAGCTGGCGAGCTTGTCGCAGTAGTGGAGGTCAAACATGCCCAGGCGGTTCATCATGGGCACCTTCACAGTGGTTTGCTCGTCCACATGGAAGTCCCTCTCTGTGGTGTGCTTCATCTCGAAGGGCTTCTCCCATTTTCCTGGAGAGAAGAGATAGCGGACATCAGCCAAGGGTGGGAGAAGGTTTAGTAACAGTGGGGAAATAAAGGAGCCCTGAGCCTCCTGGTGAGGTACTTCTCTCTGAGCCTCAGGTTTGCGTGTGTGCTTGTGTCCGACGCTTTGCGACCCCATGGACTGTAGCTCACCAGGCTCCTCTGTCCATGGGATTTCCCAGGCAAGAATACTAGAGGGGTTTGCCATTTCCTACTTCAAGGGAGCTTCCTGACCCAGGGATCAAACCCGCATCTCCTGTGCTTCTGCATTGGCAGGTGGATTCTTTACCCCTGAGCCACCTGGGAAGCCCCAAACCTCAGTTTTACCATCTGTAAAATGGGTCTAAAGTGAACCAGCAGTCTACAGAAAAGACTTTGGGGGAGAATAATGCAAGGCTGGTATAGGATCCAGAATTTCAATTTCGTGGAGTCTCATGTGGTAGAGGAAGAATTTAAATCTTGGTCTTCCTGACTCCAAAGGTGTCACTACTTTCTCTGCACTGCAGTTGTCAGAAGTGTGGTTCGGGATTTGTTTTTCTGACTCTATTTTGGGAGGCACTGCATATCATACACCTCTCCAACGTAGGAATTTGCCATGCATGTTAGGACATTTAGGGCTCTGAAAAGTCCTGCAGAGATGAAGGTACTTTGTTTAATCCATAATTCCCTAACCCTATTTGATTACAGGAAGTTTTAGTGGTCATGTGTGGAAAATTGAATAACACATGCAGAGATGCACGGCTATATCCCATTCTGTGCTGCCAGGAAAGTTAAGAACTGAGTGTTTGAGAATATTTTGGGGGTATTTCTGTGTGAAAAAGCTCAGACTGGTTACACAACCTTACCTTTAAAGGAAATGTAATTCACCAGAGCAAAAACTGTGTTTGGGTCAAGAACCTTTACCAAATCCACAATTTTTCCATGGCTTCCCTTCTCTACATAATCGTTGATCTTCTTCTTGGCCTCCTCAGCATCCCTGAAGTTGATGGAGAAGGCTTCAGAGTGATACAGGTTCTTGACATCCTCCAAAAACGTATCCACTAGCTTTGCACTCTCATTGATGAACAGACCATTGCCAGTGGTCAGTTGCAGCTGGTGGTTTGGCTGGTTCAGGGTGTGGAGAAGATGCTGAAAGCCTTTGTGGATCTCAGCCTCTGCGAGCTCAGTGAGGTTGAAACCCAGGCCCTTCAGGATCTCAGTGTGAGTGTTGCCCTTGGCTCCCAGGGAGAGCATCGCAAAGGCTGAAGCGATGCTCACGGGGGAGAAGAAGATGTTGCTGGTGTTGGACTGATGGGCCAAATGGTGGTATATGCTGAAGGCAAAGTTGGCCAGGTTGGGGGCAATCTTGTGGCACGCTGCTTCCTGGTGGGATGTATCATCTGTCTCTTGGACAGCGTGTCCTTGGAGAACTCCAGCCAGGGAGATGGGGGCCAGGCAGCACAGGGCTGCCAGCAGCAGAAGGCCCTGCGTGATGGAGAGTGCCATTATCCTGCAAGAGAGAAGGGTACCATGCCTGGATCAGACCATACAGTGAGTCCCTTGGCCACTGACTGATGCCAGGTCAAAGCAACCAGTTTATCGAGGATCTATATGACTAACATTCTTCTATGTCAGCGTCACTGAAAGACTCAGAACAATGGCAGGGACTTGATGGTGCTTATTGCATGCCAAATTCCATCCTAAGCTCTTTACTGTCTTATCTCACCATGCTCTGGTAACAGGCCTCTGACGTAGGTCATGCGACACCCCTGGGCTTACAGATGAGACCAGGCTCCTAGAGGTTAAGTCACTTGTCCAAGGTTTCAGGACAGACAAGTAGCAGAATCAGAATCACACTCCCAGGTCATCTGGGTCTGGAGTCCACGCTCTCGATGGCCCCACTAATATCCATAATGACCCCAAGGTGTAAGTGCTGCTGCCCTTATTTTGGGAAGAGGAAACTGAGGGACAGGAAGTGGACAATGACCCAGGAGGTGGGTGGAATTGGACTCAGGGATGATTGGATCGGGAACAGCCCTAGGAGGACTTCCACTGAAATCTGTTACCTAATGGACAGAGAGGTGACAGCCCAGAGTGGGAGGGATCTTGCTTCAATGACACACAGAAGAGCTGTAAGGAAACCCAGCTGGGGCGGGGGGCGGTACCCCAACACACAGTGAACCTCAGCCCCTAGTGGATGTTCCTGAGCTGGAGGGCTGCCCTCACAGTGAATCTGTGGCCTCAGTCACAGGACTGTGCTGACGGTCAGCTTTGCCACCCACCCTGCTTGCCTCTGTCCCAGCTCTGCTCAACATGCTTGTGGGTGCTGAAGGTCCTGGCTCCTCCAGCCAAGTGGAATTTGTCTCTGTGTGGGTGGGGGGCGGGGTGGGGTGGGTAAGAGTTGGAAAAGCATCTTTTCGTTTTCAGACAGACCTGGCTTCTAATCTAGGTCTCTGTCACCACCAGCTGTGTGACCTTGGATGAGTTGCTTAGTCTCTCTGGTCCTCACTTTGTCACAGGTAGAAAGTCAGATTTGGGGGATCTTTGAAAGTAAGATCTTCACTAAGTCTAGACTCCACACCTTACATTGAAAGCACCTAAGAGAGAAGATGGCCTTGAAGGAGAGCCTGGTAGATGGGCAAGCAGAAGCCCTCAGAGGATGATGAGAGGAAGATGAGCTCCATGGCTGGTCGGAGGAGACAGCAGAGAATGGCAAGGCCTGTGGGTGGCCCAGCAAGGTCAGGCTCCATCTAGTGATCATTAAAGTCAGCATCTCCTGCAGCAACACAGGACCAGCTCTGCCCCACAGAGCTCCCTCCACTCCACACAGACCCCTGCCTTGGGCCACCACGCCGAGGTCTCCTAAGTACCACCTGCTCTCTTCCCAGATAAGGGAACTGAGTTCCAAGCAGAGGAGAGGGTGTGCCTGCAGCCACAGAGCTGGCTATTGGTATTAGTCACATAACTAAAACATCATTTTAATAAAATACAAAGACAAAGGAGCTCTTGAACTTGGCATATGGAAAAAGTTGGAAACAAGGAATGCTGGGTTTTACTTACCCCCTTGGACTTAAAGTTTCTTTCCAATAAACAACAAGATGAAGTCCAAAACTGGTTTCTTTCCATTACCTTTTTTTTTTTTTCTGGACTTCAGGCCTCTAAATAACCCAAATAGAGACCACAGATTATGTAAGACCTGTTTATATTTTTCGTAAACTAGCCAGTGGTTTTAGAGCTGAAGATGATGCTGAGATTAATTCTGTATATTTCCATTGCCCTTGCACTTCTCGCTACCTCCCCACCGGATTTTGGTGTGGTCCTTCACGGTTGATGGAAATTCCCCATCTTGGTGAGGCTCAGAGATGATGAGGGATTTGAACTCTGCACGGTGGGGACACTACATATGCCAACTGGCCTCAGAGCCAGAGGCTGTGGCTTCTCGTGCACACAGGGCCACCTCTGTCCACTTGGCCTTAGGTAAGCATTTACTTGTTTTGGGGCCTCACTCTGCCCAGTTGTATAGACTGAGGTTAAGGGGGACCTAAATGAGGTCCCTGTGTACCAATGCTGGAATTTTAATTAGAGGGGTATCTGGGTTTGGTGGAACAAGATGGACTGAAACTTCCCATGGGGTTACAGGGTGAGGTGCCCTCCTGCCAAGAGGGATGTTGACCTTAAGAAGGTAACAAGGCTGGCATGCGGCTGAGGGGAAGAGGGGCTACAGCTGGGGTGAGCACCTCCCTGCCCCCACCCCATCCTTCTGCCTGGGGGTTACATCACCTCCTTTGGCTTCCTCGTCTTACAGTAAATGGTCTGAGGCCAGGAAGGGGTCAGAGCCTTGCCAAGGCCATGCAGTGAATCAGGGATAAAGCTGGCTGGAGCAGGGCTTGGTTTCCCCACCTCTCGAACTATAGACGGGACAGTGTGTCTCCAGGTCAATTCAGTGAGTGTCAGAATTAGGTCCCGAACACTGTGATGTCAGTCTTGAGACTCTGTTGGCTTCCTTTTGCCTCCCAGTCTGTTCCTTAGAACTTCGGGGGCCCAAGACCTCTCTCTCCTCTCCCTTTTATCCAAGGAAGTCCCTTCCCCCTAATCCCCAAATCCTAGTGCTGGGGAGCTGACCAGAGATGAGAGAGGAAACGGCGAAGTGCCCAGAGGTACAGGGACCAAACTTCAAATCAGCAGAATGAAGATGTCACAATGACACTTCCGGAGTCTGGGGTAGGTCGGGGACAATGAATCAGCTGTCCCTTTGCCTAATCTCATGCCATTTCTTTCCCCCAGGACATAAAATGGTGATCAAGAGCGACCCAGTGGGGTCTAGGAAGTGACTGTGACCTAAGGTCACAGCCTATCGACACCTGGGTAAAGCCCAGGGTGACTCAGCCCTGCCACTTACAGGTAAGTGGCCTTGGGCAAGTGATTGCACTTCTTCGAGCCTCGCCTTCCTGTAAGTGGAGAAAAGAATCTCTTGCAAGGCAGATGTGAAGAATGGATAAGGTGATGAGTGGGTGGGCATCTAGCAGGTGTGGAAGCCCTACCTGTGCACAGGGAGGGTTCAAGCTAGAGAGCTGGCAGATTTCTTCCAGGCCAGTTAGCCACACTGCTCAGGACCAGAGAGGGGAACCCTGCTCTGCACAGAATGGCCTCTGAGTTTAGAAAATGTTCAGTTCAATTCTCCAGGTCTTTATTCATTGACTATTAGCTGCCAGACCCTATTCTTAGCAAATGTCAGCGTGAGCATCCTCCTCCTCTTTTCACTTCGTGAATAGCAGGCATCCATGCACTGTCTCATCTTCCCTCAGAGCTTACCCTGAGAGGTGGGAGTTATTATTAGTCCCATTTTATAGATGGAGACAGCAAGGAAATCAGTCCTAAGTATTCATTGGAAGGACTGATGCTGAAGCTGAAGTTCCAATACTTTGGTCACCTGGTGCGGAGAACTGACTCACTGGGAAAGACCCTGATGCTGAAAGATTGAGGCTAGGAGGAGACAAGGGTGACAGAGGAGGAAATGGTTGGATGGCATCACCAACTCAATGGACATGAGTTTGAGCAAAGTCCAGGAGATGGTGAAAGACAGGGAAGCCTGGGGTGCTGCAGCCTACGGAATCCCAAAGAGTGGGACATGCCTGAGCCACTGAACAACAATATAGATGGAGAAATCAGGGGCTGTGGAAATTAAATAAATTACTGAAAATCACAGAACTGAACTGGCGGCTTACAGAACTAATTTTTTGTGTGTGCAGCATGTGGGATCTTAGTTCCCTGACCAGGAATCAAACCTGTGCTTCCTGCAGTGGAAGTGGGGAGTCTTAATCACTGAACCACCAGGGAAGTCTCTACAAGACCGAATTTAATCCTGGGTGTTTTGATTCCTGAATTTGGCATTTAGCCCTTCTCTGTATACAAAGCTGAAGGTAGAGGCCTCAGAACAGAAAACCTCAGAGGTGGCCTGGCTGAACAAAGAGAGGCAGCGTCACTTTGTGGCTAAGATTAGAGGCTATGAGGCCAGGACGCCCACGCTCAATTTGCTATCAGTTCTGTGACCTTGGACTAGTTACTCAACCTCTCTGAACCTCAGTTTCCCAGTGATGATATGGGTGTACTTCCCCTAAAAGACAATTATGCAAAAGAAATAGGTGCAAAGTGCCAAGAAATTCCTGGCACACTGTCAGTTCTCAGGAGGCATCAGTTGTTGTTGACACTGTGGCTCTTTCAGGATCCTCTAAAAGAGTCTGGTTGCCTTGGCCTGGGTCATTTTTGTACTCCATCTCCAAACACCAGTGATGGAAAAATCATATCCTTCCTAAAGTCCAGAGATCAAAGCTAGTGGGAGTGGGGTAGGGGCAGGAGGGCCAAGGTTATCTGTGCTTTGCCCAAAAAGGCAGAGAGGATGAGCAACTGTCTAAGGTCACCCAGCATCAGAGGTGACTCAAAGCCAGACCAGGCTTCCCATTCCCCAGCTGGTGCCTGAGACCTGAAGGGATGATTGTGCAGTGGGCATGAGGGCAGAAGCGGGGATTCTGGAGGGGATTCAGCCTAAGCTTGAATCCTAGATGGTGTAACTGGGAGCAAGGGATGAACCTCCCTGTCCCAGAAGTCTTCATCTGTAAAATGGGAACGCCACGGTAACTACCTCAGAGGATTGCCATGAGGCTTAAATAGAGGCTGCCTGTGCAGAGTAGGGGCTCAGGAATACAGCTCAAAGCCCACCCCCAGGATAGTGCCCTCCTCAGCTCCCCATCTTCCGTGGCACACAAGGATGGCCAGGGGCCCGCTGTGCACAGGGGGGCCCACTTCTGTAACTCCAGGCTGAGACCTGGTGTGGTTCTGTTCTGGGCACTGCTGCAGAGAATGGAGGCATGATGAACAGCTGAAACTCAGAGCTTCTGGTCCGACCTGGCTTCCCTACCAGGTTGCTCTGTGAACCTGGGCTACTCACTGTCCCTCCCTGAGCCTTATCATTCTCATCTGTAGAAGCAAGAAAAGATACACACCCGAGCAAATGCAGAGGCAGCGAGACCTACAGAAGACCACCAACAGGAAAGATACAGGAGCTGTGCCAGCAGAAACATACATACTCCCTCCTAGGTCGCTGGATGCCAAAGCCAGCCCCCACCCCCTCACTTCCACTTCCGTTCGCAGAGGGCCACTTTAGTCACCGGGAGGAATTGGGGAAGCCCTGGACAGGCTTGGGGAGCAGGAAAGGACCCCTAGGGCTGCTGTTACTATGACAACAGGTGGCCCGGCTCCAGCCTGCTCCATCCTCCTTGCATCCCCAAGGCTTGCCCGGGGAGTGCAGGGTCCTGGAGGCCTCTGGCCAGTGGAAGGCATACTTACGATTCACTGTCCTAGGTCAGGGCTGGTGACTGAGGCCGAGGAGACAGAGCCCTGTCCTTCCCCGTATTTAAGCACTGGACCCAGAGGGGCGAAGGGGGAGGCTGCTGGTAAACATTAACCAAGGTCAGCCCAGTTATCAGAGGAACAAATAAGGACTAAGTCCATCAGCTGGACACTGAACTGCCTGCTCACGTCGCCCATCAGTGCTCCTTCTGGGCGGCACGCAGCCCTGTGCACCATATCCCTGAGAGAGTCTTTGTGCCCAGCTCATAAACCACAGCATCCTGCGTCCAAGCTGGGGTGGCACTGATGCCGACATTCTGGGGGACGGCATGCCTTTTGCTGGCCTTCAATCCACTGGGGAGCTCTCAGTTGCTGCTTAATCGGTAGCAAGGGCTACCATTTATGGAGCCACCTCGAAAGGCCCACTGCTGGGACTTCCCTGGTAGTCCAGTGGTTAAGAATCTGCCTGCCAGTGCAGGGGACGTGGGTTCGATCCCTGGTCAGGGGAGATTCCATATGCTGTGGGGCAACTAACCCCATACAGCAACTGCTGGAGCCTGTGCCCTAGAGCCTGTGACCCATAACCAGAGAAGCCACTGCAATGGGAAGGCCGTGCACAGCAACTAGAGTAGCCCCCTTGCCAGAACTAGAGGAAGCAGCAACAAAGATCCAGCGCAGCCCCAAAACAAATAAACAAACAAAAAGGCCCACTGCTGAAGATGCAAGGGGTAGAGCTCAGCTGGCAGATAGAGAAACTGGTCATCTACCTAAAGTCACCAAGCAGACACAAAACCTCTCTCGCCTTCCCTGGAAACAAAATGGGTCCTGACTGCAGTTGACACAGCTACCTAAGGCTGATACGGGTGGCGTGGGCACAGGCCTAGGGTCAGAGAGTAAATCTACAAAGAGTTGTGTGGCCTCAGGCAAGCTGGTCCATCTCTCTGAAACATGGGGTAGTTTCATTTGCATCCTAAGGCCTTGGAGGTCCCACTTCCAGCTCATTGTCAGGGATATGGAAATCACTTACGTAAAGCACTGGGCATACACTAGGCTCTTGATTTTGATCTGCACAGCTCTCTGCTCACACCTGCTCACCAAGCTTCTCCAGGTAGGAGGAGGTGCAATTCCTGGCCAGCCTCAGGCCTGTTTCTGTTTCCGCTGGACCTGGCTTCCGGCCAGCTAACTCAATCCACAGGCTGCCTGAATTTTCCTGGGACCTGTGGCCCCATCCAGGAGCTACGGCAGGCTTTTGGGGGCACTGGTGGTGGCCAGGGTGGTAGTGTGGGATTGAGGCCAGTAGGGCCCTACTGGGGCGGTGCACAGTGTGATGCCAGCCGCCTTGGGCTTTTCAGTGGGTTAGAGTCCATTTAGAAGCCTAAGGCAGTTGGCATTGCGCTGTGTGCACCGCCCTACACTCCCTTGGCACACCATGTACACTCTGTATTTGTTGAGTCAGTGGACAAATGTGTCTTTGTCCACCCCTCATCCCCTGGCCCCAGCTATGGGACTGTGCCTGGCGAATAGCCTGTAGGTTCCTCTAGCACACAGGTTTAGACCAGGGAACCCAGCATCCCCACTCACTGGCTGTGACATCTCAGGGGAGTCATTTAAGCGCTTCATGCCTCAGTTTCCCCATCTGTAAAATGGGGATGTGACAGTTCGTACCTCGCTGGGCTGCTGCGAGGATTAAATGCAGCAGTTTCAGAGCTCAGAGCCCAGCATCGGGGGCACATGCTGAGCCCTGTGCCCGTGGATCTCCCTGGTGTGATTCTAGGTGGGTGGTCTAAGGATGACGGGAAGCGTTCCAGGAGCTTCCCTCCAGGCTTCCCTTACTGAGTCCTCGCAGTGTCCCTGTGAGGGGAGTGTGTACCACCCCCCACATAGGAGCAGAAACGAGCTCAGGGAGGGAGGTACTCTCCGCTCCCATCTCTCCGGACTCTCCGATTCTACAAGCTGGCTTCAGAACACTGACTCTTCCCCTGAGCTGGCTGAAGGGGTTTCTTACCCAGGGCTCTGCACCCACCCATAGCTTGAAGACCCAGGGTGTGATGAAACAAGGTCTGCCCTCCGTACCTCCTGGACATTTGTTCCCCTCCCCGTGCCTCAGTTTCCCCATCTGTGAAATGGCCTCCCCCCACGCCTGGCTGCCCCTCTCAGCTCTCGCACTGAGTGGGCGTCGGCAAGTGTCCAGGCTGTTGCCACACTTAGTGCTTCTCACCCTGGTGGTCTGGGGCAGGTGGGAAGGTGCCCCCCCATCCCCCTTACCTTCAATGCCAGGTTCTTGTGGCAGAAGGAACTCCTCCTCCCCTGGAGCTCCTGGAGGCCGTGTATGCCCTGAGCGCGGTGCCCAGGCTCTGCCAGCACAGGAGGAAGGAGCTTCTGGGTGGTTCAGGCAGCAGGTCTGGGAGGGGTGGGGACCCTGAGCAGGAAGCTGCCTTGCACAAAGCTGCCAGGAGCCAGGCAGATGCCAGAAAGCCCGTCCCAGCCCAGGCGGTAGTCCTGTGTGTCACCTGTTGCCCTGCTGTGTCTGGCTGTGTGACCCAGGATGAATCACCCAGTGCCTTTGAGCTTCTGTAAGCGGGCTGGTTGCACCTGGCAGAGCAGATTAAAGGGGATGACAGGTGTCTCCTTTGGGCCCAGAGCCGGGCATCAACGTCTTGGCAGGTTTCCAGGGCCACCTGTGGAGGGAGGCGGCCTGAGCCACCTCTGAAATGCACACAGGGAGCCCCACAGAGACTGAGATGGGCTGTGTTCAGGGGGGAGGGTGTGTCACAGACACTGGCTGCAGGAAGAAGGGATGTAAGACATCGGGGGGACTGGGGCACTTGGAGGAGGATTGAAGAAAGGGCGTGAGGCAGGGCCTGGAAGAAAGTGAGGGGCTCTGGGTTGGGACCTGTTCCTTTTGAGTCCAGGGCTCCATGCTCAGCCCTTCCTTGTCTCCCCATCCTCCCACTGCCCGCTTCTCTAGTATTTCACGCTGCAGAGAGCTCCTCTGGACGGGCATCCTGGGAACGAGGGGTGGGGTGATCCGGGAAAATGGGCGAGCACAGAATGCCTGGGGTGGATCCACCCAGTGGCCATTCTCCAATCACAAATCAGAAGCCAAACTGGAGAAAGTCCACTAGGTTACTTCTGGAACTGTTGATTGTTGTATCCAGACTGATTCTCTGGGAATGAGTGTATCCTAGAAAGATGCTGTGGGATGGCTGCGAATCGGCAGTCTCTGGGGAGACCCTGTCCCCACCATAATCCTGCCTAGATATGGGAGAGGGATGGAAAGAAAGATGACAGTGAAATGTGCAGTCTGCAGCAGGAAGGGAGTGAGGGGAGGAGTATAGATCAAGTAGATGAAGGACCAGAGGCCCTGCTTGGTCCAGAGAGTGATGGAGCACTTCAGGGATGCTACATCTGTTGGCAGTTTCCCAGAGAGTGTGGGACCTAGCCTACACTGACTGCCCCAGGCACACACACAGACACATCAATGTACCCCCGATACTCACTATGGGAGCCCCCTTCCAGGCACCGGCTCCCTTCTTCAGGGGGCACTGTGGCTCAGTGGCTCAGGCATGGGCTCGGGGGCTGAGCACCTGGATTTAAGCCTTTACTCCACCACTCTCTGATGAGATCTTAGCTAATTAACCTCTCTGCACCCCCATTTCCTCTTCTGTGAGTTGGGGAATAAGAATGACCACTGCTACCAGAACTGTGAAGAGCCAGTGTAATGATAACACACAAGACCGAGGGCAGTCTCAGGCAGAGATGGGCCCTAAGTCAATGCCAAACACATTTTATCTTTGATATTCTGAGCCTGGAAAACCTTTCAGATGAATCCCAGGATCTGAGCAGGAGAAAGATTTGGAGGGAGGGGCTAGCGCGTTTGCCCAGGGACACCTCTTCAGATTCAAGCTTCTGCCTAAAGGCCACCAATCCCCTTCCTGGGGGCTGGGCTCATTTTGCTTCCTTAGGTCAGAGGGCCATGGGCAATTACATCTTTCTGAGCACCTGTGAGGGGCAGAGGGCCAAGTTGGGTGAGGGGTGGTTGGAGCCAGGGAACCTGGACTTAGAGGAGGAGCTCATTTCAGCTCTCTGAGCCTCAGTTCCCTCCTCTGTTAAATGGGCATACTTAGAATCTCTCTTGTTCATATGATTGTCATGAGGCTTAAATGTAGGGAAGCTGTTGGGATGTTTGACAGGCCTGCTCTATTAGCAAGCCTGGTGCCACGTCCGTCTTCTCATAGCTCATTTACATTAGCAGGGTTAGTTGTGTGGTCCAGGTTTTTGATTCCAGGAGATGGACCGAGTTTGCATCATCAGGATGAGTTCACTTCATCCTGGCATCTCGCAGCTCTACCAGCTTGCAACACCCTTGGGGACCTTCTTTCCTTCTGTGCCCAATGTCCATGGCTACTTTCTGTGTGTGTGGTTCAATTCTTGCTTTTTCTGAAACTATCTGACCTATTCACAGCTTTTAATTTGAGTCTCCACCCTTACCTGGAGAAAAAGAGGGCAACTCTTTGCATTTCAAGTGACAATCAGTTCAGTTCAGTTCAGTCGCTCAGTCGTGTCCGACTCTTTGCGACCCCATGAATCGCAGCACACCAGGCCTCCCTGTCCATCACCAACTCCCGGAGTTCACTCAGACTCACGTCCATCGAGTCAGTGATGCCATCCGGCCATCTCATCCTCTGTCGTCCCCTTCTCCTCCTGCCCCCAATCCCTCCCAGCATCAGAGTCTTTTCCAATGAGTCAACTCTTTGCATGAGGTGGCCAAGGTACTGGAGTTTCAGCTTTAGCATCGTTCCTTCCAAAGAAATCCCAGGGCTGATCTCCTTCAGAATGGACTGGTTGGATCTGCTTTCAGTCCAAGGGACTCTCAAGAGTCTTCTCCAACACCACAGTTCAAAAGCATCAATTATTCGGCGCTCAGCCTTCTTCACAGTCCAACTCTCACATCCATACATGACCACAGGAAAAACCACAGCCTTGACTAGACGGACCTTTGTTGGCAAAGTAATGTCTCTGCTTTTCAATATGCTATCTAGGTTGGTCATAACTTTCCTTCCAAGGAGTAAGCGTCTTTTAATTTCATGGCTGCAATCACCATCTGCAGTGATTTTGGAGCCCAGAAAAATAAAGTCTGACACTGTTCCCACTGTTTCCCCATCTATTTCCCATGAAGTAACGGGACCGGATGCCATGATCTTCGTTTTCTGAGTGTTGAGCTTTAAGCCAACTTTTTCACTCTCCACTTTCACTTTCATCAAGAGGCTTTTTAGTTCCTCTTCACTTTCTGCCATAAGGATGGTGTCATCTGCATATCTGAGGTTATTGATATTTCTCCCGGCAATCTTGATTACAGTTACTATTAATAGAAGTAACAGAACACCCAGCTGTTGCTCCATCCCCTACTTGTTAAAATGAATAAAAGGAATGTTTTTATTGTCACTATTTTTTACACACTTTATTTTAACTTTATCCCTTTGAATGTTTGGCCTTTGTGGACTTTCACCTTTTATGAGGCTCAACCCCTGTCCTGTTTAATAAGTATTTCCTTGTGGATGTTCACATTTTGGGAATAAGGAATTCCTTTCATTTATCTCTCTTCTCCTTTCCACAACCCTGGCTGACACCCTGGAAAGCACACGCTTGTTTTCTGGCAGTGACACCACACCCCAGGCCCATCTTATTTCCCTTCTTCCCCAAGACTTGGTATCAGCAACCCTCTCTGGGCGAGGAAGAGAGTTGGGGCTGGCAAAGGTCCTCCTGGGCATCACAGGGAAGGCCGGATGTGCAGGAGGCTGAGAAGGACTTTGGGACTTGTTTTTCAGAAGTATAAGCCCCGCCTGGGTGTCTCAGATAACAGAGAGCAATAGGGCTCTCCCAGCTTGCCCAACACAGACCTTGGGTTGCAGTGGTTCGATTTACCTTGTTGCCGTCTATCCTGTTGACTTTAGACATTTCTGTTTGCTTGAGTCTCTTGCTGCCTTCATTTTACAACGCAATCTCCCAAACCAGCTCCAGTGTGTGATCTTTCAACACTTGCATCACATCACAGCCGCTCCTTTGCAAGCACGTACTACCCCCAGGCTCTGTGTCAGTCCTGTGCATTGGGTACCAGTGATGTCCTCTTAGTACAGATGAGGAAACCGAGGCACAGCTACCATGAAGCTGATGGTGCGGCCCCTCTGCCTCCCTCCCTCCTCTCCTATTCCTCCCTTCTTCCCTCTACTTACAATCAGCTGCTGTGGTCCTCTTCCTTCATTTCCTCACCGATTCATGCGCTTGTTCATTTATTCATTCATTCACTGCATATTATGATCACCTTTTGGCTCAGAGTTGGCAAAGGTGAACAGATGTGGTCTCAGTTGCTCAGAAACTCACAGCCCGATGGGAACCCAAACCTCAAGGACTGCCAAGGCCATTTAAGTCGTCCCATTGAGGGAGAGATGGAGTGGGGATGTGTTTAAGAGATAAGCAGGACGCAGGAGCAACACTGGACGCAGAGCTGACATCGGGTGTAAATACCAGGAGACACTGGGGCAGACCCCAGGGTTCCCTGGAAGCCCTGTTGGAATCATATGTCCTGACTTTCTGTTCAGTTCTCTTTCTGCCAACCCTCCCCTCCCCCTATGGAGAGTCTTTCCCTTTCCCCGTGAAAAGAAAGAGCGAAGAGTCCAAAGACAGACCCACCTCCTGCTGGCAGGGCCCTGCAGACAGGGGCATTTCACAGCCTGTCTCCTTTTTCCCTCTCTTTCTACCCCATCTCCACTCTGTGGCTCAGGCCCCCATCACCTCACCCTTGCCTCTCCTCCTCCCGTGTCCTAGTCAGGTAGCTGAGACCCCTCCCCAGAGGCTTTCCTTCCCCAGAAGTCCTCTCCAGTAGGGGCAGTTTATTCTCGTACACACCTGCCACATGAGAAGTCCCATTCTCCTGGCCCCACCCCTGCCTCCAAACCTCTCTTCCCCTAACAGTCATGTAGCCACCTCCCCGGGCAGTCCTGCCTTCTCCCAGCTTCATCGCTGACACCCACAGCCCCAGGGATCACATCCTACATCCTAGGGGAAGGGCATCTGGGCCCAGCCTGGGCTCTTCTGCTGATCACCATCCTTGTGGATGGCTGTCTGAGCCTCCGGCCCCTCGCTTCCTGTCCTTCTCTGCTCCTGTAACCTCTTTAGCTTCTCTCCACCCACATATGATCTGCTTTGTTCGACGTCAAGTTGGAGGCCTCTTTGGTCAGCTCTTCATCTGCAGCCCCTTCTTGGTTGACCCCTCCCCTCTGTCCCTCTGTCCCTGACCCTCGCTGGACTACCAGTGCGAACATGTGGAGATGGTGTGGTGTCATCTACTTAAAACTCATGGTCCATCTGCTCCATCTCTTTGGTCCATTTCTGTCCAAACCTTTGTGAGCAAAAGAGGAATGTCCCTAGAGGCGCCCATGTCCTAATCTCCAGGACCTGCGAATGTGTCATTTTCCATGGCAAAAAGGGACATTGCAGATGTGATTAAGATTAAGGATCTTGGGATAGAAATTATCCTGGGTTATCCAGGTGAGCCTAATATAATTACAAAGGTCCTTATAAAAGAGGGACAGGAGGGTTGGAGTCAGAGAAGGAGACGATAGAAACAGAGGTTAGGTTGACGTGAGGAAGGGGCCTCAGACCCAAAGATGCAGGTGCCCTCTAGAAGCTGGAGAAAGCAAGGGAAAGAACTTACTTCCAGTCTCCAGACGGAATTGAATTTCGCCCTGCTTCCACATTGCTAGTGGTGAAGAATCTGCCAGCCAATTCAGGAGATGTAAGAGATTCAGGTCTTATCCCTGGGTTGGAAAGTTTCCCTGGAAGAGGAAATGTCAACCCATCAGAGTATTCTAGTCTATAAAATCCCTTGGACAGAGGAGTCTGGTGGGCTACAGTCCATGGGGTTCCTGAATCAGACACGACTGACACGCACAGAGACCTTGATTTTAGATAAAACTTTTTAAACAAATTATATATTTTTTTAATATTTTGGCTGCACTGGGTCTCCAATGCAGTGAACGGGCTTCTCTTGTTGTGGAGCACCAGTTCAGTTGCCCCATGGCATGTGGGATCTTAGTTCCCTGACCAGGTATCGGACCTGCGTCCTCTGCATTGGAAGGTGATTCTTAACTGCTGGACAACCAGGGAAGTCCTTTGATTTTGGATTTCTGACTCCCAGGACTGTGAGATAACAAATTTATGCTGTTTTGGGAAGTAAGTTACAGTAATTTTGTTACAGCAGCAACAGGAAACTCGTACAATCTTCAAATTCCTTTGTTTTCTTTTGTGCCCGCCCAGCACCCTCCATCCATCTAGTCACCGCCTGTCCCTTGCCCCATCTACAGTCCTGGGGTTCACTCCTGGAGCCCCAACACTGGCTTCTTGCTGCTGTAGTTTCTGCAGCCCGGCCCATCTCACTCCCCCGGGCTCATCCCAGCGTCCCCTCCACAGGGGACAAACAATAGCCACAAGCCCATCCAGCCTGCTCTTGCTTTTGTACGGCCAGCAAGCCAAGAGAGGTTCCGCATGTTTAAATGATTGAGAAGAAAATGAAAGAATTGTGTAATATTTTGTAACACACACACAAATGATATGAAAGTCAGTCCTCAGCCTCCACATACAATGTTCTACGGGGACACAGCCGCGCCTGTCTGTTCATTGTCCAACATTTCTTTCATGCTCCAGGTGCGGAGTTGAATGGCTGGGGCAGAGACCGTGTGGCCTTCAAAGCCTAAGTATTTACTATCTGGCTTTCCCAAAACATACGCGCTGACCCCTGACTGAGGGCCCAGTCACATCCACACCTCCATCTCACCATCACTTTGTCCCTGGCTGGGCATTGCCTCCCAGGCTGCCAGCCTGTGTCAGGCTGCTCTCCATCCTGCGAGGAAAGCACCTTTGTCTTCCTCCTCAGGCGTCTGACACAGCCTTCCAGAACAGACTCATCCATGAGCTTTCCTGATACCCCACCCCCATATCCCAGCGTCCCTACTGGCTGCTGCTTCCACGGCACTTTGTCCACTTCTTTTACAACAGTTATCTTAGTAGCTGATGCTTCTTGAGCATATCATGCGTGCCAGACAGGATCCTAAGTACTTCAGAGAGTGAGCTCTTCTTCTCCTCACATTACGCCTACATGGTAGGTGTTTTGTTATCCCCATTCTCCCAATGAGGAAACTGAGGCTCATAGATGTCAAGCAACTGGCCCCAGGTCACAGAGCCAGAGGACAGCAGAGGAGAGATTTGACTCAAGCTGTGTGACCACAGGGCAAGGAGCAACCCTCATACTCAGCTCTACCAAGAGACTGCGGTTACTGGAGGCCAGGACCCTGTTCTTTCAGCCTCTCTGACTCTGAGTTGAGCCCCAAACAGGTGCTCACAGGGCGCTTGATGAGCTGAGCTAAATGAAAGAGAGTAGAAATGGAGCCTTTAAAAAAAATCAGATGCTTACTTAAGGTGCTTTGCCAGGGTCAAAGTATGAAAACCTTTAGGATGCTAAACATTTGCATAGGGCATGCAACTTCATAGACTAAAGAACAAACAGTTGTTCTGTCTAACTGAGCCCAGCCAGAAGTCATTGTCTGAACAATCTCCCAGGGGCCCCCTCTATGGGCAGGCCGAGGGGAGAGGGTTGGCTTGTTGTTCCTTACAGCCTGGACCAAGGGTCTGGTGGCTCTGCTCGCTGTGCCTGGCCTCCCCCACCACCCAGGGCTACTTCCCCATCTGCCACCTCCTCTGTCCTGCAAGAAAAGGGGAACAATTCCTGGGAGCACACAGCACAGTGGGGGCTGAGCTACAATGGTGAAATGCCATGGAGGGAAGGGGGTTGCGTCATGCCCTCTGTCCCCTTCTTCCGCTGTCTCTGGGGCTCAGCCTAGCAAGTGCGAGGACCCTTCTCCTTGGCCTCACTGCCCAGGAGCTGGCCCTGTTGTCCCCTTACCACCTCCAGCTATGTACCCTCACACCTCCTACCCCTGCCAGCTACATGCCCCTCCAACCTCCAGCTCCTCACAACATAAGCCCAGAAAAAAAAAACTCCCCATTCTCTGCTTGGCTGTTGGGAGCCAGCACTGTGAACAGATTCTCATCTTCCCAACAGCTCTGCAACAAAGATCGTGTCATATCCACCCTGCAGGTGAGGCTCAGAGAGAATAAATAGAATGAATCTATAAAATTCATTTTATAGAATTGAATGAATTCTCTCTCTTGAATCCTCTTCTCGGTTGATACCACCTTGATATCACTTCCTTTCCTTATTTTCATGAGTCTATTTTTACCAAGATGTTATTTACATGTGGTAAAAACGTAATCCTGAATGTATAGTTCAATACGTGTTCAAATTTGCGTACATCTGTATAACCTCCACTCTGACTGACGTGTTAAAGAACAGATCCTTCAGTCCAGGAGGTTTCTTTCCATCCATCACCCAGTCCTCCCCACGGTAGCTTCTGTTTGGGCTTTGGTCTCCGTCAACGAGTCTCGCCTCTTCCAGAAGGGCAGGTACATGGGAGAATACATTCTGGACATTTGTTGTGCCTTTGGTTTGACAGAGTGTTTTTGAAATTCATCGAAGACACTGCCTCTTTCAGCAATTTTGCCCATGTTTCTTGCGGAATACAATTGCATCTTAAGGATGGGCCACAATCAGTGTATCTATTGAGAATGGGCAGTTTCTAATGCTGACTATTAGGAATCAAGCTCCCATGTGCCTTCACGGGCAAGTCTTGTGTGACCATGTTTTCATTTCACTTGGGTGGAATGGCTAGTGATAGGATCTCTTGCATGGAACTTTATAAGGAGCTGCCCTCTCTCCGCCCCACTCCCCTTCCTGATGTCCAGACAAAGGCTTCTGGGATTGGAGCTTAGAAGCAGTTTAAATTCCAGACCTGTCTTCAGGAGCTGAGAACCTGGATCCAGTGGCTTTGTCTTCTCTGGGGAGTGGGAATGAGTACGATCATTTTACCATCATGGGGTTCTAAGGGAAGATTGATTCCGTGAGGTACTGATCATGAAAAGTCTGGCTCAAAAAATATGATTTCCCTGTTTTGGGTCATCCTTGGGGCTGTGTGGCAATGATTTTAACAGCAGGCAACTACAAATGAAATAATTCAGTCAAATGAGCAAAAACCAATATTGCCCCCAGGAAGTGGGTGAAATCAATACTTTCCATTCTAATTACACAGATTTTGAGGCCTTGTATTCAACCATCCACCTTACAGAGGGTTGAGCAAGTAAGGTAAACACAGCTAGGTCAACAGTTGCCTCCTGGAAAGAGGGTCTGTGCAGAGCAAACAGTGGGATGTGTGTTTTCCTTCCTCTGTCCTTGTCCTCCACCCCTGGCCTCTCCGGGGTACAAGGGAAGCAGGTGGGGGAAGCTCTGTAAGTGACTGGGCTTCACGTATTAGAAGTTGAGTGGATGGGACTCAGGACAACGTGGCCTCCTCCTGCAGGTTGGAGCCTCAGGCTCACCAGGGAGGCTAGGGTGGTTCAAGCGGTCCAAGGCAAACCATTTGTGCACACACACACACACACACACACACACAGACATAGTATCCCCCCACATGACACTTGGGGCTCCCCTTTCTTGTATGCAGAGTTCTGGAAAAATGGTGGTCCCAACCCTGTCTCGATCAGTGTGGAGTTAAGCAAGAAGGTAGGATCTGGGGACAGTCAGAGTTGGCTTCAGTTCACTGTGAACAAGTTACTTAACCCCTCAAGTCTTCACTGTCCTTATCTGTAAATGCAGAGTTTGGTTCCAGGGCCCTAGGGTGACTGTTAGGGTAAGATCAATGAATATATGGAAAGGACTGGCATGTCATGGATTCAGTAGAAATTGATTCCCCTTGTCTACCTTCTTCCCTCTTGGTGTTTTGGTTCGATTTGAACATGAAGAAGTAAGAGACCAACGTTATTCAAAATACAATGTAGAGGGTAAAAACCAATATATGTAGAAACTGAAGAATATGCATGGAGGGCTCCGGAAGGAAACAGACTTGGGATTATCTGGAATAACGCACTAACCAGCTGGGTGACTTTAACTTCCTTCTGCATATTTTTGTGTGTTGATATTTTCACAAGGAAGTGTTGCTTCTGTAAAAACATACATCTTCGATTCCTTTTAACTGATCAACTGAACAGAAGGACGCTGTACTCACATAGGTGACAGTTTCTTGCAGTCTCTCTGACAGAAGATTGCCTTAGGATGTCTCTTTTAACCTCTTTGGATTTCCTCCAAACACGCTACCCTTTGGACGTCTGCCTGATGGAGTGCAAAGGCTTCCATATGAAGCCAATTCTAGATAGCTGTTAGTAACTGTGAGACTTTATGAAAATTCATCTCTGTAAGCCCAGCAATGAAAGAGAGATTGTGCCTACCTTAGAGTATTTGGAGGCTTCCCTGGTGGCTTAGATGGTAAAGAATCTGCCTGCAATGCAGGTGACCCGTGTTCGATCCCTGGGTCAGAAAGATCCCCTGGAGAAGGAAATGGCAACCTTCTCCAGTATTCTTGCCTGGAGAATTCCATGGACCAAGGAGCCTGGCAGGCTACAGTCCAAGGAGTCACAAAGAATCAGACATGACTGAACGACTATCACTCACTCACTCACTAGAGTGTTTGGAGGAGGCCTGAATTTGATGATGGTGTGCAGTTCAAGCGTCTAGAAGCTCCTTAACGAGTGCAGTGGCAGTCTTCCTCCCCTATGATGTGTAGATCACAATCTTCATGGATATTGCCTCTGGCAGCCTCACAACAGCCCTGTGAGATAGTCCCTGCCTGTTATTATCTCGCTCGACAGATGAGCAACCGAAACTCAGATAATTTAAGGGACTTTCCCAGTTCTGCCCTGGAACACCAGCAGCGTTCCTCCTTCTCTGTCTGTACGTTATAACTTGTATATTATGCACACTATGGCTCTGTCATATTTTGGCTTTGATCCTGGTGCCTGGAGAAGTTGTAAGGTCTGAGTTTGCCATTCACTTGTCCTTGCAGTTCACACCACATATATTCCCTCTAATCAGAGACTAGAGACCTCCTTCAGGAGGACTCCCCATGGCTGGATTTCCAGATTATTTTGTTAACCTCATTAATAAGGGAAATCCAGTGTTTCTGCATGTAAAGAACATCTTCTAGATGCAAAATCAGCATCCATCAAGGGACCCTTGTTCAGGTTCTTTGTCATAATATTCAATTGTGTTGGTCATCTGGTCAGCTAGGCAGGTTAGACCTGTTCTCTTGAACAGCTGAGGGCAGCCATGACTCATGACTACATATGTGACAAAGGTTTGAATAAGTTTCACAGGATGATCTGTTTTTATTAGTAAAATCAAAAAGTGGTACCTAAAATAGGCTTCTTCATATTTTTATAAATTTTATACATCTATGGCTGCTCTGATGCTTTCTTTGCCTTAATGAAACAAAAAGAGACATTTTAAAGAGGAGGAGATAAAAATATTAATAAAATTTTACAATATTTTTTTCTGTATCTTAATAGCTCCACTGGATCCATTTAGGCACCCAGGGATTAGGCAAGGAAAGCAATGTAAGGCTGCAGAAGTCCAGAGCTGGGCATCAAACAGTAGGTGAACATCGCTGGAAATTCACATGGATAGTAACATGAGAATGCAAAATGTGAGTTTCATAAGCTCTATGTGCTCAAAAATGCTCAGACACAGCTTAAACTCAAATTATACCATTGGTCAAAATCACTGGGGATATAGATTTGAGAGTCTAAATTATTTTCCAGACATGTGAGTTGGCCCACCTAAGCCTGACCGTTAGTTTTCCTTGCAATTGGGGGACTGCCATTTCCCACAGTAGGGCGCAGAGCCCGAGCTGCCAGAATGGCTTTGTTATTTGCCCTTGTGGGCCCCTTTGCCTGGAATATTCTTCCCCCGAGTGTCCTCAATGGTTCTGCATTGCACTGAGATCTTGTCTTAAATGGGCCTTCACAGAGAGTGCTTTTTTTGGCCACCCATTGGAAACATAAGTCCTCCTAATTACAATGTCCTTGACTTGATTTGATGGTGTTTATGGCACTTATCACTGCCTGACACTATATAGTATATCAATATTTACATTATGGATTTTATTTGTCAATTGCAATAATCTGTTGATTGTTTATGTCTGTTTCTCTTACTGGGCTGTAAGTCTTCTATGAACATGATACATTGTTTCTCCCATTGCTGCACCCTCTAGAAGAATAACTAGTACATTGTAGGACTTCAAAAAATATTTATTGCATGATTGTAAAGTGGACTTAAACTCTAAAATGCTGATATAATCAGGCATAATTTCCATTACAGTGTAACCCCCGTGAAAGCAAGAACCACGTCTGGTTTGCTGTATCCTGAGTCTTCAACCAGAATCACTAGCTGTTGTAACAACTTTCAAATCCCAGGGCTTAGCACAACGGTATTAGAGACCCTTCTCCATATCATTGTTGTTGTTCAGTCACTACATCATGTCCAACTCTTTGGGACCGCATGGAGTACAGCATGCCAAGCTTCCCTGTCCTTCACTATCTCCTGGAGTTTGCTCAAACTCATGACCATTGAGTTGGTGATGCCATCCAACCATCTCATTCTCTATCGCCCTTTTCTTTTGCCCTTAATCTTTCTCACCATCAGGATCTTTTCCAATGAATCAGCTCTTTGCATCATGTGGTCGAAGTATTGAGCTTCAGCTTCAGCATCATATTTGTCCTTCCAGTGAATATCCAGGGTTGATTTCCTTTGGGATCGACTGGCTTGGTCTCCTTACTGTCCAAGGGACTCTCAAGAGTCTTCTTCAGCCCCACAATTTGAAGGCATCATTTCTCCAGTACCACAGGTTTTCAGCACTCAGCCTTCTTTATGGCCCATCTCTCATATCTATACACGACTGCTGGAAAAACTGTAGATTTGACTATATGGACTTTTGTTTCCAAAGTGATGTCTCTGCTTTCTAACACACTGTCCAGTTTGGTCATAGCTTTTCTTCTAAGTATCAAGTACCTTTTAATTTTGTGGCTGCAGTCACCATCCACAGTGATTTTGGAGCCCCCCAATATAAAATCTGCCACTGTTCCCACTTTTTCCCCATCTATTTTCTATGAAGTGATGGGACCAGATGCCATGATCTTAGTTTTTTGAATGTTGACTTTTAAGCCAACTAGTCTCCTTTTTCACCTTCATCAAGAGGCTCTTTAGTTTCTCCTCACTTTCTTCCATTAGAGTGGTATCATCTGCATGTCTGAAATTTTTGATATTTCTTCCAGTAATCTTAATTCTAGTTTGTGAGTTATCCAGCTTGGCGCTTTGCATAATGTACTCTGCTGCTGCTGCTGCTGGATTGATTCAGTCGTGTCTGACTCTGTGAGACCCCATAGATGGCAGCCCACTAGGCTCCTCTGTCCCTGGGATTCTCCAGGCAAGAATAATGGAGTGGGTTGCCATTTCTTTCTCCAATGCATGAAAGTGAAAAGAGAAAGTGAAGTCACTCAGTCATGCCTGACTCTTAGCGACCCCATGGACTGCAGCCTACCAGGCTCCTCCATCCATGGGATTTTCCAGGCAAGAGTACTGAAGTGGGATGCCATTGCCTTCCCCAATGTACTCTGCATATAAGTTCAATAAGCAGGGTGACAATATACAACCTTGATGTACTCCTTTGTTCCACGTCTGATTCTAACTATTGCTTCTTGTCCTACATAGAGGTTTCTCAGGAGACACATAAGGTGGTCTGGTGTTCCTATCTCTAAGAATTCTCCACAGTTTGTTGTGATCCACATAGTCAAAGGCTTTTGCATATCACTGAAACAGAAGTAGATGTTTTTATCTGGAATTCCCTTGTTTTTTCTATGATCCAATGGATATTGGCAATTTGAACTCTGGTTCTTCTGCCTTCTCTAAATCTAGCTTGTACGTCTGGGAGTTCTCAGTTCATATACTAGTGGAGCCTATCTTGAAGGATTTTGAGCATGAACTTGATAGTATATGAAATGAACTCAATTGTGTTGTAGTTTGAACATTCTTTGCTATTGCCTTTCTTTGGGATTGGAATGAAAACTGACTTTTTCCAGTCCTGTGGCCACTGTTGAGATTTCCAAATTTGCTGGCATATTGAGTGCAGCAATTTAACAGCATCATCTTTTAGAATTTGAAATAGCTCAATTGGATTTCTGTCACCTCCATTAGCTTTGTTGGCAGTAATGCTTCCTAAGGCCCACCTGACTTCACACTCCAGAGTGTCTGGCTCTAGGTGAACAACCACACCATCATTGGTTATCCAGGTCATTAAGACCTTTTTGTATGGTTCTTCTGTTCTCTTTTTAATGGTTCTCTTTTTAATCTCTTCTGCTTCTCCATATCATAGTTACACTTTCAGGAGCATATGGCCTCCAAGGGGCAGGGAAAGAATGAGCAGGCACCCTGGCTCTTGACTGCATTGAAGCCACATACTTCATTTTTCTCGCTACCACATATGGTGGTTGCATGACCCTCATCTTACTGCAAGGGAAGCTGGGAAATGAAGAGGAAGATGTAGGGACTTGGGAGTGCTTGGCCACATCCAGCCTCTAGTTCAGTGCCTGGCACACCTATCACAGCCTTTGGAGAAATAATTAAAGAATGTTTATAATCTCTAAATTTCATGCATAAACTCTTCTGAAATTGTGGCTGGTTTTCTACCCAACACTTTGGTCATTCTTGAGGATTTGTGATTCTCCTGAGCTCAGGAGAGTTCTGAAAAAGGTCTCCAGCTATACTTTTCAAAGTCATGATTGCAGATTTCCTGTGAGTTCCTGCATGCCTGAACTCATGAACAAATCAATGGAAAATGCTCTTGGTATTTTCCTTGGCAACTTTAAGTTCAGTGCATTAAACTATCACACTAGGACAGAACTATACACTTGGGAGTCACTAGGATTCTAACAGGTTGGATCTCTCAGAGCCCTGGAACTACAAAACCATTAATCTGAGGATGTCACAGACCTGAACTGAGCAGCATTTACAAGGCTGGGCCATTTTATGTGCAAAGAACCTGAAGAGACATTTTCCCAAAGAAGACATACGGATGGCCAACAGGTGCATGAAAAGATGCTTAGCATCACTAATCATCAGGAACGCAAATCGAAACAACAATGAAATATCACCTCACACCTGTTAAATGGCTATCATCGAAAAGACAAATGATAATCTTGGAGAAGGTACGGATAAAAGGGAACACTTGGGCACCCTTGCTGGGAATGTAAATTGGTGCAGCCATTATGGAAAACCATATGGAGATTCCTCCAAAAACTAAAAATATGATCCAGCAATTCCACTTTTGAGTGCATTTCCAAGGAAATGAAATCAATATCTCAAAAAGGTATCTGAGTTCTTATGTTCATTGCAACATTACACACAATAGCCAAGATAATTTAACAACCTAAGTGGCTGTCAACAGATAAATGATAAAGAAAATGGGATATATATGTTTATATAGACAAACCTGTGAACAACTTACATGAGAGAGAAATTTTGTCATTAGTCACTGCAACTGTGGAGGTTGTTTGTTGCTGAAGTATAACCTAATTAATCCTGACTAGAATGGTACGACATTGATATTTTGCTAGAGCCACCTCATGCTTTGCTGACAAAGGTCCGTCTAGTCAAAGCTATGGTTTTTCCAGTAGTCATGTTTGGATGTGAGAGCTGGACCATAAGGAAAGCTGAGCACTGAAGAATTGATGCTTTTGAACTGTGGCGTTGGAGAAGACTCTTGAGAGTCCCTTGAACTGCAAGGAGATCCAACCAGTCCATCCTAAAGGAAATCAGGCCTGAATATTCATTGACAGGACTAATGCTGAAGCTGAAACTCCGATATCTTGGCCACCTGATGCAACGAACTGACTCACTGGAAAAGTCACTGATGCTGGGAAAGACTGAAGGCAGGAGGAGAAGGAGATGACAGAGGATGAGATGGTTGGATGGCCTAACCGATTCAATGGACATGAGTTTGAGCAAGCTCTGGCTGTTGGTGATGGACAGGGAAGCCTGGCGTGCTGTAGTCCATGAGGTTGCAAAAAGTCAGATACTACTGAGCAACTGAACTGAACTGAACCTCATGTTTCAACTTGGTTCTTCTTGTCACTATAGAACTCTGGTCAGAAAAAAGTGTCATTTTAATTAAAATAATAAATCTCTTATTTACCTGGAAGTTGTCAGGTTTATTGCTTTGTTTTCAGAAAACCAAAAATAAGAATAAGGATTCCTTATGTTAGATGTAAGACTAGACCCTAAGCCTTATTAGTCCATTCATGGGAAATGAATTCAACTTTTACATTTTAAGATAAAACTTTTCAAAAGTATTTACTCGCAGGTGAGATGGTTCTACTTTCCCGTATGATGGCTTATTAGATAATGAATTCTCTGCTATAGAATCTGGGGTTGGGTGGCCTCTATAAAAGTTGTAAAGGATCTATTTTAATGATTCCCCAAGTGAATCATTGCATTGTGTTTAGACCATGAACAAATATTTGGGAACATGTAATGTTAGGTAATGTAACTGGCAAAGTGAAGAGAGGGCTGGCTCAAATGTCAAATGATTGATTCCTGATTTATGCTTATCTGTTAATCTTGCATCAGACTCCCTGACAACTCTTCTTCCTTTCTGTCTTTCCTTTTTCTGTGAACAATGCCACTGATATTCATCAGCTCACCCCTATGAGGTTCTTATGTGTAAGTCATAGTTTATAATCATCTGCCCAAGTAAACTCTTACAAAACCCTCTAAGATATATAGATGCTATTTCTCCATCAAACTGACATCTTCAACAGGACATCTGCTTGTGAACGGCTCTCTGGCAGCCATGAGACTCGGCTGAATCTGCCTGAAGGTATGAGCCTCCCAGTTGCAGCCTGGGCTGTGGCAGTGAAGTAACTCAGTTCTTTATGAACACGGAAAACACGTGGCTGGAACTGAGTTGCACTGATTGATAAATGCTATGTGCTCAGTCATGTCCGATTATTTGCGACCCTGTGGACTGTCGCCCGCCAGGGGATTTCTCAGGCAAGAATACTACATCAGGTTGCCATCTCCGGCTCCAGGGAATCTTCCTGATCCAGGGATCGAACCCACATTTCTTTTGTCTCCTGCATTGGCAGACAGATTCTTTACCAGTGCTCTATGTGCTAACTAAATTAACTTGACTGATGAATAGCCAAGGCAGATTTATCAAGGTCAACCAGCAAAATCTGTATCTCAAACACAAAGAGAGGCTTGAAGGGTATTGAGGGGCTTAGATCCCAGCAGCCTGGGACCTTACTCAATGACTCTGGGCAATAATTGTCATGTAAGTAACTACAAATTGTATTAGACTCCAAGCCCTGCCCTGAGAAATGGCTGAAACTCCAAAGATCCCCTACGTGGCTGACCTCTCTTTCCCTTGGCAATGAGATAGCCAACTGGTGGGTTGTTCCCAGAAGCTATTAATCCCCCAGTGGGAATCAAGGCTTTTCTTCTCTGCTATAATTCATAGTGACAACTCTTTGCCGCCCTCTCATGCCCCACTCTAATGGGACTTCCGCATTTCCTCCTCTAGAAGAGGTCATACCAGCTTCTGAAATCTGAGTAATTTCATTCCATGTTGTTTTATGTATAACCTGAGTTCAGGGATAAGATATGCTACCAACTTCTTGGCAGATTACCATTACTCGCCCCAACTCCTGCAGTGACCTTGGATCTGTGTCTTATGTGTTTGCATCCAGAGTCCCTGGATGCCCACCCCTTCCCTTTGGGATAAGATTGGTTCCCTATTGAGCTGAGCAGGCTCACTCTCTCTGCAAGGGGCCTCCAGTTCCTAGGGGAACAATGGCTAGAAGAGACCAGGTTGAAATTGCTCAAAACTCTCCCCCTATGCTTTGCGTGTGCATTGGGTCCCAACTCCACCTCCCATCACCCCACAGAGAGAACAGAGGTTCCCTTTGTCTCATATCACAAGCCACATTATCAGTATATATGGGAAAGGGTGACTTCTGGAACCTGCTTATTCACCTTTGTGCACCCCAGGATACCCACCACATGGTTTGGCAGGAAGATATTGTGCTTATTAGCCAAGGGGCATGATCATGTGAAGAGGAAAACATCGATGGTGCAGGGGTAAGAGGGGAGCATTGCTGGAGTGTGGTCCTGGAGTTGGTGAAGGAGGTGGGTCTGGTACACAGCCAGAGGCGTTGGCCTGGGCTGGGGCATGGAGGCTTCATCCATAGTATAAAGGGAAGGAAGGGTTTAAGGGCGTATGTGCAAGAAAGTAGAAGAATGTTGAGCTGGAATCTCATAGACGTTCTCTTCTGACAGTGTCAATTTTCTCAGTGCAGCAAGGAATAAAGTCATCCACTGAGAACCAGAATGGGGAGATTGTTTTAGAAGTCTTAGGAGAGAGGACAGAGTATGAAAGAATCATGGGAAAATCGGTACTCTTGACTTAGAGATGTATAGGACAATTTCTGAGTACTGTTCAGGGTCCTTGTACTTAGAGTGGGTTTTCCAGGTGGTGCTAATGATAAAAGAATCTGCCTCCAAAGCAGAAGGGGGCAACAAAGGATGAGATGGTCGGATGGCATCACTGACTCAATGGACGTGAGTTTGAACAAGCTCTGGGAGTTGATGATGGACAGGGAAGCCTTGTGGGCTGCAGTCCATGGGGTTGCAAAGAGTTGGACATGACTGAGCGACTGAACTGACTGACCAAGGAGACCAGGAGATCAGGTTCAATTCCTGGATGGGGAAGATCCTCTGGAGGAGGGCATGGCAACCCACTCGAGTATTCTTGCCTGGAGAATCCCATGGACAAAGTAGCCTGGTGGGCTACAGTCCATAGAGTCTTAAAGAGTTGGATGTCAATGAAGCAGCTTAGCAAGCATGCACGAGCTTATAATAAGTATAAAGTTGAAGTGTGCCCAGTTACTATAGTCATGTTTTTCTCCATCTCTTGTGATTGTACAGCTGCACACATGGAACAGATGATAGCAAGATTTTATCAGGGTTTGGTTTTGCCAGTAGAATGACAGGAGAAAGGACCATGTGAGTTGAGTGATTATAACGACAATCACAGGCATTGGTAAATAAGAGATCAAGGGTGTGACCATGGGATAGAGTGTCTTAGAAGAGAGGAAACATCATTGGAGGAGAGGAGGAGGTCCAAGGACTGGAAAGATCTGATGATGAAGATATTAAAATTGTCAAGAATTTAAAAAGGAGGATTGTTGGGGTGACAAAGAACCGGTAGCTAAAAATCTTTAAGAAAGATAAACAAGGGACTTCCCAGGTAGTCTAGTGGCTAAGACTTTGTGCTCCCAATGCAAGGAGCTGAGGTTCAATTCCTGGTCAGGGAACTGAGATCCCTTATGCCATATGGCATGGTAAAAAAATTTAAAAAATAATAATAATAAAATTTTAAAGATGAAAAGAGAATATAAAAGAGAAACAGATAAGATAAATGTTATGTCATGAAGGACATTAACAAGGGGCTAAAATGGACAATGAGGTTATATATGGTAACCCACTTTTGATCAGGTAAATCAGTTATGAAGCAGTGAAGTCAAGTCAATGCTACTGGGATAAAGACTGAAGGGAAAACATGTGGGCAGATGACACAGTAGCAAGTGTAAAGGCCCCTGAGGCAGGAAAGAACTTATTCCAGGACCTACAGGAAAATTTATGTGGCTGGAACATATTCAACAATTGCAAATGGGTATATGGTGGGAGATACTTGTTAGAGAGAGGACAAGCAGAGAATAACAGTGCACATTACAAACGCCATACTTGAGTATGGATTTCTTTAAAACAAAAAGCTCGGAAAGCACTGGGCCTTCTTTTCCATGGTAGGTGGCTCATGTGCTCAGTCATGTCCAACTCTTTGCGACCCCATGGACTGTAGCCCGCAAGGCTCCTCTGTCCATGGGATTCCCCAGGCAAGAATACCGGAATGGGTTGCCATTTCCTCCTCCAGGGGATTTTCCCAACGCAGGGATCGAACTGGCTCTCCCACACTGCAGGCTGTTTCTTTACCACTTGAGCCACCTGGGAAGCCTGGTAGGTGGTTCAGGATGCGGCGACTTGTCTTTCTCCTTGAAGAGGCTGTCTTGGCATGGCCCAGACCATGGGATACTCAGAAGCTCCTGTGAGGTGGCTGGCCTCTAGTATGCACATGGATTACTAGGGCAGTTAAAATGCTTGCTATTTCCGGCTCATCAGATGCAATCAGCATAGTGTAAGCCATGTTATAAATCAGAGTGACTATGTTTATAATACTTCAGAGTCATTCTCTGGCATCCATTTGACTTTTGCATAGGCCAGACAGGGGAGAAAAGGGGCCTGGAATCAGAAAACAAGCATCCCAGTTGAGTTTTGACACTAGTTCTGTGGGTAACCTTAGCAGAGAGCTTTCCCAGACAGGACTCCAGGGTAGAGTTGGTTGAGTCTATACAGGATACTCCAGTTTTGCCTATGTGGAACAGCGTACCCTGCTGGAGGGATGAGGGAAACAGAGTAAATAATGCAGAATTGGCTGAGCAGGGCTTACTGGTGACTCAGCTGATAAAGAACATGACTGCTAATGCAGGAGACGCAGGAGACATGGGTTCGATTCCTGGGTTGGGGGATGATCCCCTGGAGAAGGAAATGGCAACCTGCTCCAGTATTCTTGCCTGGAACATTCCACGGACAGAGGAGCCTGGCAGACTATAAAAGTCCACAGGGTCACAGAGTCAGACATGACTGAGCCCGCATGCATGCATGATTGGGCAGGGACCAAGGTGTCTGTGTACGACAGGGCAGGGATCTGGAAGCTACTCTGCACAAACCTCTGGTCACCATATTCTGAATTCTGCTCTTTATCAGCTGAGCCCCTTTATTCGGTCCCATCCCTTTTCCCCAGCCCCCCTGCAGACCTGCAGGGTTCCCTGCCCTCTCATACCACAGACCTGTTCTCTGGAGGAGTTCTGATCATGAAACATGTAGGAGAAAAAGCTGCTAAGGCTGGGAACCCCTCTCCTCCCTGTCCTGCTTCCCCAGTGGTGGTAGCTCAGGCATCAGCGATAAGCTGGCAGGAAGATTTTGAACAAAAAATGGTTGACTTGCTCCCATGCTTTCACTCACTCACTTGAGTGTGGGGATATGTGGTCCAGGACTCCTAAACAAAATCTGATGCAATGTTTTGGCTCCTCTGCCCAGAGAAATGCATGTACAGAAGGGCACAGGAGTGTCACTGTCCCCTGACGGCCGGGAACTGCTGTCAATACGAAGGCTCTAATTTTGTGAGATGCCTACACACCCTAAGAGTAAAAGCAGCTTTTAGCTTGCTTATGCCTCTGGATTCTCAGTGTCTTATCTCTCTGTCCCAGTAATTAATTTTGCTTTTTCATCTCTTTGATGCTTTTAAGAATTCTATTTAAATGCAGGTTTTCTGATTGTCATCAGCAACAGAGTTGATTCAATTAAACAAGCTAGCCATTACCTAGAAACAGGTCTTTATTTAGTTTATTAGTTGTCTTTTCATCAGTAAATGCCTGCGTTTCTCCTTACTCACCAGCTGTGGGAAAGCAGAAATCTGTTCTTGTAGTTCTCAACCCTATTAAAGCACCCAGCAAAGGGTCCTTCTACCAAAGCTCTCTCTCTCTGGTGGCCCTGAAGCAAATAGAGCCCACATATGTGTATGTATGTGTGTTGCTCTCTGCAGTTCTAAAATAAACTTTTAATTTTCAAATAATTTTAGATTTACAGAAATGTGACAAAGATTGAGTCCCCAATTATTCAGTTTCTTCTATTGATGAATCTTTGCATAGCCATGCTATACTTGTCACACTAAGACACAGACATTGTTACATTGCTGTTAACTAAACTCTAGACTTGATTCAGATTTCTGGTTCTTTAAAAAACAAATTAGTTGCTAGTATTCAAAATCAAGAGATTTTTTATTTTTGCATAGAAAATTAGAAGATCTGGCAACAGGGTGTATTCCTCCCTGGCAACATTCAGTTCAGTTCAGTTCAGTCGCTCAGTTGTGTCTAACTCTCTGCAACCTCATGAACCGCAGCACGCCAGGCCTCCCTGTCCATCACCAACTGCTGAAGTCTACCCAAACCCATGCCCATTGAGTCGGTGATGCCATCCAGCATCTCATCCTCTGTCGTCCCC
This sequence comes from Bos mutus, assembly GCF_027580195.1. Taxonomy (NCBI): domain Eukaryota; kingdom Metazoa; phylum Chordata; class Mammalia; order Artiodactyla; family Bovidae; genus Bos; species Bos mutus. Next base: position 58,185,098 of record NC_091637.1, read on the forward strand.
TTCTCCTTCTGCCCTCAATTTTTCCCAGCATCAGGGTCTTTTCAAACAAGTCAGCTCTTCGCATCAGGTGGCCAAATTATTGGAGTTTCAGCTTCAATATCAGTCCTTCCAATGAACACCCAGGACTGATCTCCTTTATTTTTTTATTTTTATTTTTAAGAAATGGAGGACATTCATTTACTTTGATCTCCTTTAGGATGGACTGGTAGGATCTCCTTGCAGTCCAAGGGACTTTCAAGAGTCTTATCCAAAACCAGTTAAAAAGTATCAATTATTCAGTGTTCAGCTTTCTTTATAGTCCAACTCTCACATCCATACATGACTACTGGAAAAACCATAGCCTTGACTAGACGGACCTTTGTTGTCAAAGTAATATCTCTGCTTTTTAATATGCTGTCTAGGTTGGCCATAATTTCCTTCCAAGGAGTTAGAGTCTTTTAATTTCATGGCTGCAGTCACCATCTGCAGTGATTCTGGATCCCCCCAAAAATAAAGTCAGCCACTGTTTGCACTGTTTCCCCATCTATTTGCCATGAAGTGATGGGACTGGATCAGATGACCATTATATCTACTACTGTGGGCAGGAATCCTTTAGAAGAAATGGAGTAGCCATCATGGTCAACAAAAGAGTCTGAAATGCAGTACTTGGATGCAATCTCAAAAATGGCAGAATGATCTCTGTTCTTTTCCAAGGCAAACCATTCAATATCATAGTAATCCAAGCCTATGCCCTAACCAGTAACACTGAAGAAGCTGAAGTTGGACTGTTCTGTGAAGACCTACAAGACCTTTTAGAACTAACACCTAAAGAGATGTCCTTTTCATTATAGGGTACTGGAATGCAAAAGTAGGAAGTCAAGAAACGCCTGGAGTAACAGGCAAATTTGGCCTTGGAGTATAGAATGAAGCAAGGCAAAGGCTAATAGAGTTTTGCCAAGAGAACACACTGGTCATAGCAAACATCCTCTTCCAACAACACAAGAGAAAACTCTACACATGGACATCACCAGATGGTCAACACTGAAGTCAGATTGATTATATTCTTTGCCCAAAGATGGAGAAGCTCTATACAGTCAGCAAAAACAAGACTGGGAGCTGACTGTGGCTCAGATCATGAACTCCTTATTGCCAAATTCGGACTTAAATTGAAGAAAGTAGGGAAAACCACTAGACCATTCAGGTATGACCTTAATCAAATCCCTTATGATTATAGAGTGGAAGTGAGAAATAGATTTAAGGGACTAGATCTGATAGATAGAGTTCCTGATGAACTATGGACGGAGGTTCATGACACTGTAAAGGAGACAGGGATCAAGACCATCCCCATGGAAAAGAAATGCAAAAGAGCAAAATGGCTGTCTGAGGAGGCCTTACAAATAGCTATGAAAAGAAGAGAAGTGAAAAGCAAAAGAGAAAAGGAAAGATATAAGCATCTGAACACAGAGTTCCAAAGAATAGGAAGGAGAAATAAGAAAGCCTTCCTCAGTGATCAATGCAAAGAAATAGAGGAAAACAACAGAATGGGAAAGACTAGAGATCTCTTCAAGAAAATTAGAGATACCAAGGGAACATTCATGCAAAGATGGGCTCGATAAAGGACAGAAATGGTATGGACCTAACAGAAGCAGAAGATATTAAGAAGAGGTGGCAAGAATACACAGAAAAACTGTACAAAAAAGATCTTCATGACCAAGATAATCACGATGGTCTGATCACTCAGCTAGAGCCAGACATCCTGGAATGTGAAGTCAAGTGGGCCTTAGAAAGCATCACTACAAACAAAGCTAGTGGAGGTGATGGAATTCCAGTTGAGCTATTTCAAATCCTGAAAGATGATGCTGTGAAAGTGCTGCACTCAATATGCCAGCAAATTTGGAAAACTCAGCAGTGGCCACAGGACTGGAAAAGATAAGTTTTCATTCCAATCCCAAAGAATGCTCAAACTACCACACAGTTGCACTCAACCTCACATGCTAGTAAAGTAATGCCCAAAATTCTCCAAGCCAGGCTTCAGCGATACGTCAACTGTGAGCTTCCAGATGTTCAAGCTGGTTTTAGAAAAGGCAGAGGAACCAGAGATCAAATTGCCAACATCTACTGGATCATGGAAAAAGCAAGAGAGTTCCAGGAAAACATCTATTTCTGCTTTATTGACTATGCCAAAGCCTTTGACTGTGTGGATCACAATAAATTGTGGAAAATTCTTCAAGAGATGGGAATACCAGACCACCTGACCTGCCTCTTGAGAAACCTATATGCAGGTCAGGAAGCAACAGTTAGAACTGGACATGGAACAACAGACTGGTTCCAAATAGGAAAAGGAGCACGTCAAGGCTGTCTATTGACACCCTGCTTATTTAACTTCTATGTAGAGTACATCATGAGAAACACTGGGCTGGAAGAAGCACAAGCTGGAATCAAGATTGCCGGGAGAAATATCAATAACCTCAGATATGCAGATGACACCATCCTTATGGCAGAAAGTGAAGAGGAACTAAAAAGCCTCTTGATGAAAGTGAAAGAGGAGAGTGAGAAAGTTAGCTTAAAGCTCAACATTCAGAAAACTAAGATCATGGCATGTGGTCCCATCACTTCATGGCAAATAGATGGGGAAACAATGGAAACAGTGTCAGACTTTATTTTTTTGGGCTCCAAAATCACTGCAGATGGTGATTGCAGCCATGAAATTGAAAGACATTTAACTCCTTGGAAGGAAAGTTATGACCAACCTAGATAGCATATTGAAAAGCGGAGACATTACTTTGCCAATAAAGGTCTGTCTAGTCAAGGCTATGGTTTTTCCAGTGGTCATGTATGGATGTGAGAGTTGGACTATGAAGAGGGCTGAGCGCCGAATAATTGATGCTTTTGAACTGTGGTGTTGGAGAAGACTCTTGAAAGTCCCTTGGACTGCAAGGAGATCCAACCAGTCCATTCTAAAGGAGATCAGTCCTTAGGTGTTCATTGGAAGGAATGATGCTAAAGCTGAAGCTCCAATACTTTGGCCATCTCATGCAGAGGGTTGACTCGTTGGAAGGGACCCTGATGCTGGGAGGGATTGGGGGCAGGAGGAGAAGGGGACAACAGAGGATGAGATGCCTGGATGGCATTACTGACTCGATGGACACGAGTTTGAGTAAACATATGGAGTTGGTGATGGACAGGGAGGCCTGGCGTGCTGCAATTCATGGGGTCGCAAAGAGTCGGACACGACTGAGCAACTGGACTGAACTGAACTGAACTGATGGGTCTGGATGCCGTGATCTTAGTTTTTTGAATGTTGAGCTTTAAACCAACTTTCCCACTCTCCTCTTTCATTTTCATCAAGAGGCTTTTTAGTTCCTCTTCACTTTCTACCCTAAGGGTGGTGTCATCTGCACATCTGAGGTTATTGATATGTCTCCCGGCAATCTTGATTTCAGCTTGTGCTTCTTCCAGCCCAGCGTTTCTCATGATGTACTCTACATAGAAGTTAAATAAGCAGGGTGTCAATAGACAGACTTGACGTGCTCCTTTTCCTATTTGGAACCAGTCTGTTGTTCCATGTCCAGTTTTAACTGTTGCTTCCTGGCCTGCATATAGGTTTCTCAAGAGGCAGGTCAGGTGGTCTGGTATTCCCATCTCTTTCAGAATTTTCCACAGTTTGTTGTGGTCCACACAGTCAAAGGCTTTGGCATAGTCAATAAAGCAGAAATAGATTGGCTAAGGCCAAGTAACAGCAACAACGATAAACATGAAAATAATTATAATTGATTAAGCACTTCCTTAGAAGGAAATGGGAACCCACTCCAGTATTTCTGCCTGGAAAATCCCATGGGCAGAAGAGCCTGGTGGGCTACAGTCCATGGGGTCACAAAGAGTTGGACACAACTGAGCGACTTCACCACCACCACCAGCACCGAGCAATTGTTACATGCCAAGCACTGTTCTGTGTTACATGTAGTAACGCATTTCATTCTCACTACAAGTCTGTCGGCAATTCCTGGAATCATCCCTGTTTTACAGAAGAAGAAATCGAAGCACTGAGAGGTCAGGAGTCAGGTCACCCGGCTGGGGTGTGGGTGAGCAGGGCTCAGGGCCAGCTGTCCTGTGTTCCCCACCACCACGGGGACCGCCTCCTGTCCCTTTTGGGCTATTGTCCTCCATCTGATGTCTTTTTTTTTTTTTAACTCATTTACATTTTTTTTCCAGGTCTCAGTAGATTTCAAAATATCTGCTTTTTTGGCAATTGTCCCAGGCAGCCCTTCACAGTTTATAAACCCAGACCTTCACAGTTCATAAACCACACGGACGTCAGTGACCTCATCAGGTCTCTAGAAGTGAGGCTACTCTACCCCTGAGGGGCCTCCCTCTTGGCCCAGGGGTAGGATGTGGAAAAGCAGAGATACTGAAGCAGTTACTGTTGGCGCTTTGGAGGTGCTGCAGAAGTCCTGCTCCCTCCGCCTCATCAGGGTGAGGGTGCTGAGCATCTCCCTGATGCCGACTGGCCAGCCTCTCCTCTGAGAGAATCTTCAGTGGCCCCTACACGGGGAGAACCAGGTGCATCCAGTCACAGGAAGTGTGCCTTCTCCCCAGATGACCTCCAGGCTGCACAAGGTGAGCCCTGCCCACTAGACAGAAATCGGTCTGACCCTATTGCTCCTCTATTGTTGGAACCACACAAGTCACCTGGTCAATGCCAGCAACAGCTCACGGAGGTTCACACCAGCTCATGGAGGCTCACACCAGCTCACGGAGGTTCACACCAGCTCATGGAGGCTCACACCAGCTCACGGAGGTTCACACCAGCCCAAGGTCCCTGGCCGAGCTTCATCCCCTGATGTGCTCACTGGGTACATCATTTCAGACCTCTGGGTTCAGAACTGGTCTAGGAAAAAAGGGGATTTCAAACAGCTCCATGTGGATTCTTGTTAATCTACTCTCAAATTGTGAGTGCAGAACAGAGGTAAGAGACATGTGAGAGAGCCAAGAAGACACTTTTGGGATGAACTTAAATTGTGTCGGGCTTTCCTGGTGGCTTGGTGGTAAAGAATCCACCTGCCAGTACAGGAGAGGTGGGTTTGATCCCTGGGTCAGGAAGATCCCCTGGAGGAGGGCACGAACAACCAACTCCAGTATTCTTGCTTGGAGAATCCCATGGACAGAGGAGCCTGGTGGGCTACAGTCCATGGGGTTGAAAAGAGTTGGACATGACTGAAGGGACTTAGTATGCAAACTATCACAGGCTACTATGAATCCTAGGTTTTCTGTTCTTGCTGTGTCCTTTTGTTGTAAAGACACTGGGAACTGACCATTTCTGGTAGTTTCCATTTATTCATGGCTTTCTTATGAGGCAGATAGAAGTGGCTAGTAAATATTCTAATTTTTCTCAAGTGGACACTAAGCTCCCCTTTGTATGGTCACTCAGTTGTGGATTGGCTGAAAGGGGTGCTTGGTGCTGAAACCACCAGATGCATCCCCCTGGGGTAGCTCTTTGCTTTTCCTGTGTCTCTGAGGCCTGCTTTTGGTCTCCTTCAAAGCAGCTATTATGAGTTCTTTCTGAAGGCCATGTGTTCTGCCTGTTCTGTTAGAAATGTGCTTGCTTGTGGTTATCCACCTATTTCTTTCTATCTAGGTTATATGGAAAAATTGGTACTAGAATTGGAAGGAGGAGATTGGAAAGTTCTGGAGCCAAAAATAGAAACTGTACCAAGAACTGGGAGGGCTGTTCAGTACAATCAGTTACACATAATTCTAGGGTGTGCCATGAGATCAAGAGAGTGTGGTAAGAGGTTCAAAGGAAAAGCTCAACAGCATGCGCTCAGGCCTTCGTTACAAACTGGTGATGCAACTGGAGGGCTCCACTGGTTTGTGAGACAAAGAGGGCAGAAAACCACCATATAATGAAAACAACTATGAATAGAGGCAGAGCAGAAGGGAAAGTGGCAGGAGAAAAAGGAGACAGACAGGATGGTGTCTCTTGTGGTCTGATAGCCAAGGACTTCCACCACGCTGATAATCTTGGCTCTGGTTATCACTTCCCTTCCAGGTTCTAAATAAATGTTTAAAAGGCCTTGAATTCTTTAAGCACTTCCCTGGAAGCTCAGTTGGCAAAGAATCTGTCTGCAAGGCAGGAGACCCCGGTTCGATTCCTGGGTAGGGTAGATACCCTGGAGAAGGGATAGGCTACCCACTCCAATATTCTTGGGATTCCCTGGTGGCTCAGATGGTACAGAATCTGTCTGCAATGCATGAGATCTGGGTTGTTCCCTGGGTTGGGAAGATCCCATGGAGGAGGGCATGGCAACCTAATCCAGTATGCTTGCCAGGAGAACCTGCATGGACAGAAGGGCCTGCTGGGCTACAGTTTTAAACAAATGTTTAAGATCTTGAATTCTTCTCTGAGAATGCAGGATGGCTAGGAATTATATTTGCCAACCTGGTCAGATTTGGCATCTATATCTTTATGCCTTGAGGTGATGAGGTCTTTGGCAAGAAGACATCCATGGGGATCCAGTGAGGGGTTGGTATGGATTGCTCTAGCTCTAAAGGAAAGAAACAAAGAGGTAAATCTGACAGCAGCCTTATCAGGAAGACTAGCCCTGATGCTCTGTGTACGTGCTTAGTTGTATCAGACTCTGACTCCATGGACTGTAGCCCACCAGGCACCTCTGTCCACAGGATTCTCCTTGACGAGAATATTGGAGTGGGTAGCCATTCCATTCTCCAGGGGACCTTTCTGACCCAGGGATTGAACCTGGTCTCCTGCATTGCAGGCAGATTCTTCACTGTTTAAGCCACCAGGGAAGCCCAACCTCGATGCTTTATCAAGCACAGTTCAGGTCTGCCAGAAGAACCCCTTCTTCAGCATATGCATGGTTGGGCACCACTCAGAGCTATTAATACCTGGGTCAGAGATTTTTCCAACTCTGTCATCAGACTCCCCCAAGCTGAAGAGGAGAGTGGGCGTGTTTCTCAGGGGTCTGAGCAGGTGGACTCCTTTGAAAACTTGGCAAACTTTACCTTTTGCTCCATAATACATGTGTTTGTTTTGACATTAAAACAATGCTTTAATCAGTTGAGTAAACGGAGGGGCTGGTTATCTCAAGACTGGTTTTGGACTCGGCACACACTGTGGCCACAAGCCAAGCTCACTGGTTTTTCTGTTAAGGTGCTCTCTCTCTCTCTCCTCCCACTCCTCTTTCCAGAGAAGCGGTTACTCTCTTGGTTGCTACCATAGAGGATTGCTGGATAAAAGAGGGGTGAGGTAGCAGTTTTCTTGAATTGCTGGGTTTGAATTTTCTCCTGAAGATATTCTTGACTGTGAAACTGTCCTCCATTAAAATCCTAGTACAACTTCTGTCTACTTGGTGCAAACAAGTGGGGTACAAATGCCCACCTCCAACCTCTGGGCTGTCACGTGATCCTCCTGCTGACCTTGCCTTCCGGTGCTCCGAAACAGCTCGTTGAAGCTCCAGCATCCCAGTGTGCTCTTACTCTGTCTGCTTGGTCTTAGTGGTCAAGGTCACCCACCACTTCCCTGAGACACCTGAGTGGATGAGATAGGCTCCATCTCATTTTCTGTTCTCTTTCTTCCTTTTATTAAAATCTAAGAATGGTGGCTTAGGGAGTAAGGAAACTGCCTGCAGTGCAGGAGACCTGGGATCCATCCCTGGGTCAGGAATACCCCCTGGAGAAGCGTACGGTGACCCACTTCAATATTCTTGCCTGGAAAATCCCGTGGATAGAGAAATCTGGTGGGCTACAGTTGCAAGGAGTCGAACGTGACTGGGCTACTAACACTTTACTTTCCATAGCCAATTTAAAATGTTGTGCTGATTTCTGCTACACAGTAAAGTAATTCAGTTGTATGTGTGTGTGTGTGTATACACACATTCTTTCTAATATTTTTTCCATTATCGTTTATCACAGGATATTGAACACAGTTTATTCTTGCTCTTCCTGACTTCACTGTATTCTTCCTCCTCCTTCTCTCCAGTTATGTCCACTATTCCCTCTGAAACCTTGAATACAGTCCCTCTGGGCCTTGTTCCTTCAGCTTTCCTGTCTCCTGTTTGTTTCACTTTTTCATCTGTACTTGCCCATGTGTTTTGTTTCATTAAAGAAACACCTGTTTCAAGCTGCTGTGTGAGTAAAAGCCCTGATGCCGAGCCTAGTGAGAGGCCCCTTGCACAGCACAAGACCTTACCTCTGTCATCCACCTGGGTGACAACTTTGTAAATTACCACATGTTAATTCACTCATTTCATTTTTGAACAGCTCCTGAGGGCCCACCATTTCTTACTTTCTGGAGCTACAGAAATCAGCAATACAGATGTCTTTCCTACCCAGGTGGAGCTTAGAGTCTACAGGGAGACAGATTAGAAAAAACTGATCAATACATAATCATAAGCCACTGTGATAAGTGCAATGGAATAAAATAACGTGGAATGTTCTAAGGGTTTAATAGGATGTAATTCAGATTCTAAGGGGCTCGCCAAAGACATTCTTTTTAATAAAACAGATTCTACCTGGGCCAGTTGGAAATCCCGACTCTAATGTAAACCATGATAATATAATGAGCAAGGGCAAAATTATCTCATTAAAAGCAAATTTTATGATTATGAGCTATTTTAATATGATTTCCACTTATCCACCAGTTGTAGGAGTGTATATCTGAAGAGCTGTTAAAGACTTTTTAAAAACTTAATTGGTTATTTTTGTCTGTGCTGGACCTCCATCGCTGCTCAGGCTTTTTCTCTGGTTGGGGTGAGCAGGGGCTACTCTCTCGCTGCAGTGCACAGCCTTCTCCTTGCTTTGGATTCTCCTGTGCAGATCATGGACTCTAGGTGCATGGGCTTCAGTAGCTGTGGGCCATGGGCTCAGCAGTTTCGGTCTCTGGACTCCAGAGCATGAGGTCAGTAGTTTGTGGTACACGGGCCTAGTTGCTTTGAGGCACGTGGGATCTTCTTACACCAGGGATCCAACCTGTGTCTCCTGCATTGGCACACAGATTCTTCATCACTGAGCCACCACGGAAGCCCAGGTGCTGCTAAAGATTTATACTCACTGCGGTCATAGTTCTTTAAGTGATTAGGATACATTCAAACTTTGGAGAATGTATAGATACTATGATTGGAATGGTTATAAGTAGTTGCATTAAATGTTGTAAAAATAACACTGAATTAACTGTACCTCAATTCTTAGTTGTATATCAGTTGTATTTAACATGTGATTTGGGTGCATTCGTATCATGGAATAAAATGAAGAGATATTAGACTTGCTGTAGGTATATTTCCCACCCCCTGCCAGGACCAAAGTGAAAGTTGCTCAGTTGTGTCCGATTCTTTGCGACCCCATAGACTGTACAGTCCATGGAATTCTCCAGGCTAGAATACTGGAGCGGGTAAGCCTTTCCCTTCTCCAGGGGATCTTTCCAACCCAGGGATCGAACCCTCTGGCACAAGGCAGAAACCCAAGACTCATCCTAGATGCCTGGCTCTCCCCACTGTTAGCTTGTCAAGTCTTTGCAATTCTCAATGCTCTTTCTAGTTTATCTCCTCCTTTACATTCTTGCTATTTTAATCTCTCATCAAGTTTCATGTGGACGGTGATGAAAGTTTTCCAATAGAGATCATAGATCAACACAGGAACTCCTCTTAGGCAGACTTGAGTTCAAGTCTCAGATCTAAACACTAACAAATTCAGTTATCTTGCTGACTTTTGAAATGTCCCCAGACCTCATTTTTCAACTTGGGAAAATGAAATGACAATAATATAATATGTACCTCTTAGGGCTGTGTGAGGATTAACCAAGAGATCAGGCAGGTAAAATTCTAGCAGGGAGCAAATTGTCAACTCTTAGCCCACGGCATGCATTGTCAAAGCTATGGTTTTTCCAGTAGCCACGTACGCATGTGAGAGTTGGACCATAAAGAAGGCTGAGCACCGAAAAATTGGTGCTTTCAAATTGTGGTGCTGGAGAAGACTCTTGAGAGTCCCCCGGACAGCAAGGAGATCAAACCAGTCAATCCTAAAGGAAATAAACCCTGAATATTCATTGGAAGGACTGATGCTGGAGCTGAAGCTCCAATATTTTGGCCACCTGATATGAAGAGCTGACTCGCTGGAAAAGACCCAGTTGGAAAAGATGATGGGAAACATTGAAGGCAAAAGGAGAAGGGGGTGGCACAGGATGAGATGGTTAGACATTGAGTCACTGACTCAATGCATATGAATTTGAGCAAATTCTAGGAGATAGTGAAGGACAGGGAAGCCTGGTATGCTGCAGTCCATGGGGTCACAAAGAGTCAGACATGACTTAGTGACTGAACAACAAAAAAACACGTGGTAACTCTGGTGGTTGTAGTCTCCCTGCCTGTCACTTAGCCCTCCTTTCAATTCACCCCCCACCCTGAGGCCAGAGAGCTTTCTAAAATGAGTACTGCTCATTTACCACCACTACCATCGCCTCCACCACTTGAAATCTTCAATTATTTCATTTCATCAAAAGAATCAAGTCCAAAATTCTCAGCGTCAGCAGCTTTGTTAGCAAGATTTCTGGTTCTGACCATGATGGTTAGAACTGGTATTCTATTTACCCTTCTGCCATAACAAAAGCATGATAAACATTTATTTAGGGGAAAAAAAGCAGCTAATCACTGCAGGGTTACAATCCTTATAACCCTAAGAGATGGGGGCATACGATTTGGGTCCACGGTCACTCCAGTTTTCTCCCCAAGGCTATTTTCCAAATTATTATGCAGCAAAATAGAGCCCAAGGAGAGAAGGTTTCACTCCATGGAGAATACAGAAGTTTGGATTAAGGATTTTCAAGGTGACTGGGACTTTTGGCTCAGAGTTAATATGGTATGCTGCTAAGTTACTTCAGTCGTGTCCGACTCTGTGCGACCCCATAGATGGCAGCCGACCAGGCTACCCCGTCCCTGGGATTCTCCAGGCAAGAACACTGGAGTGGGTTGCCATTTCCTTCTCCAATGCATGAAAGTGAAAAGTGAAAGTGAAGTTGCTCAGTCGTGTCTGACTCTTCGTGACCCCATGGACTGCAGCCTACCAGGCTCCTCCGTCCATGGGATTTTCCAGGCAAGAGCACTGGAGTGGGGTGCCATTGCCTTCTCCGTAATATGGTATGAATTCACACAAAAATGTAGAAACTTTGAACTTGAATAAATCCATTTCCCCTCATCTTCATTCAAATCACATTTGTAGTCATTGTGACGTAGTCATTATATGTCTTTCATTATATTCTACCTACATTTAACCCCCACAAGAAAACGTTAGAATTTTAGCTTTAAGTAAGCAGAGCCATTTTGAAGAAATTAAAAGGAAAAATTAAGTTTTTATGCTACCCATTGATTTACAAGTTTAGAAGATTTGTTCCTAAGGATCTGATTTCCCTCAGGTATCAGGCTGGAGAATTTCCTGTAGTTTCTGGTGGCAAAGAAATCTTTTAGTTTTTCTTTATCTGAAAATGTCATCACTTTGCCTTTATTCTTGAAGGATATTTTCTCTCTATAATTCGGATTTGATTATCCTTTTCTTTTAAAAGACTGTTTTGAAATCCTTTCCCCTGTCATCTTGCCTCTGGTTCTGATGAAATGCCTGTGAAAATTCATATCATGATGATGTAGCATTTTGTCTCCGGCTGCTTTCAAGCTTTTCTAGTTTTGGTTTTCAGCAGTAGGGCTGTCACATGCTGAGGCACGATTTGCTTATTTTTCATTCCTGCTTATTCCATTTGAAGTTCACTGAGATTCTTGAATCTGTCCTGTCATGACTTCCACCAAATTTTGAAAACTGGGCCATTACGTATTTTCTGTTCTGTTCTCTCTGTTTCTCATGCTGCTGGTACTCCAGTGTTTTGATATCTTAAGTATTTTACCACTGTAACGAAGGTTCCTGAGACTCTGATAATTTTTTCAGTCTCTTTTCTTTCTCTTCATCAGATTGGATCATTTCTATTGATTTATTTTCGAGTTATATATGGCTATTTCTCTGTCATTTTCATTTGGCTCTTAAGGTCATTTGGCGAATTTTTATTTTAGGTAGTGCATTTTTTTAGCACTAAAATTTTCATTTGGTTATTTCTTACGCTTTTTTCTTTCCTGAAATTCTTTATTTTTTCATTTGTTGTGAAAAAATTGTCATTTTCCTCAGGGAGCATCATTATATTAGCTACTTTAAAGTCGTTGGCTCTTTGAATGTTGAGTAATTTTGGATTACATCAAGATTGTATCTTGAACTTTGTGTATATTATGTGTGTGAAGATGTTAGATTCTACCATATTTCACTGAGAAGTGTGATTTTTTTTCTTAGTAGGCAATTAACTTGGTCAGACCTATGACAACATAGGTGAATGGCACATATATAATATTGAGGGAAAGAAGCTTGATACAAAAGGTTATGTATTGTGTTATTTCATTTATGCAAAGTTCAAATACTGTCTAATATGTGCTGTTAGAAGTCAGGGTGCCTGTTACCTTTGAGGGAGAATTAATTATTTGAATGCATAGTGGGGTGGGGTGGGAGTTTCTGGAGGGCTGGTCATATTCCTTTTTTAAAAAAAACAACTTTATTGAGGTATAATGGACATATACCAGCTGTATATCTTGAGAGTGTACACTTTGGTAAGTTTTGATATATGTATATACTCATTTAATCATAACCACAATCAATAATATGAATATGAACATAACACTCACCCCTCACACGTCCTGGTAGAACCCCGCTTCCATCCCTGTCTTCTACATGCCCAGGGAATAACTGATCTGCTCTGTCAGATCACTTTGCATCTTTTAGGATTTTTATAAGTGGAGTTTGTACATGATACACTTTTTTTTGGTCTGATTTCTTTCGTTCAGCATCTGTGTATCTTCTTCAGTGAAATACCTGTTCAAATTCTTTTGCCCATATTGTTAATTGAGATTTTTGTTTTGTTTTCTCATTATTTGATATTGAGAGCTCTTATATATTCAAGAGAAACGTCCTTTATAGATAAATGATTTGTGAATATTTTCCCCAAATAGTGTCTTATCTTTTCATTCTGTTAACAGTTTAGAGAAGTTCTTAATTTTGATGAACTTCCATTGACTTTATTCTCTTTTGGATTGTGCTTTGGTGTCATATCAAAGAAATTTTACTTAATTCAATGCTACAAAATTTTTCTATGTTTTCTCTCAGAATTTGGTGGTTTAAAGTTCTAGAGTTACTTTTATATATATTTTGAGTTAACTTTGTATGAAGTGTAGATCTAGATCAAAGGTGGTTTTGTTTTTTTTTTTTTCCCTGTCAAATTGTTTTGAGATCTAGATCAAAGGTTGTTTTGTTTTGTTTTGTTTTCCTGTCAAATTGTTTTGGCACCATTCCTTGAAAAAAATATTTGCCCACTGAATGGTCATTTGTGACTTTGTAAAAAATCAATTGAGCATTTATTTGTGGGTCTATTTCTACACTTTCCATCCTGCTCCTTTGATCTATTTGTTTATATTTGTGCTCTGTGCTTATGCAACATTGTAGCTTTATAATAAGTTTTCCAACTTTGTTCTGTTTTTCAAAGTTGTTTTATCCAACTTCCTACGCTTTTCTGTACAAATTTTAGAATAAGCTTTTCAATTCATTCATTAAAGCACAGTGACAATTTTTTTTTTTTTTGCAACTGCATTGATTCTCTATACCAGTTTGGTGGAATTGACATCATAACAATGTTGAGTCTTCTGATGTATACAGTCTCTTCTGTGATAAAAGGAAGAGAATGACATGAAAAGATGTGAATCAGAGTATGGGTTCCCTGAATGGCCTCGAGCATGTCACTTCCCCATTCAGAGCCTGTTTCCTTTTCTGTAATTGAGGGAGAAGAATGCTCTGTATGACCAAGGCAGATAATGATAGAAGAGCTGGCAGTGTTTCAAGGATAACAAAGCACTTTTTACATACTGAGTGTTTTTGTTATACACCTTGTGGGTTTGTCAAAGAAATGTCCAGCACAGTAGGCATGAGACTATTTGGGTATATTTTATCCTTTCCCATCATTGTAATCCCAGCAACTGTTGTCATCACGCAGTTCCAAGCCTTCTAGGTGGATTTCCGTGTACTTGCTAAGTCAGCCCTCAGCTGCATTTTGTGATCATCTTAGTTTGATGCCCATTAAAAGGCGTTCACAGCCTCTGCTCTCTCATTTGGAATGCTCACTGTATTTCCAGTCTAATTCACAAGTCAGTTTTCTTCTACATGCTGCCTACTTTTCTGGTTCCTTGTGTGGACTTTCATTTTTATTTTCTCCCCACTTTCCTGGTCATGTCTCTTACTAACCTGATGTTTCCTTTTTACCTGATATGTGAGCTTGCTAGTTCTCTCTTTAACACCCTGGGATATGTGCCATCTAGTGGCTGTTGGGACCAGTGGTTCTTGTGACGGGGATTCTGGGTACTACCTGTGACCAGGCCCTGGCGAGTCCTCACACGTATCTCAAGCGTCCATGGATTTTCTCTTCTGTACACCTCAGCCCGCACCAGCGGCAGCTGTGAAGCCCACCTGCTGCAGGCACTGACTTAGGAACATCTGGGAAACATTCTCATTCCTCTCTCTACCACTGTCAGAGCTTAGGACTCAGATTCCACATGGGCCAAGACTCATTCCTATTTATTCTACTTGCACTGAATGGAATACTGTTACAATAGGATTTATATTTGCCATTTTCTATGGGCTTTCTATTTTTTTCTATTTAACAGCCCTTTTTCTCTCCTTTCTTGTCCCACGTAGGATGATATTTTTATTATTTCACTTTTCCCTGCTTGATTGGAAGATAAACACTTTTGCTATTCTCTTAGTGCTAACTTTCTAAAGTGTAGCAAAGAATGCTTTGGTTTTACCCAAGTACAACGCTGACTGGTACTTTGACCCTCCTCCTTGATATTAGACCAGGATATTAGAATATCTTCTTTTCATATACTTCTCTCCTGACACACAAGCTGTTGTTGTTGTTGCGGCATCCTTTAGATTTCTTATAAATATTGTGCAATGACACTTCATATTTTCTAATTCCCTGTGACCTTTAAGAGGACTCTTTTAATCTTCAGAAACATAGTTGGTTGATGGCTTTTGTTCAGTAATTCCAGACTTTTTTCCTTGTCTGTTATTTAATTTTGTTCATGTTGTACTATCTCTTCATATTTCAGATCAGTTATCTTGAATAGTGTGTGTACACTGTATTTGAAAAAATTTTCAGGAATAACCTAGGATAATGGTATCTTCCTCCAGATAGGATTTTTTTGTTTTGTTTTAACGAGGTGCCCAGAATTTGATCCAGGTATAATTTCGAGAGCTAAGTTGCATTAAGGTTGATCCCAGATCACTGGTACTTATGCTCCTGCTGAGGTGGTCAAAAATCCTGCTCAGAAAACTTTCAGCAGTCTCTTTGAAATCAGAAGCCTCATCTCTATCAGCAAACATTGTCTTATTAATGGTGGCCCCAGCTTACCTTTCAGGATGATCATCTTTTTTTCTGGAACTGGGCTCAATACGCCTCGTGATCCTGTTAGCTTTTTTGATATTTCAAGGGAAATTTTTGAAAAATCCTTAATCCAGATATTTTAATTGTCCTTAGCGAGAGGATTGGTTTAAATTACTTCATTATCACTGAAGAAAGAAGATCTACTTTGTTTACTTTTCACGTGCCATTTTTTATTTGTAAATATTTATTTATTTGGCTGCCCCGGGTTTTAGTTGTGCCACATGGGATCCAGTTCCAGGGATGGAACCCAGGCCTCCTGCATTGGGTTTGCAAAGTCTTAGCCACTGGACCCCCAGGGAAGTCCCTGCTATTTTGTTTTTAACCAAATTGTTAACACTGAGTGTTCCATGGACCACGGGACTCCAGGGGAGAGTTTTGCTTCTTATGTTGTATACCATTTGTGTATTTCTTTTCTAATTAACAAATGTAATTCCAGAAAAGAAAGAGAAAATACATGCAAGAGGGCTAGTACAGTCCTGGGTGTGTTATCCTGGCTCAAAGTGTGGCCTTTCCCTCTGCTGACGTCCTCTTCTTGTTCCCCTGCTACCTGCCCCGCCTCCCCCCGCCCCCCTCCCCGCGACGCGCAACGAGGCCAACCCGCTGCCTCTCCTCGGCCCACTGTCTGGAGCAGTGACTTCCTGCTCTGTCACAGGAGCCCCACTCCTGCTCCCCTGCCCCCCAGTCTGCAGGTGGGGCTCAGGGTTCTCCTCAGCAGAGACTGAAGGAATTCCTATGTCCCTGGAAAGACCGAAACGTCCTGGCGACGTCAAAAGGTGTTGCTCTAACCACCTCAGGGAGGTGAGACCCCATAGCTCTAAAGAGTCAAGTCTTGGGCCCTCTGGTAACCCTGGAGCTGACTAGATCTGGAATTTGTTGCACACACATGTGTTTGGTCGTGTCCACCTCTTTGGGACCCCGTGGACTGTAGCACCCTAGGCTCCTCTGTCCGTGGGATTTCCCAGGCAAGAATACTGGAGTGGGTTGCCATTTCCTCCTCCAGGGGATCTTCCTGACCCAGGGGTCGAACCCACTTCTCTGGTGTCTGGTGCACTGCAGGTGGGTTCTTTTATTTCCTGAGCCACTGCTGCTGCTAAGTCACTTCAGTCGTGTCCAACTTTGTGCAACCCCGTAGATGGCAGCCCACCAGGCTCCCCTGTCCCTGGGATTCTCCAGGCAAGAATACTGGAGTGAGTTGCCATTTCCTCCTCCAATGCATGAAAGTGAAAAGCGAAAGTGAAGTCGCTCAGTCGTGTTTGATTCTTAGCAACCCCATAGACTGCAGCCTACCAGGCTCCTCCGTCCATGGGATTTTCCAGGCAAGAATACTGGAGTGGGTTGCCATTTCCTCCTCCAGGGGATCTTCCTGACCCAGGGATCGAACCTACTTCTCTGGTGTCTGGTGTACTGCAGGTGGGTTCTTTTATTTCCTGAGCCACTGGGGCTTCTCTAAATCTGGAATAAATCACACCAAAGGCATGTTGATTTTACTGACTCTTTGCCGCATGTTTCTAGAATAGGGTTTAGCAAATGCCACTCGTTTGTAATCTCCCTGTAAGAGTGACGGTGGCAAGACTTGAAAAATCTGATGGTCTTTATTTCTAAAAGACTTATATGAACAACCACTTGAGCACAAGTCCTTTGACTCTCTGTGGAAGGGACGTCAGGGTTTGTCCTAGTCTGTCAAAATCCAACCTATTTCCAGTGCCTTTGTGAGAAACTGCCTGTTTTCCCCTCGCTGTCTAGTAGCATCTGCATTGATTTTCCATTCAATTTCAAGTTCTACCCTATTTGATCCTTGTTTTCCTGTTGAAAACAGTCTCAAACCCAGTGTGAAAGCCAGGAGTGAAAAGGTCACAGATGACAGATAAGGGAACACAGATGCTTCTGTGATTTCCTCCGCCAAGTAGGGATGTGTTTCCAGCTCACTTCTTCGGAGAAGCAGCAACTTTCAAGCAATGTTTCTCATTCAAGTGGAGCAGAGTTTACTTTTATTTAACTAACTTATGGAACTATCCTCAATATTTTGTAACAATCTATAAAAGAAAAGAATCTGAAACACATATGTGTGTGTGGCTTTCTAGGTGGCTCGGTGGTGAAGAATCTGCCTGCTAATGTAGTTCAATCTCTGGGTCAAGAAGATCCCCTGGAGGAGGAAATGGCAACCCCTCCAGTATTTTTCCCTGGGAAATCCCATGGACAGAAGAGCCTGGCAGGTTACAGTCCATAGGGTCACAAAGAGTTGGATACAGCATGAGTGACTGAGCACACACATGTATTATATATAACTGAGTCACTTTGCTGTACACCTAAAACTAACATAACATTGTAAATCAACTATACTCCAATTAAAAAAAAAAAGCCAACAAACTTAACACTTACGTAGCACTTTGTGCCAGACACTTTTAAACTGCATTATTCCCTCACTGAGGGAGCAGTGATCCGTTGGTGAAGTTGAGATAAAATACCAGGACACAATTGTCTCCTTTTGCTGAAAGCAAAATGGAGCAGATGACAGAAGATTTGCAGGTCAAGGTGCTGACTTGGGAATCAAGGCCATGGAGAACAAACCAGTGGCTGGTGCCTTTAGGGTGGTTGAAAGACACTGAACTAAGGACTAACCTGATGTGGACAGGGAACGCTTGCAGAGCCGTGTCAGCTTCATACATCGAGATTTGGGCAGGATCCTAGGAATGGTTCTGTCAGAGCCTAGAAGAGCCTCCAGTCCAGCTCAGAGACACGGTCATGCTGCCCAAAGGACCTAGGATCTGGGAAAGCAGAAGGGACTAGTGAGAGGTGAACAGCCTTCTGGAAAACCCAGTTTCAGCCTTAGATCAGCAGGACCAAAGCTATTTTGGAGTATACATGTTAGCAACATTATTTCAGGACCTCTTTTCCCAAATTCTGTGAGTCAAATTAACATTCCAAGACATTGTCTCTTATACTTTCCTGACACTAACTTAATATAAAACCCAGTATCTGGAAATAAAGCATAACATTCAAACAAAAGGAAAATACCTTAATTTATATGCAGTATCAAACTCTTTATAAATTGTAAGTAATTAATTTTATCTGAGAGTCTGGAGTCAGTGAGCAACTTTCCTTTACCCCTGGGTCTGATAAGGCGCCAGCTAATTACACTGTGGAAAGAAGGATGGGAAATGCCCAGAGGAAAAGAAGCAGTGACTTCATTATCTATTAGTACGTTGATTCAAGTAACTGACCAGTGAATCTACCAGCCATTTTCACCAGTGTTCCAGAAACAGCCTCAGTCCTGCTGACCTTCTCTGGCTGTCCAGCACACAGAAAGTCTGCTTTTTCTTGTTGCCTGTGAATCTCGTCTCAAGAAAGACAACCCAGCTGGGTTTTAAGCCCCATCAAATGTCATCTTAGATTATATTCTGAAAGCAAACAGACACTGCTGGTGGGTTCTCAGCAGACGGAGGGACAGTCATGAGTCCTTGGAAAGGGATGTTGTTTTGGTTGGCTGTCAGGTTTTTGCTTTAGATTTGGTTTTAACAGTTGAGCCTGTCCATGTGTTCTGCTTTGCTAGGGCTGCCATAACAAAATATCACGGAATGAGTGGTTTAAACATGGAGACTTATTTTTCATGGTTCTGGAGGCTGGTAGTCCAAGATCAAGGTGCCAGCAGGTTGATTTTCTCTGAGGCCTGTGTCCTTGGCTTGCAGGTGGGTGCTTTCTCCTTGTGTTCTCACCTGGCCTTTGCTCTGAGCACATGTATCTGTGGTGTCTCTCCATGTATTCAAATTTCCTCTTCTTATAAGGACACCAGTCACATTGGATTAAGGTCCACCTTAAGGGCCTTATTTTAACTTAACTACCTCTTCCAAGGCCCTAAATAGATTCAAGGGATTAGATCCAAATAGATTCAAGGGATTAGATCCAAATAGATTCAAGGGATTAGATCTGATACACAGAGTGCCTGAGGAACTATGGATGGAGGTTCATGACATTGATTAGGAGGGAGTGATCAAGACCATCCCAAAGAAAAAGAAATGCAAAAAGGCAAAATAGTTGTCTGAGGAGGCCTTACAAATAGCTATGAAAAGAAGAGAAGCCAAAGGCAAAGGAGAACAAGAAAGATATACCCATTTGAATGTAGCATTCCAAAGAATAGCAAGGAGAAATAAGAAAGCCTTCCTCAGTGATCAATGCAAAGAAATAGAGGAAAACAACAGAATGGGAAAGACTAGAGATCTCTTCAAGAAAATTAGAGATACCAAGGGAACATTTCATGCAAAGATGGGCTCGATAAAGGACAGAAATGGTATGGACCTAACAGAAGTAGAAGATATTAAGAAGAGGTGGCAAGAATACACAGAAGAACTGTACAAAAAAGATCTTCACAACCCAGATAATCACGATGGTGTGATCACTCACCTAGAGCCAGACATCCTGGAATGTGAAGTCAAGTGGGCCTTAGGAAACATCATTATGAACAAAGTTAGTGGAGGTAATGGAATTCCAGTTGAACTATTTCAAATCCTAAAAGATGATGCTGTGAAAGTGCTGCACTCAATATGCCAGCAAATCTGGAAAGCTCAGCAGTGGCCAAAGGACTGGAAAAGGTCAGATTTCATTCCATCCCCAAAAAAGGCAATGCCAAAGAATGCTCAAACTACTGCACAATTGCACTCATCTCATACGCTAGTAAAGTAATGCTCTAAATTCTTCAAGCAAGGCTTCAAAAGTACATGATCTGTGAACTTCCAGATGTTCAAGCTAGATTTAGAAAAGGCAGAAGAACCAGAGATCAAATTGTTAACATCTGTTGGATCATTGAAAAAGCAAGAGAGTTCCAGAAAAACATCTATTTCTGCTTTGTTGACTATGCCAAAGCCTTTGACTGTGTGGATCACAATAAACTGTGGAAAATTCTGCAAGAGATGGGAATACCAGACCACCTGACCTGCCTCTAGAGAAACCTATATGCAGGTCAAGAAGCAACAGTTAGAACTGGACATGGAACAACAGACTGGTTCCAAATCAGGAAAGGAGTAAGCCAAGGCTATATATTATCACCCTGCTTATTTAACTTATATACAGAGTACATCATGAGAAATGCCAGGCTGGATGAAGCACAAGCTAGAATCAAGATTGTTGGGAGAAATATCAATAACCTCAGATATGAAGATAAAACCACCCTTAAGGCAGAAAGCGAAAAAGAACTAAAGAGCCTCTTGATGAAAGTGAAAGAGGAAAGTGAAAAAGTTGGCTTAAAACTCAACATTCAGAAAACTAAGATCATGGCATCCTGTTCCATCACTTCATGGCAGAGAGGTGGGAAAACAATGGAAACAGTGAGAGACTTTATTTTGGGGGGCTCCAAAATCACTGCAGATGGTGATTGCAGCCATGAAATTAAAAGATGCTTGCTCCTTGGAAGAAAAGTTACGACCAATCTAGATAGCATATTAAAAAGCAGAGACATTACTTTGACAACAAATGTCCGTCTAGTCAAAGCTATGGTTTTTCCAGGAGTTATGTATGGATGTGAGAGTTGGACTATAAAGAAAGCTGAGCACCGAATAACTGATGCTTTTGAACTGTGGTGTTGGAGAAGACTCTTGAGAGTCCCTCGGACGCAAGGAGATCCAACCAGTCAATCCTAAAGGAAATCAGTCCTGAGTATTCATTGGAAGGATTGATGCTGAAGCTGAAACTCCAATACTTTGGCCACCTGATGCGAAGAACTGACTTGTTTGAAAAGACCCTGATGCTGGAAAAGATTGAAGGAGGAAGGAGAAGGGGATGACAGAAGATTAGATGGTTGGATGGCATCACCAACATGACAGACATCAGTTTGAGTAGGCTCCAGGAGTTGGTGATGGACAGGGAAGCCTGGAGAGCTGCAGTCCATGGGGTCGCAAACAGTTGGACACAACTGAGTGACTGAACTGAACTGAACTGAAGGCCCTATCCATGAGAACAGTCCTATCCTGAGGTACTGGGTGTTAAGATTTCATCAACACTTTCATTTCGCAAAAGGGAGATGATCATTGCAACCATGTCAGAAATTTCTGTGGGGATAAATGAGAATGCATGCAAACTGTGGCAAATTTCTTGACACAGGCCTAGCAACCAAAGGAACTCATTTTTAAGATTGTTAATAACATGAACACATTATTATCCTCACTTAAAACACAGGAAAACTGTGGTTCAGAAACTTTAAGTATTAAGTAACTTTCCAAAGTCACCTAGTAAAGAGTGGATCTGGGATTTCAGCCTATATATAGTTGTTTTCTGCTACCCCTTTATGCTGTTTCTTGTTCTTTGTAGCTAACATATAAAGATAGAAGTTTGGATTAGAATAAAAAGTTTGTGGGGGAAGTTGGGAAGGGCAGGCAGAAGGTTGTCTTGGAGGCTTATGGAAAATGTGTGACCATCAGTTTCAAAGAGGTAGAAAGAGGACTCAGGAAATAGAGTTGTGCAAAGACTTCTATGGGAATTGAATGAAAGAACACTGAAGCACTGGAATTAACAAAAACACCAGAAGCCATTGTTTGGACTGCCATTTATAACGCAGAAAGGGAAACGTGGAAGCAATATACCTCCCAGAAATTTTAATGGTTTTCAGAGTTATTTTTAACTATTTGCCAAATTCTTAGAACTGGAGGAAAAAGCTATTAGATTTTTTGCTCTTTATACAATTTGCACAATCCACAGGCAATTTTGCATTTCCTTTTTCCACTCTGGCCTGATGGAAATAATAATTCTCTTTGTAAAGGATTGTCCTGAGCACCTCTGGTTGAGAGTAAAAGAAACATAAAATGAAAAGCAAAATGAATACAAAACCCTTTCTGCAGAGTTGGGAAATAGCAGGCAGACACAACACTGAGAACATTAGTATGCCAGTCGTCAATGTCTACCCGCAGGCATTATTGTCCCCAAGACACTTTCTGTGGGTTGAGATCTCACTGTTGGTTTTGGGGCGGTGCAAGATCCAAGACAGAATCTGCAAAAGCTTCCTGTTCTTTCACCTCTGCTTGCTTGGTCAGGGACCCTGCAGACCACTTTAAAAAAAGCAAACACTGCGTCGATGGAGCACGTGGGTGGAAATGTCATTAGCTGGACCAAGGCACAGCCTAGGCACAGGAGAGGCTGGGCAGCAGAGTGGAGCACAGATGAGCTTCCTCTGTCTAGAAGAGAAGGCAGTTCTCTTAGACTGTGTATAGGGGCTTAGAGGTTACTAGAATTCATGTGATAGAAAACAAAAAGAAACTTCTACCTGGGACTGTTTTGTGCTCCCAAGTCACACTTTTCTATAGAGGCAGATGGATCAAGGTCTCTACAGCCAAAGACTTGGAAGCGTTGGGAGAGTAAAAATCCAAATTTAGAGACCTTTCCACCCAAGGTCTCTTTTGGCTAAGGGTAAGTGCTAACTGTTGCCCCATCCTACTTGCAGATCCAAATTTTAAAATTCTGTCTTCCACATCTGTCCCTGAGTAGCATAAATCACTTTGAGGAAACAAAATAATCATTCTGAGCAAATGACCTGTGTTACAGAGTTGGAAAAGCCAAGAGAAAAAAAAAAACCCACAAAAATAATTAGACATGATTAATACATCAAAATATTCATTAAATTGGCCAGTTGAGTCAGTAGTTCTCATATATAAAGTACAAAAGGCAGCCAGCAAATGGAAGGAAAGAGCTTATCTACAAAAGCAACGAGACATGTAATACTCTTGTGAATGATACTAGCAAGAGAGGTGAAGGAGCTTTAGGAAAAAAGAAAAAGGGAGAGTTGGTTAGGGCCACAGACAGATGAGGATAAGAGAAGAGATTCTTCTTGTTCTTTGACCGGAAGACACTACATTTTATAACATGTACATTTTCTTGAAGTTAATTTATACATACTGTATAATTCCTATCAATATCTCAGCAGAATTTTTCTTGGACTCTAACAAAAGGACTCAAAAACTTATCTCAATGACTCATTTTATTGGAAAAGTCCTAAAAATCTTTAAAAAATAAGAATAACATGGGGAATTTATTCCATACAATGAAACTACAGTATTACCACATGAAGTACCGGATTCAAAAATACAGACAGTTCACTTCAGCCAAGAGAAGCAATAGATTCATGTGTATATAGGAATTCGATTTACAAAAGATCACAATGCAAAGCAATTCTGGCTACCCGGATACAACTTTTGGGAAAGAAAATCTGAAGAAAAGCTTCAATATCCTATCATCTGTATCTCCTCTGAGTGAACAATTCTAATTCCATAGATATATCCAAAAGATGTGCATCTTGCTGTTTTTAAAAAGCAACTTAAAAGCCTGTAAAAGGGAATTTAAACTAAAGACTTATGTATGCACATTTTAAAATAGAATATTATACAGTCATTAGAATAATATGTTTTAAATAATAAGTTTTAAAACAGTATGCATGGCAAGATCTCACTTTGGTGTGTTTATATTTATCTTAGCAATGTATGTATTATAAGAATATGAAAGTGAAAGTGAAAGTTGCTCAGTTGTGTCTGACTCTTTGTGACACCATGGACTATATAGTCCATGGAATTCTCCAGGCCAGAATACTGGAGTGGGTAGCCTTTCCCTTCTCCAGGGGATCTTCCCAACCCAGGGATTGAACCCAGGTCCCCTGCATTGCAGGCAGATTCTTCACCAGCTGAGCCACCAGGGAAGCCCAAGAATACTGGAGTGGGGAGCCTATCTCTTCTCCAGCAGATCTTCCTGACCCAGGAATCGAACCAGGGTCTCCTGCGTTGCAGGCGGATTCTTTACCAACTAAGCTATCAGGGAATGTTATCAGAATATAACAAAGGCTAATAGGACTCATTCTGGATGGCAGGTGACTAAATTTTATTTTTCATATTGCTTCTATGGATCTTACGAAGTACACACAGTGCTCATGTGTGGCTCAGGTAACTAACAATTAATAATAAAGGCAGCTTGCATAGAGGGAGAGGGGAGATTGAAAAGCCCTCATTGATAGAGTAGGTCTGTCTAGTTTGCCAAATCAAAAAATTAATGACAGCACTGTATGTCCCACTTATCCAGTCATAGGACAGTTATCCTAAGGGGAAGCTCTCTCGGAGCAGCGGTGTCTTGGCAGACAGTGAAAAATCTCAAACCCCAATTAGTTTCCTATCTGTCTCACCTGAAAGCTGAGCTCCAACTTCAAAGCCCAATTGTTCAGATTGTCTTATGTAGCTCAGCCAGGGTGGACATCATGGCATCTTCTTGACCTTTCTTTTTGATTGCAGGCATCCATCATCTGAATGATGCTTCTGTGCTTTTTCAAATCAGAGAAGGAAGAACTGTAGTAATATAAAGACCAACTGGAGCTGGGTTCCAGGAAGAAACAAAATAAGCATTTCCATGGTCTCTCTAGCCACTAAACGCCATGTAACTGATATATTTCCTTTTGCTTCAAAAGCCAAGAACTTATATCTGAACTCAGTGTACACGTATGGGCAATATAAATGATAGACAACTTCTATTTCTGCATTTTTTCATACTTTTAAAATGGCTTTGAGTTTAAAATCTTCAGTTACGTTCTTTCATATTATTTAGTTCCATAAACAGCTTGAAATCCTTTTGGAAGAAGGTTAGATTTGGAGACCTTCCCAGAGAGGCTGAGAACAGAAGCTGTGACCTTCAGAGATACATGCAGTCAGTCTGACTTCTTAGGAGGCGCATTAGTGGTTACAGAGCCAGTGCTGTCTGTAGTGGAGACTTAGTCCTGCAGCAGGAGTAGAGGGTGTCTTCCCAGTGGTAACACTGGCAGGTCCAGTGGGGCCTGTCTGATTTTCTCTCACTCATGAGGGCGGAAGAGGGAGCACTCCCAGCCCTGGAGATTCAGGTCTCAGACTCCAGGGGGTTTGGACCCAGAGCAGAGGGAGCCTGTGGTTGGTGGAGGTGTCTGAGCCAAGGATGGGTCTCCTCCAACATGTAGAAAGCTGTACGCACATACTCTGAGGCCCAGGGGTGGTGGCTAAAGTCATAATGGGGATGTTCACTCAATTTCTCAGCTACAAAGAGCCTGTGACATCAGCCCCTCCTTTAGTGTTACCAAGTTCTACTGCTCGCTGCTCAGTGGGCCAATAAAGTGAGAGACCAGTTGTTTGGGCAAGAAACAGTGACTTTTTTCAGAAAGCCAGCTGAGAAGACGGTGGACTAGTGTCCCAAAGAACCATCTTACTTAGGTTAGAATTCAGGCTTCTTTTATACTAAAACAAGGGCACATGACTGGTTGTTGGAAACTTTTCATCATAGGAATCTTTTCTTCTTACAGCTGTCAAGTGGGTCTAGTCACAATGTTTCATTAAATCTCCAAGAAGGCAAATGTTAGTCTCTGTTCCGCAACTTTTTGTCTGTATATGAATGGAAAAGTTTTATACTTTTCAAAGTCAGAGCCTTGAGAATGGGATAGCATGTATATTTCAGGCTATAGGCAACATTCTTTTATGAAGGGGAAGAGTCAGCATGACTAATCACAGGCAGCAGAGGACAGGTGTTAGAGCTAAAGGAATAGATCCCATATGGAGTCACTTAGTTTGTTCTATTCTGTTACATTCTCTGACTCCAGGGGCTCTGATCCTTCATCAGCATCCTGGACGCTCATGGACCATCTGCCAATTCATTCAGCCTATTCTGACTCAAGAGCCCCCTGCCCCAGTGGTCCAGCCTCTGCTTACCAGGTCCAGAAAGTTACCCAGGGGTGTGGGCACAGGTGTCCAGGTGTAGAGATGAATAGCCAGGAGCTTGTTGGCAAAATTCAGCCTCTGTTCTTGTTCCAAATAGAAAAGTGGACACAAAATTTGGGGTGAGGTAGAAAAGAGTAGCTTTTATTATTTTTCCAGGCAGACAGGGCTACAGTGGGCTGCTGCTGCTACTGCTAAGTCACTTCAGTCGTGTCCGACTCTGTGCGACCCCATAGACGGCAGCCCACCAGGCTCCCCCGTCCCTGGGATTCTCCAGGCAAGAACACTGGAGTGGGTTGCCATTTCCTTCTCCAATGCATGAAAGTGAAAAGTGAAAGTAAAGTCGCTCAGTCGTGTCCGACTCTTAGCGACTCCATGGACTGCGGCCTACCAGGCTCCTCCATCCATGGGATTTTCCAGACAAGAGTACTGGAGTGGGTTGTCATTGTGCCCTCAAAACTGTGTGTCTCATCCTGGAGGGGATAATCAGGAGTCATAAAGTGTTCAAGGAGCAGGGCGTGATCAGCTTGTGGACATTCTTCTAATGGTTGGTGGTGAGGTAATGGGGAGACAGCATCATCAACCTCCTGGTTCCAACCAGTCTGAAGTCCATGTTCTTACAGTCAACAGTTTTCATCTGGAGGGGGTGTGCTTCCTATAAAAGCAATTTAGGAATATGTGTCAGGCCTTTGTCTATGTCTTTCAAGAACTGTGGGTTCTGCCATGTAGCAGATTTGTAATCTAAATTGTTACCAGTTCCCCAGCCTGACAGCTCTTCTTTGTTTCTACATCTTCACATTTCGCAATCATTTACTCTTGAGTCAGCCTTTTATTACCAAAGACAAGGACACAGGGACTTGTACACAGTTTCAAGCTCTCCTCCCAGGGAAGTCTCCCTAACTCTGGTCTTCTCCTTCAGTCCAGAGGGTTAATCTGTCACCTTCCTCTTAGCCCCCAGAACATCTCACACAGTGCCTGTCACTTAATGCTCAGCAGTGATAGCTGCTGTTCTTTTTTTTTTTCTTGTATAAATTGTATAAATAATGTTGCCTAATCTATGCCTGAAGGGCATCTTGATCTTAGTCCAACTTTGCCTCTAAAAAACTGGGTGATTTTGGGCAAGACAACAACCTCTTCACTTCAGGCACTTCTTTTTTTTTTTTTTTTCAGGCACTTCTTAAAAAAGGAAAATTAAAAGAAAAAAGAGCAGTGGACAACATAATCAGACCACAGAGCACTTTTCCTTAAAGTGGATCACACAAAACACAAAATCTATGGGATATTAAGAAGTCTTATGAGACAATATTTCTGTGATCAAATGACTTTGATCAACACTGGATTAAATGAAGCAAGGAGGTCTGGCACTGAGAGAGGGCCTGAGCAGGAGAGAAGGCAAGAGAAATTATCCTGTCTGATGACTCTGCTTGAGGAAGGTTCTTTGAGATGGTCCTACATCCTTACAATGAATACCACACTTCTCATACCAGCCTAAGTGCTTCTCTGCTCCCTGGGCCCAGACCAAAGTGAACATGAACGTCACTCAGTCATGTTTGACTCTTTGTGACCCCATGAACTCTACAGTCGGTGGAATTCTCCAGGCCAGAATACTGGAGTGGGTAGCTGTTCCCTTCCCCAGGGGATCTCCCCAACCCAGTGATCGAACCCAGGTCTCCTACATTGCAGGAGGGTTCGGTAGGCCCAGATGGTCACGAGACCAGCCATTCTCTCATCCATCTCTCTCCTACTCTGTGTCTCCCTGTGTATCTGCTTCCTTTACTTCTAACCAACATCCTCTGCTTCTCCATTTCACAAGTGTCCTTTAACAACTGACACATGACCTTTCAGCTCTGGTCCCTCTCTTGAGTGCTCTCATTAATTGCCAGGAAAGGCCTTGATAGGCCCAGCCCATCTTTTTGAGCCAGGCAACTCATGGGTAGCCAACCAATGGATGGCTTACTTTTGAATCAAGTCGCTTCCCTCACTCAGCTGGCCCTGTTCAAGGGCCTTCAGGGCTGGCAGATCCCCTGAGTTGGGGGACATGATCAAGTACCTCAAAACCTGCCGATTCAGTCCTTAGGGAGAGGAGTAGGGGAGGACCTAGAGAACTTGGACACTCAGGCACCACAACTCATTATGTTGTCTTCTCGGTCTGGAATTCACAAGGTCCATTCCGACTCCTCTTCTCTCCTTTGTATCAGTTACCTATGCTGTATAACAAACCACTCCAGAACTCAGCTCATGAACATGCAGGTTGGCTGAGTAGTTCTGGCCTGGACTTGGCTGATTTTGGATCAGCTGGCTCAGCATCTGTGGTCAGCTGGCAGGTCAGCCGGCCACTGGTTTAGGATGGCCTTACTCAGTCTTGCAAGAGGTTGGGTGTCAACCATGGTGATAGAGACCCCTGAGTCAAGTGTCTCTTATCTTTCAGCAGACTACCCTGAATTTGCCTGCACTCAAGTGTCCTGAGCTGGCTCTGCCTCACACATCTCTCTTTTGAATCCTTTTTAAACCAAAGAATCCTGATTCTACCCTAATGCCCTCCAGCTTGGTGAACCTTTGTTTTCTTCTGACTCCTTCACATATATTGACCATTTATACCCCTCTCTGGGTTGTCAGATTTAGCGAGTAGAAATATAGAAAATATTAATTTGAATATTATGTAAGCAATAAAATATGTAAGCAATAAAGTACTTTTTTAGTACAAGTACATTCCAAACATAGCATGGGATATACTTATACTAAAAGATTAATTATGGAAATTCAAGTTTAACTGTGTACTCTTATTTTGTCTGGCAACCATCCCCTCCCACAAGTCCTCCTTGGCCCAGTCTCAAGGGAGAGGAGGGAACACTGAGCTGCCTGTAGGATGCACCAGTGATCGTCTGTAACCAGCAGGGGCAGGGCTAGCCTTTGAAAACACCACAGTAGGTATGGAAGCAACATCTTTTCTTCTCAGTGTCTCTCTCCTGGTACATAAATGATGGGTGATAAAACAGGCTGAGAGTACTCGTTATTGGAGAGGTCCCAATTCCTTTGAGAAACATTTCCCTCTCAAACACGAAGTTGATCAAGACATCACCATAGACAGATACACACGATTCAGTATTACCTCACTGGCAGTGGTTTAGCTGCTAAGTCATATCCGACTCTTGCGACCCCATGGACTGTAGCCTGCCAGGCTCCTCTGTCCACGGGATTCTCCAGGCAAGAATACTGGAGTGGGTTGCCATTTCCTTCTCCGTTAATCTTATTCTATTTGGTGCTGAAGTCCATGGATTTCTGGGCCTACACTACCCTGATATTATTTAAACATTTAGTAGCCTGAATGTGTTATAGGTATTTCCAACTGGTGTCCTCCAAGCTGAATTTGAGATCTGGATTTGGGCTCACGGGGGTAGACTGTGCTGTGCTGTGCTTAGTCGCTTAGTCATGTCCAACTCTTTGCACCCTCATGGACTGTAGCCTGCCAGGCTCCTCAGTCCATGGGGATTCTCCAGGCAAGAATACTGGAGTGGGTTTCCATGCTCTCCTCCAAAGGATCTTCCTGACCCAGGAATCGACCTGGGATCTCCTGCACTGCACGTGGATTCTTTACTAGCTGAGCTACCCAGGAAGCCCCAGGTGCAGACTACATGGGCTAAAATGTCAGTGGAGGAATCTGCTCTTATCTCTGGTTCCAGGAGGGAGCTCTGCTACAACATTCACTTTCTAACATCTCCGTATAACAATAGTAAGTCAGTCCAGGTCAAAGCCCTTCAGATAGGCTTTCAAGGGAGTCATCCTTTCCTTCAGCTTATGGGGACGGCTTTCTTTCTTACATGAACCCCTCTGCCATCACACTTTCAACAGGAGGTATCAGGTCAAGCATATCCCCTCTCAGTCAGCTTTCTGAGTACATTCTCACCGCCACACTCCCTCACTCCTCCATCTACCACTGGCTTTCTGTCTTGAAACATCTAAGATTCCAGATTTGGGTTTAGGTTTTGGAGGAAACAGTTCTTGTAGATCTGAGGCAGATGTCACTGGGTCCAGCTCGACTGACCTGCTCCTTTATAATTTTAATAGCATACTGATTTCTAGCACATCAGTGAACAAAATAAATAAGAATCTCCTCTATAATGTTCAGAGATTCAGAGAAGAGGCAACTAGATTAGCAAGGGTCTTCTTGCACAGTGGAGTTGCTATTGGAGATTGTAAATGAGTATGATGTGGTCAAGGTTCCCTAGAGTGACAAAGAACTAATAAAAAAGATTATCTATCATTATCTAATTACCTATCATTATCTAACTACCTATCATCTATCTATTACCTATCTATGTTGTTGTTGTTCACACAGTCATGTCCAACTCTTTGTGACCCCATGGACTGCAGCATGCCAGTCTTCCCTGTCCTTCACTGTCTCCCAGAGCTTGCTTAAACTCATGCCCATTGAGTCAATGAGGCCATCCCACAATTCATCCTCTGATGTCCCCTTCTCCTCCTGCCCTCAATCTTTCCCAGCATCAGGGTCTTTTCTAGTGAGTCGGCTCTTCACATCAGATGGCCAAAGTACTGGAGGTTCAGCTTCAGTATCAGTCCTTCCAATGAATATTCAGAGTTGATTTCCTTTAGGATTGACTGCTTTGATCTCCTTGCAGTCCAAGGGCATCTCAAGAGTCTTCTCCAACACCACAGTTCGAAAGCATCAGTTCTTCTGTGCTGAGCCTTCTTTATGATCCAACTCTCACATCTGTGCATGGCCACTGAAGAAAACATGGCTTTCACTAGTCAGACTTTTGTCAGAAAAGTGATGTCTCTGCTTTTAAAAACTCTGTCTAGGTTTGACATAGCTTTATCACCTACCTGTCATTATCTATGTACTATCTGTCTATTGATCTATCATCTATCTATTTATGTATCCATCTGTGTATCTATCATTGTCAACCTATCCATCGACCATCTATGTAGGTATCTATCTTTCTGTGTATCTATCATCTTTAACTGATTGGAATTGGCTCATGTAACTATGTTGGCTGGCAAGTCCCAAACCTGTAGAGCTGATGTCCTAGTTTGAGGGCCATCAGACAAGTAAATTCTCCCTTCCTCAGGGGAGGGTCAGTTTTTTGTTCTATTCAGCTGTCATTGTTCAGTCGCTCAGTCGTGTCTGACTCTTTGTGACCCCATGGACTGCAGCACACCAGGCTTCCCTGTCCTTCACCATCTCCCAGAGCTGCTCAGACTCATGTCCATTGAGTCGGTGATGCCCTCCAACCATCCTGTCCTCTGTCGTCCCCTTCTCCTCCTGCCTGTTCTATTCAGGTTTTCAGTGAATTGAATGAGGCCCACTCACATTATGGAGAGCAATCTGCTTTAATTCATTTAAATGTTAATTTCATCCAAAACACACACGCAAACACTCAGAATAATGTATGGACACCAAATGACTGGGCACTCACTCCATGGACCACCCAAGTGGACATGTAATCTGAGGTTACCACCAAGCACATGGAATCATAGCTCAGGCTTCTCTTTGTAAGAATTTGGCTTCTGATTATGAGAGAGAGGCTGAAATCATACTAATCCTTCCTCAAGGAAACTGTAAATGCTGACTAAGATATAAAATATAGATGATTAAAGGTACTGGAGAACAGTGTAGAAGCTTGAGGTAAGGACAGGGAGAAGATTCCAGAGAGAAAGGAAGTGTGTTGCAGTGAAGCAACATTTGCTGCTGGTTCTTCCCTCTAGGACTTTTGCTGATTTCCAGTCTAGGGCACAGAAGTGGGCAGAACACAGTGGCTTAGAGCCTATAACACTGTCACTAGACTGAGGAAACAAAAAGGAGAGTTCAGAAGCAACAAGAAGGTAGGATGTGAGGGACCAATTATCTAGAAAATAGAGACCCACAAGGAAATGAATTCAGTGTTCTGCACACAATTTCCCTTCAAGGAATTTTCTGCCTGTCCTCCATGAGTCACACAATTTCCCCTCTGTCCATGGGATTCTCCAGACAAAAATATAGGAGCAGTGAATGCATAGGATACTGAATAATCAGACAAAAGTTACCTGCTAAAACAACAGAGGTTTCAGCAGGCTTGTGGTATTCAGGGGACAAGAACTGGTGCA
Organism: Bos mutus; assembly: GCF_027580195.1. NCBI lineage: Eukaryota > Metazoa > Chordata > Mammalia > Artiodactyla > Bovidae > Bos > Bos mutus. The sequence goes on from NC_091637.1 coordinate 58,217,399, forward strand.
CGAACTTGTGAAGGGAGCAGTGGAGGCCTCCTAATTGCTACATTAGGTGGGGGAAGGCCAAATAAACCAGACCCCAAAAGACAAGGAAACCCAATCTTGACTCTCTGAGAGAATCTTTCTGTCCTCTCTCTGCCCAAGGGAAGAAAATAAAATATTCCCTTGAGAAAGAAAATAGTCACAACTACATGATTTTTGATATACATTGTTTGGCATCTAATAAAAACAACCAGTCATGACAAATAACAGAAAAAAATAGCTGAAGATGAAGAGGAAAAATAGAGAATAAACATTCATAGGTCTCTAGATATTGGAGCTATCAAGCAGACTTTCACCCTGATTATTTTGTATAATGAAACAGAAGAAAAGACAGATGTGGAATCCACAAAAGAATCTAATTAAAATTCTAGTATTAAAAATAAAATAACTTCAGTTAAGAGTTCAGTAGAGGTATTCAGTAGCGGTCCAAACAGAGGAAAAGAGAGAAGGAGTGAGAGATGGGCAAATAGAAAATATTCATATTAAGCCTAGAGAGAAAAAAAAAGAACAGAAAATGCAGAAAAGCACATGAGAGACATATGAGACAGGATGAAAACATCTAATACATGCATAATCATGGTCCCAAAAAAAGAAGGAAAAATTGGAATAAAAGCAATTTTTAAAGAGATAATTTCTGAGAATTCTTCAAAACAGACATCAAATGGCATATTCTAGAAGTTACATGAACCGCAAACAGGATTAGGACAAGAAAAACAGCACGTAGAGACAGCATTTTAAAGCAGTTAAAACCAAAAAAAAAAAAAGAGAGAGAGAGAGAGAAGAAATTTAAAGCAGTCAGAGGGGGAAAAATTCATTACCTTCAAAGGATTATAAAAATTATAGATAGCTTTTCAGCCAAAAATATGAAAGTCAAATATAATGGAATGACATCTTTTCAGCACTGAAAAAAAAATCTGCCTACTTAATACCCAGTGAAATTATCCTTCAAGAAAGAAGGCAAAATAAAGTGCCTTTATGTGAATTAGTCTGGTTTCTTGATCAGGAAAAGAGGCACTGGGAGTAGTTTTTGTAATAAAGGGTTTTATTATAGGAACTGGGGCTCTCAGGGGTGTGGGTGAATTGGATGAGGGGATGAAGTTCTGGAAGGCTGCAGCTGGGGGAACAGAAAGTCACCAACCTCTTCAGCCTAAAATACTGAAGTGGCATGTGTGTGAATGTATGTTCGGTCGTGTCTGACTCCTCGTGATCCCCTGGGCTGTAACCCACCTGGCTTCTCTGTCCATGGGATTATCCAGGCAAGAATCCTGGAGTGGGTTGCCATTTCCTTCTCCGGGGGATATTTCCTGACCCAGGGACCGAACCCGTGTCTCCTGCATTGGCAGGCAGGGTGACAGACAGTGGCTTTTATGATATTTTCCCCACAGGGTCCTGTGTATTCTGGCGGGCTGCACAAGGCCAGGGCCTTAGTTCCAGCACTCAAGGCCTATTTACCTACAACCCAGGGCAAAATAAGTGTAGCTGGCACTCTAAGGCATGGCAGAGATGGTTCAAGACCTACCAAAAAGAAAATGATAAGATCTTAAAAAATATAAATTTTAGGTAGCTGTTGACTTACATTGAAAATGATCAGGTTCTTCATCTACTTATGGTTACTAGGGGAAGGGGGAGGGAGAGGGAGAGAGAGCTTGGGAGTTTGGGATGGAAATGTGCATATTGCTATATTTAAAATAGATAACCAGCGAGGATCTACTACACAGCACAGGGAACGCTGCTCAAAATTCTGTAATAACCTAAATGGGAAAAGAATCTGAAAAAGGACAGATACATGTGTGTGTATAACTGAATCACTTTGCTGTACACCTGAAATGAACACATTTTTAGTCAACCATATTCCCGTATGACACAAGAATTTAAAAAAAGAAAATGATCATGGTCTTCTAGATGGTTCGAAGTCTGGTTTGGAGTCTAAATACATCTGGAACCTGCACTTGGGGAGAAACATACTCAATTCACAGATGATTGAAAGTGACTGCTTAAGAAGGGAGTGAGGAAGCAGCCCAGTGAATGATCACCAACAATGATGTTTCTAGAGGAAACTCACAGAGCTCTCACAAGCGCAGGCCTCTGCAGTCTCAGCCCTCATTCCTGGGCCAGCGGCTCCCCCTGGGTGCCACAGTACTGTCACAGCCAATGTCTCCCCACAGCAAATGTCCCTAAAGCAAGAGCGGTCTCACCCTTCAGGCGGATTCCCTGGGCAAAGTCCCTGAAGGCTCTCCATCCACACCTTTAGGTTCTGAGGATGTTCTACCTCCATGGTTTCACTGCAAGGGTTTACATCACACACCTGGACCAGTGGTCACCTGAGGGATGTGGACACTCCCTAGAGCTGACCTATGCTCTGTGGGAGTAAAGGGCAACCTTGAGAGCCAAGAGAATAGGGGGGGATAAAACCACCGTTCATTGAGCACGTAATGTATGCTGCTGCTGCTGCTAAGTCACTTCAGTCATGTCCGACTCTGTGCAACCCCAGAGACGGCAGCCCACCAGGCTCCTCTGTCCACAGGATTCTCCAGGCAAGAACGCTGGAGTGGGTTGCCATTTCCTTCTGCACCTACTGTATAACAGGTGCTTAATGCTTTGCACTCATGACCTCATTTGATGTTCACAATTCTGTGTGTGTGTGTGTTTTTAATGGATTTAACAGTATTTGAGTTATCTATTTATTTAAAAATAAGTATTTTATTTATAAATATGTACAATATATTTATAATATTTCACTGCCTCAGCAGTGAAATAAATATAAATAAATACTTATTTATTTTTGACTGTGCTGGGTCTTTGCTTCTGCATGAGCTTTTCCCTAGGTGCCCTGAGCCAGGGTTACTGTTCATTGTGGTGTGTGGGTTTCTCATTGTGGTGGCTTTTCCTGTTGCGGAGCACAGGGTCTAGAGTGCACGGGCTTCAGTAGTTGAGGCACATGGGCTCAGCAGTTGCAGCTCCCAGAGTCTAGAGCACAGACTCAGTAGTTATGGCGAATGGGATTAGTTGCTCCACGGCAAGTGGGATCTTCCGGGATCAGGGGTCAAACCCATGTCTCCTGCATTGGCAGGCAGATTCTCTAGCACTGAGCCACCAGGGAAGCCCTGTACATTGGGTTTTGTGTTTTCCATTGTGTCCAAGAGGCTGAGGCACAGACAGATCAAGCATCTTGTCCAAGGTTGTCCAGCCAGTGGGAGGTAGCAAGAATTCACTCGTGTCCAGAAGTCTGCCTCAACTGGTCTCCCCAGGAAAGGTGAAAAGAGAAGACAGGAGAGAGAGTGGGCTGTCTGCCCAGCTTGAAAGGGAGTGGGTTCCCTCCCATGGGACTGTGTCCCATGTTCCTCACACCACGCCCTTCATCAGGCTGTTTCCTTCTCACGTCTGAGGCTTTGCCTCAAAATGTCACCAGGTGGCATACCTCCCGCCTCACACCATTCCATTGGTAAATGTGTTTCACTGCTTCCTTTGTATCAGTCCCCGACTCAGGAAATGGCTCTAAACAGATGAAAGGGCACATCTCTGTCCTCCAGGCATGCTTCTGGGTCTTTCCCTGTAACATCTCCCCCAAAGGCTCCTGCTCACCAGCTTTCCCCCTCCTTCCCTTCTCCAGCCTAGTGAGTCAGGTCTTTGCAGTATTGGAGCCAAGGAGGTGTGTTTGGGTGACTTTTGAGTTGTTCTCCTGGCAGGTGAAAGTGAAGTGAAGTTGCTCAGTTGTGTCAGACTCTTTGTGAACCCATGGACTGTAGCCCACCAGGCTCCTCCATCCCAGGGATTTTCCAGGCAAGAGTACTGGAGTGGGTTGCCATTTCCTTCTCCAGGGGATCTTCCTGACCCAGGGATCGAACCCAGGTCTCCCACATTGTAGGCAGACGCTTTACCGTCTGAGCCACCGGGGAAGTCCAGAAGGTGTGTGCTAGAGGTGAAGCATATGGGCTCTGGAGCCGGACAGCCTGGTTCAACTCCAGGCTCTGCCTTGGGCTAGCAAACCATGCCTCAGTTTCCCTACCTGGAAGAGGGTCGCAGAGCAGAACTACTGCTCATGACTTCAGGGGGGCAACTAATAAATTTATTGATATCTGTCAATTGTCTATAATGTTGTTTAATCCATAGTATTGAATGCACAGTGAGCACTGGACACAGAGAGGGAGACTTGAAAGGTTGGTCAATGGTTCTGTGATCACCATGCCTAGGCTGGAGCAGAGAGTTAATATCTCTAGACCTCCTGGCTGCCTTGGTCTCAATTCAGAGCCTCTTCTCCAGTAGACAGGATTGGATTCCACCTGTAATTTCCTGGGTAGGAAGGCTAAAAGGGAGCACACAACACATTCTGCTGAAATTCAGCTTCATCCCTGGGTGCTCTGCTCAGTCACCATCAAGCGTCCTTCACGTGCATCAGACTTTCCTGGGTACATTCTCATCCACAGAGAACTCATCCTCACTGCTGTCTCTCTCTAGGGCAGCGGTCCCCAAACTTTTTGGTACCAGGGACTGGTTTTGTGGAAGATAAAGTTTCGTGGTGCCCAGGATGGTTTCAAGCACATTAGATTTGCACTTTGCTTCTAGGATTATTGCTGGCTCCACCTCAGATCAGAAGGCATTAGATCCTGGAGGTTGGACCCTCTGCTCTAGTGTTTATTTTATTTACCTGTTTCCTTTCCGCCACTGGAATGTAAGCCCCATGAGGGCAGGGCTTATTGTCTGCTTTTCTCACTGCCCTGTTCCCGGTGCCTAACAGTGCCCGGCACATAGCACATAGTAGGTGTTCAGTAAATCTGTGTTGAGGCAGTGCCTGTGTTCACCGCCATAGCGGTGCATGTAGCGCACGTGGTGGCCACCTACCTGCACACTTTAATTTTTTTAACTTAAAACAATTTTTTTTTTTTATTTCTGCAAGAGCAAATTCCAGTGTTGAAGAGGATTTGGGCAGCTCTTCAAGCTTTTGAAGGTTAACTCTTATTCAATTTTTAGTTCAAAGCAACAGAGAGGTTTTGTGCTTGGCAGCTTGCCAGGACACAAGGCAGGCCTCCTGGGATCCCCTCCTTTCTAATAAGAGAAGTATGGTCCACATAGGCAGGCAGGGCAAGGAGGGGAGGGGTGCAGAGGGCCCAAGGGGGCTGTTTGGACATGGGGTCACGTGTGCTGGTGGCCTGGCGGAGGCAGGAGGTGGGATGGGCCAGGACAGGGCATGAGGTGGGAGTGGACTTAGTGCAATGCCTGTTCTGGCTGAGCCCTCACACTGGCTTCACCACACCTGGTCTCATCCACACCCACCTGTCAGGAGTCTCCAATCACTGCTTCGTCCACATCCACATCTGCTTACACACTTGTACAGCCACTCCCCGCTGTGGACAAAACAGAGTTCACACCCTTTACCCTGGCAACCAAAGCCTCGAACATTTAACTTCATATCCCTCAACCAAAGCCTCCAACATTTAACTTCATATCCCTCAACCAAAGCCTCCAACATTTAACTTCATATCCCTCTCCAGAGTGACTCTCCTGTGATCCTATGCAAGCCTTCTATTGCTATGAAGCTGGTCTTCTCTTCTTTTCTCAGAACATACATTTTCCTTTCTTTTCTCTGGTGGTCTTTGCCCATAACACATCTCCTCCATCCTCTCCTGGACTATCTTACCCTCTTTCTCTTTATTTCAGGCTTCCCTGGCTTTCAAGATCCAATTCAAGTCTTACCTCCTCGGGATGAGGGTGGGGGAGTTCTACCACTTGCTCTTGTTGGTACAGCTTTTTCCTAGACATGTACCGTCCACAGTCACCCTCTAGGGACCAACTTCATTGTGGGGATTGTATTGTCCCCACATTGTGACAATGTGTATTGTCACATTCATGGTACATACATGCAGCTGTGTTGGCATTTCTGAGTTTCCCCACTACTTCCAGACAGATGCCTTTTTAAGACTGGAGGCACACACTGGTGGGAGTGGGCCTGCTGACCCCCAAAAGCATGCATCATTGCTTAGATGCAAATTCATCCCACTGATCAAGATTGCACCATAAGCCCACTGTCTCACCACGCCATATTGATTTTTCCACTTTCTTTGATCCGGAGTTGTCCTTGGACACTTGACCTCTGTTTCTGGATTTTATTTCATTGGCCCATCCTCGCACCCCCTTCTTTTCATAGAACATGGCTTACAGATCCTGCCCTGCTTCAGTCTCCCCTCAAAGTGAACCAACTTCTGACATCCAGGCAATGATATTTCAGGTAGACATCACTTTGCTATACAGCCAAGATGGGTCACCAGGCAGCGAGAGATTCACTTACTCCTCCTGACGTCCTTTGCGCCTTTTCTTAGGACTTTTGCCCAAAGGACACTCAGGAAGGATCAGCTGTGGTAGCAACATTGGTGGATGACTCCAGGGAGGCTATAACCCAAGGCTGTTCTCATCGCCAACTTTCTAGCCACAGCTGACTCCAGACTGGAGGAGACAGTAGAGGGAATGACTGACCCCTGCTCTGGGTGCTCAACCCCCTCTTGTAAGCATCACTCCTCACTGTTCACAAAACCCAGGGTCAACTTTATTAGCATCTTTGCACACTGATTCACTGGTCCTCACAGCAGCCCTGAGATGGAGGTTGGTGCTGGCCCTCCTGTTTTTTTAAAAACGGACAAGACACCCCCTGGCCTCCCACAATGGTCACCCAGCAGCTGGGTTGACAACTTTTCCCAGGAAGAGTGGGCTCTCGGTGGTCACCTCCCAAAGGAGCAGGAGGAAAGGCCGGTTGAAACCCGCGTGTGGGGCCGACGTCGCGTTCAGAGACCGAGGCTGGGAGAGGAGGCTGGAGGCCACAGCCGCCTCGGTTCCCCGCTCACTCACGTCCACTGTCGCCTTGTGTGACACCTAGGAGAGTAGAGGGGCAGAGACAGCACGGGGTCAGTGCGCTTCAAGGGGGCGAGGCCACTTCGTGCAGCACAGGGAGATGGAGGCGGAGTTACCCCACTCAGGCCCCGCCCTCCCAGGAAGCAACTCCGGCCTTTATTTCATTTCCTTCCTTCACAGGTTTCTCTACCTCCATCATCTCCTGGGGTGTCACCCTGGCCATGCTGTTTGCTCTTTGAAGGAGAGACAGATAGGCCTGAACGGGGCTGAGGGCTGCACGAGCATGTATATTTGCTCAGTCATGTCCAACCCCATGGCCTATAGCCCACCAGGATCTTCTGTCCATGGGGTTTTCCAGGCAAGAGTACTGGAGGGGGTTGCCATTTCCTTCTCCAGGAGATCTTCCTAATCCAGGGATAGAACCCATGTACCCTGCATCTTCTGCATTGGCAGGTGGATTCTTTACCAGTGGACCACCTGGGAAGCCTGCTCAGGCATGCACCAGTCTGTAAAAAGCCAACAGCGACTCTTAGGAGCATTTCCCAAGCACTTGGGTGTACGTGGCACAAGCTGGAGACTCATTTTCTGTTAAGAGCTGCACTTGTTCTTGCCAAGTCTCAGTTTCCTCATTGTTAAAATGGTCTGCTCCACCTAAGTCAATGGTTTCCAAAATGAGCTCAGCAAAACCAGGTTGTCTGAAGTGCCAAGCCCCCTACTGGCCTCCGTGAAAAGAATTCTGCTCTTCACTGTTTACAATAGCCAGGACATGGAAGCAACCTAGATGTCCATCGGCAGATGAATGGATAAGGAAGTTGTGTTACGTATACACAATGGAATATTACTCAGCTATAAAAAAGAACATATTGAGTCAGTACTAATGAGGTGGATGAAACGAGCCTGTTATATAAAGTCAGTCAGAAAGAGAAACACCGATACAGTATATTAACACATATATATGGAATTTAGAAAGATAGTAAAGATGTAAAGAAAACTTTTGGACTATGTGGGAGAAGGTGAGGGTGGGATGATTTGAAAGAATAGCTTTGAAACATGTATATTACCATATGTAAATTAGATGACCAGTGCAAGTTCGATGCATGAAGCAGGGTGCTCAAAGTTGGTGCTCTGGGACAACCCAGAGGGATGAGATGGGGAGGGACATGGGAAGGGTTTTCAGGATCGGGGGACAAATGTGCACCCATGGCTGAAACATGTCAATGTATGGTGAAAACCACCACAATACTGTAAAATAATTAGCCTCCAATTAAAATAAACCAATTAATTAAAAAAAAAGAATTCTGCTCTTTTAAAATCTTGTGAAAGTGAAGTCGCTCAGTCGTGTCTGACTCTTTGCGACCCCATGGACTGTAGCCTACCAGGCTCCTCTGTCCATGGGATTTTCCAGGCAATAGTACTGGAGTGGATTGCCATTTCCTTTTCCAGGGGATCTTCCCGACCCAGGAATCGAACTCGGGTCTTCTGCATTGTAGACAGACGCTTTACCATCTGAGCCACCAGGAAAGTCATGCTAAGTCATGTCAGACTCTTTGCAACCCTATGGGCTGTAGCCCGCCAGGCTCCACTGTCCATGGGACTGTTCAGGCAACAATACTGGAGTGGGTTGCCATTGTCTCCTCCAGGGGATCTTCCCAACCCAGGAGCTGAACTCGCATCTTTTATGTCTCCTGCATTGGCAAGCAGGTTCTTTACCACTAGTGCCACCTGGGAAGCCCTTTAAAACTTCATTTTCACACAACTCCTTAGGAAGGTTTCTGAGGCTTTAAATTTAATTAAATTGAAAATGTTGGCCTTGACAATCTTTTTCGTTTCTAAAAAGATCTGTAAAGAGATAAATCTAATAGCGAAGGTTACCATAAATTAAATCCTTTAAAAGATTAAATTATTCCTTTTTCCTCTTGTTTGCTTTCTCCATGATGGGCAGGTACACACACACACACACACTCAGAACCCTGTCGCTGTTCCCTAGTTTCATGTTCCAAATCTCAGCTGCTCTTTCTGAAATTGAAGACAGTATACTTTCTTTATGAAATTCCTGGCAAAGACTAAACTGATAATTAATGACTCTATCTTAGGAAGGCAATGGAAGAACAGAAGGGTCTTTCTGGCCTTCCCTCTTATGGAAAATTGCATTCTTCTTCTCAAATACGAACTCTCCCTTCCTGTAGGCTGTCATCAGCCCCCGCCCATGCCTGTGGCCTGCAGTGCTTCCTGCAAGAGAATATGAGCCCACCCCACTGACGGCTGTCTTAACTGTGAGATTCGTCTTAGTCAATGAGTGGCCTTGACAGAGGCCATGAGTGAGGAGAAGTGCTAAGAGACATTGCATGTTTTCTCTGTTTTTTCCCCACTGCAATGAGAATGGCATGTCCCACATGAAGCCTCTCTTTTAACCTACATTCTAGAATGAAGAAGACATGCGAAGTAGATTTGTAGTGAGATGTAGTGATACACCTCTGATACGTCACATGAATGACATAAACCTCTGTTACAAGAAGACACTGAGATTTGGGGATTGTTTGTTACTATAGCAAAGCTGATGGATACACTTCCTGTTCATGCCCACTACTCTCTACAGTTGTAACAAAGGTAGATAGAATCTCACTGGCTGCCTTTGGAGGAAGTTTAAAGGATAAAAAGAAGACTGGTCCCACTCCTGGGGCAATTCTGGCTCCATGGATGGGCGCCTACTCTATTCAAGACTCTGTTGCTTCTTTGAAAAACATAGAAGTCTAGAAGAAAGGGGAGTAAAAAGAGAGCTGCCAGTGAAAAGAAGCCTTAAAGATTGTGATATTAAGGAACCAGAAAAGAAAAAAAGGAGCACTTGACTTTCAAATGAACCTTATGTCAAAGGAGAACATACCCTCCCCCTCCCGGCCAACACACACACCCACATACACCACCTTACCCTGGAGATGGTTCTGTTGAGCTGCCCAGTGATTCCTGAGTAGTCAGCTTCTGAGTTGAATAAGCCAGTGAGACCAATGTGGGGAAGTATCTCTTCCAGGTTATATGTTCCAGAAATGGAAAACTTTGGCAGGTGCAAATCCAGCAGGCTGGGGAGAGAATCAGATGGAGAAGCACTGCTGTCTCATTATACAGGCTGCTCTTGCCCTCTGTGTGAGAAGCCTGAGCTTTGGGAGGGAGACATGCTCCCCAGGGCGGGTGGGGAATCAGGCTTCTCATGATACCACCTACTATGCCAGAACATCCCACAATCCAGAAACCCCTTTTCTTCAGACCACACAGAGTATCTTGTCTGGATCTAAGAAGACTCCTGGCACAGCCATAGGTGTTCATCTTTGTCACATTTCTGGAGGACTTTCTAGGTGCTGGACATTGGGTTAGGTTTCCAAGGCTTTGCTGATTAAAGTCACAGAGTAACTATGGAAGGTAAATGCTGTTAACATTGCCCCACCTCCATATCTGATTCATGAGCAAGTTCTGTTGGCTCAGTTTCTGAACTATATCCTAAACCTATCTACTGGCAACCCCTTAATAAAGCTACACCATCTCTAACCTATCTGGACTTCAGGGGGTGTTGAAGATCTGATGAGAGACCTTGCCTGTGAAGTGACGTCACAAATCCAGAGTAACTCTCTCCTGTTACTGCCATGCCTTTGCCATCAGATTGTCTTATTCCTGGATGGCATCACTGACTCGATGGACGTGAGTCTGAGTGAACTCCGGGAGTTGGTGATGGACAGGGAGGCCTGGCGTGCTGCGATTCATGGGGTCGCAAAGAGTCGGACACGACTGAGCGACTGATCTGATCTGATATTCACAAGTTTCCTTTGACCCACAGAATTCTGTCCCTTTCTTCCTGGGATTATTCATCTCTGAAATTATTGTTTGACAGTTGTCATGACACCTGCAAGCTTGGTTTAGTTACCAGCCAGCTTGGCAACTTGTGCCTCAAATAAATTCAAATTAGAGATGCTAATTGAATTTTTTATTGGTTTAACTCCTAGGCCAATATGAGGGTACAGATGTCTAACTGAAGTGGGAGGTAGTGGGAAGTCGGTGAGTTGAACCGTGATAAAAAGGAAACAAATGTGGAGGACAGAAAGCAATAGGGTATGGCAGAAATTACATTGGCCAATTTTTGAGCCTACCAGACACAATTTCATAGGCAGCATTTGGAAGGCAGGTCCTGCCATAGAGTGGGGTTTGAGTACAGCCTAGCTGAGGGGTGTCTTTTAGAGAGCCCAACATAAGAGTAGGTGTTCAGTCAATGTAAATAAAGAAATGGAGTTATCAGAAAGCACAGTTCTCCTGGGCAGACCAGCCTTTCTCATAGCTGAATAAAGGGAAACCTGCTGCTGCTAAGTCGCTTCAGTCGTGTCTGACTCTGTGCGACCCCAGAGACGGCAGCCCACCAGGCTCCCCCGTCCCTGGGATTCTCCAGGCAAGAACACTGGAGTGGGTTGCCATTTCCTTCTCCAATGCGTGAAAGTGAAAAGTGAAAAGTGAAAGTGAAGTCGCTCAGTCGTGTCCGACTCGTAGTGACCCCAATGGACTGCAGCCTACCAGGCTCCTCCATCCATGGGATTTTCCAGGCAAGAGTACTGGAGTGGTGTGCCATTGCCTTCTCCGAAAGGGAAACCTGGCAGCTTGAATTTTCCATGTCTGGAAGCCCATTCAAATGCCACTGTGATATTGTGACTCTCTAGCACAACACGTGGTATCAGGGAACAACTGAGGTTTAGATAAATAACCTGGGTTGGTTTTGATCTTTGAAGGTCAAAGTGGGAGGTCAAAACAGACCCTTCTTAAGAAAAAAAAATCTCCTGGTCTAGAAGATTCTATGGTACTTCCTCCTGTGATGGGGGAAAGGGCAGGTTCATCCCAAGGGAGCTTGAGAATATGGGGCTAGAGTCAAACTGACCAGAGCTGTGTAGAGTCACAGACAACAGGAATAATACCCTAAATCCTGGCCTCTGTCCTTGACCTGTATCTTTTATTTGGTACTTGAATCTCTACCCAAACACAAAACACCGTTTCTCTATCCTTGGTACCTGTGCCACTGGGGTGCTGAGAGAAGGCTCCCATGGGGATGAAGGTGACTGACACCTATCAAGTAGTGATGGTGGATTTAAGAGGTTTAGTCTATACCCCACCCCTTTGAAGCCAGTGAATGTTCTGACCAATAGAATATGGCAGAAATGACATTGGCTAACTTCTGAAACCAGGCCTTAAAAGAGCGGGAGCCTTCACCTCCTGCCTTTCAGAATGCTGCCTCTTGGATCCTTGAGCTGTCATATAGCAATATCAACTGTGCTGAGCTGCTGTGCAGAAGCCCAAGCTAGCCTCATGGAGATGCTACATGGAGAGAGACAGATGCCTGCTAAGCTCTTAGCTTAGCCAGCCAGTCAGCCCAGGCTCTAGACATCCAAGTGGAGGAAACTTCAATGCTCCACTTCTGGCCACTATCTGACTCTGTCTATGAGAGACCCAAGTGAGAACTGCCCAGCTGAACCCAGTCCACCCGCAGAATCAAGAGAGATACTAGATGGGTGTTTTTCAAGCTATTCTTTTGGGGGTGGATCGTTATGCAGCAAGAGGTAATTAGAACTTGAGGCCAGGTTTTATCCAGAGTACCCCATAAAAGATAACATCTCAAGAATGGGTTAGTTGGAGTATGTGGTCTAGGGAAACCAGAAAAGGCTAAAACCACTATGAGAAAAACCACAAACCAAAAAGCAAGTGAGAGGGAAGCAGATAGGTAGAGTTTTCCCAAACTGGCGATCGGCATTTTTATTTTTACAATGTTCTTCTTGGTATTTAGGTTCTTTAAGGAATGTTTTAACTAAAACAGAGCCACTCTTAAGAAATACCCACTGTTCTTGTGAATCATAATTATTCTTAATATTGGATAATTGTCCTTGATCTGATTTGTTATGTAGACCTAGCTGTCTTCTGGTAGTAAATTATTATCTGGAGAAAAAGACAAGAGGAAAAGCAGAAAGATGTCCAGGAAGGGGTGAAGAAGTGAAGTGAAGTGAAGTCGCTCAGTCGTGTCCGACTCTTTGCAACGTCATGGACTGTAGCCTACTGGACTCCTCCGTCCATGGGATTTTCCAGGCAAGAATACTGGAGTGGGTTGCCATTTCCTTCTCCAGGGGAACTTCCGGGTCTCCCGCATTGTAGGCAGATGCTTTACCGTCTGAGCCACAAGGAAGGGGTAAACATGATTAATGCCCGGGGAGCCCTTCTCCTGCACCAGGTACCACTCTCATATTCTATACATATTAATTTGATTAATCCTCCAAGCAACCCAGTGTGGTGGTTATAATGGCCCCATTTTACATTTGAGAAAATTTGAGACCCACGTCCTGGAGAAGGACATGGCAACCCACTCCAGTATTCTTGCCCGGAGAATTCCATGGACAGAAGAGCCTGGTGGGCTACAGTCCATGGGGTCACAAAGAGCTGGACATGACTGAGCAACTAAGAACTGAGACCTACATGGCAAGAATTGCCCAAGATCACATAGTTGGTTAACTGACAGTGCAGAGAGCCAGGCTAGGGCTTAGGATCTTGCAACTGGAGTTGATCAAGACCTGCTGGTTTCTCATACAAAGTCAGCCAGAGTCCTTCCGCTCTGGCACTTACCTGGGGAGGAGCAATTTATCCCATTTCTTCAGGGTCTCTGGCTGCAAAGCGGCCTCCACCTGTGCCATCTTCCCTGGGTCAGGGAGGATCAGCAGGGCCTGGGCATTTCCACTGTATTCCAGCTGCAGGACAGTGCAGGCCACCTCCTGGTCATAGAGGAACCTGTGCATTTCCTTCTGGTGCATCATGGGGATACGGAGAGAGGTCCTCCCATCCACAAAGAAGCTCTCTTGCTTCTGGGTCTGGTAACGATTGAAAGGATGCTTCCACTTGGCTTAGGACAAAAAACCCACAAAACCATGAGAAGACATTCTAGAAGGGCAAGCCTGGGGAGACATACACTAAGCTGCACTGGTTAGAGATGCAGGATCTCTCACAGTCCTGTCCACGTGTGCAGTACTTTCTTTCTTTCTACTTACCATCTCCACCCACAATCATCTCCTGACTTGACCTCCTGAAAACACTGGTCTTGGTGATGGGGGGAGGGGGCTGGCTCATCCTGTCCTTCATGCCCACCCCCAATCCATGACCAAGTATTGCTGATTCTGTCTCCAAAGTTACCACTTTATGTGAAGCCACCATCTGACTTTGAACCATTTCGGGAACCTCCTAAGTTGTCTTTGTCCTACCCTTAAGTGAAGTAGCTCAGTCGTGTCTGACTCTTTGCGACCCCGTGGACTGTAGCCCACCAGGCTCCTCCGTCCATGGGATTCTCCAGGCAAGAATACTGGAGTGGGTTGCCATTTCCTTCTCCAGGGGATCTTCCTGATCTAGGGATTGAACCCAGGTCTCCCGCATTGCAGGCAGATGCTTTAACCTCTGAGCCACCAGGGAAGCCCTGTTCTACCCTTATTCTCCTCCAAATCATTTTCCAGATTGTAGCCAGACTGAACTTGCACCAGTCTAATTAAATTTGTTTCTTTCTTGAAAATGTAACGGTAACTCTTTTCCTTGGACCTTTGCACATAGTGTATTTCAACCTGAACCCTCTTCCATTCATTTCTCCCACAGCCTCTTTGCCTGAGTATGTCTAACTCATCCTGTGTGTCTTAGCTTAGATGACTTCTCTTCCGAGAAGCCTTCCCTCGCTCTTTGAATCTGGAAAATTATATCTTCCAAGAACTCCAGTGCACTCGTATCTATTCAGAAGAGTATCACTTTCCTACTGAGTTGTAGTTGTGCTTTTTCTTACTGACAACTCACATGGGACTGTGGCCTCCACAAGAATGAGAAAACTCTGTCTTATTCATATTGTTGTTGTGTGGTTGCCAAGTCGTGTCCAACTTTTTGTAACCCTGTGGACTGTAACCCACCAGGCTCCTCTGTGAATGGGATTTCCCAGGCAAGAATATTGGAGTGGCTTACCATTTCCTTCTCCAGGCAATCCTCCAAACCCAGGGATTGAAACTGTCTCCAGCAGATTTCCCCAAAAGGTAATGAAAGTCCTTGTGATATAGTTAGTACTTAAGGTATGCTTTTGAATGAATGAATAACATTCCTAGAGGCCTTAAACATAAAGCCAAAGTTTACCTTGAAAATCATTCATTCAGCAAATGTCCTTAACCTGAACACATACTTAAACCTGTGTCAGACTCAGGAGAACCAATAATGATTTAGACTCAGACCCTAATGGTGCAAACCCAAGGATGTGAGGAATACACACCAACCCTAGGATACTGGTTGCCTTTAGGGAGGGATGGAAGGAGGAAAATGGGACCAGGGAAGGATTAAGAAGGAATTGAATGTCTCTGCAATATTACTTTAAAAAAAAACCTGAAGTGAATGGCAAAATGTTAGCATGTGTTAATTCTAGGTACATGGAGGTTTTTATGTAATTTTCTACATATTTCTGTAGGTTTGAAATAGGCAATAATATAAAACATAAAATATTTCCCTAATAGTGAATTACTAATAGAAAAGTAAGATTAACTGTAAATTGTATTAAAAAATCAGAGTAAAAGTAGAACAGAAAGAAACATGGCAAAAGAAATCAAATATTGATAAATTAAGAAGTAGTGATATAAGACCAAGGCTTCTCTGGTGACTCAGTGGTAAAGAGTTCACCTGCCAATCCAGGAGACGCAGGTTCAATCCCTGGGTTGGGAAGATCCACTGCAGATGGAAATGGCAACCTACACCAGTATTCTTGCTTAGGAAATCCCATGGACAGAGGATCCTGGAAGCCTACAGCCCATGGAGTGGCAAGAAATCAGACATGACTTAGTGACTAAACAACAATAAAAACAGATAAGACCAGTATTTAAATATAGGGAGGTAACTTCCAGAAGATACAGCTATAAACTTTTAGATAGGTGCCTTTTAGGGGCAGGGTTGGAGACGGAGGAGCCTGAGCCAGTCCTCACCTTTAAAGAACATATAATTCAAGAGAACCATGAGCGTGTCTGGGGTGAACTCCTCCAGGCAGTCCACGACCTGCCCGTACGTTTGCCTGCTCACGTAGCCATTAATCTGCTTCCTAGTTGCATCAGAGTTTGTGAAGTTGGCAGAAAAGGCAAAAACTCCATACAGCTCCCTGATGTTGTCCAAAATGTGCTGCTGAGGCTTCAGCTGTGTGTCCAGGAACAGAGAGTTGCCTAGTTTCAGTTCCAATTTGGGGCTGGGTAGGTCAAGGGTGTGGATGAGGCTCTGGAAACCCCGGTGGATGTCGGCTTCTGGGGTCTCGGTGAGGTTGAAGCCAAGGCCCTCCAGGATCTGAGTCCGGGTATTAGCTTGCACCCCCAGAGAGAGCAGGGCCAGGGTGCTGGAGAGGCTCACTGGGGAGAAGAAGATGTTTCCTGGGGTTTCTGCTGCCAGCTGCTTGTACAGACGCAAAGCGAAGCTGGTAAGGGTGGGTGTGATTTTCTGGTAGGCGGGGAGGGACTCTGAGAGCTGACCACGCGGGGCTTCAGGCACCCTCAGGCTCTTATCTCCATGGGCAGGAAGGGGCTGACAGTGGACAGAGGCCAGGATCCCAGCTCCCAGCAGCCACAGCCATGCTGGCCCCATCCTCTGAAAACAAGATGGGGAACACGTCATCCTTCTTCATAAACAGCCTCGTGTTTACACAGTAAACCCACATCCAGGCTGGATCCCACAGAGATGTCAAGTGGGGCACTGCAGAGGGTGAGGAGGGAGTGAGCAAGCTGGCTCCAGACACTTTCCCCCAGGGCTTCAGTCACAGCAGGAGCCCCTTCTCAGCTTTATGTACTGATTCATCTATAACATTTTGTTGATTTTTCTGAACGATTAACCCCCCTTCCCCCTCCCCAAAATAAACTCCAACAACTTCCCTGGTCTTTACCCTTTGCCTTCCTTCTCCCTGCCTCCCTTCCTTCTTCCTTCCTTCCCTTCTTTCCTTTTTCTTTCTACTTTCTAGTCATTCTTTCAATCATTCATTAACTTTCAAAGACTGGGGTGACCCTCAACAGTATAGGACAAAAGTCAGGACACTGTGACAGGAGGGATGCTGGCCTCCCCTGCACTTGGGTGTGACCTTTAACTAGCATCTTGCCTACTGGAGGGGGTAAGATGCTGCATGAACCTCCTGGCCAGGCTGTCCCAGAAAGAGGCATGCCCTCTACTCTTCTGGTCTCCATGAGCTGGAGTGTGGATGTGACAATCGGCCTCAGAGACCTTATGGGTGAGGGCAGCTCATGAGGCGGGGCAAAGCCACAGGATGAATGGGGCCCGGGGGTTGGGGGGGAGGAGAGAGATTTACTCCATCTCTGTTATCTCCAGTAGCTCTTGTCACTTGCAGGGGCTGAAACCTCTATCTTAACTGATGGAGAGATTTAGGAAAGACATCTGCTGAATTGAGTCTCCCACCCACAAATTCAAATGTTGAAGTCCTAATCCTCAGCATATCAGAAAATGGTCTTGTTGGGAAATAGAGTCATTGAGTTGTAATTAGTTAATATGAGGTTGTGTGCATTCAGGCTAAGTGGCTTTAGTCATGTCCGACTCTTTGCAACCCTACAGGCTGTGGCCCGCTAGGCTCCTCTGTCCATGGGATTCTCCAGGCAAGAATACTAGAGTGGGTTGCCATGTCCTCCTCCAGGGGAATCTTTCTGACCCAGGGATCGAACCTGCGTCTCTTATGTCTCTGAAGCTCTAATCTATATGAGTGGTTGCATGGGCCCTAATCTATATAACTGATGTCCTTATAAAAAGGGGAACTGAACACAGGGACACACACAGGGAGAAGGAGATGTAAGGATGAAGGCAGAGATCAATCAGGGTGATGATTCTACAAGCCAAGGAACACCTAAGATTACAGGAGCAAAGAGAGCAGCCTGGAGCAGACTCCCACCTTGGAGCCTCAGGACCCAGCCTTGCCGACACCTTGATCTTGGATTTCTTGTCCTCAGAACTGTGAGAATCCGTTTCTGTTGTGTAAGCCACCCAGTTTGTGAAAGGTTGTTAATGCAGCCTAGGAAACAAATACAATAGCTCCTGCGCTTTAAGGAGCTCATTGATATGACTCCATTAATATCATCCATAGTATCATAACATCATTAATATCACTCTATTAATATGAAGTGGCCAGAAGAGCCTTCATGCCACCCCTAGGGGGTCAAAGTGCTTCAGGGTGAGGAGTGCAGCATCAGCTCGGGGTGAAGGCTTATCACACACACATCCCCACATCCACACAGAGCATGCACTCAGCACCCCCCCACCCCCACCTTGCTGTCCTCGGTAAGGAGTCCCATCCCCTTGCTCCTTTCAAGACTGACCCTTCTGTTGTCCCATGCCACAGCAGCCATCCACAGCTCACCACCCCATCTTCGTTTGTCTATCCTGATATATTTTATGTTTTAACACACTATTGACCAGGGGATTTTGCAGAAACCAAATCCTATTGCTGGTGTTTTGTTATATAAGTGAATATTGAAATGACTCTGGTCAATAATGTTTCAGTAACAAAAGATATATCTCTGATCAGTACGTTGTTAATCAGCACCTTTAATGCCTTTCACCCAAACCAACAATCTCTGGGCCATTTACATATTTTTGCAGATGGTTTATAGCACCTCTGCCCTAAAAATCCCATTAAACCCCAAGGCCAGTTGTTGGGAGGGAAGAATGTAGTCTCACTATCGATTATGTCAAAACACATTTGCTGGTCAAAGTACTGCAGGCAGATCCCCAAGGCCACGTCCTAACCTCTCCACTGCAGCTCAGGACGTGGCATCACTGACTCAACGGACATGAATTTGAGTAAGCTCCAGGAGTTGGTGATGGACAGGGAGGCCTGGCATGCTGCGGTCCATGGGGTCGCGAAGAGTCAGACATGACTGAGTGACTAAACTGAACTGAATTGAACAGGCCCACTTAGTAATGATTCTCATTCATATTGGGAAACAGAACAGCTTAAAAATTGGACTGCCCCTGGATAAAATTAGAAATACAGCTGTAATAAAACTTTTTCCAGTTTATTCTTTTTATCCCAGTGAAGTTACTACCATTTTCTACTTATTGCACCCTGAGGACACCCAGACCTGCAGAGTTTCTATTTCACAAAGGACTGAACTGTAAGTCAGAGGGCCTGGGTTTGAATCAAGGCTCTGTAGTTAAATCACTGGGTGGCACTGTGTTAAGGAAGCTTTCTGAACTGCTGGTTGATATTTGCAAAATGCAAATGACAATGCCTCCCCCTGGGGGTGGGGTTGCTTAAGGATCGTAAGACATAATATAAAAGCACCTGGCATGTAGGAAGCATGCAGTGCTAATTTTCACCCCTTTCTACTGAGACTGGATGTAGTTACACCAAAGTTATTCCTTTATTCCTTTTCCCAAAAGATCTCAGAAGAAAATTAAGAATCCCATGAATTAGGTATAGTATCCCTATTTATTGTTTCTTTTGTGGTGGAGATGGAGATATTAGCTGTATTGGGTCACTAGTTCCCAGCCTGTTCTCAGATGCTGTGGGAGGGATGTGTGCGAAAGCGGGGATGATATTTTGGATCATCTCGAAGTCTGGAGAAGGAGATGCAACTGCAGTTAGTGGGAGAGAGAAAGCTCTGGAAATGCTAGAATAGACTCAAGCCAGGAAGCACGGTCTGCCCCACATCCCAGCAGTGCCCCAGTGGAGGAAGACTGCTTCTTGTCGTTTCATGGAATCCTTATGAGAACCTAAGACCTCGGTAATATTATCCCTGTTGTACGCATGGGGAAACTGAGTCTCGAGGCCAGACAGACACAAGTGGCAGGAGCATGGGTCAAATTCCAGACCAGGGCCCTGAAGCATCCCTCTTTCATAGAATAAAATGTCCCATCAAGTTGCTACGACCGTGCGATCATTTTGCTTTGGGTTGTATTGCTCTGTTTTCTTGTCTAACTGTGAGAAACTGGAATTTCTCAAAAGAAATTTAAAGGCCAAGTTATTCATAAAAGGTTGTTTAAAACCTGAAGTTCCCGCTTCAAGGCTTAGAAGCAGTACATCATCACATTTTTCCTTCAGGGGACTCAGTTCTGCCATTTACTCTGCCAAAGTGAGAAGGAGGGACTGGTTGGGGGAGGGGGGCGGTGAGCAGGGGGAGGGAGAGGAGAGGGGAGGGAAAGAGAGTGCCGTCATCCCCACCTTCATTTCAGACACGAGCGTGGTACTCACAGCAAGGTCTCTGGGCTGGGGGCCCTGGGTCTTCAGCACCTCCTGGCCTCCTACCCGCAGGAAAATAGTGTTTGACGATCACAGCAGCCTAGTTAATATTTGTCAGGTCAATTCCTAGAACTGGTATGAAGGCCGGAAGTGACGTTTTCTTTACAGTTTGCGTCCTGCTGGCCTGTCCAGCAGAGTGAATTGAGACCCTGGACCCGGCCTGGTCAGTGAAGACATTCACATATGGATGTGACGTCAGGGGGTCGTGACGTGGCAGCTGCTGACCCATTACTGGTGGTTTTGTGTGTCTGGGTCCTGTCCTTTATGAATCACTCTGAATATGAGATGTTAACTACACGTACTGTGGTGATCATTCCACAATATGTGTAAATCAAACCATCATCCAGTACACCTTGAATAAATCCTTCATGGACTCCCTCTGCTAAATGGAACTGAGCCAGGTGGTAGATGCTCCCCTCCCCCAGGGTAAGCAGATAGAGTTTATTCCCTGTGGAATATCCAAGCTCCAAAACTCCAAAAATACAATAGCAGGACCATCAGGAGAGGAAGCTGGGCCTTGCCCAGACAAGAGATAAGGGACCACATATTTCTCATTTTCAAAGTCAAGAAAATCTTCCCAACTGGAAAGCTCCTTGGAGGTTAGAAAGGGAGGGGGCACCACCCCATAGTAAGTGATGTCAGTTACCTGTAGTCCTCTTCGATGGAGCTCATCTTGACTGAGAGATGCACATGTATACATGAGAGGACCCATCTTCCCAACCCAGGAATGGAACTGGAGTCTCCTGCATTGCAGGTGGATTCTTTACCAACTGAGCTATCAGGGAAGCCCAACTATGGGTTCAGAACCAGGCAAACCCAGAAGAAACGCCCTATATAGGTGATTAAAACTGCCACGAGGCACCACTCTCTCTCTCTCTGAGTCTACCCATGTCTGTCTACGTGTCCTGTACTCTTTTCCCCAAATAAACACTTGAATTGTTTCAGTACTTTCTGTACTTATGGGAATTCTTTTCTGCAAAGCCAAGGGGCCAGGGCCTTGTCACTGACCACTGGTCTAGTGATTAGGAGCTGGCTCTCTCCCTGCAGCAACCTAACCTCAGTCTCTGACAAGGAACTGAAAACCTGCTTCAAGCCACTGCAGGTTGGGGCCACTAAAGTCAGGACCAGGCCCTCAACATCCTCTATGATCACCTTCCCTCTCTGCCTCTGCCATGCATCTGCTTGGATATGATCCGTGCCCAAGCATGGGTCTCCTGGCCTGCTTCCATTTGCTTATGCTTCTGACTCCACTTCCTCCACATTTTCTAAAACAATCCACCTCATGGTTCCTCTCTGGAGTTAGCTCTTTACTGGACTACTTTTCCAAGGTACTCTTGTGGCCCATCCCCAAGCCTCTCTTCTTGTAGCTTGGGTTTAAGTGATAATGCCAATGGCAAGGCCTTTTCTTGGGCATCTTTGTTAAAAGAATGAAAGTTCTAGCCCTGAAACGACTCCTCTGGTAGTGGATGGGGTTCCTTCGGGCTCACATCATCCCCAGAACACCCTTGGGTTGTGTCCTAAATCCCACCACAGAGGGACTTTTCATGTTTTGAGGGGGCCCAGGTCTCTCTTGTCCAGTCCAAGGCTCCTGGGTCTACTGGTGGCCCCCAGGAGGTTCTGTCTTGGTCACGTCATTACATGGCTCAGGAGTCAGTGCCCCCTGCCCCATTTTTGTCCACCCGTCCCACTCCTGGCCTTGTGTTTTCAGCACTGAACCTGGAATTTCTACCAGAAGAGTTTCATTTCACCATCTGGCCTTGTCTTCTCTGGCTGCTACGCTGAGCTAACCCATCCAGGCAAGGTCCTGCTGCGTGGGTAGCACTATTGGGTCAGCCTGTTTGGATGTCTTTGTGCCCTTGGCCTCTGGACCTGACTTGTCAAATGTCTGGTTGCCATCAAAGTCCTTGATTCTATATGTCCAAGGAAGTTCATAGCCAGCCGGGTAATACCCAAGTCCCAGCCCACACACACACACACACACACACACCCTATTCTGTGCATGATTGTCCTTTTTTTCCCACACTGCTTTTACTTCCTGTGTGGTAGGGGGCAATAACAACTCTCTCATAGAAGGCTGTTTTAGCTCAGTTGGTAAAGAATCTGCCTGTAATGCAGGGGACCCAGATTCGATCCCTGGGTCGGGAAGATCCCCTGGGGAAGGGAATGGCAACCCACTCCAGTATTCTTGCCTGGAGAATCCCATGGACAGAGGAGCCTGGTGGGCTACAGTCTGTGGGGTTGCAAGAGTCAGACAGGACAGCAACTGACTACCACTACTACTATTAGAAGCTTGCTGTGAAGGTGGAAAGAGGCCAGGGGAGGGACAGAGGAGATGCTGTCAACATACTCGGGACTTTCAACCTCTCTGGTACCCCATTTCTCCCTGGAGCTGGGTGAACATATGGAAGCCCCCCAGGGGTCTGTCCTCTTCCCAGCCTCCTCTCTGCAGTGGGACCTGCCTCTCCCTGGGGCTGCCAGGGGCAGGGGGCAGGGGGTAGAGGGAAAGTACAGATGAAGGGCCACGCTCTGACTGCCAGTTGGGCAGGAAGCAAGGCTGTGAGACAACCCCCGACTGAAACAGCCCTACTGCACCTGCTCACCCACTCAGAATTGCTTCTCTGCCTGTGTCAGCCTTGTTCCAGGATAGAAGACATCCTGGCCAAATGTCCCTGGCAGACCCCCTCAACCCCTTTATGCCGCTCTGTTCCTGGACAGAAGACCAGTGAAGACCCGTCCCCACTCCATTCCCAGACCACACTTCTCAGTTTCAGTGTCTCTGACGCACGGCTGGTGAATTGTACTCTTTTTATTCATGGCCTGCTAAGTTCCTGTGCTGCACAGTGTGGCCCTGGCTCTACTCAACTTGGGGGTTGAGGACTTTGCCCACAAAGAGGTCTCTTTGAGTCTTCTCATCCTCCACAAACAGCAAGAAGGGTCTGTTGACCTTCACGACCACTGGGACCTCCTTTGTGTTCATTGGGACTTTCACGACCACCGGGACCTCCTTTGCCTTCATTGGGACTTTCACGACCGCCGGGACCTCCTTTGCCTTCATTGGGACTTTCAACAGATTATCTGTGTGAATGGCTGTGTCCACGGTTAAGGCGTGCTCGCTCAGCTCTATCTCAGCTTGATGTAGGGCCTGGAAGACACAGATTCTGAGTTAGCCCCAGACCAAGCTGGCTGGAGTGGGGGTGGCAGTGGGGGTGGGGTGTGCCCAGCAATTTCCTATGGCAAGATCGAGAGGCAGCCTCCCCTGACAGCTGATGCCAGTTGAAAGAAGGCTGGTTTCCACTCCTGGAAAGCCACCAGCAGTTGGAGGAAGGCTAGCTTCCACTCCTGGAAAGCTGCCCTTGGCTCCCAGCAACCGAATTCGCCCTTGAACGTCAGATGTCCCCAAAAGGGGTCAATTACTAGGGTTGGGGATTGTTGGGTTCAGACATCCTCAGGGTTGGGCAGATGACTCAAGGAGTCTGCGCATTTAAAAGGGAGGAAAGGGGAAGAAAACAGAGAGGAAGTCTGGGTGATCTGAAGGCTTAGAAAAAATCCCGCAAAATAACTGAGAGATAGTCCTTTCCAACACTTCTATAAAAGGATGTGATGAAAACCACCAGGGAGCTAGGTTTTCTTGTCTCCATCCAACCAAGGACAATTTGCCCTCTGAGAAAAAGCGCTTGTGCCAGAACTCTCATGACCCCCGATCTGCAGGAGGCCCTGCTGGGGAACGTGGCCATGACATTGTTTGTACTGGATTGTGAAGAGCTCAACATCTCCCAAACCCAGCACTCAGGGCACATCTGCTGGGTGGATTTTGTTAGTGGCTCAGGTGGTAAAGAAGCTGCCTGCAGTGCAGGAGACCCGGGTTTGACACCTGGGTTGGGAGGATCCCCTGGAGAAGGGCATGGCAACCCACTCCAGTATTCTTGCCCGGGAAAGCCCATGGATAGAGGAGCCTGGCAGGCTACAGTCTACAGGACTGCAAAAGAGTCAGACATGACTGAGCCACTAGCACTTACTTACTTATACCCACTGGGCCATGGAAAGCACAGCATGCCTGTGGGGTCCCAACCTTGGGAACTCCATCCAATGTCTCTGAGCAGCAGGTCCCTCATCTCCCAATTAAAGAACAGGGTTCTTTGCGTTCATTGGGAGACTAGGCGAGAGAAACCGTGAGAAAGTGTTTTGTGGTTTGTCAAGCGCTGTACCAGGATGAGAGACTGTGATTGCTGTTTACATTCTGGGCAAAGTGTTACAGGGCAGCCACAAGGCAGCCAGCTAGTTAGTGACCTTGGCGGAGTCATTGGAGGGCAACCCCTGTGTCCACCAGGGTGGGTAAAGTTATCTCATGAGTAGATGCTTCCCGGCATCCGAATGTCTAACTGGCATCTCCAGTTTAGCAGAGCTAGTCTCTGCCTGCCCGAGACCCACCCCTTCTTCATCTTTCCTGCCTCAGACTTTGGCTCCATTGTTTCCCACTCTTCTAGCTCACAAACTGACTCCCCTTCCCTCTCCCCAGCTCTGTCTAAAAAGCCCACAGCACCTTCTCATCACCGTTAACTCTCCCTTGAATGCCCCGTCTAACCGCCAATATCTCTCACCTAGGTTACCCACCAAACTTCCTACTGGGTCCCCTCTTCCTCCAGGGACACTGCCTGTTTTCCACATGGCAAAAAGTGATCTTTCATAAAACACTCATGTCAGCCTTGGTGGTCTCCCATGTCGATCAAATAAAACCCCAGTCCTATCCAGGGCCTGGGAGACCCAAGTGACCCGGCTCTGCCTGACTTCTGCCCTCACCTCCTACCAGACTGTGTCTCACTCATCACTCTAGCTGCCTGGGCTTTCTTGTGGTTCTTAAAAAATGTCGGGTTCACATCCCCTCCAGATACACTGGTTGGTCTCTTTGCCCAGAACACGAGTCCCGAGGCATATACCCCCTTGCTTTCCCTTGGCCTTTATCCAGGACTTGGCATAAAGGCCACCCCAGCCCTTCTAATGCCTGCCCACTGCACTCCAGCCCACTGTTCCTGGTTTCTCTGCTTTCTTCCCTTCAGACAGTGTACTGCGGGTGGATGTAGAGCATACAGGTCTGTGGGCATGCTCACTGCCCTGTCAGGAGAACATAATAGCTACGAGAGTCAGATGTTGTCTGGCTGGCCCATGACTTTACCCCCGAATGCCTCCAGGGCTTGAAGCAATAACCTTTGAGTGAGCGAATGATGAAAGGACCCCCAAAGCCCAGGGATCTGGGCAGATAAGAGCTATAACTGCTGTATTAAAAAACTGATTTTCAATCAGGGCTGTGGTGGATAATAAAACAGAGACCCTAGAAATTGCCCCACTCACCTCCAAATTAGGCAGGGGAGCCTTCGATGTGATGGCCTGTGAGATTGCTGTGGTAGTCAGTATATGTTTGGGGTCAATCTTGGGAAGCAGATGCTTAAAGTTTATCTTGAAGGAGATCTTCAACTTGGGCAAAATTAAGCGCACCAGTCTGTTGAGAATGAAAATGACCAGGAAGCTGAGCTATGTCTCTGTCCTGGCATCCACAGGCCGCACCTTGCTTACGCTGAAAGATCTTTTCCTAGTGGAAATGTAATGGAAGTGTTTGCTTCAGGGCTTGCTTGGTGGGGGGCAGATTAAAGATGCTAGGGTCTGAGCTGCAAGGTTGAATTTCCAAGCAAACCACTAACTCAGAATACACTTTACTATTCAAATGATTCCCTCCACAGGCTTTCTGTACCAGAGAAGATGAAGGTCAGACCAAGGGCATCCAGCCCTGAGTCCCTCTAACCCTCCATCTGGAAGCAGCAGTTTAAACTGTATGGTGACCCTAAGCATGCTGAGGGGGTTGGGGGACATGGGGTCCTCTTGCCGCAGGTAGAGCATAGGGAGTTTTCACAGGAGAGGAAGTTCCATCTTGGATGATAATCTTTGAAACAGAAAGGAGGACTCCTCCTTCTACAGATCAGCAACTCTGTAACTAAGGGAGAGTATTAGAAAGTGATTGCAAAAAGTCAGATATGACTTAGCAACTGAACAAAACATTAGAATGTGTAGTGCCAGCCCTCTCACCCAACATTTTTGGTTGCTCACAGACCAATCGGTCTTAGCCTGTGTCAATGCAGTGTTGAGCTTCTGATTGGATAGCGACCCACTCAGCTGGGTTCCTCCACTGCTGAATTCCCTCTGCCCCAACTAGGAATACTGTGGGATGTACAACTGTGGCAGAAAATGACAGATCCACTCTGCGGTGGCTCTCAACTGTAGGAGTAAATGCTATTTACAGATTTCTTCCCAATCTGCACATTTGTTGCCCAAAGACTATTCCCCGACTCCCGCCATTAAGATCAGTGGGCCATTGAAGATCACAGTTTCGCTATGTAATTTATCCACATTGATTGGAGCCCGATGGACATGGTACTCAAGCTGGATCAATTCAATTCTCTCTTCCAGGAATATGTAATTGGAACTGAAAGATGCTCAGTGAGGTGTGGGTTGGAGCATCTGATTGAACGGAAGAGAGTCATGTCTGACCACAGCAGTCTTAGCTTGACATTTTTTACTTCCTTAAGATCATTTCCTACTTAAGATCCCTGATGAACACTCCACCACTGAATTATGTTATATACCCTACTCATTCTCTCATAGCTTTTCTACAAGTTGAAGCTACGTATTTGTTAGTTGACTTTCTACCTTCCCTACCAAACTGAAAATTTCATGAGAGCAGAGATGTGTTTGGCTAATCATTGTATTCCCAGCACCAGGCAGTTTCTGGCATAGAATAGATACTCAGAAAATATTCTGGGGGTGAGTGGATTGTGTGCTAATGTGTGTGGGAAAGCTGGTCTGCTGAGCTGGAGAGGTAGAAAGAAGGACTTGTGACAAGAGAGATGGAGTTCCAGGTGACTTTGCTGTCCCTTGTTCCAATCCCTCATGAGACCTGGCTGTGTTTATTCCCTGAAATTGCATTTCATGTATTTTGTAAGTTTCGTGAAATTCCCATGTATCTTTCCAACCATTCCTCTCTGTATCTAACTTGATCTTTTATGAAGTGGGTTTCTGATATTGTACATGTCACCAAAAGAACCATAATTAACAGTTTAAGGGGCTTCTGACTTGGTAATGGGATTCAGGCCATTATTCTTCCTGTTTGGTTTGTTTCGTTTTCTACAAATATCCTAGGAAATAACTAGATGCCAAACTCGCCCACCCTTGCCGCCCAAATAAGGCTTTTGCATAGAGGAAGTGAGGGCTGAGCAAAAATCTAATTCAAATCTAAAGTATTCCTTCAGAATAGCATACCTGAAGTCACTGATTTTCTGAAGTTTAGCTCGCTTAGCAGTCATCTTTTTAAGATCAGTGTCAAATTGTCCAGCATCTGGAAGCATGAGAGTTAGGGACACATTTCCTTTGCAAGGCATCTTAACCATCGTAGCATGTAGCTCCTCTGACCGGCTGTAAAGCATCCGTTCTGTCTTTCTCATCATGTCCACCTGCACTTTGGTTTGGTCATTTACAAAGAAGTCCTCCTTCTGGGTGAGTTTGGGCTGAAAAGCTCTTTTCAAGATGCCTGGGAAAATCAGGAAGGAAAAGTCAAAGAGTGATCTGGTGGAAAAGTCATCACCACCTTCATGTTTGGGGTCCCCAGAGGTGATCTGCTTGAGAAGGAAGCAGTCCATTTAAGGTGACACCTTGACTCTAGTGAGCAGAATAGTTAAAAATTCTAGACTGATGCAAAGGAAATAAAGGCAAACACATGATTTTCAAAAATAATCACCCTACAATTTCTTTAACTCTGTATTTCTCAAAAGATGTTTACCAAAATAACTGCCTTTGGAACTATAACACCAAGAAAGGATTTTGTCATCAAATAATTCAGGAAACATTGATCACAGCATCCTTCTTTGAAAATTTCTACTGCATTTGAGTGTTTTAAGAGTTCAAAAAATGGTAAAGAAATCTATTTAAAATTTATTAAGCTTGCTGTTAAGTAGAAGCTAACACAACATTGTAAAGCAATTATACTCCAAAAAATTAATTATTTAAAATAAAGTATATTAATTTTATTCAAGGAGGTAAGCTTTTTATCAGAAAGGCACACACACCTCAGTACACATGCACATCCCTGCATGAAATTCTATTTTAAATAATGCAATTCCCGGTGGGTTTTAAGAAACATTCAAAGTACACACCAGTTAAAAAAGGCATCCATCACCCAGAGTGATGGCCATCTGGTCTGGTCTGGAAAATCTCTACAAGTGTTAGTCTTGCTTCTGATTCTAGAGGCAGACTCACGGTCCTCTCTGTTCTGTTGCTGCTACTTGCTTTTTCTAGAGAGTGATATGGATAAAGCTTTTGGAAAACTGTTGGAAGCTGGAGGGCTACAGTCCATGAGGTCGCAAAGAGCTGGACATGACTAAACCACCACTGCCAAGGGGGAATCATGCTGGAGAGTTCTCTGGAATATCCAGAGAAGCGATCCCTCCAAGATCATTCATGTTAGGACTTCCCTGGCAGTCCAGTGGTTAAGACTCCCTGCTCCCAATGCAGGGGGCACAAGTTCAATCCCTGGTTGGGGAAATAAGATCCCTTAGGCCACACAGTGCAGTAAAAAAAAAAAAAAAAAGATCATTTGTGGAGCACTTTTTATGTCCCAGGTATGTAGTTTGGAACTGTGGGCCTAAATATGAATAACAGGTGGTCCCAGTGGCTTCAGCAAGCATCCTACGCTGGGAAGCACTGTTTTGTGATCAGTTCCCTCACTTATCATGCACAGGACAAACATTATTCATGTCCTGGTAGGAACCCTGTTTAATCAGTAATAGAATATCCATGAATTGACTCATTTAAACCTAAAATTTCTTGAACTCAAAAAATGTTCCAGGTACCATACTACATACTGAGGTTACAGCAATGAATAAAACAGAGAGCTGATTTATGTTTTAAGAAAACTGTTCTGGCCTTGTAATGGAGAAAAGGTTGGAGGCAGGCATGAATGGCAACAGCGTAATCAACTTTGGAAAGTCATCTAGGCAAGAGTTAGTGCTGGCCTGGGCTAGAAACCTCTGGGCTAGGCTTCTCAGATGGCGAGAAGTCAACACATTCCAGGTCGACTCTGCAGGCAGAACCCATATGACTTGTGTTCTTGGATCTGGAGGTTTTGTCTGGAGCAGCTGGGTAGATTGCACTGTGATTCTCTGAGATGAGGAGACACAGGGTGTTGGGGGTGGTGCCAGGTTGGGGAATTGTGTTTGGGGGTCTGTGAAACATCCCCCCAAAGGTATTAGAATCTGGACCTCAGGGGAGGTGGTCCGGGCCTAATCTAGAGACTAGGGAATAGAGTACAGATGGTGTTTGAGGTTGTGAACCCAGGTGAGGTGAGAGACATTTCTAGAAGTCAGGAGAAGAGAAAACAGCAAAGGAGACAAGAAAGGGATGGGCTCTGGGCTAAGAGGAAGGTGGGAGGAGTCCTTGGGCAGGGAAGACAGAAAGGGAGCCACCTTGAGGATGACGAGGGCACAGCTATTTCTTCGCTGTGATGGAAGGGGAGAGTGAGAGGAGAGGCGTGTGTGCCTCAGACAGCACGTGGAGGACATCTTGCCTGACCTGCTTTCTTGTCCCCATTCGGGCAATAGGAGAGGTCACAGCTGAGAGTCAATAGAAGAAGGAGACAGGAGATACTGAGTGGAGGAAGAAGACGTAAATAGACACCAGCGAGGGGTGACTGAGGCCACCTGAAGAAACATTGGTGATGTCAAGATCTGTGACCAGGAATTCACACTGATATTTTAGACACCTGGTGTGTGACCCTGAATTCAACACTGGACGCAGCTGCAGAAAGCATCTCATCTTGCACTAATCCGAGACCATACACGACAAGTGAATTAGCCGATGTTCATGGCTCTGCAAAAAAAGATTTCTTTGTTTTCCCCTTTTTTATCAGCGAGAGTGATCACATTTTATTCCAAAATATCTTAAGCACCACAAACAAGATGACTGAGAGGATTAAGAGAAGAGACGCTGAAAAATGCTAGACAATGCAGTGATATCAAAGTCAATTAAAAAGCTGGATCTACTGGTTGCTGAGAAAATGGGATATACCGACAAAAATTATGGCTTTTTCTTTTTTTTCCCCTGACTTAAACCTGTTAGGAAACGCAAGGGCAAAGATTACCCAAAACAGGAATTCATGCACTTAATAAGCCTCACCTTTGAAGAAAATGTGGTTAACAAGACACAGGATGGTCTCAGGGTTCAGGTCGGTGATTAAGTCTGTGATTTTCGTATGTGTTTTTTCAGCCACATGGTGGCTGATGGTCTTCTTGGCTTTTTCTGTATCTGTAAAGTCAATCATCTGGATGTCCATTCCCTGCAGCTTGCTTATCTGCTGTAGAAGCATCTGGTTGACCATCATTTTTCTGTTGATAAAGAGAATGTGCTGGTGCTTCAGTAGCTTCTGCTTCACTAGCTCACGCCCCACGTGGACCAGAGGCTGTAAGTACTTGTGCACATCCAACAGTTTGGGCTCAAGTTTCATGTCCTCAGGGTGGTGGGTTCTCATTGTAGACTTGATCCCCAGGGAGAGGGTGGCCAGGGTGGTGGTCATGGCCATGGGGGAGAAGATGATATTCTTTCTGGGATCCTCAATTATCAAAGCCTTGAACAATTCTTGGGCAAAATCCTTAGGGTGAGCTTCCATCTTCTGGGAGAGAGCTGAAATTTTCTTTAATAAGACTAGGTTCATGTGCTTTTGAGAGTGTTGTTGCTTTTCACAGAAGATGCTATTAAACAGGCCACAGAGGATGAAGACCAGAGACAGGGCCAGATTCATTCTCCCGTGGGACATTTCTGCGGCAATCCAGAGCTGTTACTGGAAGGAAGAGGCATACGGGTGAATATTCTATGGAACGTGTTCTCAATGCTGTAGGGGCTGAAAAAGGCTCATTTTATCTATATGCAGCTCACCTGGGTGGGGTTGCTATTAGTCCTGGATTGGAGAATGTTAGCTAAGTCCAATGGAGAAGGTAATGGCACCCCACTCCAGTACTCTTGACTGGAAAATCCCATGGGTGGAGAAACCTGGTGGGCTTCAGTCCATGGGGTCGCTAAGAGTCGGACACGACTGAGCGACTTCACTTTCACTTTTCACTTTCATGCATTAGAGAAGACAATGGCAACCCACTCCAGTGTTCTTGCTGGAGAATCCCAGGGACGGGGGAGCCTGGTGGGCTGCTGTCTATGGGGTCGCACAGAGTTGGATATGACTGAAGTGACTTAGCAGCAGCAGCTAAGTCCAATGAGGAAGGTCTAATGAGGATTTTGGAACCTGACTTGGGACAAATTAAAGTGATTTGGTTAAGAGGGATTTAGTTCTGCCCCTAGCTGACCCTGCAAGTGGATCTTCTCCATCCACACTTTTTTTCTTTTTTTAAATACAGGGTTCATGACTCAATCCTGAAAAGTGTGGAAAGGAAAGAAACAAGAGGAGAGAGAGAGAAAAGATTGCAGATTCAAACACCCATAGAGGTCTGGCCAGAAATACTCACACAGAAAGGCAGCTAGTTCAGTGAAATAGGCACTGGGGACTGTGGAAAATGGGCCAGTGTGCCCAGGTTGAAGGGGCTGGCATTACTTAGCTCCAGCTGTGACTAGGATCAGTTCTGGGGCAGTGGTGTCAGGTGTCTTTTTGTTGTTGTTGTTGGTTTGTTTCTGAAGCATCAAAAAATCTGGATTTTAACATGAAAATTCAACCTTTCCCAAAGCAACTTGCTAGCAGCCCAAAGTCCAGATGCAGGCCTGCCACATCTGACCTTAGAGATGCTGGTGTGATTTCTAAAGTGAATCCCGGGTGGTGCTCAGATGACTTGAACAGCAGCTGAACCAAGGGCCTGGCAAAGGTCATCTCAGGAGATCCTGGTCGCCTCACTTAAGCCCTCTCCCTGCCGTCAGCTACTGCTCATCACCCACTGTCAGGGCAAAACCCCCTCTGTCCCCCTGTATGCAGGCTTCCCAGGTGGCGCTAGTGGTAAAGAATCTGCCTGTCATTGCAGGCAACGTAAGAGACACGGGTTTGATCCCTGGGTCAGGAAGATCCACTGGAGTATAAAATGGCACCCTACTTCAGTATTCTTGCCTGGAAAACTCCACAGGCAGAGGAGCCTGGAGGGCTACAGTCTATGGGGCCACAGGGAGCTGGATACAACTGACTGAGCAATCATAAATGAAGGAATGAATGTCCCTATATATGACCCCACAATTGAGACCAGAAGTCAGGCCTTGCACCTGAAGGGAGCACAGATGGCAGGATTTCTGGCTGCACTGATGGGAAGGAAACAGATGAGAACCATGGCCTGATTTTGTGCTCAATTTTACCTCCTTCGGGCAGGGCCTGTCCTCACTTCCTTAGTTCTCTATGGCACCCAGCTCAGCTCCAGGTACAGGATCCACTTCTCTGCATTATCCCTGCCACCCCTGGTGTCCCTTAAATAGCATCTACTATGGACTGAAAGTTTATGCCCCTCGAAATTCCAATGTCAAAAGCCCTAGCTCTGAATGGAACAGTATTTGGAAGGAAGGCCTTTGGCAAGTAATTTGAGTCGGATGAGGTCACGAGTATCCCTTGTGTGTAGGCATATATTAGTTTCCCGTACAAGAAGAGACACCAGAGTACGGGCTTTCCCCACTCTGTCCCTGCGTGCACACCACAAAGATGAGGTCCGTGAGGACACAATGAGAGGACAGCCATCTGCAAGCCAGAACTCGCACCAGAATCCAGCCATGTTGGCACCCTAATCTTGGACTTCCAGCCTCAGAGCTGTGAGAGAATACATATCTATTGCTTAAGCCACGTGGGTTATGGTATTTTGTTATGCAGCCCAAGTTGCCATGACAGCATCACCCGCCTGTCAATCTTTCCCCCACCAACATTTCTGGACACCCTGCAGCCAGAGTGGGCTCCTCAGAGTGTCAACCACTTCTGTTTCGTGGTTCCCCATGAGTTTCAAGAGGATGGAGTCCAAATTCTTCAGGTGGCAGATAAGTCCTGCCATACCCTGGTTCCTGCCAACCCGACTCAGCAATCCAGTCCTAAGCAGTTTACATCAGTCCCGCATTGTCTCCTCCAATTAGCCCCTACCTCTCACTGCCAACCATTGTTCTCCCAGCCTTCCTCCCTTCATCACCTCCTCCATCTACCTCATCTGAGCGGGAGTAGGGTTGGTGAGAAAGGAGGACATTGTGGTTGAGGGAGCCAGTGAGTGGAAGAGAGCTGTGGGGTGGGGAGAACAGTGGATGCAGGAGATTCTAGAAAATATACACATCCTTGTTATCCTGGATCCTTCATCATCTTGCCCAAGGCAGAGGCTACTTGAACCATAGCAAAAGAGCAATAAAACACTTACCCATGTAGAACCTCACTGTCCCCAAGAGAAGAAAGCTGACTTACCCTTCACGGGAGCCTGCTGTTATCTACTGATGTTGCTCTTTGCCTCTGTCAGTGACTTATTTATACTGCCATTGGTGTAGTGAAATGGATAAACCTGGATTAATACTAACTTGGCCAAATAACTGTGTTCAAATACTGTGCAGACAAAACAAGAACTGAATCATTTCAGTTCCAGTGAAGCAGTGAACAAATCAATGGATTGTGGTACTGTTGGAATGACCATTCATTCAATTACTCATGCATTATTTCAACAAACACTTACTTAGCTTCTAGTAAGATTCATGCTCTGGGCTAGGTATAGGGGGGGTAGGGAGGGGCATGATGCTTAAGGCCTGATTTTCACCCTTGAGGAGAACCCCCGGCTTCAAGGATATCTTCGTGTTGAGGAAGAAACAAACATGAAAAAGGACCGTGGGCCACCTTTCGGCTGGTTCATGAAGAGCACACACTGCCACTCAGGAGCTGCGGACGGAAAGAGAAGGGCACAGTTAAGAATCAGGACAACTCAGATAGGTGGAGTAACTGTTCCTGGGAGTCTTAAAAAACAGGCAGGAGTCAGCATATAGTCAAGGAAGCCTGAAGAGGGAATTCTGGATGCTGGGATTGGCTGGGGTTCCCTGGAAGAGTGGTGGTCAAGGCTTTACCTGCAAGGTTTTCCCAAGTCAAGGCAAAATTCAGTTCTGACATGGTGGGGTACAGTGACTCCCAAATGTTCTCTTCAATAGCAACTAAAGAAGTGGGCAAAATTGACCAAAAAACAACCATTTCAGTGCTATAGAAATTCACCACAGGCCCACAACAAAGATGAAGGGTGATGAAAATAAGGGTTCATTAATGAAAGTACTGAACTCTGTGTAAGGACAGAGGGAGTCTCTGACATGCTTGTCCGGGGTTCTGCTGGTGGGTGGTCTATCCAGAGTCCAACTGCTGCTGCCGGAGCAGACTCACCTGACTTGGAACATTGTCCGTTAAAGTGATAATATTGGTGACAAGCAAAGCATGTGTGAGCATGGGTTGGGGGGGCAGTGGTTCTGTTAACCTGCAGCTGTATTTGGATCAATCAATGGATTAATCAGTGGATTAACATGGGATTAAACAAGAGTTCCAAGAGGTGTGACAGCTGTAGGGGGCTTGATGAGCTCTATGCATGTCCCAGGTTGAAAGGTGCTTCTGCACATGGGCACCAGAGACTGGAGTAGACCCACGCTACCCACACCTCCCTGGCCCTTGGGGAAGCAAGAGAGAAAGATGGAAAGTAAAATATGGTGGTACGTGAGGTTTCAATGGGCTCATCAGCCTGTACACAGACCCATCATCAGAAAGTAGAACTTTTATTGGCTTGAGGTGTTTGAAAGCAATTTCTTTCAAAATATGGCTGAACAATAAGCAACACAGCTCTGTGATGACCTAGAGGGGTGGGATGGGGTGTGGGAGGGAGGTTCGAGAGGGAGGGGGTATATGTATACATATAGCCAATTCACTTTGTTATACAGCAAAAACATATAACGTTGTAAGGCAACTATTGTCATTCAGTCGCTAAGTCATATTCGACTCTTTGCAAACCCATGGATTGCAGCACACCAGGCTTCCTTGTCCTTCACCATCTCCCAGAGTTTGTCAAACTCAGATCCATTGAGTTGATGATGTCATCCAACCGACCAGCTCATTCCCTGTTGCCCTCTTCTCCTCCCTCCTTCAATCTTTCGCAGCATCAGGGTTGATTTCCTTTAGGATTGATGGGTTGGATCTCCTTGCTGTCCAAAGACTCTCGGGAGTCTCCTCCAGCACCACACTTCGAAAGCACCAATTCTTCAGTGTTCAGCCTTCTTTATGGTCCAACTCTTGCATCTATACATGGGTACTGGAAGAACCATAGTTTTGACTATACAGACCTTTGTCGTCAATGTCTCCGCTTTCAATATGCTGTCTAGGTTGGTCATAGCTTTTCTTCCAAGGAGCAAGTGTCTTTCAATCTCATAGCTGCAGTCATTGTCCCCAGTGATATTGGAGCCTAAGAAAATAAAACCTGCCACTGTTTCCATTTTTTCCCTGTCTATTTGCCATGCACTGTGGGACTGGATGCCGTTATCTTACTTTTTTGAATGTTGAGTTTTAAGTCAGCTTTTCCACTTTCCTCTTTCACCTTCATTTAAGAGGTTCTTTAGTCCCTCCTTGCTTTCTTCCATTAGAGTGTTATTATCTGCATATCTGAGATCGTTGATCCCAGAAATTTTGATTCCAGCTTGTAATTGATCCAGCCTGGCATTTTGCATGATGTACTCTGCATATAAGTTAAATAGGCAGGGTGACAATACACAGCTTTGATGTAATCCTTTCTCAATTTTGAACCAGTCTGTTGTTCCATGTCCAGTTCTAAATGTTATTTCTTGACCTGCATACAAGTTTCTCAGGAGGCAGGTAAGGTGGTCTGGTATTCCCTTCTCTTTCAGAATTTTCCACCGTTTGTTGTGATCCACACAATCAGACGCTTTAATGTAGTCAATGAAGCTTAAGAAGATACTTTCTTGGAATTCCCTTGGTTTCTCTGAGAGCCAAAAATGTTGGCAACTTGATCTCTGGTTCCTCTGCCTTTTCTAAATCCAGTTTGTACATCTGGAAGTTCTCAGTTCATGTACTGTTGAAGCATAGCTTGAAGGATTTTGAGTATTGCCTTGCTAGCATGTGAAATGAACCCATGCCACGATGACAGAGTAGAAGGACTCATGTTCTCCTGTGAGAGCACCAAATTTGCAATTAGCTGCTTAACAACCCTCTACAGGAGGATGTTGGAACCCACCAAAAAATGATATCTGACATCCAAGGACCAAGAAGTAACAATGAGATGGTAGGAGGGGCTCAGTCATGTTAAAATCAAACCCTATATTTGCCAGAGACTCTTGGAGGGCACAAACAAAACCTGTGCACACCAGGACCCAGGGGAGAGCAGCAGTGACCCCTACAAGAAACTGAATCAGACCTGCCTGTGAGTGTTTGGAGGTCTCCTGTGGAGGCATAAGTCAGCAGTGGCCTGCCGTGGAGACAGAGGCACTGGCAGCAGCAGTTCTGGGAGGCATGTCATGTTGGCATAAGTCTTCTTGGAGGAGATTGCTATTATCCCTACTATAGAACCACTGGGCAGGTGACCCATAAACTGAAGAACAATTATACTAAAGAAGGGGTCAGCTTATACCAAAGTAGATGTGCAACATGCTACTGTGGAAGGGCATAGAAATAGCTCCAGAAAGAATGAAGAGGTGGGCCAAATCGGAAATGACACCCAGTTGTGGATGTGTCTGGTGGTGAAAGTAAAGTCTGATGATGTAAAGAACAATATTGCATAGGAACCTGGAATGTTCATAGATCCATGAATCAAGGTTAGATGTGATCAATCAGGAGGTGGCAAGAGTGAACATTGGCATTTTAGGAATCAGTGACCTAAAATGGATGGGAATGGGTGAATTTAATTCAGATGACCATTTTCTCTACTACTGTGGGCAAGAATCCCTTAGAAGAAATGGAGTAACCCTCATAGTCAACAAAAGAGTCTGAAATGCAGTACTTGAGTGCAATCTCAAAAATGACAGAATGATCTCGGTTCATTTCCAAGGTAAACCATTCAATATCACAGTAATCAAATTAATTATGCCAAAGAGCTGCCACTAAGAGTGGTAGTTAGTGCACCCACTACTGCCAACGAAGCTGAAGCTGAATGGTTCTATGAAGACCTCCAAGACCTGGTAGAACTAACACCAAAAGATGTCCTTTTCATCATAGGGGACTGGAATGCAAAAGTGGGAAGTCAAGAGATACCTGGAGTAACAGGCAAGTTTAGCCTTGTGATACAAAATAAAGCAGAGCAAAGGCTAACACAGTTTTGCCAAGAGAACATACTGGTCAAAGCAAACACCCTCCTCCAACAATGTAAGAGCCAACTCTACACATGGACATCACTAAATGGTCAATACTGAAATCAGATTGGTTATATTCTTTGCAGCCAAAGATGGAGAAATTATACAGTCAGCAAAAACAAGACTGGAAGCTGACTGTGGATCAGATCATGAGCTCCTTTTTTCAAAATTCAGAGCTAAATTGAAGTAAGTGGGGAAAACCACTGAAGAGAAGTAGGCCATTGAAGTGAAGTGAAGTGAAGTGAAAGTTGCTAGGTCGTGTCTGACTCTTTGCGACCCCATGGACTATACAGTCCATAGAAGTCTCCAGGCTAGAATACTGGAGTGGGTAGCCTTTCCCTTCTCCAGGGAAGGGAATCCAACCCAAGGATAGAACCCAGGTCTCCCTCATTGCAGACAGATTCTTTACCTGCTGAGCCACAAGGGAAGCCCAAGAATACTGGAGTGGCTAGCTTATCTCTTCTCCAGTGGATCTTCCCGACCCAGGAAGTGAACTGCAGTCTCCTGAATTGCAGGTGGATTCTTTACCAACTGAACTATCAGAGAAGCCCCGTAAGGCCATTGAGGTATGACCTAAATCAAATCCTTTATGATTATACAGTAGAAGTGACAGATTCAAGGGATTAGATCTGATAGAGTGCTTGAAGAACTATGGATGGAGGTTCATAACATCATACAAGAGGCAGTGACCAAAACCATCCCAAAGAAAAAAGCAATTATGTTCCAATAGAAAAACAATAAATGGGGATAAAAAGCATTACAGACACAAGGTGACCTCTAAGAAGAAGGTTTAAAAATAAAGATTGAGAAGGAGCATCACTAGTCAGTAATTGCAGGGGAACCACACTTCACAGGTCAGTCCAGGCAAATTTCTAAATAAATCAAATTTCTAAACAAACAAAAACAAAAACCCTCAAAAGGGAAAGAGTCAGAATCCAGAGTTACTACTATATGTTATCTAAAATATCTAGTATTCAACAACAGAAAATGTGTAATAAATGCAAAGAAATAAGAAAGTGTGACCCATATTCAGGAAAAAAAATAAATCAATAGGAATGGTTTCTGAGTGTCCAAAGATGTTAGATTTAGCTGCCAAAAACTGCACAGCAGCTATAACAAATACTTCTAAAGAAATAAAGGAAACCATGTTTAAAGAATGAAAGAAAAATGAAGACAGCAATACAATATGTAGGGAAACTCAATAAAAAGATAGAAATTATATTTAATAGAAATTCTGGATTTGAAAATAGGCATAATAACTGAAATAAAAATTCATTAAAGGACTCAACAGTAGATTTGAGATGGTGGGAGAAAGAATCTGTGAATTTGCAGCTAGACCAATAGAAATGATCCAATATGAACAGAGAAAGGAAAATTTAAAAACTGAAAAGTAAATGAACAGACCTCTTATTGACCAGTGATACAAGATCAAGCATACTAACATAAGTGTAATGGGAGTCCCAGAAGAAGGAGAGAGAAAAGAGTAGAAAAAATATTTGAGGAAATACTGATGGAAATCTCCTCCAAGTTGGTGGAAAAACATTAATCTACAAACCCAAGAAGTCCAAAGAGATCCACTGTAATTAAATTGGTGAAAGGCAAAGGGAAAATCATGAAAGCAGCAAGAGGAAAAATAACTTATCACATGCAAAGGAATAATAAAACAATTAATGGCTGACTTCTAGTTAGGAAGAATGGAGGGGGAAATGCAGTTGAATGACATAAAGTGCTGAAGGAAAGAAAAACCTGTCAACAAAGAATTCTGTCCAGCGAAGAAAATGAAAGTGAAATAACATTTATAGATAAATAAATATTCAGAGAATAATTGCTAGAGAAACTTTTTTTTTTACAATAAATACTAGAGCAAGTCCTTCAGATTGGAAAGAAATGATACCAGATGGTGGCTTCAATCTACAGAAAGAAATAAACAATGGTAAAAAAAAATTGTTCTTGTAGCTCAGTTGGTAAAGAATCTGCCTGCAATGCAGGAGACCTGGGTTCGATTCCTGAGTCAGCAAGATCCCCTAGAGAAAGAAATTGCAACCCACTCCAGTATTCTTGCCTGGAGAATCCCAAGAACAGAGGAGCCTGGTAGGTTCCCAGTCCATGGGATCGCCAAGAGTCAGACACGACTTAGTGACTAAACCACCACCACCACCAAAAATAGTAAATATGTAGGTAAACATAAAAAACTATAAGTGTATATTCTCATTATTGTTTTCTCTAAATTGCATAAGATTGTATAAAACAATGAATAGAACAATGTGTTGTTGTGTTTCCGACAGAGGATGAGATGGCTGGACGGCATCACTGACTCGATGGACGTGAGTCTGAGTGAACTCCGGGAGTTGGTGATGGACAGGGAGGCCTGGCGTGCTGCGATTCATGGGGTCGCAAAGAGTCGGACACGACTGAGCGACTGAACTGAACTGAACTGATACATACAATAAGATCCCCTTGAGGAGGGCATGGCAACCCACTCCAGTACTCTTGCCTGGAGAATCCCATGGACAGAGGAGCCTGGTGGGCTACAGTCCATAGGTTTGCAAAGAGTCGTACACAGCTCGAGAAACTTTGCATGCATGCAGATACATGCAATATACAAATAGACAATAATAGCATAACCTGGAGGAGGAAACAGCAGCTCACTCCAGGATTTTTGCCTGGAGAATCCTATGGACAGAGGAACCTGGTGGGCTACAGTCCATGGGGGCGAAAAGAGTTGGACATGATTGAGCACGTGATGGAATAGCACAAAAGAGGGGAGGAAATGAAACTATATTGGGCTCAAGGTTGTATATTTTACTGAAATTAAGTTAATACTACTTTGAAGCAGATTATGATAAATTAAGATTATATTGCAATCCCTAGAGCCAACAAAAAGAAAAAAAATTCAAAGAGAAATTAAAGTGATTCACTAAAAATTTTTACTTATCCCCAAAGAAGGCAATAAACAAGGAACAGAAAAGCAAAATGGGTATGAAGTTGGCAAAATGTGAGATATAATTCAAATATATCAATAAATACAAATGCAATAAACTTTGCATTTAATTGAAACAGACTGTCAGGCTGAATAAAAACCCAAGACCCACCTATATGCTATCTATAATGGATACAGCTTAGATTCAAAGACACAAATAGGCTAAAATGATGGGAAATCCTGTTAAGGGTAGTATATCGTCTTCTCAACAAAATAGGTCTAACAATAAATTAAGAAGAGAAATTATAAGAACTGTGTTGTCTGAGTGGGCTTCTCAGGTGGCTCAGTGCTAAAGAATCCTCCTATCAGGCAGAAGACACTGGTTCAGTGTCTGGGCCGGGAAGATCCCTTGGAGAAGGAAATGGCAACCCACTCCAGTATTGTTGCTTTGGAAATTCCATGGACAGAGGAGCCTGGTGGGCTATGGTTTATGGAGTCACAAAAGAGTCAGACACAACTTAATGATCAAACAACAACAACTTGTTGTCTCACTATGACATTTATAACAGAAAGAAATCTAAAAAAAACCCATAAATATTTGGAAAATAAACAAAGCACTTCTACATAATTCATAGTTCAAAGAAGATATCATGGGGAAAGTAAAAATATTTTAAACTAAATGAAACAAAAATATCAGCATATCATAATTTATGGGATGCTGCTAAAGCAGCTGAGAGAGGGAAATTTATAACTTTAAAGACCTATATCAGAAAAGAAAGTGACAAGATAATTAAATGGGGAGCATGCTCAGTTGCTAAGTCATGTCTGACTCTTTGTGACCCCATGGACTATGGAATTTTCCAGACCAGAATACTAGAGTGAGTAACCTTTCCCTTCTCCAGGGCATTTTCCCAACCAGGGATTGAACCCAGGTCTCCTGCATTGCAGGCAGATTCTTTACCAGCTGAGCCACAAGGGAAGCCCAAGAATACTGGAGTGGGTAGTCGATCCCTTCTCCAGGGGATCTTCCCAACCCAGGAATTGAACCGGGGTCTTCTGCATTGCAGATGGATTCTTTACTAACTGAGTAATGAGGGAAGCCCATTCATATGCAAAGGTAAAACAAACAAACAAAGAAAACCCCTATATCCTTACTTCTCAGTTCAGTTCAGTTCAGTTCAGTCGCTCAGTCGTGTCAACCCTTTGCAACTCCATGAATCGCAGCACGCCAGGCCTCCCGGTTCATCACCAACTCCCGGAGTTTACCCAAACTCATGTCCACCGAGTCGGTGATGCCATCCAGCCATCTCATCCTCTGTCATCCCCTTCTCCTCCTGCCCCCAATCCCTCCCAGCATCAGGGTCTTTTCCAATGAGTCAACTCTTCGCATGAGGTGGCCAAAGTATTGGAGTTTCAGCTGGTTGGATCTTCTTGCAGTCCAAGGGACTCTCTAGAGTCTTCTCCAACACCACAGTTCAAAAGCATCAATTCTTTGGCGCTCAGCTTTCTTCACAGTCCAACTCTCGCATCCATCCATGACCACTGGAAAAACCATAGCCTTGACTAGACGGACCTTTGTTAGCAAAGTAATATCTCTGCTTTTTAATATGCTATCTAGGTTGGTCATAACTTTCCTTCCAAGGAGTAAGTGTCTTTTAATTTCATGGCTGCAATCACCATCTGCAGTGATTTTAGAGCCCCCCAAAATAAAGTCTGACACTGTTTCCACTGTTTCCCCATCTACTTCCCATGAAGTGATGGGACCAGTCAGCATATACCAAATTCAACTCAAATGGGCCATCGTTTTATGTTTGTGTTAAAATCATAATGTTTTTGTAAGAAAACAGAGGAAATTATTTTTGTGACCTTGATTTAAGCAAAGTTTTCTTAGATCTAACACCAAAAGCATGAATCAGACAAGAATAAAAAAAATTTGATAAATTTCATTAAAATGTTGGTGTTTTGGACATAATGAAAATGAAACATCCAGGCACAGACTTGGGGGAAATTTTTGCAAAATGTAAATGTACTTGGGGACTTTCATCCTAAATATGTGCATAACTCTTATAACTCAATATACACTACTGAGACTGTATTTAAAATAGACAGTTAATGAGAACCTACTTTATAGCACAGGGACCTCTACTCAGTGCCCTGCAAGTGAGCTAAGTGGGAAGGAAATCTAAAAAAACGAGGGGACATATGTAAACCTATAGCTGATTCACTTTGCTGTGTAGTAGAAAGTAACAGAACATTGTAAAGCAACTATACCCCAATAAAAATTCATAACAAATAATAATAAAGAGAAAAGCTATCTAATTTAAAAATGGGCAAAAGACTCTATAGACATTTTACCAAAGAAGACATGTGAATAGCCAGTAAGAACATGAAAATGTGCTCAGCATCATTAGTCATTAAGGAAATGCAAAAGAGGCCAGACTCAAAAAACTACGTACCATATCGTTAATGTAATAAGTCCAGGAAAGGTAAGGTTTTAGGAAGAGCGGATTACGGGTGACCTGGAGCTGAGAATGAAACAGCAGGATCTTATGATTCTTGCCTCCCCAACCCCCTCGCCCCAAGTCCTCCGCCTGCCTTTTGTTTGGGGAAAATGTGCGTGGCAGAATGAGTTTAATCAAAGAAATGAGGAAAGCAGAAACAAAGGAAAACAGCCAAAGGAGACCAAATAATAATAATGTAGTCATTAAGCACAGTCAAGGACCTTTAGTTCCTTCTCAAGGACTAAACACAATATTCTGAGCCGTATCCTGTGAGCTGTCTTACAGATACTAAAGCACCAGGTGGAAGACGTTAACTACATGATGACCACGCTGTAGCCATGACATAAGCTGCTACCATTCTGAGAACTGGCCTCAACGAAATAGGAACAAACAGAGCCTGGAACTGATGATTAACTGTACCTAAAACACCCAGGATGACGCTGGTCAGACCACTGATGACCGATGTCAAGATGACTGCCAGAGATGACGGTGCTGTTTCTGCTGTAGCTGCCCCCATCCCCACCCCTCACCCCCCAGGTATAAAATCTCTTGCCCCATGGTTACCTAAAGGTGGGGAATTAGCCTTTGAACAGACATCTGCCACCGTCCACACTCCATCCC
Organism: Bos mutus; assembly: GCF_027580195.1. Taxonomy (NCBI): domain Eukaryota; kingdom Metazoa; phylum Chordata; class Mammalia; order Artiodactyla; family Bovidae; genus Bos; species Bos mutus. Next base: position 58,260,963 of record NC_091637.1, read on the forward strand.
CCGCCTCCCAGTTGCTGGCATCTGAAATAAAGCAAACTTTCCTTTCCACCAACTTGGCCTGTTTATTGACTTTTGAGCAGCCAGCAGCCGGACCCACCGCACACACTCTTTTGGGAACAAGAACACCTACTAGAACGGGCTAAAATGGGCTTGAGGACATTTCTGGTAATTGAAAAAAAGTTCTATATAACTGGATAGAGATGATGCTGCAGAATGTTACGAACGAACAAAAAAAAAATAATTGAATTAGACATGTAGAACGGATGAGTTTTTCATATGCAAATTATGGGCTCAGTAAAGCTATTGTTGTAAAAAGAAAGATGAGCAGTGGCCGTAGGCTACCTAGGAAATATGATGAGCTGGGGTTCCAGGGACCTGAAGGTGAATACCAGAGTCCTGACTGTGGGCGTCTGTGGGGCCCCTGGAGCGAGTTACTCATCTTTCTGAGTCTTAGCTCCCTCCTTTGCAGTAGAGAAATAGTATTCATTTTGCAGCTTGTTCTGAGAGGTTGTCCCTGCAGCAGGAAATGGCAACCCTCTCCAGTATTTCTTGCCTGGTGAATCCCATGGGCAGAAGAGCCTGGCAGGCTACAGTTCATGGGACATGACTAACTGAGCATGCTGAGAGCTTGATGATTTAATGTATGTACCTGGTAGGTACCCAATACATGACACTCTCCTGGCTTACATCTGACGTTCTACGGGGTTCAGAGTCCCCTGGGAGCCAGCTGCTTTTTCCCACTGTCTGGAACCCTGTCTCCACTCCTCCTCCTTCTCAGGCTAATTCAGCTCCTTCTTCAGGACTCAGTTCAAATCTCTCCTTGAGAAGGCCTTTCCTGACAGCCACCCTCTCTCCTTCCACCTGGGTGGGGCTAGGCTCTGTGAGCTCCTACAATGCCCCATGCTCACCTCTCACGACTGTGTCTCACTAAATACTTGGGTTCATTTCCTCCCAGTCTGAAATCTTGGAATCATCTGCATGTAATTCGTGATCCTCTCCTTTGTGCTGGCACACAGCAGGTGTACAGATACTCAGTAAATGAACAAATGAGCACATTAGATTCCTTTGAGGGATCCTGTCTTTACAGAGAAGCCCCCACTTCCTCCCAAGGGCCATGCCTCTGCCCGTATGTGGTGGGTCCCTTGGGGGCACTTCTTTTTTTGATTGGGGAGCAGAGGTTGAGCTAGAGGAAGGAAGGGCTGCAGTATCCAGCCCTCCCTCTGTCCAGACCCCTGTGAATATTGAATAGCAACAGTGGCCGCCTCTATGCCGAATGACGCTGAGTATCACTCCTGATCTTCGGTGTCTCATTCAACCCTCACAACAATCTCACCGAGGCAGGTAGCATTCTCACTGTTCCTGTTTTAGAGCTATGGACCCAGGCTCAGAGAGGTTCAGTAACCCACCCAGAGTCACACAGCTAGTGGGGGACAGAGCTGGGATTCACGCCGGTGTCCACCTGACACCCGAGCCACGCTCCTAACTCAGAGTCCCTTGGCCAGTCATCTCATCTTTATGGTAATAGATCCTGGACTATTATGTGTCGAAAACTCTTGGAGAAAAGGGCTTTTAAAAATTCTTTAACTACTTCCTCTCATCTTCAGTAATGATAATATTTTTTTGAAGATTTTTTTTTGATGTGGACTGTTTTTTAAAAGTCTTTACTGAGTTTGTAACAATATTGCTTCTGTTTTATGTTTTGTTTTTTTGGCTTGAGGCATGTCCCGACCAGGGATGGAACCTGCACCTTCTGCAATGGATGGTGAAGTCTTAACCACTGGAGGACCAGGGAAATCCCTGAAATGACATTGTTACAGAGAGCAGCAACATCAGCCTCCTTTCTTAAGTAACTTTTGTTCTTTGGTACAGATACATTTTAATTTTCGGCTTCAATCGATATAAATAAGTTCTATGCGTGTGTGCTAAGTCTCTTCAGTCATGTCCAACTCTGTGCAATCCTATGGACTGTAGCCCACCAGGCTCCTCTCTCCATGGGATTCTCCAGGCAAGAATCCTGGAATGGGTTGCCATGCCCTCCTTCAGGGAACGTTCCTGACCCAGGGATGGAAGCCGCATCTCTTACATCTCCTGCATTGCACACAGATTCTTTCCCATTAGTGCCACGTGGTAAGCCCGAATAAGTTCTGTAGCATTTCATTTTAAACTGGGGCTTCTGAACACACTTCCTGCGAATCTGCTGAGCTGGGGAAGGTAGAGGGTGTATTAGTACCAGAAATCAGCCCCACATTGCAGAATGCAAAGGGTCCCCTGGGTTGTGGATGGTCCTGAGCTGGAGCGGGTTGGAGGATGCTGGGCAGACAGTGAGGGATATTGTGGAGGACAACATTCTGCACAAACAGGTGTCTTTTCTTCTCAACTCCCAGCTTGGAAAGGAGCTAGAAAGAAACATCTTTGTTGTTTTAAAATGTTCCTGGTATGGAAACAGTCAGAACAATGACATTAATGGGTAGACTTCACGCAGTGCCAACAGTTGGCAAGGTATTGTCCCGAGGACTGTCTATGTTGACTCATATGACCGCCCAGTGATGCAGGAGCCCTGGGTGTCCGACCGTGACTGGGAGCTGGAACTGGGGATCTTTTGAAATCCTCTTTCCCGACTTTCGTCATCCCTGTGCTGTGTTATTCATCCAGCACAGGGGTGGGGGTGGGTGGGGACACAGGTGCCACACCCCCAGTCCCAGCTCCTGCCTGCCTTGGCACACGGGTGGCCGTCATCCCCCAGGAAAGGCAGAGATGCCACTTGGGTGACTGCCCTGCCCTGGGGGCTTTCTCAGTGCTTGTGCCCAGGAGGATGTTTTTGAGTCACATCACTAGCTCCAATTTCTTGTCCTGAAATCTTGTGAAAGGCTGTATTGAGCCATCACTTACAGTATCTCCCCCTCTCAGGATTATAAGCCCCATGAGGCAGGATTAGTTCCTTGTTGTAGGCCCAGTCTCAGCACTCTGTCTGGCCCATAGCATGCGCCCAGTTCATCTCAGTGGCTGCACGTGGACTCACTGGGCAGGGCACTGGGCAGGTGGAGAAGTAACACCCACCTAGAGAAGCCAGATGTTCCGAAGTTTTGAGTGGTCAAGTGTTTATGATGCCTTTTAAAACACTCAGCACAGACATGAGGGAGGTGGCAATTTTTTTTTTTTTTGTACATCCTGCTACTTCTGCTAAGTCACTTCAGTCATGTCCGACTCTGTGTGACCCCACAGATGGCAGCCACCGGGCTCCCCCATCCCTGGGATTCTCCAGGCAAGAACACTGGAGTGGGTTGCCATTTCCTTCTCCAGTGCATGAAAGTGAAAAGTGAAAGTGAAGTGGTTCAGTCGTGTCCGACTCTTTGGGACCGCATGGACTGTAGCCTACCGGACTCCTCTGTCCATGGGATTTCCTAGGCAAAAGTACTGGAGTGGGTTGCCATTGCCTTCTCCTAAGACTATCATTAGGTATATCTAAAACCCAGAAGTTAACAAAGAGGCCTTTTTCACCTAGAACTGAGTGGGATTTTCAACTTTCCTGATGAAGACCAAGGTCTTTGTGGCTTTGATTACAGCCAGCAGTATGAAGGGCCTGTTAAAGGAGATGGTAGGATAAAGGGGGCCATCCTTTGACTGGACTATGAGCTTGGTATCATTGGCTTCTGTGGCCTGTATCCCCTCCTCGCTGATGTCCAGCACAGCCTTGTGGGCCACCTGCCAAGGGAAATATAAACATCAGCAATTGCCATGCAGACACCTTTATTTACTGAGTTTTGGTGTTTTGTCTGGGAATGGGGATACCCCCTCAAGAGGCTCCAAGGTGATACGTGGCACTGGGTTTCCTCAACTAATTGCAGCTGTGGTGGTTACTGGTCAGTCGGCTCTGAAGTACAGAGTTAAATGCTTACAAATACAGACTGGAAAGACCTGGTTTTGAGCAATTGCAATTGCTACCATTGTTGTATAGAAAACCTAGGTTAGGTATTTCTAAGTAGTACCTCCTGGTTTGGTCAGATAGGGAAAAAATTCATGTCCTCCTAAACTGCAGGGGCCTGGAGGACTCTCGACAATTACAACCTTTGTTTTTCTTTTTTCAGCTATGTATAAAATTTTAATTTTAATCATTGTTTTTGGTATGTGCAGAGAAGCATGCCATGGAAAGGTCCATGAAGGCCTTCATGTTCCAGTGAGATCTCTCTGCACTCCTTCCCTGAGCACCAGTGATGAAGAGCCTCTTCTCTGGTCCAGGACCACTTCTGATCATTATACTCTGTTATCGAAATAAAATTTCAGGTTAGGGGTCAGAAACCCATGTGGACGGGGGCTGGGCAGGTAACTCCCGTGAGATGAGGAGGTGTCTCGTAAGGGCAGAGGGCACAGGGGGAACCTGGGGGGCTCCCTCGGGCTGACTGTTTGGGCTCACTGAATTTGGCTTGGTGGCTTCTTGCAGGAGAATCAGAATCTAACATTTTAGATCCAGTATCTTACGGAAGTCAGCTGTTTCCCTCCCTCCCTCTTCCTTCCTTCCTTTCTTTCCTCCCTCTCTCCTCCCTTCTTTCTTTCATCCTCTCTACCTTCCTTCCTTTCTTTCAGTTGCAGAGCAAACACCACGCCTCTACAGGGTACCCCTGGCCTATGAGCGTCACATGATGACTTGTGAGCACCTAGGCTTTAGGAAGATGAGGTCAAATGCGGGGCAGAAGAATGGTGCCAGGCAGCTGCTCGTCTGCACAGCTTCCTGACAAGCAAAGACTTGACTCTCAGAGCCCTGTAGTTGGACCTTAGGAACACTTACTTGAAGAAGGATAAAGGATGCCAGGGTATCAGTGGTGTGTATGCTCAGTCTCTCAGTCGTACCGACCCTTTGCGACCCTTGGGGCTATAGTCCACCAGGCTCCTCAGTCCCTGCAATTCTCCAGGCAAGAGTATTGGAGTGGGTTGCCATGCCTTCCACCAGGGGATCTTTCTGACCCAGGGATCGAACCTGCGTCTCCTGCATCTCCTGCACTGCAGGTGGATTCTTTACCACTGAGCCACTGAGGAAGCCCCTATCAGTGGTATAACAGCCATAAAGCCACAGGCCTGGTAGCTATGAGATCCAGTCTTACTTCTGTTGTAGAGAAGTCATTTTGCCTCTTGGGGCTTCTATTTCCTAATCAATGAGATGATTAGGCCTCCACAAGCCAGGCCTTTCGGACTCACACTTACATACAATATGCTTCTCAACCAACTCACTTTGTAAACTTGCAGGGAGCCTGTCTTTGTGATTCCAGAAAAATCAGCATTTTTGTCAAAGGCATCCTGGATGCTCATCTTTGGGAGGATGGTTTCCAGGTCATAAGAGGCAGAAAAGGAAAATTTTGGAATGAACACTTCTAACCACCTGTGGAAAAGAAGAAATGACCAGGTGTGGTGGTAGCCCGAGGTAGCCATTCTAGGTGGATCTCAGAAGACTCTGCTCTTCCTCCAGGCACTGGCTGCTGCTAGAGAAGTCAACACATCCCGGAAAACAACCTAGGTTGCTCTGGAAGTAAACCTCATGGATGAGCAAGTCCAGCTTTGAAGATCAGTTCAGTTCAGTTGCGCAGTTGTGTTCAACTCTTTGCGACCCCATGGACTGCAGCACACCAGGCTTCCCTGTCTATCACCAACTCCTGGACCTTGCTCAAACTCATGTCCATTGAGTTGATGTCGTGTTCAACTCTTTTCGACCTCATGGACTGCAGCACACTGGGCCTCCCTGTCCATCACCAACTCCTGGAGCTTGCTCAAACTCATGTCCATCGAGTTGCTGATGCCAACCAACCATCTCATCCTCTGTCATCCCCTTCTCCTGCCTTCAATTTTTCCCAGCATCAGGGTTTTTCTAAGGAGTCAGCTCTTCCCATTAGGTGGCGAGAATATTGGAGCTTCAGCTTCAGCATCAGTCCTTCCAATGAATATTCAGAGTTGATTTCCTTTAGAATTGACTGCCTTGATCTCCTTGCTGTCCAAGGGACTCTCAAGAGTCTTCTCCAACACCACAGTTCAAAAGCATCAATTTTTCGGCGCTCAGCTTTCTTTACGGTCCGACTCTCACATCCATGCATCTGGAGGTGGTGTAACACCCTGGTCACACATCTAGTGTGTGTTCTGCCTGGGATTCCAAGTCAGGTCTCAGATCCCATGATCCCAAATTCAAATCCCAGATCCCACATTCTGCTTTTTCTGCTTCATGCATGCTATGCATGCTAAGTCACTTCAGTCGTGTCCGACTCTGTGCGACCCCATAGACGGCAGCCCACCAGGTTCCCCGTCCCTGGGGTTCTCCAGGCAAGAACACTGGAGTGGGTTGCCATTTCCTTCTGCTTCATAGGGTTACTTAAAAAAAAAAAAATCTTTTTAAGTTAGGGTATGCATACACACTAAGTCACTGCAGTTATGTCTGACTCTTTGCAACCCTAAGGACTGTAGCCCACCAGGCTCCTCTGTCCATGGAATTCTCCAGGCAAGAATACTGGAGAGGGTTACTGTGCCCTCCTCCAAGGTGATCTTCCCAACCCATGGATCAGACCCACATCTCTTGTCTCCTGCATTGGCAGGCAGGTTCTTCAGCACTAGAGCCACCTGGGAAGCCCAAATTGGGGTTCAGCCATTTATAATGTTTTGGTAGTTTCAGGTGAACAGTGAAGGGACCCAGCCATTCATATACGTATATCCATTCTCCCCCAGACTTCCCTCCCAACCAGGCAGCCACATACGTTGAGCAGGGTTCCCTGTGCTATACTGTAGGTCCTTGTTGGTTATCCATTTTAAATATAGCAGTGTGCATGTCCCTAAGGGCTTCCCTGGTGGCTCAGTGGTAAAAATTCACCTGCAATGCAGCAGACCCAGGATGGATCCCTGGGTTGGGAAAATCCTCTGGAGAAGGGAATGGCAACCTACTCCAGTATTGTTGCCTGGAGAATCCCATGGACAGAGGAGCCTGATGGGCTACAGTCCACAGGGTTGCAAAGAGTTGGACACAAATGAGTGTTAAATGTACAGCATGTCCCTGCCTAACTCCCTAGCCATTTGTTGTTCAGTCGCTCAATCATGACTCTTTGCAACCTCATGGACTGCAGCATGCCAGGCTTCCCTGTCCTTCACCATCTCCCGGAGTTTTTCTCCAACTCATGTCCATTGAGTCTGTGACGACATCCAATCATTTCTTCCTCTTTCATCCCCTTCTCCTCCTGCCTTCAATCTTTCCCTAAATCAGAGTCTTTCCCCTAACCATAGGGCTACTTTTTGTTGTTTTGTTTCACATGTGATATTTTACATGTTTCAGTGTCATTCTCCCATATCATAGAGGCTACTTTTTAAAGAAGTGAGAAAGAGAAATCAGACTTCAAAGTCCCAACCTCAACAGCCAGAAATGCTCTTACCCCTTAGAGATTCCTCCAAATACCCTTCATCCCTTTTGTGTAGATCTGATAATTTTCTCACCATGGCTGCCTGCCCCTCCCTAGCAAGAGGTGTTTGCTGGTGTGTAGATGCCCTTCGAAAAGTGAAAACTCAGAGTAGAAGCCTACCTACAACTTTGGTTGTCCAGATGCCTCCTCCCTTACAGGTGTCCTCCTTTGGCATAAGGAGGATTTTAGACTCAGTGACCCGACTGCCACTGGAAACTCCAGCAGTTTTGGAGTAAGTAAGTCAGGGTTGAGATTAAAAAAATATGTATTTATTTATTTGGCTGCATCGTCAGGTCTTAGCTGTGACACGTGTGATCTTTGTTGTTTCATCTGGGAAGGCTCGTTGTGGTGCGTGGGCTCAGGGGTTGCGGCACTCGGGCTTAGTTGCTCCACAATATGTGGGATCTTAGTTCCCCAACCAGGGATCAAACCCTTGTTCCCTGCATCACAGGGTGGATTCTTAACCACTGGACCACCATCAAGGAAGTCCCAGGTTGTGGTTGTATCAACTCTGAGTCCATGATGGGCAATTTTTTAACCTCTCTGGATTTCAGTTTTCTTATTCTGCTCTGTGACATTGAGATAATAATACAGCCCTGTAGAGCTGTTCAGAGGATTGACGGCAATAAGGCTTGTCTATGTCAGGCCAGTCCTAACATGATAGCCGCATTCCCAACAGCTTCTTTGCTGAAACTAAATTTATGTAAGTTGGACATTTTATCATACCAAATATAACTAAAGTTTGAGAAATCTTTTTGATGAATGAATAAGTACTTTCAGTTCAGTTCAGTCACTCAGTCTTGTCCGACTCTTTGCGACCCCATGAACCGCAGCACGCCAGGCTTCCCTGTCCATTACCAACTCCAGGAGTCCACCCAAACCCATGTCCATCGAGTCGGTGATGCCATCCCACCATCTCATCCCATCGAGTCGGTGATGCCATCCCACCATCTCATCCTCTGTCGTCCGCTTCTCCTCCTGCCCTCAATCTTTCCCAGCATCAGGGTCTTTTCCAACGCTACTCCCTCTTCTCCTCCACGTCCTCATGTGTCGGCAAGCCTTTCAGTGCCTGTACTTGGTTGTGATGCCCTCCTCACTTTAATATCTCTGTTTTACCCAGCTCATCTCATCACACCCACGGGTTCACTACTAAGATTCAAATCACTCATTACTTTCAATCTCCATCTCATCTGAACTTCCTGTATCTAACCACCTACTTGATATCTCCTTCTGATGTCACAAGTGAACCTTAAGCTCAACGTGACCCAAATGGAACTGACACTCTTTTCCAAACACACTCTCCCAAGGAAAGTTACAACTGAAACTTCCTTTCAACATCTCCATCTATGCCACCACCACTCAACTAGCTATTCAAATGTAGGATTTGTCCTTGAATCTCCTTCTTCCTCTTTCTCCTTATCAACGCATCACTTACCAGTTTAAATGTACCCATTCTGAAGGGTGAAACTGACCAGAAACGAGCAAAAGAGTTTTTTTTTTTAGGGTCTTAATTAGGGCGATCATTCCACAGTTTTGAAGGTAATTTTCACTGTCAAAATCAGTGTTACACACCATAGAGGAAGACAACAAAATCTGGATAAAATATTGCAATGCCACAGTGTCCAGCATCCAACCAAAACTGCTAAATATTCTAAGAAATGAGAAAATGTTATCTATGTCCAGAAGAAAAAAATTAGCCAATAGAAACAGATGCAAACGTGACTGAAATTACGGAATTAACAGACAGCAACTTTAAAACAGCTGTTTGTGTGTGTTAGTCATTCAGGGGTGTCTGACTCTTTGCGACCCATGGACTATAGCCTGCCAGGCTCCTCTCTCCATGGGATTCTCCAAGCAAGAATACTGGAGTGGGTAACCATTCCTTTCCCCAAGGGATCTTCCCAACCTAGGGAAAGAACCCAGATCTCCTACATTGCAGGCAGAATCTTTACCTTCTGAGCTACTGGGGAAGCTTTTACAATAAAGCATGATATAAATCAAATGTATAAAAAGAATCACATTGGCCTTTCAGAGATGAAAAATTCAGTATCCAAAATGAAAAATTGGCTGGCTAGCCTTATGAGAAAATTTAAATTATACAAGAGATCAACAACCTTGAAAATAGAGCAGTAAGAGAAACCCAAACTGATGAGAGCAAACTGGTGGAAAAAAACAGGAGTCTCAGGGACCCATGGGAAAAAATGAAGTGGCCTAATATCCTTGTAATTATAATCTAGGCAAAAACTGGGTGTGGGAAGACAGAAAAAGCTTTGAAGAAATAATTGCCAGAAATACTGTGTAATTTGCCCTGTATACACTATACCTAAGTAAAAAAGACTAAATGCAATAAAATGAAATGAAGGCAACCCTGCCAGTTTTTCCCTTATGCTGTATGATCATGCATGACTGTCCATCTGTCTAGATTGCCCTGGACATTCTCCCCACCTGACAAACTCCTTTTCAAACTTCCAGCTCCAGTTCCAAATCACCCGGTCACCAAGTATTCCTGAATCCCACAGAATGTTTGACCCTCCTTTTACAAACCCCTGCGACAAGCCATAGTGATCTACCTTCCTATGTGTCTGCCTCCCTGGTTAGAGAGTGTGGACCTTTTGTGGCTTCCTCTGGGGCAGGAAATATGATCAGGGAGTAATGGGGAGAAGACTAAAGGGGAATATAAAGATGATGGAGGCTGTGGATGGGAAAATGGGAGCCCCGAGGGCCAGGTTCTGCTGACTTACCCATACCCAGGGACTTCTGAACCATAAAGAAAGCTGAGTACTGAAGAATCAGTGCTTTTGAACTGTGGTGCTGGAGAAGACTCTTGAGAGTCCCTTGGACAGCAAGATCAAACCAGTCAATCCTAAAGGAAATCAACCCCAAATACTCATTGGAAGGACTGATGCTGAAGCTGAAGCTCCAATCCTTTGGCCACCTGATGTGAGAAGAGCCAGCTCATTGGAGAAGACCTGATGCTGGGAAAGACTGAGGGCAGGAGGAGAAGGGGATGACAGAGGATGAGATGGTTGGATGGCATCACCGACTCACTGGACATGAGTTTGAGCAAACTCTGGGAGATGGTGAAGGACAGGGAAGCCTGGCGCGCTGCAGTCCATGGGGTCCCAAAGAGCCGTACAGGACTTGGTGACTGAACAAGAAGAGCTCTGGGTCTTTGTTGCTGTGCAGGGGCTTTCTCTAGTTGCAGTGAGCAGGGGCCGCCTTCTGGGGGCAGTGTGCGGGCTTCCCACTGTGGCCGCTTCCCTGACTGTACAGTGTGGGCTCCAGGGTGTGGGGGCTTCAGTAAGAGCAGCTTGTGGGCTCTACAGCTCGGGCTCAATAGTTGTGTCACATGGGCTTTGTTGCCCCGCAGCATGTGGGATCTTCCTGGATCTTGGATGGAACCCATGTCCTCTGCATTGGCAGGCAGATGCTTAACCACTGGACCCCCAGAGAAGTCCTATTTAATGTATTCTTGCTCTTAACTGTAGAGCGGATTGGGTGTCTCAAGGCTGACCCTGCAGCACCATCTTAACCAGAAGTGACGCTTCAGAGCTTCCCAACAAGGACCCAACGTCATCCACTGTGGACCTGTGCACCTGCCTCGAGGGGAAGGGCTCCCCAGAGCTCCCGGCAACCTCTTTTGCTACAACACTGCTCATTTCTTAGCTTGCCTTGGATGGTCGCCTGACTTTCAGGAATCTGAGCCAAGCTGAGGGTGGAGATGGGGAAGGGAGGCAGGTCTAGATGGATGCCCAAGCCCCGAGGAGGTTTTTTTTCTGTTTGTTTCTAGTTGGTTTTTCCTAGTCCAAGAATCTGTGAATCATCTGTTCACAGCATGCCAAGAAAAACAACAGCCAAAATGTGACTCGTGCTGGAAGGGCAAGCAGCTTTCATGGGAGCGCACACAGTACAATGCCCTACAGACCTGGTGCCTTTAACGGGCGTCTCAGATATGGATGGGTGCCCCCCAGGTGCAAAGTAGATTCACATGCATTTCATCACCTAATCCCCCTCAAATGCCCCGTGAGATGGATATGATGATTCTCCAGGCAAGAATATACTGGAGTGAATTACCATTCCCTTCTCCAGATCTCCACTTCACAGAGAGGAAAAACTAAGGGTCGGGCCCAATTAAGTGCCTTGCCTAATGTCACAAACCAAATGCAAGGCAGAGCTTTGAACATGAACTTCAGCCTGTCTGACACCAGGGCCTCCTGCCCCAATCTCCAGCCCCTTGAAGCCCCTGTCAAAGTCCTTAAAGTAAAAGGTCATTAATTTGCAACACAATACCTTGGGTTTTAGCCTGGAACAGATGAAGAAACATTAGTGAAAAAAGCTGTTGAAATCCAAATAAAGTTCAGTTAATAGTACTGTACCAGCTTCAGTTCTTTGTGTCAAATGTCTCCTGATTGTATGTGGGCTTCCCTGATAGCTCAGTTGGTTAAGAATCTTCCTGCGATGCAGGAGACCCCAGTTCAATTCCTGGGTGGGGAAGATCCCCTGGAGAAGGGACAGGCTACCCACTCCAGTATTCTTGGGCTTCCCTTGTGGCTCAGCTGGTAAGGAATCTGGCTTCAATGTGGGAGATCTGGGTTTGATCCCTGGGTTGGGAAGATCCCCTGGAGACGGGAAAGGCTACCCACTCCAGTTTCCTGACCTGGAGAATGCCATGGACTGTATAGTCCACTGGGTTGCAAGGAGTCGGACACAACTTAGCGGCTTTCACTTTACTGGTTATATAAGATATTAGTATTGAGGATATTGGGGCCAGAGAATGCAGAAACTCTATACTATGTTCACAACATTTTTGTAAGTCTAAAATTATTCAAAAATTTAAAATTTATTTAAAGAGAATGGCCAATCAGGTAAGTAAGTCATGAACACATTCCAACATTGATCTGAGACTCTGGGTGGTGGGGCGTGGGGTGGGGAAGGTAACTTCCTTGCATTCACACATTAAACGTCTGTGCTTTTTGCCCCTGACATGGACCCACAAAGTGGCTGTATCCTTCCCTTACCAGATCTGCTTCCTGATCTCCTAAAGCAGACAGTCTCTTCTTCGTTCCAGCATGTCTTTACAGCCGTTGGATGGCTGCTGACTTTCCTTTTCAACAAAGTAGACCAGGCTTCATGTTCAGAGGCTTTAGGAAACAACAGTCTCAGTGGAATTTAATCACTGGCTTGGTTTTGCTGTATATTTTTATAATTTTTATTTATGTCAAGTTTGGGGGGGTTTCTATACATGACTGTGATATTAATTTTCCTGTTGAAACATATTTTCTTTTTAATGTGGATTGATTTAAAGGTCAATCTAGGTAAATAACAGAAGGAAAGAGATGAGGACTCAGCCGCAATCAGAAAAGGGCTTCAGGAATGGATGTAAGTTGGGAAATTAAGTGGAAATGGAAAGAACAGTTCACAAAGAGAGATGATGTGTTGGCCTTGACAGCTTAAGGTTACACTTGATCACTGACCTGGTGACCCAGTGGGGTTGGGAAACGCTCTCTGGCTGGGCCTGAGCCAGAGGAAGTCAGCCTTGGGACCCTAAACTCTCACCTGGCTTTTCCACACGGGTACCCTGCCTGCATGAGTGTGTGTTAAGTCGCTTCAGTCATGTCCGATTCTTTGCAACCCTATGGACTGTAGCCCTCCAGGCTCCTCTGTTCATGGGATTCTCCAGGCAAGAATACTGGAGTGGGTTGCTATGCTCTCCTCCAGGGCATCTTCCCTACCCAGGGATCAAACCCGCATCTCTCATGTCTCCTGCCTGCATTGGCAGGCAGGTTCTTTACTACTAGGGTCACCTGGGAAACCTGGCACCCTGCCTGGCACAGACTCAAATGCTCAAAAACTACTTGTTGACTAAAGGCGTGGAAGAATGAATATGCACATAAAGCTCTGGAGTTAGTTCTGTGGATTTCCAACACGAGTGTCGAAGTATTGTCCAAGACAGCAGGGCCTTGGGGGCCATCCAGGGACACCCCATCATGGCACAAAGGGGAAACACAGGCCGGGCAAGAAGGAGGTGTTTGCTCGAACCACACAGTGCGGGGAAGAGCAGGCTGGGAAGGAGCTTCTCACCTGTGATTATCCTCGCCAGCACGCCAGCCTGTCACTTCCAGTGTGTGACCACAGGAATGACCTCCGCCCAGGCAAACAGGAAGCCAGCCTTCTGGCACCCAACGGGCACTTGAAAAGCCATCTGCTCAGAAGCTGCCTGAAGGCGTTCTGCATTAGTTGGAAGGTCAGGTTGGATCACATCCCAGGGTCCTTCCTACTCTGGGATTGTGATGTCGGGCACTTCCGTGCAGGGGCACTTCCATCCTCTCCTCTCGAGGAGTACACCCATCCGTGGGCATCTTCTGGCTCAGAAGGCTCCAGGCACTGCCTCACAGACTGAGGAAAGGAGCATCTCAGTGGTGCCACCTTCCCCAAAAGGGCAGACTGACCACCATTGTCCCTCCAATCACCATGACCTGCTCTACACGATGTTCTTATTTATTTATTACTCATACTGTTTATGATCTGCCTCTGCCTCCAAGCCTGGAACTCCCGCAAGGGCAAGGAGTTTGGTACATTTTGTTTATTGATATGTCCCAGCCCCTAGAACAGTCCCTGGCACTGTGTAGACACGGCAAATATTTGTTGGATGGCTGGCTGGCTGGACAAATGTTCCAGAGTCCCAACTCTATGGCTTCCTAGCTGTGGGGATTTGGGCAAATTAAGCGATTTTGAGCCTCAGTTTTCTCATCTGTAAAATGGAATGGCCATACTAACTTGAAGAGTTGGGCTGACAGGGACTTGGGGGCAGGTCCTATTCAGTACCAGGCTCCTAAGAGGCATTTAAACATATTCATTTGCTCGTGAGGTCGGTCAGTCCACAAACACGTGGCCTGGTGAGGCCTGCGTCTGACTCCTACATCTTTCTTAGAAGACGTAGGAGTCAGTCTTTTCTAGAAAGATGAGTAACACGCTGAGAGGAACTGCGGGAGGCGGAGAGTATGGGAAACACTGGGAGTATCTGGGAGGGGTGGAATGGCAGGAACAGAGGCTGGAGAGGGTGACGCAGAGGGTGTGTTCAGCAGATCCTTGTGAAGAAGAGGCATGGACGAGCCCCCTGATGGGCCTGCCAGGTGGGCTAAGGCACGTGGCCTTCCCTCCGTGAGCAGGGGAGAGCTCGGGAAGGGGCTGGCCGTGCCTGGAACATGGGCAGTGACTGGGGCATTCTTTCTTTTCAGCAAACATGTGCTGGGCATCTTCTCCATTTCATGCATTGGCACCTGGGCCCCAGGGGACTCGGAGATGCCCAGTCTGCAGCCTTAGCGACACTTACAACACAGAGTCTGTCTGGGTCACCCTCTAACTAAACGCCTGCTAAAGTTCCCCACAGTCCTTCAATTCAAGACCACCATTCTCCCTGTAGCCCAGGAGGACCCACTCTACCTCTCCAGCCTCACTGCCCACTTCTTCCTGCTTTATTTTGTTACTCTGGTATATTCATCTCATTTCAGTTTTTTGTCCACATCACTTTCTGACCTCAGAGCCTTTGCACACACTGTCCTCTCTGCTTAGGACAGTTTCCCTCTGCTCCCCACCACAGCCTTCCCTCTCTTGGTTACCCAGATAGAATTTATTTCTGTAGTGAAGAATGAAAATATAACTGTGCTCATTTCACATGCTAGCAAAATAATGCTCAAAATCCTTCAAGCTAGGCTTCAACAGTATGTGAACTGAGAGCTTCCAGGTACAAGCCTTTAGAAAAGGCGGAGGAACCAGAGATTAAATTGCCAACATCTGTTGGATCATAGAAAAAGCAAAGGAATTCCAGAAATGCATCTACTTCTGCTTCGTTGACTATGCTAAAGCCTTTGACTGTGTGGATCACAACACACTGGAAAATTCTTAAAGAGATGGGAATACCAGATCACTTTACCTGTCTCCTGAGAAACCTATATGCAGGTAAAGAAGCAACAGTTAGAACCAGACATGGAATAGTAGATGGGTTCTAAATTGGGAAAGGAGTACGTCAAGTCTGTATTTCCTCACCCTGCTTATTTAACTTATATGCAGAGTATGTCCTGTGAAATGCTGGGCTGGAAGAGCACAAGCTGGAATCAAGATTGCTGAGAGAAATATCAATAACCTCAGATATGCAGATGACACCACCCTAATGGCAGAAAGCAAAGAGGAACTAAAGAGCCTCCTGATGAAGGTGAAAGGGGAGAGTGAAAAAGCTGGCTTAAAACTCAATATTCAAAAAACTAAGATCATGGCATATAGTCCCATCACTTCATGGCAAAAAGATGGGGGAAAAAAATGGAAACAGTGAGAGACTTTATTATTTGGGCTCCAAAATCACTGCAGACTGTGACTACAGCCATGAAATTAAAAGACACTTGCTCCTTGGATGGAAAGCTATGATAAATCTAGAGAGTGTATTAAAAGCAGAGACATCACTTTGCCGACAAAGGTCTGTATAGTTAAAACCATGATTTTTCTAGTAGTCATGTATGGATGGGAGAGTTGGACCATAAAGAGGGCAATGAAGAATTGATGCTTTGAACTGTGGTGTTGGGAAGACTCTTGAGAGTTCCTTTAACTGAAAGGAGATCAAACCAGTCAATCCTAAAGGAAATCAACCCTGAGTATTCATTGGAAGGACTGAGCTGAAGCTGAAGCTCCAATACTTTGGCCACCTGATGCAAAAAGCCAACTCACTGGAAAAGACCCTGATGCTGGGAAAGATTGAAGGCAGGAGGAGAAGGGGATGACAGAGGATGAGATGGTTTCATGGCATCACTGACTCGATGGACATGAGTTTGAGTGACCTCTGGGAGACAGCGAAGGACAGAGAAGCCTGGTGTGCTGTTGTTCATGGGGTCGCGAAGAGTCAGGTAGGACTGAATGGCTGAACAACAAATAAGTAGGAAATCTTACAGAAAAACTGGGACAGTGACTGCAGCCATGAAATTAAGAGACACTTGCTCCTTGGAAGAAAAGCTAAGACAAACCTAGACAGTATATCAAAAAGCAGAGACATCACTTTGCCAACAAAGGTCCGTCTAGTCAAAGCTTTTGTTTTTCCAGTAGTCATGTACAGTTGTATGACTTGGGCTATAAAGAAGGCTGAGTGCCGAAGAATTGATGCTTTTGAACTGTGGTGTTGGAGAAGACTCTTGAGAGTTCCTTGGACTGCAAGGAGATCCAACCAGTCCATCCTAAAGGAAATCAACCCTGAATATTCATTGGAAGGACTGGTGGTGAAGTTAAAGCTCCAATACATTTGCCACCTGCTGCGAAGAGCCAACTCATTGGAAAAGACCCTGATGCTGGGAAAGATTGAGGGCAGGAGGAGAAGGCAGAGGATGAGATGGTTGGGTAGCATCACTGACTCAATGGACATGAATTTGAACAAACTCTGGGAGACAGGGAAAGAGGACTGCAGTCCATGGGGTCACAGAGTCAGAGACAACTTAGTGACTGAACAACACCACTAGTCCTATTTAGAATACAGCTGGTTAAAATGAAGATGAATGAAGCACTAGACAGTGACCTTCATTTCTATTAATATTTGAAAGACCAATCAAGGTTTTACATATTATTAACTATATGAGGAAAAACACACCCTTATGCAGTTTTAATTAATAGCTATGATTCAAAACAGACATGCTCTCAACATTCAGAGCTGTTCCCAATTGTCATGTTCTCAGTGTCTGAGTCCCCAGACAAGGTCTGGCCAACTTGTTACAAACTCTGAAAGCACCTGTGACCAGCTTTCATCATGTTCACTAGAGCCCACGGTCATGTCATTATTTGATTCATGCTTGTTTCTTTCATTGGATTTAACTCCATGAAGGCAGGGGCCAGGTCTGTTTGTATTAACAACTAGCCCAGGGGTTGCTGTCCCTTGAGTCAACATTTCAGGCAGGATTTATTGTAACCCATGTGGAAGCGGTGGGGAAATTCAGATCCAGGAGCCATCACAATGCATGGGAGGTGAGTATTTTATTGAACAACTGCTTGGTAGACAAAATTCCATAAAGCGATTATTATGGATTGGGCATTGGAGGATGAGTAGGAGCTCGTTGGGCAGGAGGTGAGCATGACCGGTAGAGGAGATAGCAACTTTCAACACATGAGGAGGTGCTCAGGCTCAGAGGCTTTAAACGACATACCCAAGTCACCCAGCTACTAAATGGCTTGCCCTCTTGTCCCATGTCCCCAGTGGCACATGCCATGGACCTGAGCGAATTCCTGGGGATTCTGGTGTTGCCCTGGTGTCCTCCCACCCCCCAGCCCCCAGGCTGGTGCCTGGGAAATGGTGATTGTCAGCAAAGTGCTCCAGGGAGTGCTTTTGCCCCCACATCTGTGTCCTGGGTGCAGAATCTCAACCTTCTCACCCTTCCCACCTTCTTAAACAGAGGCTGCTTACTCTGGTGCTGCCTGATCTTAGCACTTAGCATCCTAAACTAGTCCTCTCCCTCTCTAGGCTACCTTCCCTACCAGCTTGTGTGGCAGCTGCGTCTTCAGGGCCCTGCAAGGGCCCGGGACAGAGGAGGAGGTGCTTACTGAACACACGTATGCGCAACACACACACACACACGTGCGTGCACGCACATGCCAAACGGGCAGGGCAGCTCTCTCACCTGGGACTGGATCTGAGAAATGCAATAACTAGCTGGGCCCCCAGGTCTATGTGGAACCCCTCCCTTCCCGCCCTAGACCAGATGGCATGGCTGTTTGCTGCCTGTCACTAACCACGAAGACACAGGAAGTCACTTAGTCTCTCTGAGCCTCACTTCCCACACGTCTCATACGAATGTCCATTCTGGCTGCGGGCAGGGTAGCTGTAACCAGGACAGAAGAGGCATGGTGAGCCGTGAATTGCCAGGGGATGGCAATTGCTGCCAGCTCAGACTTCTTGGAGAAGGAAATGGCAACCCACTCCTGTGTTCTTGCCTGGAGAATCCCAGGGACGGGGGAGCCTGGTGGGCTGCCATCTGGGGTCGCACAGAGTTGGACACGACTGAAGCAACTTAGCAGCTGCAGACTTCTGAGTGCCAAGCCAGTGAGGATCCCTTCCTCCTTAAACACCTTCAGCACTGGCTTTGGGTATTCACCAAGCAATCAGGTGCTTAAAGAAACCCCACACGCATACTTAGTCCTGTGAACACAGGTGCCCTCTAGTGGTTATAGGCAGACCCTGCATGGCCATGCTTTCTGGGTAGGTGAACCGAAATGATTAACTCTTCAGCTGAGCTTGCTGACAGGTTCAAACTTCATGCTCTCCACGCTGTGCCCAAAATAGCGGCTCTGGAGTCAGACAAACCTTGTGCTGGGTCTCCTGGCTACTGCTACTCTGGGTTTCATCCGCCTAATGCTGGACCAGCCCCACTGCTGTTTTGTCATCTGCCTGGATGCTTGGCTGAGCACAAAGCTCCCAAGGGGACCCTGTGCGGAGGATATCTGTGTAGCTCACATGCCAAACACCCCAAGCCAAGGGCTCACAAAGGGGAACTAACTCTTCTCAAGTGGTGTGCTAGCCTCCTCGGAGCCCTGGAGAAGTATCATTGTCCTCAGTCTTGGTCTAGTTCTATGGGGAAACATAAGTGCGGAGAGCGTATGACTTTCCCAAAGACTCTTTGTTTCTGAGATTTGAGCCCAGGTCTCCTTCACTCTGAACCCCAGGCGGGTACTCTCCTTGGCTCACAGCATCCCCATATTATCCACCAACAGTCAGCAGATCTTGGGAGTGTTGTTTATTAAATCATAAAACCCCTCTGCCTACCAGGGGCGGGGGAGAAGGTTACTATCAACTGGGTGGGAATGGGGCATCTAATCCTGAAATTTGAATGGGCGGTGAGGGGGCTAAGGGGGGGAAATGGGGCCCAGAAGCCAGTGGTGCTGCCTCTTTGGACGGTGGTGTGGAGAGCTCAGGATAATGTGAGATGAGATGAGAAAGTCCCTGTGGTCTCAAGGAGACAAAACGCATCCAACCCCAGGACATAGCTGGGGTCTGCAGGAGGTCGGGTTTCTGCCTTATCTCCCAGAAGGATTAACAATCTTTCCAAAGAAGAGCAGGTTATTCATTTTAGTCTCCCAGATCATCAGCAGGAAGCGGTGGTTTATCTTGACCCGAATCGGTGTCTCCATGGGCAGCGTCTGCGCTCCGGAGCCCGCGGCTCCCTCTGTGCCCTTCTCATCCATCTTCAGGGTAGCCTTGTGCACCGCCTGCGGGAAACGGGAGTAGGGTCAGTGCTTGGGAAGCCACTTGGAGGCCCTGGATAGGCAAAAGCTAACAAGAGGCTGTGGAACAGAGCGCTTGCATGCGTGCTAAGTCGCTTCAGTCCTGTTCGACTCTTTGTGACCCTGTGAGTGGTAGCCCACCAGCCTCCCCTGTCCATGAGATTCTCCAGGCAAGAGTGCTAGAATAGGTTGCCATGCCCTCCTCTGGGGGATCTTCCCAACCAAAGGATCAAATCCTCTTCTCTTACTTCTCCTGCTTTGACAGGCAGGTTCTTTACCACTAGCACCACCAGGGAAACCCTTGAAATGAAGTATTTCCTGCCATATCAATAAATAAGGATGTCAGAGCCATCAGCTATTCCGGCCCTCCAGATGGGACTTCCTGAGCCTGGGGAGCACTCAGAAAGAACAATGCCTAGGATCCAATGATGGTCAAGGAACTAAGGATGTGAAAAATCAAATCACAGGATGCTGGTCCCAGATAGCTGAGATACATATGAAAGGAATGATTTCAGTGAAGCCAGACTCTTGCATCTTCCCAGACAGAAAAACAGTGAATTCCTTAACTTGAAATCTCTGGTTTTCCTTAATTAACAATAATCTTTTGATGTTCAGACTACCTGCCCCTTGTCACCAACTTCTATATAACCTAACTCCTTCACCCCCCCCACACCCCTACTTCCTCTGAACAGTTTTCTCAGGGTTACTTGAGATGCTGTCTTCCAGGCTTGCAGTCTTAAAAATTCCCACCGAATAAAACATAACTCTCAACTTGGAGACTGTGACTATTTTTTAAGTCAACAAGGCTCAGAGAAGAAGAGGCCTCTGCCTGAGTCACCCGGTAACTTGACTGGTGCCAGTGACCCCAGGGCTCACAGCTGCTCTGCTGTCATCAGTTAAGGATACTCAACAAGCAGATGCAGCTTGAAAGAAAAAGTGATGCAGGAGAGCATCAGTTACTGGGAGGGGAGACGGAGTGGGATTTTCTATGTTTCCCAAGACTCGCAGGGATTCATCAATGGTAATAATTGCAGAAAGGCTGTGCTGAACTTTAGCTGGATGGGAGGGAGGTGAAGGCACCCCTGGCCCAAAGCAGCCAGCCCCTCTGGACTCCTTTCATCCTCCTGGTGGAATGTTAAGAGGGAGTCTGATTCCAGGGTGGCTGTTAGAGATAACTCAGGCCCCAGATCCACCCCAAAGGTATCAACATCCGTGAGGAAGTAATGGACACTGGAAAATTGATGGGCTTCTGTTAAATATTGATACATTTCACTCCATTCTGCTGCTGCTAAGTCCCTTCAGTCATGTCCAACTCTTTGTGACCCCATGGACTGTAGCCCGCCAGGCTCCTCTGTCCATGGAATCCTCCAGGAAAGAACACTGGAGTGGGTTGCCAGGCCCTCCTCCAGGGGATCTTCCTAACTCAGGAATAGAACCCGAGTCTCTTACATCTCCTGCGTTGGCAGGTGGGTTCTTTACCACTAGCGTCATCTCACTCTGTTCTACAGAATGCTAATTATTTTACTGGCAAGTCAATAGTTGATGTCTACACATAGAATCACAGCTGTCAACTCCAGCCCCTAGACTCCACGCCTTCTCACCTCCCAGCCTCAGGCTGAGGTGCTTTCCTCCTGGAAGATCTTCCTCCCACCTGTCTCTGCTTGCTGAAATCTTCCCCGATCTCAGTGCCCTTTGAACCTCAAAGTACGATTGCCATAAAAGTATGGATAAATTTGAATTTCCAGTTAAATTTGAATTTCAGATAAATGATGAAATTTTCAGCATAAGTATATCCCATGCAATATTTAGGCTATACAAAAAAACATTCATTCATCACTTATATGAAATTTGAATTTCGCTGATGTCCTGTGTTTTATTAATTTAAGATTTTTTTTTTAAACGTGGACCATTTTTAAAGTCTTTACTGAATTTCTTACAACATTGCTTCTGGTCTATGTTTTGGTTTCTGGGGTCATGAGGCATGTGAAATCTTAGACCCCCGGCCAGGGACTGAACCCTAACCCCCTGCATTGGAAGGCGAAGTCTTAACCACTGGACCACCAGGGCAGTCCCTGGTGTATTGCAGTCTGTCTGCTACGTCTGGGCGCCTCCCCGCACCATCTGGTCCTTCTGACTGTCACCAGCAGGCAGGGGCTCAGCCTTGGTGGAGACCAAGGGGTCCTTAGCTTGCTTATCTCTACATTATGTAGAAAAATGTTCACAACTTACTCCTCCCAAGCCTGGGTCACTTCTAGGCCTGACGACTGCTCCAAGCCTCCATCCATTGTTGCACTGAACCAACTTCCAAAGTAGGACTAGGAGATCGACAGGTCTGATTTTGAAGACTAGAAACATGAGGCTTGGGAGGGTACGTGATTTGCCCAGGATGGACAGGGAGGCCTGGCGTGCTGTGACTCATGGGGTCGCAAAGAGTTGGACACGACTGAGTGACTGAACTGAACTGAACTGAACTGATAGGTGGTTGGGGCAGTCAGGCTTGGCCTGACTGGTGGGGGCACTCTTGGCTCATGCAGCTGCTGTGAGAGTGTGTCTGGCCCGGGGCGGTAAGGCGGGTCCCTGAGCTGGAGGAGGGCCGCATCCCGGCCAGGCAGGCTTACCTCACCCACTTTCAGGTTCCAATGAGGGGAGATCCTGGTGAGATCACCGTGTTCCTCAAAGATTTTGCTGATGCCCAGGTGGGAAAGCATCTTCTTCAGGTCGTAGTTACTGGTGATGGTCAACCTGGGCACAAACACATCTGCGACCCTAGGGAGGACAAAGTGACAAAGATGAACAGCGGGGCCCTGCCGTTTTTCCAGGCAGGCTTTAGGATGGTGACGAGGCATCTGGCCTCCCAGCCCCCGAGGTCTCAGAATTTTTCTCTATCCACAGAATAAAGAGAGACTCCTTAAGCCTGGACTTAAAAAAAAGAAAAAAATTTAGTTGTGCCGGGTGGGGTCTACTTCCCTGACCAGGGATTGAACTGGGGCCTCCTACATCAGGAGCTCAGCCTTAACCACAGGACCATCAAAGAAGTCTCCTGGGATGGGTTGTTAAAACATCCAGGCTCTCTGACTTGCGTTCTTATTTTTCTATCAAACTACCCGAGCCCTCATCCACAGCAATGTCCCCGAGCCCCCCTGTCTCAGGACCCCTTCAGGGCAGCCATGGAGGGTCTCTCCACTATAGCCTCAGCCACACCCATGCGCTGAGCTGATGCCAGCAATCTGGTGCTCTCGAGGTAGCAAGGCCCTGAGATGGGAAGCTGGCAGAACTGAGTTCAGATCTACTCTGCCTTCCAGGAGCTCTGTGGTTGGGATCAGATGATGTCACCTCTTTAAGCCATTTGTATGAAAATGAGGACGGTGACCATGGCAACCACAGACCAGAAGGGGCTAAAGTGCGTGCCTCGTGCATCGTGCATCGGAGGCTCAGCAGTCAGAGAGCAAGTGTTCATCCTCTCAGCCTTGAATGAGCCGCTTCAGATTCTCTGTGGTCGGGACCTGGGTTGGCGTCCCTGCCCTGGGGTCAGCCATGCTGAGGCCCCTGTGGAACCTGGGTTCCTGTCCACGGGGTCACGGACCCCGTTTCTTTCTGCCTCTCCAAGGACCTCATTCCTGCCTATGTTTTTTTTCCCTCCTGCACAGTCCATAAATGGCTTCTACTGGACTGCCCTCAGGGGCAGACCGCAGGCTCGAACAACCCTCGTCCTCAGTTCAAAAGCAAAATCAATTCCCTTGGCCTCTAGTCACATCTTCAGCTTCCAGCCCACGTCTTTCTTTCAGAGCAGAGAGGAAACGAAACAAAACAAAACTTGTCCTCCCATTATTTGTTGCTGTTGTCTCTCAGTTGCTAAGTAGTATCGGACTCTTTTGCGACCCCATGGACTGTAGCCCTCCAGGCTCCTCTGTCCGTGGGATTTCCCAGGCAAGAATACTGGAGTGGGTTGCCATTTCCTTCTCTACGGGACTGTCTGGACCCAGGGATCGAATCCGCGGCTCCTGTGCTGGCAGGCGGATTCTTTACCACTGAGCCACTAGGGAGCCCACTTCTATTACTGGCTCAAACCATTTTCCAGAGCGGCCACTGACCTTGGCTTGTTAGAGCCAGAGCCAAAAATCAGGAAGCGGCACCTGATAGTCAATCCATTCTGAAGCAGTCCCACCCAGATCCATGCCCTCTGCCCTCCCCTCCATCCCTGGGTGCTCCTTCTCTCATCCTTTGCTGGCTCCACCTCCTCGCCTGTCGCTCACCATTGAAGTGCTCCCAGCCTGCCTCCCACCAGGTCCTCCTTTCTTTTTTTTTCCCCCATCATCTGTTCTATCTTTTTTCCCTCTTGGAGGATTTCATTCTGCGCCTTGGATTTTAACATCCACGATAGGCCCAATGACTCTCAAACTTACCTTTCCACTTATCTGTTCATTTGACACAAGCTTATTTAGTGCCTACTGTATACCAGGCTCTGTTCTACATGCTTAGATGCATTTAGAACAGGCAAAAATCCATGCTTTTGAACTTGTGCTCTACTAGGGAAGAAAGACAATAAAACCATCACAACAAAAGGGAGACAAAGAGTAGATACATGGACTGGGAGTCTCAGTAAGTGCCATGGGAAAAATACACAGATTGACTTGGGGATCAGGAATGCTGGAGTAAAGGGAAAGGCTGAGCAAGCTTTCAAGGGGGCAGAGGAGTCCGGCAAGTTTCTTTTTTGTGTGTGTGTGGTTATTATTATTCTTTTTCTGAATGAAATGGGGAGTCATAGTAGAGTTAGACTTTATCGTTCAGAAATAGAATTTCTCTCCCATGAGCTGGCAGCTAAATCTGGATATCTAAGACGCGTTCTTCAATTTCTCCAAAGACTTGTTCCCATGTGAAGGAAACTCTGTTGGTTCACTTATCACTCATGGACAGCCCAGCTCAGTCCTAGCATTGTCTCTGCCTCTCTTAGAACCCTCCGCCACTCCTGACAGCATGTTGGGCGTGGCAGAGGTTCTCAGAAAAGGACTTTTGGATGGAGAATTATGGTGGAGCCAAGGTGGAAGAGAGAACAAAAGGACCAAGGAGATATCCTGACATTGTTTCTACCAAAGTGGAAGCTCCCCTTTCCATCTCATAGACCCACTGAAATGGAGCAGGGCCCTGTGGTCTCTTCCCTGCACGTCCTCCACCTGCTTTTTGTCTGTGGGAAAACTTTAGCCAAAGAATAAGTTTAATCAGAGAAGTGAGAAAAAGGCAGAAACAAAGGAAGGCAGTCAAATGAGACCAAATAATTATAGTTTAATCATCAAACAAGGTCAAAGACTTTTAGTTCCTCTCAAGGGCTCAGATAATATTCTGAACCATATCCTTCGAGCTGTCTTGTAGATACTGACAATGCTACCAGGTAGAAGCAGTTAGCTACATGATGATCAGACGATAGCCATGACACAAGTGGTCACAGTTCCGAGAACTGGCCTCAAAGAAAAGGGAACAAACCAACCCTGGATCTGAAGACTTAAAACAATCCAGATGATGATCAGACCACTGATGACCAATTTCAACATGACTGCCAGAGGTTTCTGCATGGAGCCCCCTCCCTCCTTCTATAAAAGCTCTTGGTCACTGATTGTCAATCGGCCTTTAGACAGCAGTCTGCCCTTCCTCCCATTCCCTGCCCCACTGCTGGCATCCAAAGTAAAGTAAACTTTTCTTCCCATCAATTTGTCTCTTTATTGGCTTTTGAGGAGTGAGCAGCAAGACCTCCAGTTTTGGTAATATCACCATGTCTCCTGGCTGCCACAGACCCTGTCCTAGCCCAGAAGCCTTCAAGGCGCCTTGCAGGTCTACACTGATGTCAACTCCTCAGTTCTTAATTCTAGCTCTCATCCTTCCCAAGAAAAGCTGTCAGTAGGCTCGTGCCTGGGTGAGATTCTGGAGGCTTACCTTAAATCTGTTTTAATTTTACGTTTGAAAAGAAAAGTATTTAGTGACTTCAGTCCCTCAACTATTATTAATACAACTTACTTGGCTCATCCTTCACTGGTTTCATTATGACACCATGGTTGAAAACATCCTATGTACAATGTACAACTCACAGCTCCCTTTGACACCCCACTTGGGCTTGTCCTCACCTAGGACACCTCACCTAGGGTTTCTCCTCCTTCTGCCTAGGATTCTGTCTCTCCTCATCCTTCCATATGTACTGCTATTCAGCCTTGAAGATGTGGCACCAATGCCACCTACTCCATGCAGCCCTCCCTGATCACCACTGCCCACCAAGTTGCTTCATCCTCTGCACTCTTACAATGTTTAAGTATCTACATTTCTATGACTTGTTCTCTAGCATACTTCCTACCAAAATATAAATTCATCATGGAGCCCAGAATGGGCTTATCCATGGGGTAGGAGCTCAATGAATCTGAGAAAGAAGAAGCAAAGACAATGGAGGAGAGGGAGGAAGACGGAAGGTACTGCATACGTCAGGCACCCTCCTTACCTTCGTACGAGTAACTTCTTCCATCTGGCAAAAGTGTCCGGCCCCAGGGCTTGCTCCACTTGCTTCATTCTGCCCTCCTCAGGAAGAACAAAGATGGCCGTGAAGTTGCTCTGGTAAGGCATTTCCAGGATGGTACAGGAAAGCTGGTCGTCATGCCCCACTTTATACATGCCCACATGGAACATCATGGGCACCTTCACGGTCTTGTTTCTATCCAGAATGAAATCTTCCTCTTTCGTTTCCTTTGGGTCAAACTCATGTTGCCACCTGGCTTAAGATGGAAGAATAACAGAGTGACGTAAGTGTCCTGAGGGAGAAGGGGCTACTGGATCCTGTTAACCATGGGGTCTCTGTCCCCACGGACTTAAAGAAGGAGTTTGGTTGCTCTGGTGTATCAGAGCCGGTGCACAGGAATCCTTGGCCTCATGCCATGCCCTGAACACCTCAGGGGACGTGAGCTTGGTCCCAGTTATCATTTATTCCAGTAAAGCCAAGACCAGGGCTGCTGACTAAGAGGGGAACTTCAGACTGCCCCAAGACTCAAGGCTCCTGAGGCTGAGAAAGCCTGTGGATTCTGTTACAGAAGCAGACCCTGGATCACACTTAGTGGGGGCTATTTGGGTCTGAGTGAAAATTCTCATGTCTACTCCAAGTCAGCCCTGGAGAAGCCACTCTCATGTAGGACTAAGAAAACTAAACTAACAGACTGCCCTTGGGAGCATGCTGAAGTGCAGTGAACTCTTAAAACTGGGCATTTTGATTCTCTATTTTTGACCCGGAGACCTCTCTGATGGCATAAACTCAGACCTGGGTCTTTCCACTTGCTACCCTCAGAGCCCCCAATATAAGGCCCTTAGGTCCAACTCCCCAAGCTCAAATGTCTGGCTTTATTGCCAGACAAAACCTTGGTCAAGTGTCTCAACCTCCCTGGGTTTCTGTGTCCTTGTTTGCCAGCTGGGGGTATTGATGGGAATCTCACAAGGCTGCTGTGAGACTCGGTGGGGAAGGGCAGCACAGCTCAGTGACTGTGGGTAGGTAAGTGTTGAGTGGATGCTCGGCACCATCACATCACTGTCGCTATGGTTCTTGCTGTCATACAGAGGACGTAGGGCCTTTGGGAAATTCCTAATTTTCCTTTCTTCCCTGCTTTGGACAGTCTACCATTACCACTCCTGTTTTACCCCATAACCATCCATCTCCTTGTGGATTTTGGGAGAGCTGAACTTCCATATTCAGGATCATGTTGTTGACAGCCCCAACAGCCTTGCCTGGTCCTAGGGATGTTGGCTTCTCATTCTCACCTATGTTGGCCAACATTTGTGTGTGTGTGCTGTGACTGGGTGTGTATCGTGTGGTAGATGCAGCTTGAATTAGGGAATATACTTTCATCTTCTTTTTCAATACCTCATCCTCAGACTTGGGGAGTCTATAACATGTGGTGAGAAGACCAAGGCACCTACCAATGTGATCATGGTCATAGTGTGATCATCAACACGGTCACCATCCTGGGCATCTACTTGGAGTGATGGAAAGCATAGCCATCAGGTCAAGAGAAGTGAATTCTACTCCTGACTTTCATTAGCTGGCTTTGTAGCTTTGAGTAAATTAATTAATCTCGCTCTGAATTTCACTTTCCTGATCTAAGAAATAGGGAAACGGATGACACTTCAACCTCTACAACCAATGTTGTCTTAGGATAATCAGTAATCATAAAAACGCACATATGAGGCATTCATTTATCATTCATTTTCACTTTGAATACTAATAACCACCCTATCAGCTATGTATCAAGGTACTCCTTTTTCAGACAGGAGAAGTAGGATTCAAAGAGAGCAATTACATGTGACTTCAGAGTCACAGAGCAAGTAAGTAGACAACCATTGAATCTGACTCAAGTCTACATGCCAACATACTCTAAGCCTTACCTCGAAAGAAAATATAGTTGATAAGAAGCATCACAGTGCCAGGGTCTATATTCTTGACTAGGTTGTTGATTTTCCCCTGGGTTTTCTGACTGACATAGTTATTGATCTGCTTCTGAGCATTTTCTGAGTTCCGGAAGTTGGTGGGGATGGTGTCTGCCTTGTACATATTCCTGACTTCTGTCAGAAACTTCTGCTGGGGCTTTACCTTCTGGTCAATAAACAAGGCATTCCCGAGCCCCAGCCTTTGGTCCTGGTTCCTCTGATTCAGCCTGTGGATGAGGTAATGGAAGGCTTCATGGAGGTCTTTCTCAGGGATGTTCCTGAAGTTGAAGCCCTCCTTGATCTCAGCCAGGGTGGAGTCCTGGGCACCCAGAGACAGCATGGAGAAGGCCATAGAGATGCTCCAGGGGGAGAATAAGATGTTATTGTCAGGGCTGCTGAAGGACAGTTTCTTAAACAGCTTGAGTCCAAAGTCTGCGTTTCGCTTTGCGAGCTCCTGAGCTGTCCCCTTTCCCTTCTCTACTTGGCCCTGACTCACAGCTTCATGATTCTCTGGAGAGAAGTTGGACTTCAGAAGACCTTCCGCAGTGAGGAGGCCAGCCAGAAGCAGGCCCAGGCCCAGAAAGGGGTTCATTTTTCTTGGAGCTTGTCCTGTTGAGTAGTAGACCCAAGGTTAGCAGAAAAGAGAACAAAAGAACTCCATTACCCTTGTCTTATCCACAAGGAAAACCAATGAAAGAAGTGATACTGTGACCAGCGTGTACTGGGCATAGCAGTTCATAAATGCTTTGACATTCATTACAACGTCTAGCCTTTGCAATCACCTCGGAGACTAGAAATGATGACATGAATAAGAAGTCTGAGTGTAGAGGATAGCTCTTGCTTACCCCTTCCCATGTCTTATAGTAACAGGATCTCAGTTCGTTTAAGGAATTGCTTCCTTCTCTGCACTGGATCACAGTAAGAATAATCCATGGTGTGGGCATCTGACCCAAGCTAAGTCATCATAGTACTCCATCCCCCTGCCACCGAGTACTTAAGGAATGAGAAGGGGACAAAAGTCGGATCAATCAGTGTCTTTCTTTGAGAATGCAAAATCCATTTTATCTCTGGGGTAACTGGCTTAATGTTAAAACCTGGGACCTGAATGTGAACAAGACATCCACATATAGAAGGAAAGGTGAGAGAGAGAGAGACAGAGAGAGAGATGGAAAGACAGACGGAAGGAGAGAAAGGAGAATATGTATTTGGTGACATCTTTGAAGTTCCTGGATTGACCTTTACCTGCAGCCCACCCACTTCCTTTTTTCCAAGTTATAAGAGCAAATGAATATCCCTTTTAGAGCTGGCTGGCTTGAGTTGGTTTATTTTTCCTTACAACCAGAGCTAAAGTTTCCTAGAGAGGAGAGGGGAGCTGTGAGCTGGTAGCAGCCAATGCTCACAGCATCACCAGCCCCAGGGACGTGCACCAGTTAGGCTCCTTTCAATTGACTGAAAGAGAGAATAAATGAAGAGCGACCCATGGACAGAGGAGCCTGGTAGGCTGCAGTCCATGGGGTCGCTGGGAGTCGGACACGACTGAGCAACTTCATGCATTGGAGAAGGAAATGGCAACCCACTCCAGTGTTCTTGCCTGGAGAATCCCAGGGACGGGGGAGTCTGGTGGGCTGCCGTCTATGGGGTCACACAGAGTCGGACTCGACTGAAGCAACTTAGCAGCAACAGCAGCAGCACAAGGCCTCACGGAGGAGAGCCCCATATCCTCACTTTTTTCATGCCCCCAAACCCTCTATGCCCAGGTCCTGTGGATACAGCCATCTTCACAGCAGACATGAGTCTTCAGGAAGCTTGGGACCCTGCGTCTGAAAATTCTATTCGATACTGCCTTTGCTTCCCATGATCCCTTTCTGTCTTCCAAAGGAAACTTTTTTTCAGGTATCTACCCTTCCCTTGGGCAGCTCACATTCCTCAGGGACAGGACCCCAACTCCACCTCTAAGGATAGCCCTGAATGGGGCAGGTAACCTCCACTCTTCTACTGCTGACCGGGGCCTGAGCCAGGCCTAATCCAGTCAGCGCACAGAGAGTTTCTTTTGTTAGTTTTCAGAGAGGGACAGAGGACTTAAGTGATCCAGTGAGGGGGTATGTCAGGGTTCTTTGCTGAAATGTTGGGGTGCTGTTTTCCTCTGTCTTCCTCTGGATGTCCTGACCAGGGAGATGTAGACCCAGGGACTACCATAGCCCTTAGTCCCATGAGGGGAATGACTCCAGGGCAAACCCAGAACATAAATAGGGTGCCTACAAGGGCTTTGCTGAGAAACTGAGGTTTGGGTCCCAGAGTAAGCTCACCTGGAGCCCACTATACCCTAAGACTTTCCATGATGCCAGTGTGCGATATGTGGTCAGTTACCTCAAGGCGAAAGAATCCTAGCAAATGCAAGTTTTGTTTTATTTCAAATGTTGGGACTACCAGGCAGACAAGAGTCTTGACTCTGATGTGTGACACTGAGGAAGTGCCTTCCCCTCTCTGAGCCTGGGTGATCTTCAAATACCTTTCACTCCTAATGACTCACTGTTTAGTAAAAATTAAAGACAGTCAGTGATGAACAAGGGCTCCAGGGGCTGTCTGAAAATAGAGTATAGAAATGAAGATCAGTAAAATTCCCAGGGTTGTTTCAGATAAAGGGAAGAAAACAAGAAAATGGAAAAGATTCAATGTCTCAGGGTAGTGGGCTGGACCGTACAAAGACTGCCTGGATTAAAAATAGAAGTTTTTCCTATCCAGAGGGGCAGGCCACGTATGCATTATTTTCCAATGCCTGGGAATGAAGAAGTGAAGACGTGGCTGTCAAGGAGCTGAGAGAACACTCTAGCAGCAGGATGACCAGCCAGGTGGGTTGGGAAGCGGTTTGAGCAACTTGCCCTGGGAGCCGAGCATGGATCAGGGCAGGACAGGGCCAGAACTTGGAGCAGGGAAAGGAAACTGCTGGAACTCCATCCCAGAAGCACAGATGACTCACATGCATAGTTCTACAGTGATGCCCTGTCAGTGACCCCCAAAGTTGATTCCCTACTTCACTGAGTTTCAGGAATAAGATCTGACTATTGGAATAAGACCTGGAGAAGGGAATGGCTACCCACTCCAGTATTCTTGCCTGGAGAATTCCATGGACAGAGGGGCCTGATGGGCTACAGTCCATGGGATTGCAAGAGTTGGACACGACTGAGTGACTAACACACTCACAGGGCATAGGAAGTCTGGATATTGGTCTTCTCTGGCTTATGTGTTTGTTCAGTGACTCCCCAGAAAACTTTACAGAGCCTCCACATTTGCATCTAATAAATGGGGAAGGAGTGATATCCTACCCTTCTCCCCACTGGATGCTGCTACTCAGCTCGCTGCGCCCACCCCTTAGGACACAGCCCACCCTGCCAAGCCTTAGTGTCCCCTGCCTCTGTAACCTGTGTCACAGCGGTCCCCACAGGCCTCCGACTTAGGCTCATGCAGTGCTGACAGTCTGGCCTTCCTCCCCCGCAAGCAGCCCACTCTACCCCCCAGTTCTGGGCCCTTCCATCTGTCATCACAGGCCCTAAATCGACCTGAACTCGTCAGATGGGTACCAGTCCCAGATGCCTGAAGAGGCCACTTTTTTTATCCCATCAATTAAAATACCCGAGGGACTGGTTATTTCCCAATAAGTTGATAGATTGTCCAAGTTGAGCAAGTCTTTGCTCATTTTTATTTTGGGGTGTGTGTATTTGGTAGTCAAATGAAATATTGGGTTGGTCAAAAAGTTTGAATTTTTCCATATTCTACAGAAAAACCCGAGTGAACTTTTTGGCCAACCCAATAAAATAGGTAAATAAAATAAAGGAAAAGAGCAAACTGGAAACCTAACTTTGTGGACTACACAGGGGGCAGATAAATCTGTAGCAGAATTTCAGCTCATCTGTGACCATCTTGGTTTTACATTCCCTAGTAATGTGGGAAAAAAAATTTCTTCTCTTACTAGTAGTAATAGCGTGGCATGGACTCAGGACTTACTTATCCTAAAGACAGATGCAAACCAAATATATTCCAGGTATAAACCTGAAGCCCTTTGGACTAGCAGTTCAGGTGCTTGAAGTCTACCTATGGGGTGGGGGTAGGTTTACTCATGGAAGGGCAAGCCAGCCGGCACTGCATTTACCCGCAACACCATCCTGCCAAGCCCAGTAACTGGAATCTCCTTATCACAGCAACTCAGGGAGGGCGTGAAAGTGAAAGTGTTAGCTGCTCAGTCGTGTCTGACTCTTTGCAACCCCATGGACTATGGTCCACTGGTCTCCTCTGTCCCTGGAATTCTCCAGGCAAGAATACTGGAGTGGATTGCCATTCCCTTCTCCAGGGGATCTTCCTGACCCAGGAACTGAACCCAGATCTCCTGCACTGTAGGCAGATTCTTTACTGTCTGAGCTACCAGAGGGCAGTGAGCTAAAATAGCACTTTTAACAATAAGAATAGTTGTAATTTTGCAAAGTGCTTTCATCCTTGTTATCACCAGTAGTTTGAGGAAACAGCACTAACAAAGGGAGCACACACAGGGTACAGCAGAACAGTTCCATGCATGGAGCTTCGGAGCCATTGTCTTCAAAGAGAAGAGACCTCCACCCACCCTCCCCAGATCTCCTGTCTCCTCCCTGTCTGCTCTATTTCTCTTCCCTGTGATAAAACCGAACAACAAGGAAAAGTTTAGGCAGTATCCGTCCTCAAGTCAAAGTTTAGGATGCTTGGGGCGAGCTCCCATCCCCTAAAACTCGAGCCCTAATGAGTGAGAGCCACCAGCCCAAGGGCCGCACTCAAGTGAGGGGGTTGTTGTTGTTGTTCAGTCACTGAATCGTGTCCAGCTCTTTGTGACCCCATGGACTTCAGCACACCAGGCTTCCCTGTCCCTCACCATCTCCCAGAGGTGGTGGGGGTCTCTGTCTTCAAAGGCTGGACACAGGCATCCTGCTCCATCCCAAGGAACCCCAGGCCCTCAGAGATCCCAGCTTTTCTCCAAGCCTTTCCAAAGTTCTCCATAGAGTGCACAAGACCTGGATAAACTCAGAAGGCACCTGAGGGACACTTCCTTCCTAAAGATGTACCTTAGCATCCCAAAAGACCAGCACAAAAGCCCCACACCAGAGGAGACATCTCAGGCATGCTCTGTGGTCCAACCTGCTTTAAGGGATTGATATTGTTAAAAGAGATCACTCTGGACATATTAGAAGTTATTATTTTTCAAAGCAAGTTTAGAACTCAGTGGAGGTGAGACATATCCTCCTTCCCCTGTTGGAAGTGACAGAAGACCGATCCATGAAAGAACTCTAGTGACTATGGCAACAGACTTCATTCTCCTTCCCGGGAAGAAGAGGCTGAAACACAGGTCCATCATCTCATCTCTGGATTTACCCTGGAGATTTCTGCTTTCATCTTTTTAAGAACTATTTTGAGCCCTTGCTATGCATTAGGCACTAGGGCATTTGAGCAGTCCCCAAGAAGTGGTCCATGCCAATGCTGCTGACTAGCCCATGGTCTCCTTTGAAACCCAAGCATGGAGCTCCCTCTATTAAGGCAGTGTCAACAGCCATCCCCAAAGACTTCTCCAAATCCTCAACCACTTTCCAGTTCTTTGCCTAGCCTGTTCCTCCTACCTTATGACTTCATTCTAGGATGAGGGATTATGTGGGTTGAATGACCATCGACTTTGGGCCACTTGTGCTATAAAGGGAAACCAAGGCCCTGAGTGGACAAAGGAGCTATCTGAGGTCAAAACATGCATTCTGATGGGTCAGAACAGGGATCTAATCTATTAAGACAATTCTGCAAAAATTCATGAGATGGGCTGCTTGGCCTCACTTTCTCCATGGAATAGTTGTTGTTTGTTGTTCAGTCGGCCAACTCATGTCCAACTCTTTGTGACCCCATGGTCTGTAGCACGCCAGGCTCTCCTGTCCTTCAGTCTCTCCTGGAGTTTGCTCAAACTCATGTCCATTGAGTCAGTGATACCATCCAACCATCTCATACTCTGTCACCCACTTCTCCTCCTGCCCTCACTCTTTCCCAGCATCAGAGTCTTTTCCAATGCTGGAATAGTACATGGATGGATGCAGCCTCTGTCCTTGGGAAGAGATAAAGATATACAAAAAGCTCACAGACAGGACTGGCTATGGCCAGAACTACAGGGAAGACACAGACCCGATTTGGAAGGGTCTCTTGATCTTCCTAGGCAATCCCCATCCCCACACCCTCTAGAAAAGCACAAGAGATAGACAATCTGGGAAAATGATCAGGGCCTCACCTGATCAGCACCCTCTCCAAAAGAGGGGTTTCCAAGCTCTAGAACTCCTCCAGAATTTTCTTCTAGACAACCCTTCCAGGACTCGACTGTACCCTCCTTCAAGCTGAAGCAAACTTTGTGTGGAATAAATAAGAAGCAGTTGACCTTTTCAAAGAGAAGGTCTCATACTCACAGTACATTCAGAAGAAATCTACGCAGCCAGACAAATGGATCTGCTTTTCTTGCTTTATTATTTATACTTCCATGGCCTCTTGGAAAAGTAGACCATAGGCCAATAAAATTAGATGGCCTGATTGGGCAGATGATGGAGGTTCCAAAGTAAAGGCCACACCACTTCCTCCAGGGCTTCTCATCTCAGGAGGCAGCTGCCTGATATTTAGACCACACCCACTGGGGTGTGGCTTCCCTAATGAAGTCCATTCATAACTTTTGCAACTATTATATTTCCCAATCATGCTGGCCCTGCAACCTGGGGTATTCTACCGGTAGATCATTCTGTAGTTCTGATGCTAAATATTCGACCCAAATATCACCACTGTCATCAGTGGGAGGAGGTGGAAAACAGGATTTTCTGGTCTCTAACTCCCATTTCTTTCTTTTGATAATTTTTTCAGTCTCTTTACGATTGGCAGTTCTATCAGCTTAGCTTACATGGAGTCCTTTGAGAGAAGAGAACTCAGAGAGAGATGAATAGACAATTCAGTATATAGTTTTGGTTAGGGAGAAACAGGAATCAAAAATTCACATGGACGTTTGTGATCATTCAAGAAAATTACAAATTGGTTTTTGATGGCATATTTGTAGCTCTGAGTGATGAGACGAGGGTTGGTTTTCTGCCTCCTGGCTTTTCTGTATTTTCCAAGTTGTCCTTCGGAAACAGGTATTACTTTAGAGTTCATTCTAAGAAGATTTAAGATAAGATGGCATTTTTATCTTCTTTATCAGAGGGTGGTGATGATGTCTGAAAATGTTTCAGACCGACTGATGCTGCAATGGATCCAAGGGACCACTTTTCAAGTCTGTTTTCATTCATGAACGCTAATGAGGAGAAAAATCATTCGAATATTCCTTCCCCATTTGGAGGTGTTTCACACTAGGTTCTGTATGAGCAAAGCACCAGGAGTTGGGGACAAACAAACCACCAGGAGTTTTCCCTCCTTTGGGATACTACTTTTGTCAGACCTGACTCTCATCCCCAAGAATGTATAGAGCAGGTGACCCAGCAATGACTTCTAGAAGAGAGGTGACCCTGGCTCTTCCCTGAGCTTGGTTCAGCCCCAGACTCGCTCACAGACCTGGCTAATCAGGCAGTGGGGATGTGGGCGCCAGATCTCCCGGAAGCAGGAAGCTGCCATCTCTCCTCACTCAGGGAGGTAGGCCCGTCCGCTGTGATGCATCTGGGTCAGGTGAGAGGCCTCCCTGTGTGACTCTGCTCCCTGAGCCCCTGACTGAAGGACAGGCGGACGGGAAGGCGGTCCTGACACTGATGGGCGCTGACAGTCAGCCACACAGACGCCGGCCCAGAATCCAGGTCAGGCCGGAAATAACCCTGCCTGCTAATGACAGGGTGAGGCCAGTGGGTGTCGCCAGCCACACCTGCCGGCCGGGCCCAGACGCGCTCGGTTCCAGGGCAAACTCCCATGAGGATGCATGGGTGAGGCCGGGAGGGTCAGTACCTGGGCGAGTGGGGATGCCCATGGAGCCACTGGGGATGCCCAAGCACACACAGCTCCTAGGGGACAGTAGGTCACAGCGGAGGGCAGCCATGGGTGGGCTGGAGGCCAGGCCAGGCACTAAATCTCAGTGAGGAGCCGCCCACCCTTGCCGGAGGAAGCCATATTCAAGTCCTCCATCAGCCAAGGTAGACTTGCAGGGGTAGTGTCAGTGCGGAGCATCAGGGGTCGGCTACAGGAGGTCCAGCTCCCATCTAGCACCATCAAGGGACCACAGCTTAGACTTGAGGCCTCCCCAGTCCCCTGTGGATAATGGGATTGGAGCCTAGTGTCCATCAATGGCTGGGAGGATAAAGATGACAGTCAAGTCTGGGGACATTGCAGGGAGCTGAGAGATGAGAGGCAATGCCCTGAGACTGGGCAGTGGCTTGAATATGTTTTTACAGCCTGGCCATGTGCAGGGGTGAGAGGGGAGCAAGGAGTTTCCATTTTACCCTTGCTCTTTGGTTCTCCCAGATGCTGGGCTTGTGAGAGGTCTCAGTTCAGTTCAGTTCAGTTCAGTTGCTCAGCCGTGTTCTACTCTTTGCGACCCCAAGAATTGCAGCACGCCAGGCCTCCCTGTCCATCACCAACTCCCGGAGTTCACTCAAACTCATGTCCATCAAGTCAGGGATGCCATCCAGTCATCTCATCTTCTGTCGTCCCCTTCTCCTCCTGTCCCCAATCCCTCCCAGCATCAGAGTCTTTTCCAATGAGTCAACTTTTCGCATGAGGTGGCCTAAGTACTGGAGTTTCAGCTTTAGCATCAGTGCTTCCAAAGAACACCCAGGACTCATCTCCTTTAGGATGGACTGGTTGGATCTCCTTGCAGTCCAAGGGACTCTCAAGAGTCTTCTGCAACACCACAGTTCAAAAGCATCAATTGTTTGGCACTCAGCTTTCTTCACAGTCCAACTCTCACATCCATACATGACCACTGGAAAAACCATAGCTTTGACGAGACGGACCTTTGTTGGCAAAGTAATGTCTCTGCTTTTGAATATGCTATCTAGGTTGGTCATAACTTTCCTTCCAAGGAGTAAGCGTCTTTTAATTTCATGGCTGCAATTACCATCTGCAGTGATTTTGGAGGCCCCCAAAATAAAGTCTGACACTGTTTCCACTGTTTCCTCATCTATTTCCCATGAAGTTATGGGACCAGATGCCATGATCTTTGTTTTCTGAATGTTGAGCTTTAAGCCAACTTTTTCACTCTCCTCTTTCACTTTCATCAAGAGGCTTTTTAGTTCCTCTTCACTTTCTGCCATAAGGGTGGTGTCATCTGTGTCATGCGAGTGTATATTCCTCAGTTCTTTGTCTCGTCACAACAAAGATTTGGAGCGACGGATGTTAAAGCCCTTGGTGCGTCACAGCTCTCGGGTCTTGGACAAATTGTGCTACAGCTCTTAGGCAAATCAGTGTTACAGCTCCATTTTATTTAGAAGATAGCAGGAGAGAGAGAGAGAGAGAGAGAGAGAGAGAAAGAAAAGAGCGCATGCACGCGGGAGAGAGAGTCTGTGAGAAAGCGCTTTGGCTCCTCCTTTTATATGTTTTTTTCCTCCACCTGGGCCTGCCCTATGCAAATTGGGCTTAGCCAGGAGTGCTGTTTGTTCTGCCTGAAGTCTTCACTCTGGTCTCGGACCTTCCTTTGACCTTCCTTGTCTTTTAGCCACCGCCATTTTGGACTCCTTTTCCCTAGTCTACCTACCTAACAATCTGCATATCTGAGGTTACTGATATTCTCCCGGCAATCCTGATTCCAGTTTGTGCTTCTTCCAGCCCAGCGTTTCTCATGATGTACTCTGCATAGAAGTTAAATAAGCAGGGTGACAATATACAGCCTTGACATTCTCCTTTTCCTATTTGGAACCAGTCTGTTGTTCCATGTTCAGTTCTAACTGTTGCTTCCTCACAGTCAAAGGCTTTGGCATAATTAATAAATCAGAAATAGATGTTTTTTCTGGAACTCTCTTGCTTTTTCAATGATCCAGCAGATATTGGCAATTTGATCTCTGGTTCCTCTGCCTTTTCTAAAACCAGCTTGAACATCTGGAAGTTCACGGTTCACATACTGCTGAAGCCTGGCTGAGAGGTCTAGGAACATATTAATGACTATGCCAGGCCCTAACTCCAAGAGTCCAAGTCTGGTGGGAACACAGGAGAGTCCAGAGATACAGACAAGCTTGGTAAAGACTGAGGTAGAGGTAGCTGTGGGAGGTGAGAGCAGATGAGAGGCACCTGATTCCTCTTGAAGCGCTTGGGTTGGTTTCATAGCTGGGGCAATCTTGAACTGGGTCCTGAAGGATGAGTAGGAGTCCTCTGAGTGAAGACTGAGAGCAAGGGTAGCACAACAAAGGTCTTGCAGCCTGGAAAAAGTGAGTGGATGATCTAGAAAAAAATGACTCTTCTATTTCCTTTTCTCCAAAAATGGGCATATCCTATCTCTAAAGTAGTTGTCTCAGGTCTGGGAGCATGTTAGAATCATCTGGAAGCTTTAAGAATATTCATCCCCTGAATATCCCTTCTGAGCTTCTGATTTAGTTGGTTTGGGGAAAAGCCAGTGAGAGGCCACTTTTAAGAACCTCTCCTGGGGGCTGTAATAAACATCCAAGTTTGAGATTCTCTGCTCTAAAGCAAGTAATTCCTGCCTGATGATTGTGGGAAGATTCTGGGACATCTCTGAAAACACTGAGCTTTCTTACATGACCAGCTATCAGTCATGGCTGTAAAGCTATAGCGATTAAGACAGTGAAGTATTGGCACAGATGTACTACTTAACAAATGGAGTAGACTAGAGAATCCAGGTCAGACACGCCTAAGAAGAGTCACCTGCTATGCGGCAAAGAGACCACTGCAATTCAGTGGGAAAGAAAGATCCTTTCAATGAACAGTGCTGGAAGGTCTGAATATTCACATGGCAGAAAAAGAACTTTGACCTCATCTCACTCCACATACAAAACTAATTTAAGAAATAATAGACCCAAATGTGAAAGATACTAGAATGAAACATATTAACTGCTGATAGTCAATGTTATTTTTACCTTAGGAACGACAACTATTGGACTTCCCGGGTGTCCCAGTGGTTAAGGATATGTGTTTCCACTGCAAGGGGTGCAGGTTCGATCCCTGGATGAGAAACTAAGATCCTGCATGCCACACTGTGCGGCAAAAAACAAACAAAAAGCCCCACTACAATTGTCAACACAGTCTTCTAGAAGAAGGTGTGGTAGAATATCTTCATGATCTTGAGATAGCAAAGACTTCTTAAATGGCACACAAAACATATGAGCCATAAAAAAGTGATGAATTGACCTTCAGGAACATTAGGAATCTCTGTTCACCAAAAGTCACCTAAGAGCATGCAAAGGCAAGACACTGACTGGGGGATGGTACTTACAAGATGTCTGTCTGATAAAGGACTGATACTATCCGAGTCTTAAACGTTTCTACAAATCAATAAGGAAAAGACAATAACTTAGAAGCAAAGGCAAAGGCTTGAACAGATACTTCATCAAAGAGGATATCCAAATTACCAAGAGGCATCTGAAAAAAGGCTGAATAACATCAGTCATCAGGAATGCACAAAAAAAAAACCCTACGAAAACCAAAACCAACCAAATAAAACGACAATGACCCACAGCAAGATACCACTACCCACCTACCAGAATTGCTGGAATTACTAGGACTGACAACTCCCTGGTGCGGAGAAGTGGAATGCTCTTTCAAGGGTGGTGGGTATGTAAAGACTGAACACGCATTTCTTACTGTATAACAATATTACACTTGCCAATTTGATTTTGGCAGTGTGCCCATGCATACACAAATGCACACACATAAACTTAATTCTTACAAGCCCATGGGGGATGGACTGCTGTCCCCCACTACGTGTGCATGAGTGCTAAATCACCAGTCTTGTCTGACTCTTTGCAACCCTACGGACTGTAACCCGCCAGGCTCCTCTGTCCATGGGGTTCTCCAGACAACAATACTGGAGTGGATTTCCATGCCCTTCTCCAGGGGATCTTCCCGACCCAGGGATCAAACCCACGTCTCTTATGTCTCCTGCATTGGCAGGCAGGTTCTTTACCATTAGCGCCACCTGGGAACCCCTCACTCCCACTCTAAGATTAGAAAATTGAAGTTATCTCAAGCCAGATAAAGAACAATCCCTGGAATATCATATCATTATTAAGTAGATGCATGTCCTCTTAAGAATATTTTGATATAAAAGAAAGAAAAAAATTCAATGTAGAGGCCATTTAGTGAAAAAGTTTGGGAGAAATTGAGGAAAAACTAGGACTCTCTCCACAGCTCCACATTGCCATCAAGTGCTGAATCCTTGGCAAGACTTTGCAGTTTTCTGTCAAATTTTCCCATCACCCTGGGCTTGGGGACAGAGAGAAGAGACAGGCAGATGTGAGCAGGCTAGGAGGAGGGAAGCAGGGACAGAGGATGAGGGAGGAGATATATGGGCCCCAGGCTGAGTGGCTGGTATTCGTCCCCTGAGGACAGACACTTCAAGATCAAGGTAATGTTAGCAGCAGAGCACAGTTGAGCCCCACATGGATCAAAAGTTAAGGAAGCTACACACTTCTCATTCTTGCAGTCAAGGTCAAGGAAACCTCACAAACTTCACATGCACAGGAAGGTTCCTCAGGGGTCAGCAAAGGGAGAGGGCACTAGCCCATAATATGACCTGCCAACCTCCCAGAGATCCCCATGTTTGATTCTGTCTTGAATAAAAGATGCCGTGCACATCTGGAAGGACCCTGAGTCAGACCAGATATGGACATGGAGTCAGACAAAGCAAGATGATTGGCCAGAGGGGACCCGGAAAACTGCCCCCTTATAAATGATTTAAATCACCCCAAAAGCACGTGGCTCCCTCTGGGTCTGCCCATGTGTCTTCCCCACAAGTACTTTACTCTTAATAAACGCTCTATCAACTTAACAGATTCCCATCTCTTTGCTGGAACTCTTCCTCCAAAGAAGAGAAGAGCCTGCCTCTAGCCTCTCATCCCTACTAGGCCAGCAGTTAGGATTCAGTACCTGTACCACTGTGAGTTCGATTCCCAGTTAGGGAAGTAAGATCTGGCTTTAAGATGCCGCACACTGCAGCCACTGCAGATCTAGGACAGGCAGAGACTCAGGTGGGGTGGGATCACTGTTACCTGCACCCATCACAGGTACACAGTGAATGAAGCCAATGCCTCTAAGAAAAACCCAGCACCATCTGTCTCCCCATCGGCTCCTCAGCCCCAATCTCAGGGATGTACTGTGACACTCAGGTGTAGCTCAGCTCCTGAAGTCATGGAGACCTGGGTTCTAACCCTGGTCAGTCCATTAGCTGGACTAATGGTGGTCCGTTAGCTGGGCCACCTTGCCCAGGTCCCCTCATCTCTCTCTGCTTCACTCCTGCCATCTGTTCAGTGGGATCACAGAAGCACCTGCTTTGCCAACTCCACCAAGATGTTAGCTATCAAATGCAATGGGCAATGTGAAGGTGGCAATTTGGTAATAATTATAATAATAGCAGTAAAAAATAATGATAATAGTAGTAGTGATAATGGACATGAGGAACAGCTGATTCTGCTCTTCCAGGTCACACACTGCTCGTCATTTTAATCCTCTGGCACTAGACAGAGTGAGTTGTTGTTCAGTCTCTCAGTCTTATCTGACTCTTTGTGACCTACGGACTGTAGCACTCCAGGCTTCTCGATCCTTCACCATCTCCCGGAGTTTGCCCAAACTCAATGTCAATTGAGTCTGCGATGTCACCCAGCCATCTCATCCTCTGCTCCTTCTCCTCTTGCCCTCAATCTTTCCCAGCATCAGGATCTTTTCTGATGAGTCAGCTCTTAACACCAGGTGGCCAAAGTATTTAGAGTGCAGGGGGCTTAATGCTGCTGGAGGCCCAGGGGCAGGACCGTTCTTCCCCATCGAATGGAAAAACGCTATAATTAACAGATCAGGTAGCAGGAATAGTTTCAAGGAAGGCTGAGGTTGGTAGGTAACAGCACAGGAAAAGCTGGCCCTTTTTGAGTAACTTCTGGGTGTTTTATGTGCTGCAATGCAGTCAAGGATGGGAAGCACTCATTTCTGAGTTTTTAGGAATCAAGGAAAACAGAATGGCTCTCTACCTTGGACTAAGGAAAGGACCAAGTCACAGACCTGGGGAAGTCGCACTGTGTGGGTGAAGAAGTGATGAGGAAACCCCCAAGACTATATATCCATTCTCCAGCAATGCTCTACAAATCCCTCCTGGGGTCCAGGACCAGCCACGAGCCATGAGTGCAGGAATGAGGGGTGAGGGAGCTCTGAAAGCCATCATCAAGGGCTCACCCTGCAGACAGAAGGAAGCTCAGGCACATCAAGGAAGTGCTTGTGTGGGGGGTGGAGGGTGGGGGTGGTGGAGATTCCTTTCATTAATCCATGTTTTCAGCACTCCTTCCAAGATGAAAAAAAGCAGTGTTTTGAAAACCATGCATGTGCTAGTAAGCAGATGCACTTTATTTATTTGCTCTCAGATGGCACCACCAGTTTCCTGATCAGAGATTATCCTTTTGCAGAGGACTGGCTCTGCAATCCAGAATAAAATGAAGGGCAATTGCTTTTGGTGAGAGAATATATTGATTGAGACTTACTCATCAGTTCAGTTCAGTCACTCAGTCGTGTCTGACTCTTTGCGACCCCATGGCCTGCAGCACATGCCTCCCTGTCCATCACCAACTCCCGGAGTTCACCCAAACTCATGTGCAGTGAGTCGGTGATGCCATCCAGCCATGTCATCCTCTGTCATCCCCTTCTCCTGCCTTCAATCTTTCCCAGCATCAGGGCCTTTTCAAATGAGTCAGTTCTTCACATTAGGTGGCCAAATTATTGGAGTTTCAGCTTCAGCATCAGTCTTTCCAATGAATATTCAGGACTGATTTCCTTTAAGATGAACTAGATGGATCTCTTTGCAGTCCAAGGGGCTCTCAAGAGTTTTCTCCAACACTACAGTTCAAAGGCATCAATTCTTCAGCACTCAGCTTTCTTTATAGTCCAACTCTCACATCTATACATGACTACTAGAAAAACCATAGCTTTGACTAGATGGGCTTTGTTGGCAAAGTAATGTCTCTACTTTTTAATAAGCTATCTAGGTTGGTCATAACTTTTCTTCTAAGGAAGAAGCATCTTCTAATTTCATGTGCATTGGACATTTTGAAGGAGATCACCATTATCTTCATTATATCCACCATAGTTTGGCCTCAGGTCAAATAACAGGGAGGGAACACAGCCCCGCCCTTCAACAGAAAATTGGATTAAAGATTTACTGAGCATGGCCATCTAGTCAAGGCTATGGTTTTTTCCTGTGGTCATGTGTAGATGTGAGAGTTGGACTGTGAAGAAGGCTGAGTGCCAAAGAATTGATGCTTTTGAACTGTGGTGTTGGAGAAGACTCTTGCGAGTCCTGTGGACTACAAGGAGATCCAACCAGTCTATTCTGAAGGAGATCAGCCCTGGGATTTCTTTGGAAGGAATGATGCTAAAGCTGAAACTCCAGTACTTTGGCCATCTCATGCGAAGAGCTGACTCATTGGAAAAGACTCTGATGCTGGGAGGGATTGTGGGCAGGAGGAGAAGGGGACAACAGAGGATGAGATGGCTGGATGGCATCACTGACTTGATGGACGTGAGTCTCAGTGAACTCTGGGAGTTGGTGATGGACAGGGAGGCCTGGCGTGCTGCGATTCATGGGGTCACAAAGAGTCAGACACGACTGAGTGACTGAACTGAACTGAGCATGGCCCCACCCATCAGAACAAGACCCAGTTTCCCCCTCAGTCAGTCTCTCCCATCAGGAAGCTTCCATAAGCCTCTAATCCTTCTCCATCAGAGGGCATACAGAATGAAAACCACGATCACAGAAAACTAACCGATCTGATCACATGGACTACAGCCTTGTCTAACTCAATAAAACTATGTGAGCCATGCTGTGTAGGGCCACCCAAGATCGACAGGTCATGGTGGAGAGTTCTGACAAAACGCAGTCCACTGGAGAAGAGAATGGCAAACCACTTCAGTGTTCTTTCCTTGAGAACCCCATGAACAGTATGAAAAGACTATATCATACTAAGAGGTAAATAACTGATACCATTAATGGAGACAAGGAAAGACCCCCCGCCCAGTGGAAAAGATCAGATAACAGGGACACGGAGTGGGTGGGGGGGTCAGAAGACTCAACCTGGAGTTAGGCAATCTGGGTCCAGGCTCTGTATCTGCCACTGTCCAGCTTCACAACCTCCTGAAGTTACTCCATCGCTTAGGATCTTGATCTCCTCACCCATAAAACTGGGGAGATGCTTGAGAAATCCACTGGGAGGATTCAACGAGCAAGAGCCTTTGATCGGCACAGTATAAAGCACCTGCACCTCTGGATAAGCTGTTCCATGACTTCAGAATTTTGCAAGGGTCCCTCAAGACAAGACCAGTTGCTTTTCATACCCTTCCCTTCTGGGATGAATGAAA
The DNA here is from genome assembly GCF_027580195.1 of Bos mutus. Taxonomy (NCBI): domain Eukaryota; kingdom Metazoa; phylum Chordata; class Mammalia; order Artiodactyla; family Bovidae; genus Bos; species Bos mutus. Next base: position 58,305,581 of record NC_091637.1, read on the forward strand.
ACAGGCATACTGTGTGCCCAGCTGGAAATCTGCAGTGTAAGGACTAAAACCTACACTTCACACAACTGCCAACACCTTCCAGATGTGTTTCCAAACACCGGAAAAAACCTGACCTGTCAGCTCCTCTGTGTGACTTCCAAGGCCAGAAATGATTTTCCGTCTCAAATGACCAGCTAAGTCATTCTGGATGTTTCCTGCCGGTCACACTGAGAAGATATGTGGGTCTGAAAAGGGTCAGACTCCTTGTACTCCTTGAATCTCACCATATCTTTGTGCCTCAACTTGTTCACCTATAAAATGGGCCTCCCTCCCTCCCCACAATTGAGATAACCCATGCTAAGCCTTTGTGCTGTGCCTGGCATGTGGAGGCACTCTGCGGAGCTGGTTTCATTACTTGATCATTATCATTATTACATATCATTTAAAGTATTATTTTATGGTGACACTGGTCATGGAGATGGAACCCAGAAGGCAGAGCATCTCCACAGTTATGTCCACAGCTCCTTGACACACCCAGTCCACCTCCCAGTCACAGCTGTCTCCTCCCTGGCACACCCTGGCTGCCTTGGGCTGGGCAGGAGATGTGCGCCACAGATGCACTTGTGGGGCTGGATGCTGGCAGCAGGAGGCAGGCACTCTCAGGCAGCCCCTGGCGGCTTTGACTCACCTCTCAGGTATAGCTGGCAGAGGTGGGGAGCAATGGTCTAAGCTCAACACTGGGTCGGGGTGTGGGAGAAACTGGGCAGAGCTGGGGCAGGACAGGGACCTGGGTAGGTCCTCGGAGGTGGCTCTGAAGCCTGAGTTGGGCACGGTCACTGACCCTGGGGTGGGGATTGGGGTGAGATGCGATTTGGGTCCACATGGGTGTTGGGAGGGAGGCTGGCAGGTGGGCCACATGTCCTCTGGACCAGTGCATCTGATCTCAGGGACTTGATCAGGGCCAAGGTAGGTACTTAGGGGGCCCACAGGAATACCGGGCCAAGGGGCTTCAGAGGTGGTGCCAGCTGGTGGCTAGAGACAGGCAGGGGGTGGAGCTTCGAGCCCATGGTCATTTGAGCAAGTCCATGGTCATTTGAGCAAGTCCATGGTCATTTGACGGAGAAGGCAATGGCACCCCACTCCAGTACTCTTGCCTGGAAAATCCACGGACAGAGGAGCCTGGTAGGTTGCAGTCCATGGGATTGCTAAGCATCAGACACGACTGAGCAACTTTACTTTCACTTTTCACTTTCATGCATTGGAGAAGGAAATGGCAACCCACTCCATTGTTCTTGCCTGGAGAATCTCAGGGACGGGGAAGCCTGGTGGGCTGCCGTCTATGGGGTCGCACAGAGTCAGACACGACTGAAGCGACTTAGCAGCAGCAGCAGCAGCATGGTCATTTGAATCAGAGCTTCAGTAGCCAGGAGTTTGGGGGATGGAGTCCAGGTGATAGGAGGTGGGAATGAGCAGGATGAGAGGGTGGATGTCAGGAAGGGAGAAGAAACAATAAATCAAGACCTGGAAGATGGCTCTCCAGAGGTCTTCTATGCCATTGAGACAGTTCTGTTCCATGTTCTCACTCTAGCGGAGGGGCAGTGGTGGGGAGTGGAGGGGCGGGTGGTTCTGACCTTGCAGTTCTCTCTCTCTGCTCTGGTCTCTGCTCCATCTCCCCGAGTCTGAAGCACATCTCCCTGGCTTATTTCATTCATAGCCTTCAGTACTTCTGAAATGGTCTTTTTTTCACCTGCTTGCCTACTTCTGCACTGCTGGCCTTCCAGCATTTGGATACTAGCTCCTTGAGTACAGAACTTGGCACTGACCACAGCTGCATCCCAGCTCCTGGGATAGACTAGGTGTGTGCTCAGGGCAGTCTTTCCAGGTGGTGCTAGTGGTAAAGAACCCACCTGCCAATTGCTAATGCAGGTTAGATGGCTTTGATCCCTGGGTTGGGAAGATCCCCTGAAGGAGGGCATGGCAACCCACTGCAGCATTCTTGTCTGGAGAATCCCGTGGACAGAGAAGCCTGGCAGGGGATGTGGAGATACCAAGGGAGAGCCACTGATGGGGACGCTGCTTCATGATGACAGAGCTCCCTGGCAGGTAAAGCCCAGCAGTGCCTGGCACCCACGCTACCCTTTAGAGAGTGTTGGCTGCTATTTGACCTCTACCTTCCAAACCTCCAGGACACTTGCCTTGTGATCAACCCTCACCTGGAACCCACACAGGAAAGGAAATTCTGGGAGTGTGATCCTTTCTGAATTCAGCTGACACACCTGGCTGGAACTGGTTGCTCCCAATATCTTCCCTGGTGTGTATCTTCCAGTTTCTGCATGAGAGATTGCCTTAATTCTCCCTGGTCCAAATCCCTGATCCCAGGACCCAAATCCTCCCTGCCTGCTTCAAGGGTCCTTTTGTTGTTGTTGTTCAGTTGCTAAGTGGTGTCTGACTCTTTGTGACCCCATGGACTGCAGCATGCCAAGCTTCCCTGTCCTTCACCATCTCCCAGAGTTTGCTCAGACTCATGTCTGTTGAGTCAGTGATGCCATCCAACCATCTCATCCTCTGTCTTCCCCCTCAAGGGCCCAGTCCTGAGCCAAAAACCTCTGGACAAGATGTCAGGGCAGGACAGGTGATAGGATGGCAGTGCCTGCAGGCGATTTCCTGAAGAAGGACAGGAAGGATGAAACTCTATGCCACCTCAGTTATTACACACACATGCACACTCACACACCTTAGTAGGATAATGTGGGGGAAGAAACAGCAGTAAGAGAAGGGCAGCCAGTCTGCTGACTACAAATGTCAATGCTGTTGCCCTTTAGGGAGCATAACCCATAGTCCTCTGGGTCCTAGTAGCCAAGGACCAGAGGAGGAAAGGAACTTGACTGCATGTAGCACCCCCGGTCTCTGTGTGTACATGTGTGCACCAGCTCCTCCCTCCCTCAACTGTGACCTCGGAGCGTGGGGACAATGGCCAACACCACTCAGCACCCTTGGCAGGACCTGTCACAGCACGAAGCACAAGGGGGAGTCCCAGTGGGCTTGGGGGCTCATTCTGAGCACCAGTGTCTCATTATTTGCCATCTGTCTCCTCAAAGCCAACAGGGCAGCTTTTACAGGTTTCTTCTCTCCAGGAAGGCACCACCCAGCTTTCTGGTTAAATCCTTCTTCAACATTCCTTCATTTCATTCATTTGCAAACATGCATTTGGTACCAAGTGTGTGCTGGGCACTGGGACACAGAAATGGGCTAAAGCTGACATTGGCCACATCCTTGCAAAGCTGCAAGTGGCATCAGGGAGAGAGACCCTGGTCACCATGACCACCGCTGGCCCAGGGCGTCTGCCTATGTGGAATGCCCGCTTACCTGGGTGTTGATTGCTTTCTTTTTTATGTTGGGTTGATATTTCCCTTCCCTCCCGAACACTGGAAGTTTTGCCTTGTTTCTCCCCTGGGTATAAGTGATGGCCCAGACTTCAGACGATGACTCAGCAGACTGGGCTCGACTCGGGCGTGGAGCGTGCTCAGTTTCAGACAAAGGTTAACAGGTTTCCAACCTTCTGTCCTTGCAGATGCCAGCCAGCCATCAGCCAGGAGGCAGGTGAGGATTGTCTGCCCAGGGGATGGGGGGCCGTCCTCAATATCCAGGGAGGGGCTCTCATCTTGTGACACACCAAGTCTCTCAGAGGTGGCTCAGGCTGAAATGTAGCACTGGGATGTGTGGAAATGAAACCTGTGAGGATGTTCTAAACCTCAGGAGCCCCTGGCTGGGAGGAGCCAATGGGAGTCCACGCTCAGCAGACTCCCTGGGGAGCCCCAGGCATTCCCCCACCCCCGCAGGTGGAGCAGTGGGGGAAGAAAGGAAAAATACTGGAAAGAGAAGACTGTCCTTGCATTTAAGCACGGGTGCAAAGAAGGCATGCTGAAAGCACCGTCGACAGCAAGTACATCAAACTACATGTCGAAAACATCCCACAGGGCATGACTCACCTGACGGCCTGGTGTCAAGTTCCAGCCTCATGGCTTCATCCTCGTGCTGCAGACAGCGCTTTGAAAGGAAAAGAGCACGTTTGGCTGTCAGACCAGCCTGGCCATAGCCCTTCTCAGCTGATGTGTCTTGACTGGACAGTCAGCCTCTCAGCTCCACGTTCATCTGAAATGAACTTCCTACTCCCACACAGGGCTGTCATGAAAAGCAACTGTGGGAATGTCAAGTTTAGGGCTTGGAAGTGATTTTTATCCGTAACTATAAAACAGATAATCTGTCACAGCATCCAAGGTTTATTATTGATGAGATCACTGAAACACATTTTGTGGCTTTATTTATTGCTCTATCCTTAGGCTCTGCACATAAAGGACACTCAATAAACAACTGCTGAATAAAGAACAAATGAATGAGTGAATGAATGTGATTTTCTCTTTAAAATTCTTTTGCCTATGAAAGAAAATCCAAGCTTTTACAGCTGCAATAGAGAAGAAATACTGTGTTAAAACGTCCGCACCTACCACTCCCCACCCCTTCAATCCACCAGCTGGTTCAGCTTCTTTTCCCTTCACCATTCTCTAGAGGGGCCAAATCCTTAGCTTCTCCCTCCTCAACAACCCCATCCTGTCTTCACACATCTGGGCCTTGGCTGGCAGTACCTGCCTCATGCCCTCTTGGGAGATTCTTACTCATCTTCAATATTCAGTTTAGACATCACTTCTTCCAGGAGACCTTTTTTGAACTCCCCTCCTCTCTGCTCTCAACACCATGCTTCCCTGCACTGGGTCCACCATCCTGTGGCTGGTTCTGCCAGATTTCAGTGTAGAAAAGTTACTGTTGTCAAGTCTGTCTCCCCACTGAAGACAGGAGAACTTCTCTGTCCTCTCTTCCTTTCTTCCTTCCTTCCTTCCTTTTATTCATCCTTCTTCCCTTCCTCTCTTCCTTTATCTTCCCTTTCTCATTTTCATTAAACTATCCAGGCATTTTCTCCATATCTAGCATCAGGAATACAGTAGCTCATAAGACACCAGAGACTTGGTCTTCATGTAGCTTGTATTATGGTGATGATGGAGGTGATGGAGGTGGTGGAGGTGATGGTGGTGGTGATGGTGTTGGTGGTAATGGTGGTGATGACTGAGGAGGTAGTGGAGGTGATGATGGTGGAGGTGGAGATGGTGGTGATGATGGAGGTGATGGTGGTGGTGATGGTGTTGGTGGTAATGGTGGTGATGACTGAGGAGGTAGTGGAGGTGATGATGGTGGAGGTGGAGATGGTGGTGATGATGGAGGTGATGGTGGTGGTGATGGTGTTGGTGGTAATGGTGGTGATGACTGAGGTGATGATGAGGTGGAGATGGTGGTGATGATGGTGATGGTGGTGGTGATGGTGGTGGTGGTGGTGATGGAGGTGATGGTGGTGGTGATGGTGTTGGTGGTAATGGTGGTGATGACTGAGGAGGTGGTGGAGGTGATGGTGGTGGAGGTGGAGATGGCAGTGATGATGGCGGTGGTGGAGGTGACAGTGGTGATGATGGTGTTGGTGGTAATGGTAGTGATAACTGAGGAGGTGGTGGAGGTGGTGATGGTGGAGGTGGAGATGGTGGTGATGATGGAGGTGATGGTGGTGATGATGGTGTTGGTGGTAATGGTGGTGATGACTGAAGAGGTGGTGGAGGTGGTGATGGTGGAGGTGGAGATGGCAGTGGTGATGGAGGTGATGGTGGTGATGATGGTGTTGGTGGTAATGGTGGTGATGACTGAGGAGGTGGTGGAGGTGGTGATGGTGGAGGTGGAGATGGCGGTGATGATGGCGGTGGTGGAGGTGACAGTGGTGATGACAGTGTTGGTGGTAATGGTGGTAATGACTGAGGAGGTAGTGGAGGTGATGGTGGTGATGATGGTGTTGGTGGTAATGGTGGTGATGACTGAGGAGGTAGTGGAGGTGATGATGGTGGTGATGGAGGTGATGGTGGTGATGATGGTGTTGGTGGTAATGGTGGTAACGACTGAGGAGGTAGTGGAGGTGATGATGGTGGAGGTGGAGATGGTGGTGATGATGGCGGTGGTGGAGGTGACAGTGGTGATGATGGTGTTGGTGGTAATGGTGGTGATGACTGAGGAGGTAGTGGAGGTGATGGAGGTGATGGTGGTGTTGGTGGTGGTGCAGGCAGTCAACAAATCCTTATCCTAATAAACGTGGTCAATCGCTCAGTTATGTCCAACTCTTTGCGACCCCATGGATTGTAGCCCCACAGGATCCTCTGTCCATGGGATTTTCCAGGCAAGAATACTGGATGGGTTTCCAACTTCCAGCTGACGAAATATGTGCTGTTATTTCCCTTTCCTCTGCTTGAAATTGCAACATGTTTCAATCTTCAGGAACCTCAGCTTTCATGAGTTCTCAGCCATGGATCCCTGGATGGGACTGAACTTTCTGAAGGGAGCCAGGTATCTGTGACAGACAGGTAGGAGAAATAGCAAAGGGTTCCTAGAGTGGGAAAGGGGTGCCCAAGATGGAATTCCCCCCTCAACTTGTCCTGCACTACCATCCATTCATCCATTCATTCATCCATTACATGTCTTCACTGAACATTTCTCTGTGCCTGGTAGCTTCTGGAGGTATAGTGTTAAAAAAATGCAAGGATTCTTCAATATCCACAAATCAATCAATGTAATATACCACATTAATAAATTGAAAAATAAAAGCTGTATGATTATCTCAATAGATGCAGAGAAAGCCTTTGACAAAATTCAACATCCATTTATGATTAAAAACTCTCCAGAAAGCAGGAATAGAAGGAACATTCCTCAACATAATAAAAGTTATATATGACAAACCCACAGCAAACATTATCCTTAATGGTGAAAAATTGAAAGCATTTCCCCTAAAGTCAGGAACAGGACAAGGATGCCCACTCTCACCACTACTATTCTACATAGTTTTGGAAGTTTTGGCCACAGCAAGCAGAGCAGAAAAAGAAATAAAAGGAATCCAAATCGGAAAAGAAGAAGTAAAACTCTCACTGCTTGCAGATGACATGATCCTCTACATAGAAAACCCTAAAGACTCCATCAGAAAATTACTAGAGCTAATCAATGAATATAGTAAAGTTGCAGGATATAAATCAACACACAGAAATCCCTTGCATTCCTATACACTAATAATGAGAAAATAGAGAAATTAAGGAAACAATTCAATTCACCATTGCAATGAAAAGAATAAAATACTTAGGAATATATCTACCTAAAGAAACTAAAGACCTATACATAGAAAACTATAAAACACTGGTGAAAGAAATCAAAGAGGACACTAATAGATGGAGAAATATACCATGTTCATGGATTGGAAGAATCAATATAGTGAAAATGAGTATACTACCCAAAGCAATCTATAGATTCAATGCCATCCCTATCAAGCTACCAACGGTATTTATCACAGAGCTAGAACAAATAATTTCACAATTTGTATGGAAATACAAAAAATCTCTAATAGCCAAAGCAATAGGCTTGAAGAAGAATGGAACTGGAGGAATCAACCTGCCAGACTTCAGGCTCTACTACAAAGCCACAGTCATCAAGACAGTATGGTACTGGCACAAAGACAAAAATATAGACCAATGGAACAAAATACAAAGCCTAGAGATAAATCCATGCACCTATGGACACGTTATCGTTGACAAAGGAGGCAAGAGTATACAATGGGGAAAAGACAATCTCTTTAACAAGTGGTGCTGGGAAAACTGGTCAACCACTTGTAAAAGAATGAAACTAGAACACTTTCTAACACCATACACAAAAATAAACTCAAAATGGATTAAAGATCTAAACGTAAGACCAGAAACTATAAAAATCCTAGAGGAGAACATAGGCAAAACACTCTCCGACATAAACCACAGCAGGATCCTCTCTGACCCATCTCCCAGAATATTGGAAATAAAAGCAAAAATAAACAAATGGGACCTAATTAAACTTAAAAGCTTCTGCACAACAAAGGAAACTATAAGCAAGGTGAAAAGACAGCCTTCAGAATGGGAGAAAATAATAGCAAATGAAGCAACTGACCAAGGACTAATCTCAAAAATATACAAGCAACTCCTGCAGCTCAATTCCAGAAAAATAAACGACCCAATCAAAAAATGGGCCAAAGAAGTAAACAGACATTTCTCCAAAGAAGACATACAGATGGCTAACAAACACATGAAAAGATGCTCAACATCACTCATTATCAGAGAAATGCAAATCAAAACCACTATGAGGTACCGTTCCACGCCAGTCAGAATGGCTGCGATCCAAAAGTCTACAAGCAATAAATGCTGGAGAGGGTGTGGAGAAAAGGGAACCCTCTTACACTGTTGGTGGGAATGCAAACTAGTACAGCTACTATGGAGAACAGTGTGGAGATTCCTTAAAAAACTGGAAATAGAACTGCCTTATGATCCAGCAATCCCACTGCTGGGCATACACACTGAGGAAACCAGAACTGAAAGAGACACGTGTACCCCAATGTTCATCGCAGCACTGTTTATAATAGCCAGGACATGGAAGCAACCTAGATGTCCATCAGCAGATGAATGGATAAGAAAGCTGAGGTACATATACACAATGGAGTATTACTCAGCCATTAAAAAGAATACATTTGAATCAGTTCTAATGAGGTGGATGAAACTGGAGCCTATTATACAGAGTGAAGTAAGCCAGAAAGAAAAACACCAATAGAGTATACTAACACATATATATGGAATTTAGAAGGATGGTAATGATAACCCTGTATGCGAGACAGCAAAAGAGACAGAGATGTATAGAACAGTTTTTTGGACTCTGTGGGAGAGGGCGAGGGTGGGATGATTTGGGAGAATGGCATTGAAACATGTATAATAACATATATGAAATGAATCACCAGTCCAGGTTCGATGCATGATACAGGATGCTTGGGGCTGGTGCACTGGGATGACCCAGAGGGATGGTACGGGAAGGGAGGTGGGAGGGGGTTCAGGATGGGGAACACGTGTATACCCGTGGAAGATTCATGTTGATGTATGGCAAAACCAATACAATATTGTAAAGTAATTAACCTCCAATTAAAATAAATTTATATTAAAAAAATTCCCCAAGGTGCCACAAATGCAGGTTTTCCTAGACAAAGTACAATGGTTCCTCTTCCTTTTGTCTGGAATCCAGTGGAAGAAAGGTCTAAAATTCATCTCTAGGTTTGCTATGCCAGAGCCTGCTATCAAGATAATTGAGTTCCCAAGCCTGGAAGTTTAACAAAAAAAAAAAATACAGTTGAACCCCTTGCTTGAGAGGCAAAGCAACTGAGATGACAATCGGGGTGCCCAGAGTCTTAGAAACCTTTGGGGCCTCAGGCTTGGGCCTGGGAGGAAGTGAGAGAGAGGTGAGGAGGATGCCAAGGGGTCCAGGTGAAAAGAGGTCCCTCTGGGACCTGGAATGCTGCCAGCTTGCGCAGACAGGTGCCATGAGGACAGGAGGCAGTGAGCACGACCACACGGCCTCCAGGCTGGCGGGTGCCACCGGCTGGCTTTTCCCTTCACTCCATGTAACTGAAGGGGTAACGTGTGCCAGCAGCTGTCACCTCCCGCCTGGCGGGCGACAGCCTCAGCCACAGGGGCTTCTTGGGAAGATGAAAGCTCCTCTCGGCCTCTGGAGGATGGTGGTAGGAAGCAGCTTCATCACTTTTGGGGTGACATGTGATCCTGTTTCCTTTCTGTCCTTCCCAGGGGTTTTCTGAAGCGATGCCGTAAGCCAGCTTTCCCTTGAACTCCTCTTTCAATGGGACTTTGATTCTGGAGCAGTTGCGTAACGTCAGTTTGGACCAACCTCCCACCATCAGGCTGCCTGACTGACCTCCTGTTTCTGCTGCGCTGCTGGGTCTTCAAAGAGAAATCAAGGGCAGCTTCCGGTGCTGGGTAAGTGTCCTCACAGCTGAGCTTTTCTCAGTTCACCGCTCCCTCAAGGGCTGGCCTCTACCCACCTTTCCAGAAGCATTGCTGCTAACCCTTCACATGTCCAGGCTGCAGCTAAATGCTATACATCCTTTCTCCCAAGCCTCTGGGGGCTGTGCTCTCTCTTTAAACTCCCTGCCCTCCAGCTCTCTAGAGCTGCAGACAAAGAGACCCTTCAAGTCAAATTCCACCGGGTCTGGAGAGCATCCCTGATTCCTTGTAGTTGGATGAAGACACAATCTTCTCTTCCCCGCTGTACCTGACCTGCACGTTTCCAGTAGCACAGATCACAGGCTGTTTGCTGCTTGTCATCTGTTCCCTGCCTGGTTTTAATACCACCACCACCGACAGCACCCTTGACCCTATGAACCTGTGTGTCCAGCCCACATCTGGTGGACATGGGGACTCACTTCCTTCAGCCATGGGGGCATGGTCAGCAGACAGAGCCCAGCTCTCCACTCCTTCAGGGTCTGCACTTCCCAGGGGAAGGATGCACCCAATGACCAAGCAAGATGGGGATGTAAAGGTCCAGTCATTTCAGCCCAAGATGGACAACTATACTGAACGATGTTCCCTCCTGAGCTCAGGGGTGGCCAGAGCTCTGGGGAGCTGGCACTCCCGTTCCCCTTTCCCGTCTGCCCCCATCCTGTCTCCTCTCACTTCCGCTCATGGTGTTGATCCCCACCAAGGGTCTTCTACCCCAAACTCCAACTCAGCGCTGCCTGCTTTCCCAGAACACAGTCAGCAGCATTGGGCCTTCTCCTGGGCTTCTTTGTTTCTTCTTTCGTTCAGCAAATCTTGATCCAGACCTGACCACACGCAGACACTGTTCTGAGCAATTGAAATTTGGCAGCAAAAAATGTGGGACTTGAAAATACATGGGGAGAGAGATGGGAAACAGCAAATAAACGAATAAGATTGTGTAAATGCTGTGAGAATAGACAGGTAATGGATCAGAGAGTGACTTGTAGGGAACCAGCCTGGATGGAGCAGGAGGGTGCGGAAAAGCTTCTCTGAGGGAGAGAACTTTGATGTGAGTAATAAAGGTTGAGAAGGAGCCAGACATGGGAAGCCTGTTCTGTGTGGTTGTTTTGTCTAACTGCCTCCTGGACATCTCACCAAATGCTCCCAGGCCCCAAGTGGCCTCCGCTGTCCCAGTCCTTACTACACTTCTCTGCTTGTATTCATGATCTCAGGAGATGCCATCTCTGTCACCAACGATTCAGCCCAGATCCCTGCAGTCACCGCCCCCTCCCTGCCCCTCATCACCAGGTCCTGACGCCACTAATCTACTGCGGTGACCACACCCCCAAGCCAGTTGCAAGTTGCCAGCACCTGTCATCAGCTGTTGCAATACTCACCTGACAGGTTGCCCTTCTCTGTCACCATCCTTCTCGCTCTTGAGATCCAGATCCAGCGTCCCTTCTTTATAAAACCCTGCATCTGACCCCACCCTCACCTGCCTCACAAAATGAAGCACTCCCAACTCTGGGATCACCCATCACCTGGTGTATTAACGTGCTGGGGCCAGTGTCACAGGGAACCTCAAACTGGGAGGCTTGGACAGCAGCAGTTTATTCTCTCACAGTTCTGGACGTGGGAAGTCTGAGATCAAGGTGTCATTGGGGCTGCACTCTCCTGGGGACTCTGGAGAGGACCCTTTCTGTCTCGTCCCAGCTTCTGGTGGTGGCCGGAAGCCCCTGGTGTCTCTTGGCTTGCAGCAGCATCAGTCTAATCCTTGCCTCTATCATCACGTGACACCCCCTCGTGTCTCTTCACATCATCCTAACTCTGTGTGTGCCTGTCTCTGTTCAAATTTCCTCTTTTGGGAAGGACACACATTACATTGGGGTAGGGCTCACCCAAACAGAGTCATTTTAACTTAACTACTATTGTAAAGATCCTACTTTCAAATAAGTCGCATCCTGAGACATGAGGGTTGAAGACTTCAACACATCATTTCAGCCCATGACACCTGCCAGGCTCCTACCTTAGTCTTACATCTTGGCATCACCTTCTTCCCTCCTCCATTCCCTTTCCAACATCTAGACTTGCAACAGAATTATTTTTTTTTATTTTGCAGCACAATTCTTTTTTAAAGCACAATTTCATATCCCACTCTGATAATGAACACAAAGGGGAGATGCTTTCTGATTAAAAGGGAAGGTGGTAAGGACTGAAGGTAATCACCCTGGCCATGGCACCTTCACTAGCTGGCCTTTGAGGTCTGGGGTGCCATGACCCACAGTGGGGAAGCATGGACAGCGAGATCCTTGGTAGTGAGCCTGGACCTTGGCCAGTGGGAACCCGAGAAGCCCAGGCATGTGTCCTCACTTCCTCAAACCCAAACTTCAGCTTCAGTGTTGTCTCCCCTGATGACCTAGAGACAAATATTAACACCCTGCTTTCTCTCCCCCAACCCTGTCCTGCTTTATTTTCCTCCCTAGCACGTGTCACCCTACTTATTTGCTGTTTGCCTGGTACTAGAATGTAACTTTTGTAAGGACAGGCACCTCCTTGCTGTTCTTCCAGTGGCTAGAACAGTTTCTGGTAGCTGGTAGATGCTCAGTAATTATTTGTTGGGTGGATAGCATTTTTCTTTTAACAGCTTTATTGAGAAATAACTCTCGTTCCAAACAACTCAGGCATTTGAAGTATATAATTCAAATGAATTTCAGTGTACTCATCAAACTCGGGAAAACACAGTAGACCATCATCATGAGATTTCCTTCTCTGAATGACACTAGACACAAGTTACTCAACACTAGCTGAACAGTTTATTATGTATATTAGTTCAAGAAAAAGGGAAAATCAGGGGTTCTGACTACGAGATGAGCATTGACATGGAATTTTTTGTAGGTAATGTTTTTCTTATCTTGTGAGAAAACACAGGTATTATACTAAGAAATCAAACACTGTATATAAGCTGACACTTTAGGAATATATATTAAAAGTTGTATAATGTTGTTATTCAGTGAGTAAGTCATGTCCGATTCTTTGTAGCCCCCTAGACTGCAGCATGCCAGGCCTCCCTGTCCTTCACTATGTCCTGAAATTTGCTCAAATTCATGTCCATTGAATCCATTGAGTTGATGATGCCTTCCATATTATACAACATAAAAGTTGTATAATATAACAACACAAATTCATTAAATTTAAAAAGTTCAACAGCTGTGTTATGTGTATGCAGTTGTGTCCAACTCTTTGTGACCTCAAGGACTGTACTCCACCAGCCTCCTCTGTCCATGGAATTTTCCAAGCAAGAATACTGGGGTGGGTTGCCATTTTCTCCTCCAGGGGATCTTCCAGACCCAAGGATCGATCTTGAGTTTCTTGTGTCTCCTGCGCTGGCAGGCAGGTTGTTTACCACTGAACCGCCAGGGAAACCCTATAAGAGCTGTAGCTGATGTCTTTTATTTTTATTTGCTGAGAACCCGTTACCCAGAAACTTCCCCTTCCCTATCTCTGGATGTTTCCTGTTGCTATGGCAGCTGCCACAACGGTCCAGTCAATCAGTTCAGTCGCTTAGTCGTGTCCGACTCTTTGCGACCCCATGAATCGCAGCACGCCAGGCCTCCCTGTCCATCACCAACTCCTGGAGTTTACTCAAACTCATGTCCATCGAGTCAGTGATGCCATCCAGCCATCTCATCCTCTGTCGACCCCTTCTCCTCCTGCCCCCAATCCCTCCCAGCATCAGGGTCTTTTCCAGTGAGTCAACTCTTCGCATGAGGTGGCCAAAGGATTATCAGTCCTTCCAATGAACACCCAGGACTGATTTCCTTTAGAATGGGCTGGTTGATGTACCCAAATCTGTACATGACTGATTAGTCCCAAGAGAGCTCCAGAGGCGAGCTGGGCCCTTCAGAATCTGGACTCCAAACTAAGTTATGCTTCATCTGACTGCTTGCTGGATAAAAGAGATGTGAACGTGGAGCCCTTGGCGATTTTGCTTTGCTATGTGGACTAAGAGGGGATAGATTAACTGGTGTACAGTAAGAAAGAAATATAAACCAATAAAAAAAGGAAATGGAGAGGGAGACAAGGAGGAGAGAGTGATAAGGGGGAGAGGAAGGAAGAAGAAGACAATTCAAAAGCACCCAGGATGCTCTCAACAGTGTTTAGGGGATCAGTTATCCATTCCCCAATAATAACAAACAACCATAGGACTTCAGTGGTATAGGATCAGCCTTGCTGGTGTGTCAGGAAGTTGGCTGACTGCCACCTAATCTAAGCTGGCTTCCCCCAGTATGCCTGAGTGCCTCAGCTGTGTTCCACTTCTCTCTCACTCTCCCCTAGACCAGCCTGCCCATCTTCTCCTGTGATGGCAGAGACAAAAGAACTCAAGTGGAAACATGCAAGGCCAGGGCTGAGAACTAGCCACCTTAACCTGTAGATCAGAGTAAGTCTTGCTGTCGAACCATGATCTGAATGGACCGCACTACACTTTGATGTGCAAAGCGCATGCGTGGAGGAGTTGGGGGCGTAGTCGGGGTGGTGTTTGCAATCTACACCACGGATGCTTGACTGGGATCATGACAACGTATAAAAATGAAGATTTTAATGGTCCCTATTCTCGGTGAGAGTGCTGAGTGAACCCACTTCAGATGTACCTCATTGCTCCTCTGCATGGATGAAAGTGATGCTCTCTCCAATCCTCGCTAGCAGTGAGAGCTCCTGCCTGGTCTCCCCGGACTCACAGCCTTTCCCAGATTGCTCAGGGCCTCCAACCACAGTCTGCGCTCCAGTTCGATTCATGGTCCTTTTCAGTATGGTCCCAACTTGCTCTGCTTGCCTCATCTCTCCTTTTTCTGCACTTTCTACCCTGTGGTTCAGTCAAGCAGGATCATTGCCCATCCTCTGCCACGTCTGCCAGGCCGCAGGCTCCATGTCAGTCACAGGTTGGCTGCTGGTCTGCTCCAAAACGTCTTCACTCTGGAACCCAAACTCCTTCCCAAACACTGTCACGCTGGCGATGGGAAATGAGAGCAGGGTGAGCTGCGCATGCTCGTAAGGCTTGTTCCCAGAAGGAACATGCCATCACTTCTGCACTTACTTGAATGTCCAGAGTCAACACATCACCTTTTCCCAGGGAAGGCACACCAGAATACTCCAGGTTCAAAATACCTGAAATCCTTTGTTGGGGGGGAAAAAATTAAATAGGTTGGAAAATGTTGTTGCCAAGTGTTTTCAAGTTTACAAATAAGATTTTTACAGGTAACATATTTACATGGCTATCAACAACAACATTGGGTAAAAACAGAAATGTTTCTTTTCAAAATATTTCCAAAGCATGAGGATGGTTTTTGTTTTTGAAAACTGTTACTTTCTTACTCCTAAGTAAAACCTCTTTTATATCAGATATAGATTGTTTTCTGGAAACAAATACAGTTGGAAATGAGACCCATTTTTATTGCAAAGGAAAAAGTCAACAAATTTGAAATATCTATCCTGTGTAAAAAAAAACAAAACACATCTTTAAGAATGATACTTTCAAGTACTTTACAAAAGATAAGCTGAAAATTTCTCTGTAGTATCAAAGCTTTCAACATAATTCCTTATTTTCTGAAGAGTCACTCTGAAATATTCTTTTTTATAAAACTTATTATATTGATAATATCTTTCAAATAAAGACTTTGAAAATGACTATCTTACTATAAAGTGTATTCTGGTAATATAACACATTGATAGTATAGTTTGCTTACGTATATAAGAAAAGAATTTCACATGTGGTGTTATTTCTATAAATATACCCTAAATCCTTCATATCTTCCAGTCTAAACAAATACTGCATCTGTGCCTACACTCTTTCCCCATAAAAATATTGTTTTGACTTAAGAAATAACAGTGTTGAAAAATATTATCCAATACACCTTTCCTTTAGTGTTTTACCAAAAATAGTAGTTTTTTTAAGGCATATTTCATTGCTGAAGCAGCATCTGAAAATCTAGCAAACATCCTATTTGAGACATATTAGTCTCAGTACTGTCATCCAACTATAGAGCAAACCATCCACATGAGGAATTTGTTTGATTCAAATCCCTGTTTTGAATCTTCAGCAATGTTTTCTCTGATTCATTAAGCAGTATCTGCTAACCAATGGGTCCATCTTAGTTTATTGTCATAATATTTTTCCATATATTAGTTTAGTCATTGTTCTAAAACAAACAGTATGTGATCTTTCACTTTCATTATTAAGAAAGATATCTAAAAAGAGGCTTCTTCTGGGAAATTGGTCACATTATCTTTCCTGATCTGGGTCCTGGCTCTTTGGATGGGCTCAGTTTGTGAATAATTAATGAGCTGCACACTTAAACAATATGTGATTGGTTCTATATGTGTATTATACTTAAATAAAGCATATTTAAAGAGATTCCTAAAATGTGTTATTAAATTAGATAGCATTTTACAACATAACTGATTGAAATTTACATGAGTTTAAACACTGCTGAAAAAAATCTAAAGGTTAGTATTAGTTTTTAAATAGCTGGCTAATTGTGATTATTCCACACAATCGGAGCTAATATTGCAAAGAACAACATCTGCTGAGGAGTCAATTGTCTAGAACTGTGTTCTGTAGCAAGCAACCCAAAACTTGATTAAATAACAGCTTAAACAAATGAAGGCATTTTTTTTTTCATACAGCAGAAAGATAACAGTGCTTGGCATCACGCAGAGATGTCAGGACTAGTCTTTACCGCTGCCTTGTCCTTTCTCTCAAGATCACAAAAGAGCTGCCACACCTTAAATCATCACATCTGCATTCCAGAAAGGAGGAAGGAGGAAGGGTATCATCTACATTACAAAAAAAAAAATCTCCCCAAATCCTTAGAAGACATCCCATTATTTCTCTCTAGCCAAATTGCTGCTTGATTATCATCTTTAGTAGTGAGTGCGTGCTAAGTAGCTTCAGTCATGTCCAAATCTTTGCGACTCTATAGTAGCAAGGGAAACTGGAAAATGGGCTTTTTTGTAGTGCACATGGCTACTCCGTATAAAATCTGGTTTCTGCTAGCATGAGAGGAGGAGCTGGCCATTGGAGAATCACTGGGCAGTGTCACAAGGCAAGGCCTGGAGTGGTTGATTGTGAATGTAAATCTGTGTTTCAAATGGCCTTCGAGGCGTCTTGAGCACTTTGGCTGATTCCTTGTGAGAAATGGCTTGAGTATCAGAGCTCCGTATGATGGGGCTGTTGGGAACAAGTACGAGAAACAGGACAGGGAGGTGGGGAAAAGGCATTCTGTCTAGGAGGACACAGCCCTGCACTTGGGAAGAAGGACTGGCCGCTAGAGTGTGGACTGATGTCAGCCGCCGCCTGCCTCCTGTCCAAGTGCCCTTGTGCGGTTTGCAACCTGCACAGCTGTGTCCAGCAGCCATCAGTGCAACACATACTGGTCCTGCCAGTTCCTATGTGAACAGTTCTCTGTGCATAGTAAGCTTGATTATCCATAATCCACAGCTGCCTTGTAGGAATCCCTTTAAGCGGGCTATTCATGTTGTGAGAGTTACTTTAATTAACCCCTGGGTAATATATTCTGCATATTCTATCAACGCGCTGAGCCAGGCACCCAGAAACTACAGTGTGAACCAATCATCAGAAGTGGAGCCAAGGACCAAGGATAGCACTGTGGGGTGCCCCCATCAACATCACGTGGATTCTGCACATGGAGTATGCCTGGGTGTCAGGTAGCTGAGTAACGGAGCCAGTGTTAACCCATATATTATATAGAAGTAGAACTTCATTTCTTTTGAATTAAAACAAGAAAAGGTAAACCAAAAAACCTGATACTTTCTTCCTGCCCCAATGGATCATCTCATATGCTTTGATTTGCAAGCCCTGAGATCCCTGTAGAGCCAGGTGTCTGCTCTCATGAAGGTTACAGCGGTGAGAGAACAGATTCTGTATGATTTCAGTATCCTTTGTTGTTGTTGTTCTGTCGCTAAGTCATGTCCGACTCTTTGCAATCCCATGGACTGCAGCACACCAGGTTCCCCTGTCCCCCACAATCTCCCAGAGTTTGCTCAAACTCATGTCCACTGAAATGGTGATCCCATTCAACCGTCTCATCCTCTGTCGTCCCCTTCTCATCCAGCCTTCAATCTTTCCCAGCATCAGGGTCTTTTCCAATAAGTCGACTCTTTGCATCAGGCGGCCAAAGTATTGGAGCTTCAGCTTCAGCAGCAGTCCTTCCAATGAATATTCACAACTGGTTTCCTTTAGGATTGACTGGTTTGATCTCCTTGCAATCTAAGGGACTCTCAAGAGTCTTCTCTAGCACCACAATTTGAAAGTATCAATTCTTTAGTGTTCAGCCTTCTTTATAGTCCAACTCTCACAACTGTACATGATTACTGGAAAAACCATAGCTTCAACTATATGGACCTTTGTTGGCAAAGGTCTCTGCTTTTTAATAAGGTATCTAAGTTTGTCATGACTTCCCTTTCAAGGAGTAAGTGTCTTTTAATGCCCTTAGACTGTGAAATTTTTGCACCTTATTTTATGTCCCTGGATATGTTCCAGTGTCTCTTAGTTTAGTCTATGGGAACTTCAACAGAATTTGTATCCTACTGCTGTGTGAAAATTGTATAAATCTTGCATGCATGTGCTAAGTCCCTTCAGTCTTGTCCAACTCTTTGCTACCTCATGAACTCCAGGTTCCTCTGTCCATGGGATTCTCCAGCCCAAAATACTGGAGTGGGTTGCCATGCCCTCCTCCAGGGGATCATCCCAACTCAGGGATCAAATACGACTTTCTTTATGTCTCCTGCATTGGCAGATGGGTTCTTTGCCACTAGCGCCACCCGGGAGCCCCAAATGAATCTTAATTATGCTTAAATATATATATATAGTACAACACAGGAATATAGCCAATATTTTATAATAATTGTAAATGGAGTGCAATTTTTAAATTTTTTATTAAAATATTTTACTTTAAAAAAATACACTACAAAATAAAAATACAAAAAAGTCTAATGAGGTGAAATGGCAAACAGATAAACAACAGATAAATGGGCACAGTGGCTGCAGGTAGAGATCACTGCTTTGAAGAGACAACGGGACAGTAGGATTTGGAGTGACTTTGGGGAGAGGCTGAGCAAAGCTCTTTCCATGAGTGCCCCCCAAAGACCTCCCTAAGGAGGCCGATTTGAGCAGAGACCTGCACAGAAAAGGGACCCACCTTGGAGGAGTTCCCAAGCAGGGGCAATCGGGCATTCAAAGGCCCTGGGGTATGGCCAGTGTGTTGGTAGAACAGAAAGAAGGGCAGGGAGGCCGGACTGGAATAAGTGAAGGGGAGACTGGTGGGAGGTGAGACAGGAAAGGAAATGAGGCTGGGCCATTGATGTCTCCTGGGTCATCAGAAGGACTCCGGGTACCATCTTGCGTGAAACATGAGGCCTGTGGACCTTGGAGCATTAGAACCTCCTCTTCCCCAGACATCCATGTGCAATGAAGTCTGCAGACTCCTTGGGAGCAAGGAATGTGCCTGGTATTGTGTCCCAAGGCCCCGCATTGCAGGGGACTTAGTGAGGACTGGGGGAATGTGGGCTGCCTAGCCTTCAGGCTCCTCCCAGTGAACCCAGCTCATGCCAGTATCATCTCTCATCCCATGTAGGTGCCTCCTTTCCTCAGCCAGGCTTCAGGACCTCATCTCCAGGGCTCTCATCATCCCTGTCTTCTCTGGCCATGCTCCCTTCATCTGTATCCAAAGGAGGGGCACCTGGATGGGACATGTTAGAAACAGGCAGAAATTGGGCAACTTTCATCTCTTTTATTCTAGATTCTATTCTACTTTTAATGCAACTACCTTATAGATATGCCACAGGCAGAGTAGCACTGACTACCTATTACATGCTGAGCAAGTCATGTGCATGATTTAATTTACACCTAACCACAGCCCTATGGGGTAGGTGTCCCCGCCAATAAGTGAGGAATCTGAGGATCAGAGAGCCAAGGGACTTGAAGTGCCCCCAGCAATTTAGAAATGGAGGTGAGCTTCAGCCCCTGGGGACCACTGTGCCTCCAGAGCCTCTTGGGATACGGAGATACTGTCTGGCTTCAGAAGCCTCTGTTCAGATGCCTCATCCCCAGAGGGAAACTGCCCCCCTCTCTCTGACAGTTTCCTTAGCTCTGCTTCACCCTCTAGGAAGTTGTTCACTCTTTTTGACCCGCAGATGACCTTCCATCACTCTCTTCTGTCTCCTACCCCTGCTTTGCCATGCTTTTGCTACCTTGGCCCTATCCCAGCAAACCAAGGCTCCGTGACTCCTTGGTGGAGAGGGCAGATGGAATGAACACTGCCACCCACCCAACCAGGTTCTGACCCTGCCTCGCCCCTGGATCCTCATGGGCCTTATTAAGTTTCGACTTCCTCCAAACAGTTGGAATCGGTCAGCTGATCTCCATGCTGGCCTTGGTGGCAACCCCTTGGAAAATGTGGTAAGGGCTGATGGTCCTTTCCGAAGATCAAAACACAATTAAAGGACCCTCAGGTGGGCCCATGGGGAGCTGATGCAAGAACCTCTTTGGGCTCAGTGAGGTAGGCTTTGAGATACAAGGGGAGAGGGGAGGCATGGGTGCAGGGCAGACTAACGAGTAGAAGACAAGAAACCCCAAAAACCCATGTAGCAATACTGTCACCTGGAAAAGTGAGCCCAGCCAAGGTCATCTCTGTCTGGTAAAAACCTAACAGAGACAATAAAATGAGGGCAGTGGGGGTGCTGAGGCTAAAAGTTCCAAAGGTTTATCAGTCTCAGGACCTTGAGGGATGAGGGAACTAAGACAAAAAAACAAAAAGCCCTCACAATTTTGCCTTTCATCAGGAGAACATGATGACGTCACCTAATTTGCTGCCCCGTTCTTCAGTGAGTCATGGCAGGTGTCGGCTCTTCCAAGTTTAGGAAACATATCCCCATCCTTTACCTGGGGAAATACATCCTCCGGTGATGCAAGGGAGCATTATTACTCCTGTTCACGGATGAAAGAACCTGCAGCTCGGGTGAGAGATGGACTCGGCCAGGTTGAGCCAGCGAAGATGGAAGTCAGGGTATGTTGGAGTGTCCAGCTTTGAATACTGGGCAAAAGCAACCTGGGCAAAAGTCGGCAGACACTTGCCCAGCATCTGCTCAGAGAGATGCAGGCAATTCAGGCAAAAAATGCTCTCCGTCTTGCAACCAGAAGATGAAATCACAAAACTCACCTACATCTGCAGTTCTTCAGATGCATTGTCCATGTTTTCTAGGATGTCCTAAATGCATCTTGATATTTGTTCACCTGTTTTACAGTAAATCAATTCAGAGGGCTTATGATTTATAAGAAAAATCTCTAACGGAATCTTTTCCTCCCAGGCTTCTGATCATCTATTCTGGGATCAGCAAAAAGGCTGAATTTCTGATTATCTGGTTCTGCACTCTTAGCATACATGACTAGTTGATTCTAGGACTCTTATCTGCTGAATATGGTACTTCTCAACCCAGTGCTCTGGGCAGCGTTAGTATCTGATCAGGAGGCAGTGTCAAAATGCAGCTATAGCTATTGCCCATCTTCAGATGTGGAGGGGCCTATTCAATCCAGTTCAGCCAACTTTTCCTGAGAACTTCTGTGGATGCAGGGAGAGAGACAAAGAAATCAGACCCTCTGCCCTCAAGCGTAAGTGCTTTGTAAACCCTCATCACAGTTTTCACCTCATCTTATCACCACATCCCATAAGCATGCTGGGAAGCCACCCACACAATTAAACTCTCCCTCGGTGTCCTCAGTTTACTCATCTATAAACTGGGGCTTCTCAACCTCGGCACAGTTGACATTCTGGGCTGGATCATTCCTGGTCGGGGAGGCTGTCCCGTGCACCCTAAGGTGTTCAGCCGTGTCTCTGGTCTCTGCCCACTAGGTGGCAGTAGCAATTTCTCAACTGTGACAATCCAATGTCTCATAGGCTCCCTGGGGGGCAAAATCTAACGCCGGCCCCACAGTTCAGAACCAGGGCACTAAAGCTCCTTTCAGCATCAGATTCTCAGAGTAACTCAGGTCACAGAGAAGAAAGCAGCAACCACAGAGGCCTGGGAAGGATTTTTGCACCATCTGCTGGTGACTCAAAGCCTTGTCATTGCTGAGCCTGGTGAGCCCCACTGCAGAAGGCCAGATGCAAACACCCCTGAGAGGTGGACGCTCTGAGGCTCAGCCTGGGGAAAGTGCTGGAAAAGAAAACGGAGAATGTAAGACTCGTGTCTGTGCTTTGTGTAAGGTTCACAAGTTAGAGCAGAAACCAAGGCTGATGGTGTCCTTGGTGAGGAGCTGCCGGCTTCTCTCCCACTGTGTTTCTCAATGGGAGCAATGTTGCCTCCTGGGGGACGTTTGACAGTGTCTGGGGAGGTCTGGGGTTGTCACAACTCGGGGGGCATGCTACTGGCACCTATGGGTACAGACCAGGGGTGCTGCTAAACATCCTTCATTGCACAGGATAGCAACCCCGCCCCCAAGAAAGAATAACCCAGCCCTACATGCCAATAGAGTTGTGTTGAGAAATTCCATTCTAAACAAATCACTGAGCTTTCTAGAGTGTTCCTTGCCTCCTGGGGCAGACTGGGCCTGAGTACTCATAGATACATTCCAATGCACACCTGCGGAGTGTGGGGAAATGCACAGACTTTATGGGAACTGCATTTGGAATAAGGTATGGTAGCAGGGTTAGAGGGGGTTGGAACAAGGGCAGACTTGCTTTAAACCCAGCCAGCAGGGTTGTTTTCCCTCCTTATGAAGCAAGCCATCCACCTGCAGCACATTTACCTGATGGTTCCCACAGACCCAGCCCTGGGCTGAGTGGACAAAGTGAGTTGGTCACCCAAGTTGGCATTTCTGAGGAAAGAAAGACTGTCCTTGAACATTAGCTTGGCCACTTTCTCACCAGTGAGTTGGGGAAAGGACTTGACCTCTGGAGACCTCAGTTTCCTCATCTGTAAAATGGGCATAATGCCAGCAGTACTGAGCTTTCACAGTAGTTGGGCTCATTCGAAGGAAGTCAGGGGGCAGGAGGAGCTGGGCAGTGGCACCATCAGCTCACACTCAGGACTGGACCTGCCCTGGGTGCCATCAGCTCAGCTTCCAGGCCCTCACGAGGGGGTGAACGTCGCTGCCCTGAGGGGGACTCAGCTGCTCTCTGCCTTGGGTGCTCCTGCCTCTGCCTCCCCAGGTCCTCTGCAGCCTCCAGCTCCTCCTCACCCTCCCACATTAATGCACTCTGTGCCTTCCTGAGTAAGGGGCTCTCACCAGTCAATCAATCATTGGCCAGGATCTGGGCTTCCCAGTGGCCTCCCCAAGGCCTGTGGCCCCCTCAAGACCTGTCCCCCAACCCAGGCCTATAGCCCCTATGGGAAGGGGTGAGCTGCAGGTGAGATTCCCCACCCAAAGCCAGGGCAGGGAAGTCAATGACACACAGTAGGGTCACTCTCAGTGGGGCTGAGCTCATAGGTGCCTCAGCACCTATGCAGAACGTGGCCACACACCTGCCTTCAAGGTCAGGATGATGCCGTCAGTTCAGGGAGAGCCAGGTGAAGGGCAGAGTGCTGGCTTTCTGTAAAGGAAGGAGGCGCACAGGGAGCATGGCCGGTCCCCACTGAAGGGCATGGGATAACCAGGTGTCAGCATTTGGGCTGAGCTTGGAGAGCTTCGTCTTCCAGCTGATCCTCGGAAAACCCTATGCAGTTGGAAGGACAGCCTTCTTTTCCAGATGTGGAAACTGAGGCCCAGCCCTCAGGGAAGGAAATCCCTGCCCCTGGAGGTTATAAACAGCAAGTGCCAAGGCCAGGGCGGATGGCAGGTCTGTCTGATTGCAAGCTTGGCACAGCACAGTTGCCTGGACCCTAGGTCACCCGGGAGGGCAGATGGAGGCGTCCCCACCGCAGCCCGGAACGTCCCCTCCACCGCCCGGAGCCCTGGCACGTTAGCTCGGGGGGAGTGCAGGCTGCAACTTGGCTGTGACAGGGGCATCCAGGGCAGGGCTGTGACATCCAGGGGCAGGGTGAGCCTGAATAAATGCTGGTAGATCCCGCATGTGTGCATGGTCGATCGCTCAGTCACGTCCAACTCTTTGCCACCTCATCAACTGTAGCCCACCAGGTTCCTCTGTCCAAGGAATTTTCCAGGCAAGAACACTGGAATGGGTTGCCATTTCCTACTCCAAGGGATCTTCCTGATCTTGAGATGGATCGCAAATCTCTTGTGTCTCCTGCACGAGCCGGCAGACCCTTTACAACTGTGCCACCTGGGATTTCTGGCAGACCCTGAAGAAGGGAAATTATGGATGTTTGGCAGAATGCTTAAATGTGGAGGACAACACGGTCTAATGCTGGCTGGAGAGGGCAGGGCAGGAAACCCCGTGTGTTAGATTGAAGCATCGACTATATGAATTTCCGGCACTTGCCATTGTTCACCTAAACATCCACAGTGATATGAAGGAGCAGCTAGAAGGGGCGTCTCCAACTTGGCGCTGGGGGCTGAGTGGTGGGATCAGGGAAGAGAGGGGCTGTGGATGAGCAGGAGATAGCATTCCAGGATGTGGGACAACAGCGTGAGTAAGACGAGGAAGCCAGCACAGCACGGGTGCATCTCGGCCTGATCCTTATCTGGACACAGCAGACTGGACCTGGAGCATCCCAAGGCTCCCCTTTCGTCGTCCTCCCCAGCCTGGACGTGGGACAGGCCTGAGCACAGAGCCTTCCTTCTCTCCCAGTGGACCTGAGGAGGCGGCTCCTAAACCCCCTACTCTGGCCATCCAGATGGCCCTTCTCTGCATCCTGGGAGGAGGGGGGGAGGGTGTGTAGCCTGCGATAGCTGGAGCCGCTCCCCGGGGAGGAGCTCGGGGCTGCTTTAGGAGGGACCAGCACCCTTGCCCATGTGAGCAATGAAAAACAGGTACGAAAACTCAACCCTTGTGACTTTGGTCTCTAGGAAACTTAGCAGCAAATAGCCTTGTGAAAACTTCTAACTCGTAAATATGCACGTGCTGTGACTTTCCAGCTGTGGCGTTCTGTTTCTGTTAATTTACTGTGTCTTTGATAATATCTTGAAATCAGGTAGGGTCAGCCCTCCAGGTTTGTAGTTTTTTTATCACGGCTTTGATCAGCATTCTGACTTCATTTACATTTTTCCTGATGGTGAGTCTAATTTTTTAATTTTTAACTTTTAAATTTGAATCTAGGGAAGGTCCCTTAAGCCAGTCTCAAATCCTTTAACGAACTGAATGAAACATAAACCTTTTTTTTTTCTCCCAGGAATGCAGGGTTGGAAAAGGCCTTGAAGATCTATTGGCACCAAGGTCATTGCAAACTGACAGCAAACAGGTTGAACCAGTACAAGCTGTACTGTTTGGTGTGGACAGATTTATAAAACTTACTTAAATTAGAGACCCACATTTTAAAATTGGGATTACTCCTCGCTTCCTCATTAGTTGCTCAGTCATGTTTGACTCTTTGCGATCCCATGGACTGTAGCCCACCAGGCTCCTCTGTCCATGGAATTCTTCAGACAAGATACTGGATTGGGTTACCATTTCCTTCTCCAGGAGATCTTCCGAACCCAGGGATCGAACCTGGGTCTGCTGCATGGCAGGCAGATTCTTTACCATGTGAGCCAAAATCGAGATAAATCACATTAAAAAAAAAAGAAAAGAAAAGAAATCCAGATTTACAACTCCCTTGGGACAATCAGAAGGTTCACTGGGGCTGTCAGAAGATCAGACACCAGGTTCATCTAGACCTTCAACAAATGTTGAAGCCTAACTCTTATGGAGAGTTAGACCATAAAGGAGGCTGAATGCTGAAGAACTGATGCTTTCAAACTGTGGTGTTGGAGAAGACTCTTGAGCATCCCTTGGACTGCTAGGAGATCAAACCAGTCAATCCTAAAGGAAATCAACCCTGAATATTCATTGGAAGGACTGGTGGTGAAGTTAAAGCTCCAATACTCTGGCCACCTGATGCTAAGAGCCAACTCATTGGAAAAGATCCTGATGCTGGGAAAGATTGAGGGCAGGAGGAGAAGGGGATGACAGAGGATGAGATGGTTACATAGCATCACTGATTCAACGGACATGAGTCTGAGCAAACTCCGGGAGATGGTGAAGGACAGGGAAGCCTGCTGTGCTGCAGTCCATGGGGTTGCAAATAGTTGGACATGACTGAGTGACTGAATAAAAATCTACTACATGGTAGACGCGGCCCTGGGCACTGAGAATTTCTCACGGTGCTTCTGAAACTTGCTTCATTGTCCTGTTAACAGCCTGGACCTTGAGACGGTTCAATGTGCAGCCCTTACTGGTCTGGCCACCTTCATTTACAGAGGGGGAAACTGAGGCCATAGAAGGAAAGAAACCTGCTAAATGCCACCCAGAGACTACTGACCATCGAAGAACCGGCACCCAGGTCTCCAGTACCCATTCCCAGCTACATAGCTCTCCTCTAGGCCTCTAGCTGGGGGAGCCTATTACTTCCACACCTCCCTGCTCCAGTTCCTATTATCAGCATGTTCTCAGCAGCACCAGCGGCTCTCACTGCCCAGGTCTCGAAGGCAACTGACGAATCAGAACCCATGAAGACTTCCATCTGAGTGACTCTGCAGCCTCCTTCGGGTTCTTGCCTTTTTTTTTAAACTCACTGTGATCCAAGCATCATGTACACCCAATCCATCCATGCCTGCACTGAAAGCAGTCGTTAGAACTGACGCAGAGTTCATTGTCAGTTAGCTGTCTCTCATGCGTTTGGTTCTGCCCATGAACCTGCGGGAGGTTGGTGCCCTCACCGGCTGGTTCTCCTCCCGCTGCCCCGGCTCCCTCTGCTTGGTTTCTATGGTGAGTGAGGAGTGAGGAAGAGGGACACCACTTTCTTCTCCAGAAGGTGTCTGTGGCAACGGGAGCAGTGGATGCAGATCCCCCTGGGGTGTCTCAGACGCCCCATCGCCTGCCTCATCAGTGACGTCCTGAGTGACTTGGGCTAAGCCCTCTCCCCTTGGCCTTAGCTCCCAGCCATGCTTGTCTGCATGCTTGTCCCTTCTCCTCACCCATGTCTTGGTTCAAATGTTACCTCCTCAGGGTGGACTGCCCTGACCAGCCACCTCCCAATCAGTCTGTATCTCCCCGCAACATGTTCCTTCCAACACTGACCATGATCTGATAGTCTATTAATTATGTGTTTATTTATGCCTCGTCCATCATCTGGACTACCACGGCATGTGTTCCATGAGAATGGAGACTTTGTCCTCCTCAAAGCCCAACTCCCAGAGCCTTGCACAGCACTGGCATACAGTAGGTGCTCAGTAAATGACTGATGACCTGATGAATGGACTTGTGCCTCCTCTCCAGCCTCCGCCTTCCTCACTCTTGAGAACAGCCCCTGTCCCGTGTGCTGTCTTGCTACTTAGCGTCTGTCAGGTGATCTGTGCTTTAGAGTCCTTCTTTAAAAAAAAGCAGAAAAAATCTGCTCTAAAAAAACCCTAAGTCTGGACTGTTCGGAAAATTCACAGTTACATAATGAACCACCCAGAATCTCAGTCATTGAAAGCAGCGATCACTCTCTCACTTACTTGAAGGTTAGTGGTGGGACATTCAGGCAGAGTCTTGCCAGGCAGTTTTTCTGCTCTATATGGTGCTGGCTGCAGTCATTCACTCAGCTGCGTGCACAGTGCGGCTGTGCGGGGCTGAGAGGTCCCGGAGGCTTCACTGGCATTTCCGGTGCCCCGTGCTCCTCCCTGTGACCTCCCTTCCCCTCTCTCCCTCCTCCCTATTTGGTTCCATTGGGCTTCCTCCCAGCATGGCCGCCCCAGGTCAGCCTCCTTACCCGGCAGCTGGCTTCCAAGAAGGAATCTACCAGCATGTGAAAGCAGAAGCTGCTGATTGCAAGGCTCAGCCTCAGAAGTTCACACAACATCACTTCTGCTCCAAATTATTAAGACAAGTCACAGGGGAAGCCCTGATTCTGGTGGAGGGAAGGAAAATAGACTCTACCTTTTGATGCAGCACAGACTTTGCGGCCACGTCTGCACAATCACTCATAAAAGCCTGTCCTCCTTTACCTCACAATCCTTAACAGCCCTAAATGCTGAGACCCAGCTGGTTGTGAGCTAAGGAGTGCAAAGGGGCCTAAAGTCAAGACTGTGTGTCCCACCTGCCTTTGGTTAGAGCTGTGCAGAGCCAGCAGGGCTCACAGACAGGAGGGAGGGAGACAGAGTCTGAAGGACTGAGTTGGCCCTTCAAGAGCAGAAATCCCTATCTCCTCCTTTCCTTCTTGTCCAGAATGACTTTGACCTGAAATTACCTGCTCAGGATCAGATAGAAAAGCCTCATGGCTAAGATGATACATGCTCTGCCCAGTCAGAGAGAAGAGCCTAATGCCTTTGAATCAAACCAAACCAGGATCAACCTAAATGCCTCCTCCTCCGTGAAGCCTGCCCTGTGTCTCCTTTCCAATCCTTTGCTCTGTGGCTATGGACTTGCCTAGGGCTGCCTCACGCTGTTGCTACTTGTGGTCAAACCTTGTCTCCTGCTCCCCGAAGGTCAAGGTGGTGCCTTGGGCACCTGTGTGTCCCCCATGCCAGTTCTCCCACCCTCCCCCATCCCCATCATTCACACGCTGATCCTTGGGCACAGTGGGGTCTTTGTACCCATCATCATTCCATGATTCATTCTTCTACAGAACTTTTTTTCATACTGTTCACCTGTCTGGAACACTGTTCCCTGCCCCACCCCTCTCCTTTAACTTGGTAACTCCTCATTCATATCAGCTCTCATGTCCCTTCCCTGGGAATCCCTTCCTAACCCTCATCTCCACCTGCCGCCAGTAAGTAAGTCCCTGTACTATCAGTCCTAACTCCTGAACTTACCCTTCACAACTATATGCTACAGTGCATGGATCCAGCCAGTGAGAATGTAACAGTGTTGCTCCTGATGGCAGGAGCTCAGTAAGCAGCTGGATGAATGAATGAATGAATTCAGAGACAGGCTGAAATCTCCCCCTTGAGCCCCTGAGAGTTTCTATTTCCCCTCCAACCTGTAGTCAAGTCTGAGCTCAGGAGAGGGTATGTGGTGGTATGGACAGTGCTGTGTGTATAATTTTCTGAGCTGCTGCTGCTGCTGCTATGTCGTTTCAGTCGTGTCCGACTCTGTGCGACCCCATAGACGGCAGCCCACCAGGACCTGCCGTCCCTGGGATTCTCCAGGCAAGAACACTGGAGTGGGTTGCCATTTCCTCCTCCAATGCATGAAAGTGAAAAGTGAAAAGTGAAAGTGAAGTCGCTTAGTCGTGTCCGACTCTTAGCGACCCCATGGACTGCAGCCTACCAGGCTCCTCCGTCCATGGGATTTTCCAGGCAAGAGTACAATTTACTTGCCTTGAGCAAGTTCTATCCCCCTCTATAAGAGGAAATGTTTGGCTAGATGAGCTAGATTTAACATTCTTTTAGAATAGCAGAGGGTGTGCTTTCCCAACCACAAAAGCCACCTTTTTTTTCACCCAAACTCCCAGGGTGAGGGTTTTGGGAATACCTGACGTTAGAGGAGATGCCTGTGCCATTAAGAAATAGTAGTTAAAAAAAAAAAAAGAAAAAGAAAAAGAAATAGTAGTTAGCCCTCTGGTGGTGAAATATTAAACTGCAGGGAAGTCACACACTGACCCCATGGACTGTAGCCCACCAGGCTCCTCTGTCCATGGGATTTTCCAGGCAAGAATACTGGAGTGGGTTGCCATTTCCTTCTCCACACACATCTGGGAGTTGATTAAAAAGGCAGATGTCTGGATCCACTCTACACCACCCTCATGATTCTGATTCAAGAAACTTGGGGAACATCTGTGATTCTCTGCTTTTAACAAGTGTCCCTCTTGTGGAGGACCTCAGGGCCACGTTTGAACAATGTTGGTCTTTGGAAAAAGGCAACCACCTCCTTTCTGATGTCAGTAGTTAGAAGTGGAAGTTGTCATTTGGGCTTTGGAGCCAGAGATGCCAGAGTTCAGATCCCAGCTCTCCCATTTACTAGCTGTGTGACCTCGAGCAAGACAGGTAACCTCTCTGGGCCTCCGCTCCACCCCAGTGCTGCAGAAGGGGAAGAGGGAAACTGACACGGATCTGGGCACACTTTAGGATGCCATCTGTTTCCCTCCTATGAGCCTTCCCAACGGTAAGCACTCCTAATTTGTCAGATGAGGAAAGTGAGGTTCAGAGAGGTGGAGTGATCTGCCCAAGGTCACACAGCGCAGTGGTAGCAGAGTGTGTCTAACACCCAAACCCAACCTCTGTCTAGAGCATCACAGGGGCAGGTGCCAGGGCAAAGGGCAGTCACTGGGTGCAGTGGGGTCAGGCTACCTGTCCCTCCAGCTGTAGCCAAGCATGTGCTGACCCCTGGAAGCCGTTGCGTCAACCTCTAACTCATTGCAGAAGGCAGACCAAGTAGCAGAAACCCAAATTGTGGACTGGTGAAGAACAAATCATTTGTTTTAACATGCATGAGACCAAATATCAATAAGCATCTTTCCTTCATTCATTCCCTCGGTAAATACTGCTGGCACCCCTGCGGTATGCTATACCCTGTCCTGGCACTTGGGTTAGAGCCGTGAACAAAACTGGAGCTGATGTTCCAGCAGAGTGACAGTCTGTCCCCGTAGAGAAAGAATAGTTCAGAGTGCAAATCCTACCTTGGAATCTGAGCTAGCAACTTCTCTGGGCAAGTTTTTTTTATGGGATAGTATTGTGTGTGTGTGTGTGTGTGTGAGAGAGAGAGAGAATGAAGTGACATCAGAATTCTCTGTCTTACCTGGCACATCAGGTTCCTCTCTCATCCTGGTGTTGATGCCTTATTGTGTTGGTAATTTGGGCACGTCCCTGAACCTTCTGAGCCCCATAGCAGAGCTGGGACTTGGGCCCTGGGCCAGCTGAGTCCAGGCCCGTGCTGGGACCTGTCCTGCCCAGCCTGGGGCTCCCGGCCCTGTTTCACTGCTCTATACTGGTGTACAGTCCACTCAGTTCCACCAAGTACCTGGAGACCTATTCAGGAAAGCCTATTGGAGGAAGCCTGCATGGTCTAGGGCATCTCATTCAGGACTCCGAGGGCCACATCACTCCCCAAATGGTCTGAAGAACAGCCAGACATCACCCCTACCTACAGCTATCCCAGAATGATTCAAGGCTGCTGGGGCTCCCTTTTTACTGCTCCCTGTTTACTGGAGAGACAGCAGCTTCATTTCCATGATTAGAGAGGAAGTGTGAGACTGGATTCCTGGGCCAAGGAGGTGTCTGTTCTCACCCTTGCTCCTGGGATGCAATGTCCTTGCCATCTATACTGTGTGATATCTTGGTGGGTTACATTGCAAAAACATGCAGTTATAAAGCTGGCAGTGAAGTGAGTGAAGTCGCTCAGTCAAGTACGACTCTTTGTGATCCCGTGGACTGTAGCCTCCCAGGCTCCTCTGTCCATGGGATTATCCAGGCAAGAGTACTGAAGTGGGTTGCCATTTCTTCCTCCAAGGGATCTTCCCGACCCAGGGATCAAACCCAGGTCTCCTGCATTGCAGGCAGACGCTTTACTGTCTGAGCCTCCAGGGAGGCTAGCAGGCCCCTCTGGAAATCTCCTAGTCCAGGATTGCACTTGGGAGGCTGTGGGCAGGGTCTAGCCTCCAGATGGGTCTCACCTGGCTGCAGAGGGATGACTCCAGTTCCTCATGTCCACTATTCCCCACCTGGTCACCCTGGAAGCTGCCTTCCCGGGTTTGAGAAGGCCCTGGAGTTTGTTGCCTCTGGTCTGGCCCAGCTCTTCATTTGTAGGGGGTGGGGATCAGACTGAAGTGGTAGTGCAGGGCAACAGACACCCGGAGAAGGGGATGGTTAGATTTAAGCTCACAAGGCAACTGAGAGGCAGAATGAAGACTAGGCCCACTAAGGGGTTCCCCTGACCTGCAGGGAAAAGCTTGTATCAGGCAAATCTCAACATGTAACACAAACTGGGAGGGTGAACTCTCTTGGGGCCCCAGCAAGGACAGCGGGTTCTCCTGGGGGAAGGTGAGCCAACTCGAAATGAGGTCTCTCTGTTTTGAGATTCCACGCTGTACCCATGGGTCTGTTCATTAATAATTACCTGATAGGGGAAGTGGTAGGTGGGGGCAAAGAGGCTTATCCAATCTTCCTGGGCTTGATAAACCCAAGCCACATCCCTGGGTGACCTTTAGAGCTGAGACAGCTGCCTGGGGGGCCACTCCAGGACTGATTGTGCTGTGAGTAACCCTATAAGGGCGGCAATGGAGACGATAAAGAGAAGATGACGAATCGTCCTGGACTGACCAGGACTGAATGTTCTGGAACAAAACTTTCAGTGTCTGGGGCAAAACTAGGACAGTCCTGGGTGAACTGGGACCACCGATCACCCTCATTAGAGGTGACAAAGGCTAGAGAGTCCCTTACATATGATTGCACCCACCTCCTTGTGGCCCTGGGTGGGGGGACTTGTGTTCATACCCAGAACAGCCTTCTCCAGCCACACACAGCTGGGGACTCAAGTCTTCCGGCTACAGGTGCTTTTGAAAAGCTCCTGCCAGAGGGGAATTATGTGTAATCTCACCGCGAAGCTGGAGAGAGTGTGTGAGAGGAAGCGAGGGGTGTTCCCTAGTGAGCACAGCAAACTGAATAGATGAGCCAGTGACTGTGCGGTCCCCACAGCCAAAGATATTTACTATTTGGCTCTTTAAAAAAAAAGTTTTCTGACCTCTGGTCTCAGAAAAAGATGACAGAGATTTGAATAAGGGTCATAGCAGTAGAGGGGCTGAATGGGGTGGGAGTGGAGGGAAGGCCAGACAGATAGTAAAGGGTGACAACCGGGTTTGGAGCCTGATAACTAGGTAATGGTAGGGACGTGTGATGGAGCAGAGAAGATTTGGTGGAGAAAATCTAGCATCCTGTTTGGGGCAGGTTAAGTCAGTCTAGTCAAGGCTATGGTTTTTCCTGTGGTCATGTATGGATGTGAGAGTTGGACTGTGAAGAAGGCTGAGCGCGAAGAATTGATGCTTTTGAACTGTGGTGTTGGAGAAGACTCTTGAGAGTCCCTTGGACTGCAAGGAGATCCAACCAGTCTATTCTGAAGGAGATCAGCTCTGGGATTTCTTTGGAGGGAATGATGCTGAAGCTGAAACTCCAATACTTTGGCCACCTCATGCAAAGAGTTGACTAATTGGAAAAGACTGATGCTGAGAGGGATTGGGGGCAGGAGGAGAAGGGGACGACAGAGGATGAGATGGCTGGATGGCATCACTGACTCGATGGACGTGAGTTTGAGTGAACTCCAGGAGTTGGTGATGGACAGGGAGGCCTGGCGTGCTGCAATTCATGGGGTCGAAAAGAGTCGGACACGACTGAGTGACTGAACTGAACTGAACTGAAGTTCATTAGGAAAAGGGACCAATTTTATTCCTGAGACTTTGGACAAATCATGTTCTGAGCATCAGCGATTTCATCTGTACAGGGATGATAAGAATACCAGTTCTATTTACCTCTATGTGGATAAGAGGGTCAAACAAAATAGCATAAAAGCAATTTTGCAAACTGTAAAGAAAACCACAGATGTTTGTGGAGTCAATGCTAGCATAGCCGTTGTTTAGTGGCTTTGCTGTGATGCGTCACTGGGTTAAGGAAATAAACTCATATGGTACAAGACAACCCGGGCTGAGTCCAGAGCCCTCTGTTCTAGCTAAGATATTAACTCGTTTGATGACTTGGTTGAGACACTTTGGGCCGAGATCAGGTGCGTTCAGAGTGGTATGGCTGTAGACAAGACACTTTGGGAGTCTGTTACCCCGTCTCTGCAATGAGAATGGAGTCTAGTACCATGCAGAGCTCACAGAGATGGGAAAGGAAATGAGCCGGTGGACAAGGAGCCCTGTGCTTTGTAAATCTGAAGTCTGGCTATAGGATGCCAGGGCACCTCACATGTGGAGGTGCTGGGTGTTCGCTCGTCCCCCTCAAGCTCATGTGCAGAAGCTGAGGGACCACTTTCATCCTGGGGCCCTGCCCTCTGCCAGCCTTCTCTGAGGGGTGGAATGTTCCACTGGGGAGCTTCCTGGGCACGTTTTTTTCTCCTACAAACCTGAGAGCACAGAAGATGCATCTGGCTGGCTTCCTGCTCCTCCTTCTGGCTGGACGACTGGTCCTTTCTCAAGGTCAGCTGCATCCCAAGCACTACGGCCAGGGTCATGCCCACCTCCCCCGTCAGGCTCCCGGCACAGGTGAGGGCTTCTCCAGCCTCAAGATCAACCCAGGCAACACCACCTTTGCCCTCCGCTTCCACCGCCTGTTGGCTTCCCAAGCCCCTGGGGGCAGTATCTTCTCCCCTCTGAGCATCTCCACAGACTAGCTATGCTGTCCCTGGAGGTCAGCTTGCACAGCAGGACTCAGATCCTGGAGGGTCTGGGCTTCAACCTCACACAGGTATCAGAGTTCGACAGCCACCAAGGCTTCCAGAACCTTCTGCACACTCTCTACCTCCCAGGCAACAGGCTGGAGATATGCGTGGGCAACG
Source organism: Bos mutus (assembly GCF_027580195.1). Classification (NCBI taxonomy): domain Eukaryota; kingdom Metazoa; phylum Chordata; class Mammalia; order Artiodactyla; family Bovidae; genus Bos; species Bos mutus. Next base: position 58,340,043 of record NC_091637.1, read on the forward strand.
TCTTGTTCCTGAGCCCTGAGCAGCTGCTTCTTCTGAGAATCCTCAAGGACTCCGCAACCTTCTGTGAGTCTAGACTCTTCTGCACCAACTTCAAAGACTCTGTGAGCATGACCCAGCTAATCAACCACCACCTTAGGGAGGAAACTTGGGGAAGATCGTGAATTTGGTCAGCAAGCTCAATGCCGATACTACGATGATGCTGGTAAATTACGTGTACTTCAAAGGTCAGTGTGTTGGTGAATCCCACTCTTCCCTTTCCCCCTAACTTACTGAAGGCTCACGTGTCAAAGAGAAACCCCTCAAAACAGAAAGTGGATGGATTGAGTCTGATACATTGAGCAGACTTCAGGAAATTTAATGTTAGAGCATCAGATATTTAAGTTTGTATAATATTGATTTCCATCCCTTCATACTTCTGGACAGGTTTTCTTATTTATTTTTTTAATAACAACAATGCATGTGTGACAAACATCTTATGAATTCATATCAAAGCTTTACCCCTTACCAAGAGTGCAAATCCAGCAGGCTGTTTGCTTGAAGTGAGGATATGAGTCCCTGCTTCAAGTTTTATTTCTAAGGATCAAATGATGTCACATATTTATATGTTCCTTAGAGGAGGGCCTGAAGGGATTGGCAAGCTTTAGGTCCCAGCCAAATCCAACAGACCACCTGTTTTTGTAAATAAAGTTTTATTGGCACAGAGCCACACCCACTCATTTATGTATTATCTCTGACAGCCTTTGCAAGACAGAGATTAACTCTTGCTACTGAGACAGAATGACCTGTAAAGCATAAAATATTTACTTTCTGACCCATTGCAGAAGAAGATTGCAGATCTCTGAGCATTAGACATGCTCAATAAATAGAGCATTTGCAATTACTCTAATGACAACAATTTTGAAGACCTTTAAAAATACATAAAAGTATAAAAAATACATGGAAGTATAAAAGAAAAAATAGAAGTTGTCCATAATCTTACCTTCCTGAGTGAACCAGCATTATTTAGCCTAATTCCTTCCAGTCTTCTATTTATACACATATGTTGATAGAGTTGAAATCACAGGTGGGGACGTTTTTGTACAGTGTGTATCACGTAGGGTGCCATCCAGGGAGCAGAGTCACCGTAAGTGTTAAGAGAAAGAGGATTGTCCTAGGAATTAGACTTGGTGTATTTGTGGGAGGGACTGGGGAAGTGAAGGTCTGGAGGAAGAATTTGGAGGGACAGAGAAAAAGGCACTGGAGCTGGTAGACAAGTTGGAACTTCTCTGGAAGTCTGTATGCCAGCTGGGCACATCCAGCCACCAGATTGTTTCTACATAGGGGGAGCCTGGGAAGAGGCCCAGGCCGTAGTCTGGGGACACAGTTGGGCACCATGGAGGAGCTGGACGTTGAACGTGGAGGACAGCATGGGTATCTGCAGCACACACCTCCTCTGGTCTGTCCATCATCTCGTCTGTCCATCATCTCATCTGCCTTCAACGGGCGATGGCTGTTTCACATCTGACTCCCAGTCTCCTGCTGTGACCACCTTGAATCTACAGGAAACACATTCTGGGAAACAGCCCCAGATTAACAATTCAGCCACACTGGTCATTGCTTGCATTTTACATGTAGAATTTTTACACGTAGAATTTTTACACACCATTGAAAATTAAAAAAAAAAAGTACGTGTAGGATTTTTACACACCATAGAAAATTTAAAAAAAAAAAAAATTCTGGGAGGAGCCAAGATGGCGGAGGAGTAGGACGGGGAGAACACTTTCTCCCCCACAAATTCAGCAAAAGAGCATTTAAATGTCGAGTAAATTCCACAAAACAACTTCTGAATGCCGGCAGAGGACATCAGGCACCCAGAAAAGCAACCCAACTCTTCGAAAGGAGGTAGGAAAAAATATAAAAAAAAAAAAAAAAAGAGACAAAAGAGGGAGGGACGGAGTTCCGTCCCGGGAAGGGAATCTTAAAAAGAGAGAAGTTTCCAAACATCAGGAAACCTTCTCACTGCCGAATCTGTGCCGAACTTTGGAAGCACAGAGGGCAACATAACAGGGAGAAAAAAATAAATAAATTTAAAACTCGCAGATTGCGAGCCCTACAGTAACTCCCCCAGCAGAGAAGCAGCGCAGACGCCTGCATCCGCCATTAGCAAACCGGGGCTGGGCAGGGAGGCGCGGCGTGGGCTGCATCGCTGAGAGTAAGAATCTGGCCTGAATACCCTGAGCGCTATCTGAGCGAAATAATTTGGGCTAGCAAACCAGACTGTGGGATACCTACCACGCGAAAAGCCAGCCCTAACCTAAGACCGCCAGGCCCGCGCACGAAACAAAGGACTGAACAGAGATAGCCGGCTGCAGACCTTCCCCCTCCGGTGACAGGCAGCCAGAGCCGGAAGGGGGCAATCGCAGCCCCAGAGAGACATTATCTATAAAATTGTAAGCAGGCTTCTTTGCTAACTAAAACCTCTTGGGGGTCTGGACGGTCAACATCTGCCTGAGAAGGTGCGCCGGTTTTACATCCAGATAACTGAGTGGCGGGGAGGCGATAAGTCGCAGCATTGGCGCTCGCCTGGGAAGAGCAAATTGGCGCTCGGACCTGGGAAGAGCACAAAACGCAGGCCCAACTGAGTCTGCGCCTCTGAGGACTACCCGAGTGCCTGAACCTGAGCGGCTTGGACCTGGGAGGTGCATGCAGCCCAGGGCCAGCCTCGGATTGTTCCCGGCGGAACAACCTAGAGTCCGAGCAGTGTGGACAGGGAGGCTACACGCACTGTGAGCGGGGGCAGACCCAGGGTGGCTGAGGCACTGCGAGCCCACGCCAGTGTTATTTGTTTGCAGCATCCCTCCCTCCCTCCCCACAGCGCGACTGAACAAGTAAACCAAAAAAAAAAAAAAAAAAAAAAGTGTCCTCCACCGTGCCCTTTGAGTCAGGGCGGAAACCAGATACTGAAGAGACTAGCAAACAGAAGAAGATATAACAGAGGGAAACGCCTTGGAAGCTACAGGCAATAGATCAAAACCGTGTGGTTACTACGGACTACATAGGAAGGGGCCTATAGATCTTGAGAAATATAAATCTGACCAAGTAACTAGCCAAAAATGAACTGAACCCACAACACCCACAAAAAAAAAAAAAAAAAAAAGAAAAAGTCCTAGATATATTTTTATTATTTTTACGATCATTCTTTCTTTTTTTTTTAATTAAAAAAAAATTTTTTTAAGTCCTCTATTGTTCCTTTAATTTTCACTTTTATAACCTATTACTTTGCAAAAAAAAAAAAGACCCTATTTTTTTTCTTCTTCAGCAAACTTCATATATATATATTTTATAATTTTTTGACCTTGGTTTTTTTTTTTGTTTTGTTTTTTTTTTTTTCTTCTTTTCTTTAACATCGTATTTTTGAAATTCCAAACTCTACTCTAGATTTTTAATTTTTCGCTTTTTGGTATATGTTATCAATTTTGTACCTATAGTTTTTTTATATAATTTCTGTGACTTTTTTTTTTTTTTTTTTTTTCTTTTCTTCTTCTCTGTTTCTTTCTCTTCTTCTTTTATATAACATTGTATATCTGAAATTCCAAACTTTACTCTAGATTTTTAATTTATGCTTTTTGGTATTTGATATCAATTTTGTACCTGTATTTTCTTTATAATTTTGTGACATTGTTCGTATTTGTTTGTTTGTTTTCTCTCTTTTTTTTTTTTTTTTTTTTTTTTTTTAACATTGTATTTTTGAAATTCCAAACTCTACTCTAGATTTTTAATTTTGCTTTCTGGTATTAGTTATCAATTTTGTACCTGTACTTTCTTTATAATTTTCATGACCTTGTTTGTTTTTGTTTTTGTTTTTTTCTCTCTTTCTTTTCCTTCTTCTTTTCTTTAATGTCGTATTTTTGAAATTCCAAACTCTACTCTAGATTTTTAATTTTTGCTTTTATGTATTAGTTATCAATTTTGTACCTGTACTTTCTTTATAATTTTCAGGACCTTGTTTTTTTGTTTGTTGTGAGATCTTTCTTTTCCTTCTTCTTTTCTTTAATGTCGTTTTTTTGAAATTCCAAACTCTACTCTAGATTTTTAATTTTTGCTTTTATGTATTTGTTACCAATTTTGTACCTTTAAGGACCCAATCTTCAGGACCCATTTTTCACTGTGATTCTTGACTCCCTCTCCCTTTGACCCTCCTTTTCTCCACCAGGTCGCCTGTGTCTCCTCCCTAACCCTCTCTACTCTACCCAACTCTGTGAATTTCTGTGTATTCCAGACGGTGGAGAACACTTAGGGAACTGATTACTGGCTGGATCTGTCTCCCTCCTTTTCATTCCCCCCTTTTATCCTTCTGGCCACCTCTGTTGCCTTCCTCCTTCTTCTCTTCTCTGTATAACCCCGTGAACATCTCTGAGTGGTCCAGTTGTGGAGTGCACATAAGGAAGTGACTACTGGCTAGCCCACTCTCTCCACTGTTGATTCACCTCATCTCATTTGGGTCACCTCTAACTCCCTCCTCCCTCTTCTCTTCTCCATGTAACCCTCTGAACCTCTCTGAGTGACCCTCACTGTAGAGAAACTTATCATCTTTAATGTAGATGTTTTATCAATGGTGTTGTATAGAAGGAGAAGTTTTGAAACTACTGTAAAAATAAGACCTATAATCGGAAGCAGGAGACTTAAGTCCAAACCCTGACTCCAGGGAACTCCTGACTCCAAGGAACATTCATTGACAGGAGCTCATCAAATGCCTCCATACCGACACTGAAACCAAGCACCACACAAGGGCCAATAAGTTCCAGGGCAAGACATACCAAGCAAATTCTCCAGCAACAAAGGAACACAGCCCTGAGCTTCAAGATACAGGCTGCCCAAAGTCACCCCAAAACTATAGACATCTCATAACTCATTACTGGACATTTCATTGCACTCCAGAGAGAAGAAATACAGCTCCACCCACCAGAACACCGACACAAGCTTCCCTAACCAGGAAACCTTGACAAGCCACCTGTACAAACCCACACACAGTGAGGAAACGCCACAATAAAGAGAACTCCACAAACTGCCAGAATACAGAAAGGACACCCCCAAATCAGCAATTTAAACAAGATGAAGAGACAGAGGAATACTCAGCAGATAAAGGAACAGGATAAATGCCCACCAAACCAAACAAAAGAGGAAGAGATAGGGAATCTATCTGATAAAGAATTCCGAATAATGATAGTGAAATTGATCCAAAATCTTGAAACTAAAATGGAATCACAGATAAATAGCCTGGAGACAAGGATTGAGAAGATGCAAGAAAGGTTTAACAAGGACCTAGAAGAAATAAAAAGAGTCAATATATAATGAATAATGCAATAAATGAAATTAAAAACACTCTGGAGGCAACAAATAGTAGAATAACAGAGGCAGAAGACAGGATTAGTGAATTAGAAGATAGAATGGTAGAAATAAATGAATCAGAGAGGATAAAAGAAAAACGAATTAAAAGAAATGAGGACAATCTCAGAGACCTCCAGGACAATATTAAACGCTACAACATTCGAATCATAGGGGTTCCAGAAGAAGAAGACAAAAAGAAAGACCATGAGAAAATACTTGAGGAGATAATAGTGGAAAACTTCCCTAAAATGGGGAAGGAAATAATCACCCAAGTCCAAGAAACCCAGAGAGTACCAAACAGGAAAAAAAAATAAATTCTGCAATAACTATAAATTCACAGGAAGTTGCAGAGTTGTGTGGAGAGGTCCCATGTACCTTTCACTCAGGTTCCCCTGGATAATGTCTTACATTTGCTGCTGTTGTTTAGTTGCTCAGCTGTGTCTGACTCTTTGCGATCCCACGCAAAGAGCATTAGACATGTCTGCCTCCTCTGTCCATGGAATTTCCCAGGCAAGAATACTAGAGTGGGTTGCCATTCCCTTCTCCAGGGGATGTTCCCGATCCAGGTGTTGAACCCACATCTTCTGCATTGCAGGCAGATTCTTTACCACTGAGCCACCCAGGGAACATCTTACATAATTGTATACAGTTGCAAACCAGGAATTTATTTATAAAATTTTATTTTATTTATAAAAATAAACAAACTTTATTCAGATGTTATCAGTTTTCACATGCACTCATGTGTGTGTGTAGTTTTACGCTCTTGAAAAATTTATTTAGATCTCATTTTAGTGGCTGTACAATATTCTATTAACTCCATTCAACTGGAAAAAATAATATAATTTACAGGTATAATATACACTCTCACCACACCCAAATCTCTGGCCAGAAATAATGAAGTTTTTGGTGCTCTCTTCCTGTAACCTTCTTTCCAATTGGGTTAGTGCTCGTGGCACAAGCAAAAGGCTCTCCAGAAATAGAAGAGAAATAGCCTGCCCTCTGACACATTTGCCTGTCACCTTGGGGATATAAATGTAGCCTCAAGCCCTCAATCTAGGTCACATGGTGTGAAGAGTGGAATGACTGTGGTTTATCTTTAAAAATGAAAAGTACCTAGAAGAAAACAAACCAAAGATGTGCAGCATCTTTCTAGATAAAATTATATTGAGAGATACTGAAGTGGGCAAACAAACAAACAAAAATAGTATACTGAATTTATGAATAGGGAGACTTAATGCGCTAAAGATGTCAGCCCCCCAGCAATTGATCTAAATTTTTTAATGTAATCCCAACAGTTTTGGGGGGAAATTTTTGTTTATTTTTGGCTGCACTGGGTCGTCACTGCTGTGCACAGGCTTCCTTTAGTTGCCGTAGGTGAGGGTTACTCTCTGGCTGTGGTGTGCAGGCTTCTCTCTGTTGCTGAGCATGGATGGTAGTATGCGAGGGCTCAGTAGTTGTGACCCATGGGCTGAGCTGCTCTATAGCACATGGGATCTTCCTGGACTACAGATTGAATCTGTGTTCCCTGCATTGGCTGATGGATTCTTAACCAGTGGACTACTAGGGAAGTCCCTCCTAACAGCTTTTTAAAAGATTATTTTTGGTGCCAGTTAACAAGCTGATTCTAAAATGTATGCGAGAGAGCAAAGGGCCAAGAATAGCTAAAAAGGGAGAACCTGCCTGCTGGGGAGCAAGACCAGTTATAAATCTATATTAATTTAGACTGTGTGGTACATGTAGACCAAGGGGACAGAATAGAAAGGCTGGAATAGAACCCAGAAGTGGCCCGTTGGATATACAAACATCTGATATTTGAAAAAACCTGCATGATAGAATGTTGAGAAAAAGGATAGATTTTTTTTTTTTAAGTGGTGTAGGGACAGTACCCTCATGGGGGGAAAAATGATTTTGTACGCCTCCCTCCTACTGATAATAAGCATTCATTCCAGGTGACGTAAAGCCCTAAATGCAAAAGGTAAGAGCAAAGCTTGTAGATGATGGAGGGAAGTATCTTCAGGACCTGGAGGTGGGAAAATGTCCCTGGGTAGGACACAGAGATCTAACCATAAAGGAAAAAACTGATATGCTCGCTGCATTACAGTGGAGAATTTCAGTCACCAAAGCACACCATTATGAAAGTGAGAAGACAAGCCAGGGAGGAAGAAAGCTCACTGACAACATACAGAATTGATCAACAACTAGTGTTCAGAGAGCTGCAAATCACTAAGAAACAGCCCTATAGAAATACCGGTCAAAAACGTCGCCTGGCACTGAGCCAAAATCAAACAAACAACCCGCTACCAAAACTAATAAAAAACTTCCGTGTGCTCGTGCTAAGTCACTTTAGTCATGTCTGACCCTGTGCAGCCCTATGGACTGTAGCCTGCCAGGCTCCTCTGTCCATGGGATTCTCCAGGCAAGAATACTGGAGTGGGTTGCCACGCCCTCCTCCAGGGCATCTTCCTGATCCAGGGATCGAACCCGTATCTCTTACATCTACCTGCATTGGCAGGGGGTTCTTTACCACCAGCGCCACCAGTTGATCCATAAACACAGAAGAGTACTCGATCTTACTTTAAACTGAGAAAGGGCATGTCTGAAGCACAATGAGCTACCACTACACGAACACCAGGTGGACAAAATGAAGTCCAACAATTTCAAGTAACTGGTGAAGACATGAAAAGATCTTGCTGGGTATCCTCTTGGGTCTCTTACTTTAGAATCTTTCTGAACCCCCAGGTCCATGCCCCAGGCAGGTCTGGTGTTGAACTGATGGGATGGTAAGGTAAGGGTCTGGAGTGATGGTTGGGGGGGTGTGTTTCTTGGATGGAGGATGGGCTTATTTGTCCACAAATGCCTGCTACCCTCTTCCCTTCTTCCCTCCAGCTCTGTGGGAGAAACCATTCATCCCTTCCTTGACTGCTCCCCACAACTTCTATGTTGATGAGGACACCACAGTCAAGGTGCCTATGATGCCACAGGATACCCAGCACCACTGGTATCTTCACGACAGGTACTTGCCCTGCTTGGTGCTGTGGACGGATTGCCAAGGAAACACAACAACCCTCTTTATCCTTCCTAACCAAGGGAAGATGGAGCAGGTGGAAGAGGTTTTGACTCCCAAGATGCCAACAAGATGGAGCAACTGGCTCCGGAAGAGGTAATCCATCAGGGCATGGTGCAGGCTGTGTCTTCACTGTGAACCCTTCCAACCAGAGCCAGTGCCCCAAATTGGCAGGGGGATCACCAAATTTTGGAAGAAGTCTTACTTTCTCCAAGACTTTCCATGCTGCTGCTTAGTCGCTTCAGTCGTGTCTGACTCTGTGCGACACCAGAGACGGCAGCCCACCAGGCTCCCCCGTCCCTGGGATTCTCCAGGCAAGAACACTGGAGTGGGTTGCCATTTCCTTCTCCAATGCATGAAAGTGGAAAGTGAAAGTGAAGGCGCTCAGTCGTGTCCGACTGTTAGTGACCCCATGGACTGCAGCCCACCAGGCTCCTCCATCGACGGGATTTTCCAGGCAAGAGTACTGGAGTGGGGTGCCAGGGCCTTCTCCGACTTTCCATGGGTTTCCTTAAATAAGGATTGCCAATACTGTATCTAAATTTTGCCCTCATTAGTGAAGAGAGAACCAGACTAGGAGTTAGGAATCCTGGGTTTAGATGTAGCCCTTATACTACCCACTCCAGGATCCTTGCCTGGGAAATCCCATGGACGGAGGAGCCTGGTGGGCTGCAGTCCATGGGGTCGCATAAGAGTCGGACACGACTAAACAACAACAACTTGTACTGCACAAGTCCGGGGTGAAGAGACACCAGCTCTCTGAGGGTCCACCTTGTGCAATGAATGAGTAGATTTCTGGTCAAGATGCTGACCATTATGCTATAGAGGTATTTAGCAAAACCACACCCACCCACACCAGCAAGTACCAAGGAAGCTTTCACATCACCCTGAGGCTATGAGGAGGAAAAGTCTTCAAACACACTTGAGAAAAGGACCTCAGGTCAAGGCCATATGGGGGTGGGCAATTCACACAACTCATGTGGTAGAGGAATTCTATCCAAAGAAATCACCGGTTGCAAACAAGTGAAAACCATGGGGCCCCATCAGTTCAGTTGCTCGGTTGTGTCCAGCTGTTTGCGGTTCCATAGACTGCAGCACACCAGACCTCCCTGTCCATCACCAATTCCTGGAGCCTGCTCACACCCATGTCCATCGAGTCATTGATGCCATCTAACCACCTCATTCTCTGTCATCCCCTCCTCTTCCTGCCTTCAATCTTTCCCAGCATCAGGGTCTTTTCCAATGAGTTAGCTCTTCGCATCAGGTGGCCAAAGTACTGGAGTTTCAGCTTCAGCATCAGACCTTCTAATGAATATTCAGGACTGATTTTGGCCCCATCAGAGACAAAGGCAAAACTGCCGCATGAGGAGACCTGTATCTCCTGACACGTGTGCAGAAAACCACCTCTGTTTAGAAGAGCTGCCAAAGGAAGGAGACCTTGCAGATGGCTGACCCCGGAGTCAAAGGAGCCTGGCTTTAAGTCACTGGGAGCACTCACTAAGGGCATGGCACAGAACTCTGATGAAGTGAGGGTAGGGAGCCAGTGCCCTTGAGAAGACCCCAGCCTAGATGGGACCCCTGGCTAGTTCAAGAGTCCAGTGTTTTAACCCACTGCCTCTTTCAGCCATTTTTATGGGAAGCTCAAGTTGTATCTCCCCAAGTTCTCCATTTCTGGCGCCTATAGATTAGATCAGATTTTGCCCAAGCTGGGCATCACAGACCCGTTCTTGCAGCGGGCTGACTTGTCTGGCATCACGTAACAGCTAAACCTGCGGGTGTCCAAGGTAAGTCATCCATGGGTATCAACCCTTGGAGACCTTGGAGGGGAACTTCTACCTCTTGGAAGGTGCTGGGTGCTGGGTGCTCTCCCGGCCACCATGTGAAGTCTCAGAGCCCGAGTTTTACTCAATAATCCCTGGGCATAGGGAGCCAAGAAGTAACCCACCATGTGCTGGGTGTGGTGCTCGATGCTGGGAATCCAGGGGCCACCAGGCCCCTGCCCTCAGAGAGCTGTCCCAGTCAAGTCACAGATGGTGGCAACAAGAGTGACAAATGCAGAGACCGAAACAGAGGAAGGACGCAGACGAGGCTGGGTTGTTTCACCCATTTCTAGGTGAAAAAAAGGGACCTGTGACCTCAGTTATGTAAGATAAAGTTGTGCTAGAGGGTAGAGTCTTGGGCTTGAGAGTTCAAGTTTCAGTTCCGCCTCTTATAACATTAGAAGTTCTGCATCTTATGACCCTCCTTTGACTCCACGGTCAGCCGTCTGCAATGTTACCCAGCCTCTGGATTTACCTTCCTCATCTGTAAAACAGACATAAGACATTGACATCATAGGATGGTTAAGAAAATTAAAAGAGTGTAGGCACACAGTGTGTGCTCAATAAATGATCACAATCACCATTGTATAAATAAGGGATCTTTAGCTCAATGACCCTCCCCACGGTGCAGAAATTCCTGCTGTGTTTTCTCAACAAATGGCTTTGGTCTTCAGTGGTTTCTGGTCTCTCCAGGCTTCCCTAAGCCCTGACTCATGCTCTCTGGTGGCTCAGATGGTAAAGAAGCTGCCTACAATGCCCTGGGTCAGGAAGATCCCCTGGAGGAGGGCATGGCTACCCACTCCAGTGTTCTTGTCTGGAAAGTCCCATGGACAGAGGGAGCCTGGCAGGCTACAGTCCATGGGCTCGCAAAGTGTTGGACACAGCTGAGCGACTAACATACACACGCTCTCTCGGCGCTAACACTAGCCATTTCCCTTTCAGAGTTTCCGCAAGGCCATCCTGGAGGTGGGTGAAGTTGGCACCCAGGCTGCAGTGGCCCCGGCAGTTTTGCCACCTTTTGGCCCCCGGGACAATTGCTAAGCCCTTTGGTTTAACCAGTTCTTCCTTGTGATCTTTTCCACCAATGCCCAGAGCATCTTCTTTCTGGGAAAAGTGGTCAACCCCACAAAACCATAGCCCTCCCAGGGCTGGCTTGTCTGTTACAAGCAGGAGGACGTAGCCTGGAGGGAGAGGCATGAGCAGCTCTGGGCTTGGAGTGGAGGATACAGAAGATGCTGAGGATCTGGGGCAGAAGTTGTTGGTGAAGGATGCGGGTGGTATCTGAAGGGTGTGGACTGGACACCCAGCTCCTCAGGGCTGTGTCACCCCAGACAGACCATCTAACCTCTTTGAGCAGGTCTACCCTGGAAAGTGGGAGAAATGTCCACCACCAGCCGCACCGCCCAGGGTAGTTATACAGATTAAACAAAATGATGGCTACGGGGAGCCTGGCTCAGCGCTTCCCATATAGTGGATACTCAATCAATGCATCCCTTTCCTATCCCTCTGGGGTTTGCCTGTGGTCCCCTGGCACACCTGGTCCAGGACGCAGTGGTGAGATGTTCCAAATTTCAGTAAGTTCACGAGGTGTGTGTGTGTGTGTGGTAGGCAGTCGTGGTGTGGGCAGCCAGTGGACAGGGCAGGTGCCGTTTCAGAGCCAGGGTTCAGAAGGCCTTGGCAGGGAGAGTGTCCACCAAGGCATCTGCTACCGAGACTGGAGATGGAGGCTCAGGGAGGCAAGCTATTGCAAGGGAGCTCAGGCCCTGCCCCACCTGTGGTCACGGGGATGTGGCCAGTATCCCTCTCAGAGCAGATTGCCATGGCCACGGACTGAGCTTCACAAGGAGAAGTGTGAGATGTAGGAGTCTAGAGGCCTATCTTCCCATCCCTGCTGTGCCATCGAGGTGCTCTGAGACTTTTGTGGTCCTTCCCCCTCTGGACTTCAGTGTCCCCACCTCGGTAATGTTAGCTGGCCCAGTATTAAAAAGCAGAGACATCACTTTGCTGACAAAGGTCCATCTAGTTAAAGCTATGGTTTTTCAGTTATGGTTGGATGTAAAAGTTGGACTATAAAGAAGTCTGAGTGCTGAAGAGTTGATGCTGTTGAACTGTGGTGCTGGAGAAGACGCTTGAGAGTTCCCTGGACAGCAAGGAGATCAAACCAGTCAATCCTAAAGGAAATCAGCCCTGAATATTCATTGGAAGGACTGGTGCTGAAGCTGAAACTTCAATACTTTGTCCACCTGATGTGTAGAGATGACTCATTGGAAAAGATCCTGACCCTGGGAAAGACTGAAGGCAGGAGGAGAAGGGGACGACAGAGGATGAGATGGCTGGATGGCATCACTGACTTGATGGACATGAGTTTGAGTAAACTCAGGGAGATAGTGAAGGACAGGGGAGCCTGGCGTGCTGCAGTCCATGGGATTACAAAGAGTCAGACACGACTTAGCAACTGAATAACAACAGGTGGCCCAGCTCGGACCGTCTTTGAGTTTGTGGGGTGAAGCCTCTGAGGAGGGACCACTCAGAGTCTGTGAGAATAAACCTCTCCCCCTCCCATGGGAGGAGGCAGGCTGACAGGACCTGGCTGTGTTTGTCCTAAACCTCAGTAATTTCCAGCAAATGCAAGGTCTAGTGGGTTTTGTTCATTTGTCTGTTTTGAAGGTGAGTGTCAGAGGCAGCAGGAGGTTTCACAGCCACAAAATCAGAGTTTACATTGGTGACAAGGAAAAGTAGACTGAGCACCATCTACAGAGCTGACAATTATTCAAGAATCAAAATATTCCAGGGACTGTGTGACTTGGTCCTGGTCCTTGGCCCAAATAATGCCACGATGGCAGAATAGAATCATGTCAGGAAGCTAGGAAGCCAGTATCTGGAGCAGGAAACAGACAACTTTTTTGACGGAAAAAGCCATGGGGAACAAACTGAGGAGCGGAAGATTCTGGGGTCTCCCCCATTTTCTCTGTAACACAGCTGATGGCCTCAGGTGTCACCGACAGAGAGAAGATCCTATAGGAGGAAATATCTCAGCAATGCCAGCCCAGCGCTAACCACACCAGCTCTGGGCTACAAGGTCAGGAGCCTGCCAGGGCTCAGCACCAAGTCCTCCAAGGCCCCGAGGACCTCACTCTTTTCTTGCCAACCCTGGTTTAATTGGTCCATTTCCCCCTGCACCTGCTGGGATGTTGGATTCTATTTTTCAACAGCCAGGCAAGAGATAGTTAAGCGCAGGCTGACTCACTTCCCTGTCTGCCCCTACAGCAGCAGGGGGTGGGTGGATTTGAGTCCCAGACAAGCCTGGAAGAAATGCAGGCCTGGGGTTACCATGGCGATGACACTGCTGGAGTGAGGTGAGGAAGAGAAGCTCTGGTGTGAGGAAGGGGAGGAGAGGGGTGCAGTCCCCTTGAGAGTGATGCCTTCTTGTTCTGATTAAGCTCATCTCATTCCCTCCTCTGCTCAAAAGCACTCAATGGCTCCCTATTGCCTCCAGGATAAAGTTCATATTCTTCCAACTGTAGTCAAGGCCCCCATCCCAATCTTGTCCCTGCCTGCCTCTCCCGCCCTCGACTCCTCTCTTGCCTTCACTCACCCAGTGACTGCACTCATGGAAAGTCTGATGTCTTCCCAGGCTACCCATAGCTTCCCACCTTTGGGCTTCTGTCCCTTCAGATCCCTATCACCCAGAATGCTCCCTTCCCCATCTCTGAGAATCTATTAGGATTTCCAACAAGTGCCTCCTGCTGTCCCTAAGGAAGACGGTCTTCCTACTATTAAACATGGCTGGCTGACATTAATCTCTGCCTCCCACTGGGTCAACCCTGGCCCCTCCTAGACGGAACATCTCAGAGGGAGGACCCTATTCACATTGCATTCCCTTCACTCACCTTAGTACCTGACCCCAGTGCTGATCATCTGGTCTGGCACGTGACTCAGGCCCAACCAATGGTTCGTGACTGAATGAATGGATGGAAGAGGCTGTACCCTGAGCAAGGTCCCCATGTTATTTGTTCTGTATCACCACCCCCCGACACACCCCAGGAATTGATTGGGTAAATATTTAGTCCAGCTTCTCAGATTTCAAAATGTCCTTTGGAGCATTAAAAAAAATTAAAAAGATCTACAGGGCTGTGTGTGACCCTTGTTTTGCTACTTGGGAGGCACACTGTGGGCATGGAGTTCAGTGTCGGGAGGTGGGGTATGCTGGTGATTTCTGTCATTCTCCTCTGGCAGGAAAGGCACAGTCTTTCTTCACTTTGCAATTGGAGAGCGGAGGGAGGCAAGGGAGTGTCATGAGTGTCGTGGTGGAGCTTGGGGGACCCGGATGCCAGTGGATGGATGAATTGCCCCGCCCTCATAAGCAAGTGTGGAGAGAAACATCGTGGGTTCATTAGGTTATTCATTCTCTCCTTCAACAAACAGTGGACTGGCCACTAGCCAGGAAGCCAGGGGGATTTCCTCAATGGGAGAAGAGGCACTTGAAATTTGGGCTGGGACAGAAAGTCTGCATTCCCAGCGTCTCTGTTACCCGCACCGAGGACAAGCTCTTACCTCTCCAGATTTCACTTTCCGCACCTGTAAGTGGGTACATAATCCCGCAGCGTCTATAAAGGTAGGGAGCAGATGGACATGGGATCCGTGGAAGATCCAGGCCTGGGAACCCCCAGCTCTGATGGAGCCTGTGAATGTGTGGACATGTGAAGGGCAGGAGAGTGTCTGTTCCATCCCTGGCTGCCTGGGAAGGCGAAGTGTCCTTCTCTGAGCCAGAGCAGATCTAAGCCTAATGGTTTCCAAGCCCTGAGCATCTGCAGCGAGCAAGGCACAGTGACAAGTGCTTTCAGGGAGTTACCAAGAGGCCACGAGCATCTGAGCACAGAGCTGGACTTTGGAGGCAGAATGCCTGTGCTTGAACCTGCACTTGACCCATGACGGAGTACACGAGTTGGTTAGTGTACTAATTTTGCTCTAACAAAGGACCACAGCTGAGTGGTTTAACAACAGAAGTGTATTATTTCACCCTTCTGGAGGCCAGTATGCCATGATCAAGGTGATGGCAGAATGGTGGAGTTGGTTCCTTCTGAGGCTCGGAGGGGGCATCTGTCCCGGCCTCTCCCCTGGCTTCTGGGGATTCCCTGGCCATTTTTCCTTGGCTTGTAGATCTCCGCTTCGTCTTCACATGGTGTTCTCCCTGTGTGGGGGTCTCTTCCCAGATTTCCCCCTTTTACAAGGACGTCAGCCATACTGGATTAAAGGCCCAGCCTCATTCCGAATGACTTCACCCGAACTAATTACATCAGCAATGACCCTATTTCCAAATCAGGTCACCTCCTGAAATGCTGATGGTTAAGTCTTCAATTTTGGGGAGATGTGCTTGAACCTCTGACCCGATGCGGGACTTGGGTCCCCCGTCTGTGCCTCAGTTCCCTCGCCTGTGAAATGGAGATGAGGCACCTAACGCATGAGTAGACTCTGGATGAGTCACTGTATCTAAAGCACCTAGCTTTGTTGTTCCACAAATGCTCACTACTGTTATTTCATTTTATCTCTTATCACAACTCTCCCCTAGAGCAGGGTCACAACTCCACCTCCCCGCAAGAGCTGGCAGGTGGCCTGAGCAGGTAAAGCAGGCTGACAGCCATGGGGACCAAGAAGGTGGAATAATAAGAGCCCCCATTGAAAGACATTTCTGTTCCACGTTGTCACACTCACTTGGGGGTGACAGAACTCAGTTCTGCCCAGGGTGAAACTCACCTATTGGGAATAGTACTCTTCTTTGCTCTGGATGTCAATGGAAAAATAAATCTAGCATGACTTACTCAGTCCTTAAAATCCCCATATCCTGGCCACTGACTCATCCTACTATCTCAGTTGTTGTGGACTGAATTGTGTCCTCCAAAAGTTTGTATATAGAAGCCTGAACCCCCAGTGAATGGGCCTTCAGGGAAGTAATTAAAGTTCGGTGAGGTCATAAAGACGGGATCCTCATCTCATAGCACTAAGTGTGCTTATTAGAGGAAGAGACACCAGAGCTTGCTTCTTCTCTCTCTCCCTCTTTCTCTGTCCCCACACAGGCACAGAGAGGGACTGTGTTAGGACTCAGCAAGGAGGTGCCATCTACAAGCCAGGAAGACAGATCTCACTAGAAACGAACCTGAACATCACCTTGGTCTCAGACTTCCAGCTGCCAGAACTGAGAAACATGTTTCTTTTGTGTGAGCCCCTCCATCTGTAGTCTTTTGTTTTGGTAGAGCAGACTAATCTGTGCCCTGAGACACCCTCAGAACTTTCTCTTTCAAGTGTTCCCGTCCCCAGCCCCCCTTCCTTCAGAACCTGAGTGGCAATGGGGAGTCAGGGCTTGCCCTGTTCCCCAGATTCTCAAGCTAGTCCCTAGACTGTAAGCCTGGGACATGGTACGTGGGGTGCCTCCACAGACATACACACGGGCTGGAGAAGTCTTTTCAGCATCTCGTTTAGCCCCATCTTTCATCAGAAACCCGTTTTAAGGTATTACACTAGTCTCCCATCGCTGCCGTAACCAATTAGGACCAACTGGGCAGGGTAAAGCAACACAAGTTTATTCTCTTATGGCTCTGGAGGTCAGAAGTTCAAAATGGGTCTTCCTGGGCCAACATCAAGATGTCGTGTCAGCAGGGTGTGCTTCTGGAGTTCCTTGGCCCAATGCCCCACATCCCATTGTTTATTTCCTCCTGCTTCCCTGGTCATGTCTCCTTCCAAGAGACTCTCAAAAGGTAACAAACACTGATTCCCTTGCCTCCTCTGACTCTGCTCTCTCTTTCCCCCCGATTCTGCTTCTCTCCCTTATAAAGAAGGGCTCTTATGATAACACTTAGGACTCACCTGGGGAATCCATAACAGTACTCCCCAATCCCGTTTCAAGATCAATCAAAGTCCCTTTTGTTCTATCAGGTCACTGTCACAGGTTCTGGGTGTTAGGACATGGATATCTTTGGGAAGCTGTTGTTATCCATACTACACACATCTTCGGTTGCTGCTGCTGCTAAGTCGCTTCAGTAGTGTCCGACTCTGTGTGACCCCATAGATGGCAGCCCTCCAGGCTCCCCCATCCCTGGGATTCTCTAGGCAAGAACACTGGAGTGGGTTGCCATTTCCTTCTCCAATGCATGAAAGTGAAAAGTCAAAGTGAAGTTGCTCAGTCGTGTCCAACTGTTAGCAACCCCATGGACTGCAGCCTACCAGGCTCCTCCGTCCATGGGATTTTCCAGGCAAGAGTACTGGAGTGGGGGTGCCATTGCCTTCTCCATCTTCAGTTGCTAAGTTGTGTCTAACTCTTTGCCACTCCATGGACTGCAGCCTGCCAGGCTTCTCTGTCCTCCACTGTCTCCCAGAGTTTGCTCAAATACACGCCCATTGAGTCTGTGATGCCGTCCAACCATCTCATCATCTGTTGTCCCCTCTCCTCCTGCCTTCAGTCTTTCCCAGCATCAGGGTCTTTTCCAATGAGTTGGCTCTTCACATCAGGTGGCCAAAGTATTGGAGCTTCAGCTGCAGCATCAGTCCTTCCAATGAATATTCAGAACTGATTTCCTTTAGGATTGACTGGTTTGATCTCCTTGTGTGGGACTTTGTTCTTGCAAAAGACACTCAAAAGGTAACAAACACTGATTTCCTTCCTAGAAAGCATAGTTTGGGAAGCTCTTGGTTATGACTCTTTCTTACATCACGTGGCACGATGGATGGAAAACAGAGCGTGAACAAATGAGACCTAGTCTCCCCTTGTTAAGGCCTCTCCCTAGCAGCCGTGTGCTGTTGGGCTGATCACCTACCCTCTCTCTACTTCCATCTTCTCACTGATTCCTTAGGGGTTCCAGCACCCATCTTCCAGTGCATGGCGAAGGTCGTGAGCACACGCCAAGCACCTGATGCCCAGTAGTGACTGTGCTTGTCTCTAGATTGAGGCAAAGCTCAGTATTATCCCCTTTGCAAGGTGGCTGGAAGTACTAAACTAGATAAAGGGCCAAAACTGGGTCCAAAATTATGGGGCGAGAAAGCAGATGTCTCAGAGGTTCTAGAGGGACCCTGTTTGCTGAGCAGCAAGGTCACGTTCTCTGGGTAATACCCGACCCTCTGTTTCCTCTACCAACTGCACACCCCACATTTACTCACACAGCCTTCTGGGTCATGGCCACACACTGTACACCCCAGTTATTTGGAAGCCCCAGGCATGAGGACATTGGCAATGAAACAAAGGTTGAGCCAACACCCCACCACTTGGAAACAGTCTTGAAAGAGTGGGGCTGAGTTTTGAAGCCCCAATGTCAAGGTAGAAAAGAACAGTTCAACTGAGCCCACAGAAATCCTGGGGACAGACTTTTGCTTTGCAAAATACAGTGGCCTTGAAGCTGGTGGCCTGAGCAGTCAGCCCCACTCTGTCCCTAACTGATGCACATCTCTAAAAAGTCCCTTCATCTCTCTGAGCCTCAGTTCAGTTACTGGTACAATAAGAGGGGTGGAGACAGTGATCCCTCATCTCAGCCACTGTGGTGGTGGTGGTGGTGGTGGTGGTGGTGGTGGTGGTGGTGGTGGTGGTTTAGTTGCTAAGTCATGTCTGACTCTTGTGATCCCATGGAGGCTTCTCTGTCCATGGGATTCTCCAGGCAAAGACCCTCTTGATACATCTAATTTCCACCAGGAGCTGGCTGTAGGGGTCCATGAACCTCGTAAGTGCACAGCCTGCATAGAGCTTGGGCTCTCATTTCCCCAGATTTGCAGCAAATTGGCTGCAGGAAACGAAGCTAAAGAGGGTTTGGAAGGGTGTCTTTCTTTGTGTCTGGACAGCTGGTCACCTGTCCAGCCTGGTCCACCTGGGGTGTTTGTGCCATAGCAGTTGGTGGCTGGTGTAGGGTTTTCAGGGCAGTGAGGGGCTGATCCTGGTCAGAGCTCAGCCCTGCAAACGACTGGACAGGGAGGGGCCAGGGAAGGGGAGGAGCCCCAGAAGGGGCGGGGCCAGGGGAGAGGCAGAGTCAGGGCTCTGCTTGGTTAGTGACAGAACCTGGCTCTAGTCCAGCCAGTTCTCTACCAAGCCCTACGGACAGTCGCCTCTGCTGTGTGCACACTCATCACCGGACAAAGTAAGTACAGGCAGTGTGGACCGAGGACCTGTGGGGCTTAGGGTGGTGGTGGGGGAGTGGGGGAATGGCCTCTGGAGTTATGGCATTTGGAGGGCTTAAAAACTCTGGAGGTGTCCCAGAGTGAGCAGGACAGTGGTGGGGAGGGAGGAAGCCAGGGCCTGAAGATTAAATAAAGTGGTGATTCTCACCCAAGTGTGATTTGCCTCTTGGGCACTGCTTCATCTGGAGGCATTTTTAGTTGTCATAACTGGACTGGGTGCTGCTGTTGGCTTCCAGGAGGAGAGGACAGGCCAGGGATACTGTGAATACTCTACGCTACACAGGACAGCCCCCACTGAACGACCTGGCTCGAAGTGCCAATAGTCCTGAGAAACCCTGAACTAAGTGGTGGGGACACAACGTCTGGTCCCCGGAACATGCTGGACAAACCATAGCTTCTATTGTTTTCTGTGCCTGGAATGTTTCACCTTCAGAAATCAGGAAAAATGATCGAATACAATCTGTTTCCCTAAGATAAGGCTGGCCTGCCAGGAGGTTGCCACCCAGAGTGGTCATTTGGCCATTTGCTAAGTAAGAAAATGTAGACATACAGTGAGTGGAATTTTCAGTTTTTCTAAAGATAAGGCTTTGCGCATGAAACACAACAATAAAAGGGAAACTGCTCCTCTGGGCCGACATCCTATTGACAGATCAAGAAACCACAGCTTAAAGAATAAAGGGGGTGGGAGGGAACTTCGGGAAGTGGTGGATGGCAGTGATGATTTCACAGGTGTGTACTTCCCTGCTCTCCAAACTCATCAAATTGTGTACAGTAAATATGTACAGCCTTTGGCAGGTCAGTCTGACCTCAATAAAGTATTAGAAAAGAAAGAGAAAGGAAACTGAAGCTTAGCTTCAGTGCGGAAGTTATTCAAGGTCAGCTGGCAAGTTAGCCCCAGGAATGCCAGGGCTCAGCCCTGGATGCCCAGACTGGCTCACTTCCATGACTCGGTGGCCAGCACATGTTCTAACACCTCTGAATTACAGAGAAGGAGCCCGAGTCCAGTCATCCATCCACTCATCCATTCATTCCACAGGAGTGCTGGAGCACCACCTCTTGACTGAACACATCATGGCGGGACCAGTAGAGATGGAGGTCCTTTCTTGCAAGCACAGGTTCTAGTGGGGGAAAGGCTTGGACAAAAGAAGCCCGCAGCACACGCATATGTAATTTCACTTCTGTAACTGGTGGAGCCATGAGAGAAACAGTCAAAGGAGCCCTTATAGAGAATAGCAGTGGTGAGGGTATGGCCAGGTGTGGACAGGGTGCCATCAGGATAAGTGGAAGCCTGGACCCAGAGAGCAGGTGGCGTTAGTGAAAGAGGCGGGGAAAGGTTTCCAGGAGGGAGGGTGGAGTGTACAAGGGCCCAGGACTGGGACAGGGCTTCTGTGTTAGGAACTGAAAAACAAGACGTGTGTCCTGGGAGGCAGAGCTGGTCAGGTGCGGCTGGTGAGAGCCAGACAGAGCTGGCAGCCTCATGGGTTATCGTGTAATCACAGTTAGGTTTTACCGAGCCAGTGGGCAGCAATGGTGTCCTTAGGCAAGGGAGGGTCCTGCCCATGTTTGTGATCGAAGGGGATTATTTCAGAATATACTTATGTATGTCGAATGGCTCTCAGGGGCAGGATAAGCAGAGTCCAGGAAAAAGAGGCTTCCACTGGGATGATAGCAAGGAAAATGCAGCGAGGCAGGCAGATTTCAGAGCTAGAAACCGACAAGCCCTGCTGATGGTCTGGAGATAGAGAGGGAGGTTAAGAAAGGCCCAGGCCCCTGATTCCAGAAAGCTCTTCCCCCCTGGCCTGCAGGATCTAGGGGAAGTTGTGTTTTATCTCTCCCTCTCTGCCTGGGTTCCAAGTCCTATCTCTCTCTGTGTAATTAGCAGATAGTAGACAGACCCTCCTGAGCCACACGGCCACCTCCCACAGCTGAGTCCAAAGTCGACCTTGGTGGGGCTTTGTTGCCTAACATTTGGAATAAACACCAGCAGATTTCCAGGCTGGATGGTGGGACACCAGTGGGAGGACCGCCCAGGACCTGCCTATCCGACGCCCAGCCTCTGTCATCGCAAGTCCCTTTGGCCTAGGGTGCCAGATCAGCCCGATCAATTTGCTGTCTTCCCTCTGACACGTGGGAGCATCTCTGCAGACACACTGGCGTCAGGGACCCAGGAGAGGGTCAGCCAGGCCAGGCTCTGCCAGCACTCAGTGGGGGCTGGTCTCCTGAGAGCCAGGTTCACAGAGCCTGAAGACTTTCCACTGGCTCAAGGTTGGCACGAAACTCTGTAAGCTGTATATTTGCCCCCAGAGGCCCATGAGTGCAATTGCAAAGCCTGGACTTAGAAACTCAGAAACCTGAAATGAGCACCCCCAGGCCTCTACTGTCTCAAAAGTTACCTCTCTGACCCTCTGTTTCCTCTCCTGGACAACTGTGACAATGATACCAACTCCATGTTGCTATGAAGTGAAGTGTTAGTTGCTCAGTTGTGCCCAGCTCTTTGTGACCCCATGGACTGTAGCCCACCAGGTTCCTCTGTCCATGGGATTCTCCAGGCAAGAACACTGGAGTGGGTTGCCATTTCCTTCTCCAGGGGATCTCCCCAATCCAGGGCTCCAACCTGGGTCTCCTGCATTGCAGGCAGACAAGGAACATGAATGAGCTATTTCAGGTGAGCAGGTTAGGAGACACCTGGGAATCAGAAGAGGGGGAACAGCATGTCATCCTCATAAATCGGAGCCAAGAGACAGCATGTACACCAGTCAGAGTCTGGATTTTAACCCAGATCCATTACTCACTGGCTGGAACGAGCTATTCCATTTTGCTAAGCCTCAGTTTCTTGCTGTTGTTTAGTTAAGTCCGGTTCAACTCTTTTGTGACCCCATGGACTGTTGCCCGCCAGGCTCCTCTGTCCATGGGATTTACCAAACAAGAATACTGGAGTGTATTGCCATTTCCTTCTTCAGGGGATCTATCCAACCCTGGGATTAAACCCACATCTCCTGCATTGGTAGGCAGATTCTTTACCACTGAGCCATCAGAGAAGACTCAGTTTATTTGGCTGTAAAATGGAACTAATAATACTTTGGGTAAAGATGAAATGTAGTTATATTTAGAGAGCATTTAATCAGTCCTTAATAAATAGTGGCATCAATAAGAGGGAGAGAGCTAAATGGAGCAAGGTTTTCTGGGCCCCAAACCTGAAGCCCAGAGGAGCCTGAGAGAAGCAGCTTTAGTCCGTCAGATTGCTGATGTTTCAGAGGGGTGGCCAGTGGTGGGGCCACCAGACCTCCAGGCCTGGGAGGGGAAGGGCCTGGCCCAAGGTCACCAGGCTGTTGCCAGGGACAGGAGGATGGGAGGTTGGAACTCTCACTCCTGCTCCCTGACCAGCTGCCCCTGGGCTCTGCTGTCCAAGCAGGAAACTCCTCTGTGGCCTGTAACAATTCTTTGAAAGCATTTCTTTTATGGTAATTATCAGCTCAGTGTTATCTGTGTGTGGGTGTAGAGGGAGGGTTGAACTGAGTTGCTTCTTAAGCAGCATCCTGCTACATTGATGATTCTAACACTCTTCGGACCAAAGGACACAGCGATCATGCCACCCACCCATGCTCTTTAAAGACCTTCGGGAAGGTCACTCTCAAAGTGGGAACAAAAAGGGAGTGTCAGCATGGGAAGCCTGGACTGCTTCTTGTTTATTTTTTTATTTGGCTGCCTTGGGGAAGCAGGCTCTTTGTTACATCCTATGGGTCCTTCGATGTAGGTCACACACCCTCTAGTACGGCACCCAGGCTCAATAGTTGTGGTGCATAGGCTTTTTCTGTAGCATGTGGGGTTTTAGTTCCCCGAACATAGATCGAACCCATGTTCCCTGCACTGCAAAGCACATTAATGACCGCTGGGCCACCAGCAGAGTCCCCAGACCATTTCTCAATTCTCTGCAGAGGCAGAGAATACAAAATTGGAAGGCTGTGACACAGACAGGGGAGGACCAGGGATCTGGGGAACTGAAGGGTGTGGCGGTTCAGAGCGTGAGCTTTCAGGGTCCGAACTGGGTCTGAGCCCAAGCTCTGCCACTACTAGCGAGTGACTCAAACTCTTGGAGCCTCAGACGACCCATCTGTAAAACGGAGCTGATCTCGTGGCCTCGGCCTGCACAGTCTTGGAGCAGAGCCTGGGTTCCCAGCCAGAGACTGAGGCCAGGTCACGGCGGTGAGAGCACCAGATCCTAGCCACTAGACCAGTGGTCAGTGACAAGTCCCTGTCCTTCTGCTTTGCAAAAAAGAATTCTCACAAAATGGAAAGTAGTGAAACAAGTGAAGTATTAGGAGGAAAAGGAGTACAGTAAGTGTGGATAGACACACAGGCACACTCAGAGGGAGAGTCACTGAGTTCGCATCCTCATGGCAGTTTGAATTACTTTTATGGGGCATTTCTTCCAGGTTTCCTTTGGCCAACAATTTTGATTTCCTGGTTCACAGTCCATGTTTGGCATAGCTCAGGGTCTTCCCATGTGAGCACACGCATCTCTTAGCCAAGATGGATCCCACCGAGGAGGCTCACGGGTAGAGCATTTCTTGACATCACTCCTTGGCCCTCCAAGAAGCCTGTCTGGTCATGTGTGGTCAGGGAGGTCTCCTGACTTCAAGAAAGAGAAACATGTGTTTTCTGGGTAGGGTCCAGCCCACTCCCTTACTTGTCCTGCTATTCTCGTCTTGGAGTTTCGGTCCACAGAAAATGAATCTCCAATCGCTCTTCCCCTGGGAGTCCATCTACCTCCTGCCTCATAGCCCGTAATCGAACCTGCGTCCACGGGTGTGTGTGAGGCTAAAGGGACTGATGTGTGTTGAGACATCGCAGCACCCAGCAGTGGCAAGTGCTGTCAGTGGACCTGGGCCTCCCATGGGCACCGGGACCTCTGAAGCCGCTGTGTTTGGCTCAGGGTCACTGGAGGTTCGGCAGACGGAACATCCTAAATGAACTTCCTTGGTGGGCTCAGGTGTAGTTTATTTTTTTGTTTGTTTTTGATAATGTGAGAAGTAGATTTATTTATTTAAACTGACACACATTGCATAGACAGAATCTGGTTTGTCTCAGAAGATGAGAACAGCCCTGGTAGAAACAATCCACAGAGTGTGGGCCATCTCAGAAGGCGAGAGGCCCTCGGGTACAATTTGGAGGCCAGGAGTGCTGAGTGTGACTTGCTTGAGTCCATCAGTTTCATTCAAAGACAGGAGGGTCCACGGACCCCCAGGCTCACTGGTGTCCTCCCACCAGCCATATCCAATGCAGCAGTGGGGGGCCCTTTGGAGTTTGGTTTTGCGTGGGTCTGTGACTCTGTGGCCATGCTCGCCCTGAGCCTGGGGGGGCCTGATGTCATGGTGTCCATGGGGGGAGCACACCCAGCTGAAGGGGATGCACACCGGGCCCATCGTGGGAATTAG
The DNA here is from genome assembly GCF_027580195.1 of Bos mutus. Lineage (NCBI taxonomy): Eukaryota > Metazoa > Chordata > Mammalia > Artiodactyla > Bovidae > Bos > Bos mutus. Next base: position 58,364,882 of record NC_091637.1, read on the forward strand.
TTGTCTGGCTGCCACTGGGCTCCCGTGAGAGCGTGTGTGTGAAAGCGTGTGCCCCTGCATACAGCTGGGGAAGCGGGGGTCTCGAGTGGGGCTTTGGTCCATCATGGCCACACTGCCAGCTCACACTTGGACAGCACGTCTGCATAGGGCCCGGTTCCAAGCCATTGCTTATGTGGACTCCTTAAAGCCTCAGCCACTCCTGGTGTGGGTTCTGTCCTGACCTCCGTCTACAGGCAGCAACACTTGCTCCATATCACACTTGGAGGAGCAATGAGGTTGGGATTTGAACCTGGACTGCTGCCTTTAGAGTCTGTGCTGTTCACAGTGGGTGGAAGGAGGGCTTTAGGAGGCCCAGGCACAGGAACAGTTTCTGGGTGGACAGGGGGAGTCTAGGTAGGTGGCAGGGGAGAGACTGAGGGTGGAGGACAGGCCAGAATGATGGCAGAGCCCCAGGGCCCACCTGAGAGTCTGTAGAGAGACAAGAGGTGAGGGCGTCCTATCTGGGGGAGGCAAAGAAGAGCGCCGGGGAGGTCAAACAACACACGTTCATGGTCTCACAGTCCTGGAGGCTGGAAGGCCAAGGTCAAGGTGTTGGCAGGGCGGGTTCCTCCTGGGGCCTTGCTGCTTGGCTTGTCTGTGATTGTCTCCTTCTCCTTCCTGTGTCCCCACATTTCTCGTGTGGTCACCCCTCAGTCTGTGTGTGTCTGTGTCCTAATCTTTTTTTTCTTTTTTAAATCCTTGATTATATTTATTTTTAATTGAGTGATGATTGCTTTACAATATTGGTTTGATTTATATCAATACATCAACATAATCAGCCATAGGTATACATATGTGCCCTCCTTCTTGAACCTCCGTCCCACGTCCCACCCTTTTCCAGCCCTCCAGGTTGTTACAGAGCCCCAGTTTGAGTTCCCTGAGTCACACAGCAAATTTCCATTGGCTATTTTCCATATGTTAGTGTATCTGCTTCCATGCTGTTCTCTCCATTCGTCTCACCCTCTGCTTCCTCGCATGCCCTTGTCCATAAGTCTGTTTTCTAATCTTTTCTTTCAAGGACACCAGTCGCACTGGATCAGGGCCCTGCTCCAAAGACCTCATTTTAACTTAAGAAAGTGAAGTCGCTCAGTCGTGTCGGACTCTTTGCAACCCCGTGGACTGTAGCCTCGGAGAAGGCAATGGCACCCCATTCCAGTACTCTTGCCTGGAAAATCCCATGGATGGAGGAGCCTGGTAGGCTGCAGTCCACGGGGTCACTAAGAGTCGGACACGACTGAGCGATTTCACTTTCACTTTTTACTTTCATGCATCGGAGAAGGAAATGGCAACCCACTCCAGTGTTCTTGCCTGGAGAATCCCAGGGACGGGGGAGCCTGATGGGCTGCCGTCTAGGGGTTGCACAGAGTCAGACACGACTGAAGCGACTTAGCAGCAGCAGCAGGAGCACTGTAGCCTACCAGGCTTCTCTGTCCATGGGATCCTCCAGGCAAGAGTACTGGAGTGGGTTACCGTTTCCTTCTCCAGGGGATCTTCCCAACCCAGGGATCGAACCCAGGTCTCCCACATTGAAGGCAGACGCTTTAACCTCTGAGCCACCAGGGAAGCCCCCATTTTAATTTAACTGCCTCTTAAAGGCCCTGTCTCCAAACACAGTCACATTTGGGGGTCTTGGGTTTCTGGACATCAGTGTATGGATTTGGGGGGCACAATTCAGCCCATCACAGAAGAAGAGGGTAGTCTGGGAGCTCACACTGTGTGTGTTAGTTGCTCAGTTGTGCTTGACTCTTTGCGACCCTGTGGACTGCAGCCCACCAGGTTCCAGGCAAGGATACTGGAGTGGGTTGCCATTTCCTTCTCCAGGGGATTTTCCCGACCCAGGGATTGAGCCTGGGTCTCCTGCACTGCAGGCAGATTCTTTACTGACTGAGCCACCAGGGAAGCCCTGGGAGCTGACAGTAAGAGGACAGAATTTCCTTAAGGGAGGAAGGTCCCTCTGATGAGGGACTGGGTGGCTTTATGGGGTCCTAGAGCAGCCCCTGGGGAAGGAGAGGGAGACTGATGGTATCCTGTGTTCACGCGTGAAGCACAGGAGCCTGGCACTCTGCCCACCACCTGGATGCTCCGAATGAACAGGGACAAATCCAGCAGTGTGGCTGAGACCACGGGGAGTAGCTACCCTGAGCTCATAGCAGGAAATGAGGTATTGCAAATGCTACGCCCCAGCAAGAAAGTGAGGGATAGGGGTCATTCAGGGATACAGGCTGTTCAGCTTCTGGTAACCTCAGAGCTGCTGAGCAGGCAGAATCCTCAGTCCTCTGTGATGGGTACTTCCCTATGGATGAGAAGCGTCTTCTTGCCCAGTGCCCACAGGGGTCTCACTCCTCCGCCTGTCCTTCTTCTCCCTGCCATAGATACCCACGTCCCCGAGCCTCTGTCCTTCCGCCCCTCTGGGGCTCTCTAAAACCTCACTCCCTCCCAGCCGCTGGGGTTCATCATCGCCCTCTGAGGCTGCTGGTGGGCACGGTGGAAGGTCAGCCCTGCCCCTAATCTTCCGATCTTCTCACGGAGAGGATGCACTAGCCACCCATCCTTTCTGAGGTCATCTTCCCACTCTCCCTTTCAGAACGAGGGGTTAGCCGCGATGCGTCTCTGTCTCTTCCTGTGCCTGGTGCTCCTCGGGCCGCGGATGGCCACCCTCCGGCGCTCCCAAAAGAAGAAAATCCAGGAGGTGCCGCCAGCGGTTACCACGGCGCCGCCAGGCAGCAGGGACTTTGTCTTCGACCTCTACAGGGCCTTGGCCGCAGCCGCCCCTGCTCAGAACATCTTCTTCTCCCCTCTGAGCATCACCGTGAGCCTGGCCATGCTCTCCCTGGGTGCTCAATCCAACACGAAGGCGCAGATCCTGGAAGGCCTGGGCATCTGCCCGGGGGAAGACTCGGAGGAGGAGCTCCACAGCGCCTCCCAGAGGCTGCTGCGCGAGCTCCAGCAGCCCCAAGACAGCCTCCAGCTGAGCCTGGGCAACGCCCTGTTCACCAAGCCCAGGTTGCCCATCCAGGAGGCCTTCCTGGGTGCCATGAGGACTCTGTACCTGGCAGACACTTTCCCCACGAACTTTGAGGACCCCGAAGGGGCCAAGAAGAAGATCAATGATTACGTGGCAAAGCAAACGAAAGGCAAGATTGTGGACTTGATAAAGAGTCTGGATGGCACCCAGGTCATGGTCATGGTGAATTACATTTTCTTTAAAGGTAAGACCCTTGGGCTTGAATCTGAACTTGCTCTTTGCAGATGCTTTTTGTCAAAAACAAACAAAACAAAAAACCCCCAATCCCTCCAAGACGAAACAAAACCAGTTCCCACACACATAAACGAGTGGGAGGGGGTTTAGTACTCTCTGGTCCCTGATGATAGAGTGAAGTCAACGGTCAGCCAGGTGAGACGATGCCTTCTTAGCCTTCTTGGTGCGTATGTGTGTGTTTAGTCGCTTCAGTTGTGTTGGACTCTGTGTAGCCTGCCAGGCTCCTCTGTTCATGGGATTCTGTGGACAAGAATACCAGAGTGAGTTGCCATGCCCTCCTCCGGGGGATCTCCCCAACCCAGGGGTTGAATCTGCATCTCCTGCATTGCAAGCAGATTCTTTACTGCTGAGCCACCAGGGAAGCCCCTCTTAATGCTTCAGGTGGTATAAAGAGCCTGATGCTGTTTCCTCCACTGGGGAAAAGCCAGCTCCTATTTGGGCCCCCAGGAACACTTAAAGCCACAGCATCCACATAAACTCTGAAGCATGAGTTTGTCAAGGCCACGATGCCAAAGAAACGGACACCATGGCTACTCAGGGAAGGACTGTGGGTCTTAGACGTGCCTTAGAGGGCTTTTGCCAGCTGCTCTGAGGCACCCACGTCCTCACCTCTGTGCCTTCCTGGGAGCTGGTTCCTTAGCCCAGAAATTCTGGGACAAGAACCTATTCCTCTGAATTGTCTTCTCTCCCCCACTTGAGAGTCAGTCTCCCCATCTTTGTCTCCCTGGCATTTCTTGTAAATATCCCTACTCATCTCAGCTTGTATGCCTGCTTCTCCTTCTAGATGCTGAGTCCTGAGCACCCTATATGGGGCCTGACTGAAGATAGAGAGGGGAGTGGGGAGAAAGGGAAAGAGGAAACTAGTTAAATTGGTACCCAAACCCCCTTCCTGTGGTCACAGAGAGTGAGGATCAAGCTTGCCTTCTAAGAGTTCTTGTCCTCATGTCCAGGTCTAGGCTTCAGAGGACAGCTGTGAAGTAAGCTAACTGGCCCGTGGGAGTTGGATCTATATTTGATAACTACTAAGAAGATGAATGGAGAAGGCAATGGCAGCCCACTCCAGTACTCTTACCTGGCAGATCCCATGGATCGAGGAGCCTGGTAGGCTGCAGTCCATTGGGTCGCTAAGAGTTGGACACGACTGAGCGACTTCACTTTTACTTTTCACTTTCATGCATTGGAGAAGGAAATGGCAACCCACTCCAGTGTTCTTGCCTAGAGAATCCCAGGGACAGCGGAGCCTGGTGGGCTGCCATCTATGGGGTTGCACAGAGTCCGACACGACTGAAGCGACTTAGCAAGAAGATGAAAGCAATTACTTGTATCACTTTGAACAAAATACCCATATGAAACAGACTGAGCAAGAAGAAGCACAACCAAAGACTTCCCAGCAGGAAAAATCATGTTTTTTTCAGGACCCTTATGAACCTTTCCTCCAAACCTAGATTGAAATTCAATATTGGGAAAAGAATGGAAAAGAGAAGAACTCACCCTCCTCAGTGGGATATTTGAGCTTGAGTACCAACATCAGAGAACCAGACAAACAGCATTTAGGGTAAAGGGTGCCCGAAGACATGAAAACCAACCTCCTTGTTTTGCAAATGTGGGAGCATAGCCCCACAAAGTTCTAGTCTGTCCCCTGAATTAAGAAGGGGCTTGTCTTTATATTGAAGAGGCTTTGCTGTCACTTCTCCCAACGATACTGCTGTAAAGAGGATGCTCTCTGGTAGGTTTACTGTGAGCACACTTTTCATTGGTAGCTGACAATTTCTAATTCCTTTTCCATTTCAATCTGTAGCTAAGTGGGAGACAAGCTTCAACCTCAAAAGCACCCACGAGCAGGACTTCTACGTGACCCCAGAGACGGTGGTGCGGGTCCCCATGATGAAACAACAGGACCAGTTTTACTACCTCCTGGACCGAAACCTCTCCTGCAAGGTGGTGGGGGTCCCCTACCAAGGGAACGCCACTGCCTTCTTCATTCTCCCCCGCGAGGGGGAAATGGAGCAGGTGGAAAATGGCCTGAAGGAAAAAACACTCAAGAAGTGGCTCAGGATGCCCATGAAGAGGTATTCTTCACACTACTCTGGGCCAGCCTGCTGCGGCACACCCACAGGGCCACACGGCAGTGGTGGGAGCACTCACCTGGCCCAGGACCTGCCTCCAAGCCCAGAAGCATCATGTGATGTCCCAGCTCTGGGGCCTGAGTCCCCTAGCTGGAGGGAGCAGGGCTGGAAGCTGGGTTTTCTGGTGGGACATCTGAGTGGGCAGTGACCACTGGGGACAGCTCAGGTCCAAGTCCAGAGTTGGATGGGTTCCTTTCTAGACAACAGGTTGGAGGAGCATTAGGAAACCTAGAGATAGCAGTAATATGAGCCAGTGCTCTCAGAGAGTCTAAGAAAAGGTCCTCTTCTCTTTCCAGGCGGCTTGAGCTTTATCTTCCCAAGTTCTCTATTGAGGGCTCCTATCAGCTGGAGGAAGTCCTCCCCAAGCTGGGGATCAGAGACATCTTCACCTCCGACGCCGACCTGACCGGCATCTCCAACCACTCCAGCATCCGGGTCTCTGAGGTGAGCCCAGAAGCTCCTGAGCATCTGCTTCTAGAAACTTCTATCCTTTTCTGTTATATTCTATTCCATTCTATTCACCCCATCCCTCATTCCATATTCTTTCTCTCTCTCTCTCTCTCCTCCTTTCCCTCAAGAAGCAAAGGTTTCACTTTGCCTCTTGTCCTCTGAGCAGTGGGAAGCTGTATCCAGCGCCATGTCTTGCAGGTGTCTTGTCTTAAGCAATCAAACCTAAGAATCAGAGGCTGACTCCTTCACTTACTGCGTGACCTCCAGCAATTACTAGACCTCTCTGAGCCTCCTTTCTCTCTATAAACTCAGAGAGTCACACCCTTGCTGTGAGAGGCAGTGAGAATTCAATGAAAAACATGTGAGCACTCACCCCTAAGCCCTGGGGGCACAGTAATTGTTCAGTCACCTCATCTCCTGTCTGCTTCATGGCTCAGGAGCACAGAAGTTCAGATAGTGGTGCCATTGGCAGAAGCTTGGCTGTTTCCCCCGATGGCATCTCCCTGCCCCTGGTGGCTCTGTGACACCTGATGTCTCCGTGACGCCTGATGTCTCCCCTGTAGATGGTGCACAAAGCTGTGGTGGAGGTGGATGAGTCTGGAACCCAAGCAGCTGCAGCCACGGGGATGGTCATCACGTTCAAATCTGCCCGATTGGGCTCTCAAAGGATAGTCTTCAACAGGCCTTTTCTGGTGCTCATTGTGAAGAACAGCAAACACATCCTTTTCTTAGGCAAAGTGACTCGCCCTTGAGATGAGGATTTCTCAAGGGGCCTCCATAGTGGAAGATGAATGTGCACGATGGCTGTCTGTCTTCTGGGAGTTGCTGATTTACACAGGTTTGGTTGACTAATGAGACTCCCACAAATCATAATATTAAGAACATCATCAAAACACTGATGACTGCTTTTTTTCACATGATTGCAAGACATGGGTGCCTTGGAGAACATTTGGTTTTGCCCTTGCCTTTCATCAGTGGAGATTAGCCCTGAGGCCCAGAGAGGTTGGTTGACTTGCCCAAGGCCACACAGCATATTAGTGGCAGAGAGAAGCCCAGAATCTAAGCACCTGTTACCCAGCCCAACACCACCAGTTTCTGTAGGAGCATTGTTCCAGTAGATATTTCCAACAGGAAGTGTATCCCTAAGCCTAGCTTCCCACCTTTTGGCAGTACCAGCTATCAGTTCATCATGGCTTGGAAAAAAAATGCTGGGATGGGAGTATGAAATCGGGCTTCTGTCCCAGCTGTGTGACTTTGGGTAATACTATACCTCTCTGGACTTCAGTTTCCCCATGTCAGGTGAGGGACTGAAGAACCCTTGAAATCATATAAAAAGGCTAGAATGTTCCCCACCAATCACTGTTGATTTCAATGCATTTAAGTGCCACTCATCTTTTAAGAAAAGCAGGTGGACAGCCGGGTAGACATGGCCAACCCGGGATTGTACTGTCCTGTGGGTTAAGTTACAACCTCGTGGGCTTGGCTAGGTGTGGAAGAATGGAGGCCTGACGCGAATACTAGAGTGTCATTTGAAGACCCTAATGACTAACCGTGGATTTTAGTGTCAGCAATAACAATAAAGCATTTTGCAAACACTGGATGTCATTGTCCTTCTGGAGGTAGTGCTGGGAATGGTGACATTCCTAGCTTACCATGTTCTAGGACCAATGCTAGCTGCTTCACCTGGATCGTTAGACTTACCCTTCACAATATCCTGTACCAGGCAGGCAGTCCTCTTACTTCCATTTTACAGATAGGGAAGATGAGCCTTGTTGGGAACAGGTAATCTCTCCAGTCACACAGCTCCTTGGTGGTAGAGGCAGGATTGGACCCTGCGAGTGTGGCCTCAGGACCTCCCTCTCAGCCTTGGGCTCTGCTGCAGAGCAGACATGACCTGGAAACAGAAGCTCAGGTCAAGTGCATCAGGGCACCAGCTCCGCTGTCATCCAGGTAGGCTCAGTCTCCTCCTTCATGAGTCCCATGATGCTTCCCCATCTGTCAAATGAAGGGGATCAGGCACATTCCAGCATCAAGGAATGAATGAGTGAAGGAGTCCTTCACTTAGTCTCAGACGGTCCCCTAATTCGCTGCCCCCAGGTCTGACCCGTGAGTGCCTGTCACCCCACTCTGCATGCCCATGGCTTGCTTCTCATGAGCCTGTGCTCAGGAGACCCTTGCCTGTGTGGCAGGTGTGTGCCCCTTAGAACTAAGGTCAGAACCCCGAGCTTTGACCATCCCCTGAGGTAGGAGCACTTACTATGTGCCAGCCACACTTTGCATCTGTGATCTCTGATCCTTCGACAACCCTGCATGCCTATCAGAGTCCCCATCTCACAGAGGACAGCCTGAGTGCATGCCCAGAGCCCTCCAGTGAGAGGCCCAGGCTCGGGGACCCAGATGGCACGAGTATGGGCTGGCGGCAGGGCAGACGCTGCAAGCAGCACCATGCGGCTTGTCCTCGCGTGTGCGCCTCGGGCTTGGGAAGCTGGGGAGGATGGGGCCTCTTCGTGGGGCCTGACTCACTCCTGGGTGCCTTTTCCTTTCGTAACACCTGGTCTTTTTTTTTTTTTTGGCAAATATTTCTCTCAGCGTTGACTCAGCCAGTCCAAGGTCAGGGGAGGCCCTGACTGTACCACGTGTCTCTGGCCAAGGTCCAGCGCTGTCTAAAGTTCACTCAGCAAATAGTCACTAAATGCCCCCATGTGGGGGACCAGCCCGGGCTCGGGGCAGCTGATTTGGGGGGGCCTGGAGGGAAACTCTGAGCTGGGAGTCAGCACCGCTCACGTGAGTCAATTGTCTCACCATCCTGGGATGAACAGATCGATAGAGCCACTCAGACAGAGAGAGAAGGAGGGTTACATTCTGAGGGGGCAGGCGAGATTTTTGCCAAAGAAGTGACCTGAAGTGAGCAGATAGGGCTTCATGGGCAGCAGATTTGGGTACAGGGCTGGGCCGTCTGGCCGGGGGAACAGCTGGAGCAGAGTGTGGCTGAGGAAGCTGCAGTGTGCACGGGAGGTGGCGGCGGCTTCAGTGTGGGCCAGGGCCACATGGGGAGGAGAGCAAGGAGGGAGGAGGGGACGGTGCTTGTGGTCCGTGACAGGGACCCTGGACACTTCTCTCCCATGCTGAGCTTCAGCGTGGTTTGACCATCCTCGCCGCACCTAAGTCACTCCCGGGACCCCTTCCGGGCTCGGCCTTCCACCTGTGTGTCCATAGGTGCCTCACACAGCCCTGCGGGGGGCTTTCACACCCATCCACACCTGCTCCTCCATCGACCCCACCAGACCTGTCTCATAGGTGCCTGCATTATAGGCATGGCTGTCCCCATCCGGGGCCTTCCCAGCTGGCACTAGTGGTAAAGAACCCTCCTGCCAGTGCAGGAGATATAAGAGACACAGGTTCAATCCCTGGTTCAGGAAGATCCCTTGGAGGAGGGCATGGCAACCCACTCCAGTATTCTTGCCTGGAGAATCCCATGGACAGAGGAGCCTTTTGGGCTACAGTCCACAGGATCACAAAGAATCAGACACGAATGAAGCGACTAGGCATGCACACACACCCACCTCTGGACCTTCTTTCTTAGCCCTTATATTCATTTTCTAGGGTTGCCATAACAAAATTCCACAGATGGGGCAGCTTGACAACAGACATGTATTATCTCACAGTCCTGGAGGCTGGAAGTCTGAGATCAGGTGTCTCCAGGGCTGTTTCTCTCTGAGGGCTGTCTTTGGTGTCTGCAGATGGCAGTCGTCTCTCTGTGTCCTCACGTGGGCTTCCCTCTTGATCTTCTCCCTCTTGATCCCCTCCCCTTCCAATCTTCATCAGTCGCGTCGGATGGTAGTAGTGCTAGTCGCTCAGTTGTGTCCGACTCTTTGCAACCCCATGGTCTGTCCATGGGGCTCTCCAGGCAAGAATACTGGAGTGGGTAGCCTTTCCCTTCTCCAGAGGATCTTCCTGACCCAGGGATTGAACCCAGGTCTCCTTCGCTGTAGGCATTTTCTTTACCATCTGAGCTACCAGGGAAGCCCATGTTGGATGGGGACCCACCTTAATTTTAACTTAATCACCCTTTTAAAGATGCCACCTTTGAATATAGCCACATTCTGAGGTACTGGGGTTAGGACTTTAACATATGGATTTGGTGAGGACATAGCTCAAAGTCACCCATCTTTGAGTTCCTTGGAAGCTATTACCAGATTCACTGCTGTTCTTAGGCACCCATCTTCGCTTCCCTCTCTGACTACATGCACTCTGAGGCCCTCCCCACCGTGGACTTCAGAGAGCAGAGGAATGGTTCAAGGGCCCAGGATTCCTTCCCCCACCATTCCCAGCAGAAACCCAGACCAGAAAGAATGACCTTGGTCTCCAGAGAAAGCACTTCACACCCCATGGAACAACCTTGGCTAGCCTACCCTTGTTTATTTAACTCTATCATTTGAAGGCTACTGTTTAAGCGGTTCCTACAGGGAATCAGGCAGGGAGCTAGGACAAAGATGTAAACGGTGAGCCTAGCAGATGCAGGCTTAGGCAATAACCAGGCATGCACACAAATACACAAAATTACAGACTGTAATGAGGGCTATCCTTTTGTTCCCAGATGTTTATTAAATATCCCTTGGAACTGCTCCAGGTGCTGGAGATAAATGAAAAAATGAACAAAGATCTCTGCTCTGGGCAAGCTATATTCTAGCACTGAAAGACAACAACAAAAAAGAGAGAAAAAAATCAAAAAGTAAAATATGTCACATTGTCAGTTGATGACAAAGTGCTATGAAGTGTGAGTTTGACAGTCGAGCATAGGAAGTACAGAATACAGGACAGAGACTTGACATCCATGAACTTGACTGTATGATCAAGGTCAGCTTCACCAGTGGTGTGGCGTGTCATCATCCTGGGTTCTCTGATATGGAGTGACCAGAAAGGAGCATTGCCTCGGTGGGATCTTCCCCCAAACATGTCACTTCCTCACTCTGATCATGAGAAAACACCATATAGACCACAGCTGAGAGACCTTCAACAAAATACCTGGCCAGCCCTACTCTTCAAAAGTGTCAAGGTCACACAAAGCAAGGAAAGCCTGATGCTATGGACCAAAGGTTTGTGTTCCCTCAAAATTCACATGTTGAGGTCCTCACCCTGCAATGTGATCGTGTTAGAAGGTGGTGCCATCGGGAGGTGACTAGGTCATGAGGGTGGAGCCCTCATGAATGGGATTAGTGCCCTTGAAAGAGACACAAGAGCTCGCTCTTGTCCTTCCCCACATGAGGACTTAAGCAGAAGAGAGTCCTCACCTGACTATGCTGGTTCCTGATCTCAGCCTGGATGTTCAGCCTCCCAAACTATGAAGAGTAAATTTCTACTGTGTATAAGTCACTAAGCCTGTGGTATTCTGTTATGGCAGCAGGACAGTTTCAGAGACCTAAAAACTGTCACAGGCCAGGTGAAACTAAGGAGACCTGGAAACTGAGTATAATGTGGTTTCCTGGATAGGATACTGGAGGAGAAAAAGGACATTAGTGGAAAAAGTGAAATCCAAAAGAGTCTATACCATGCCAAAGTTCGCTCCTTAGTTTTCGGAAATATGCCACGGCTACATAAGATGTTTATGTCTCAAGAGCTCTCTTCACTGTCATCACAACTTCTCTGTACATCTAAAATTGTTTCAAACTAGAAAATTGACTTTTTCCAGTGAGATGTTAAAAAAAATGTAGAGAAGAGAGTAGGTATGGGGTTGGGTGGGGCAGAAGCAGGGGACTAGTTAAGGAGGAGAATGGGCACCAAGAGACAGGCAAGGACCTTCTACTGCTGCAAGACAGAGAGCTGTAGGTGGTGGAATTGAAGCCAAGAACTGAGGGACAAGCAGGGATGAATGGGGAGACTGTTGCTTGTACAGAACGTGAGTGAAGGCCCAGCGATGGGAGAGTGTGTCCTGTTCATGGAACTGACAGGGGCCGAAAGATACAGGCGGCTGGAACCCAGGAGGATCAGTCTTCACCAGCACCAGTTAGACTATGCAGGGTGCCAGGGCGGTGGTGGGGGTGGCAGCGCTCCTAACAGTGGGTGGCACTTGGATGCCACCTCCTGAGCACCCGCACCACTCAGAGTCCTCTGCATATATTGTCTCAGTTAATGAAGAGGCAGAGAGGCGCCTGCACAAGGGGTTGGGAGGGCAAGTGGGTGACATCAATGACATTCTCCCATTTTCTATAGAGCCCCACTCCAGAGCTGACCATCCACCACCTTTCCCCAAGGAATGAGGTGGGGATGAGATGACCCCCACCTGGCAACAGCTACAGACACAAAAGTGTTTTGCCCAACTGAGAGAATCCAGTGTGAGAGACCACATGCCATTCCTGATGATCATTTTCCATGAAGACATAAAGAGTACTGACAAAAAAAAAATAATAATGCTCCTACACATGTCCAGATGTGCTTGCTACTTGCTCATATGTGCACACATAGGCACAGTCTTCTGGGGATACGTGGCTGCTAATTCTCTGGTTGAACTAGAAGCTGAGCATTCATTGTATACCTGGGGGGTTGGATGGGGGAGTGGTCCCAGAGCCTTCCCCTATCTGGGTCCTTGCTTCTCCATCCCTCCCCCAGAGAGGCTGTGCTATGAACCATTCATGGCTCTGAGCAGGAGGTACGTGTTCCTTCTGATGTTATGGACCTGGGCTGGGTTGGGGTGGGGCAGGCTGGAGGTTTGGGAAGGCCAGTCTGGCAGGTCGGGTGGGTGTGTGGTGAAAGAGTATGAGACGGGCCCAGCCTCTGCTCCCCGGTACTCAGAGCCAAACACACAGTATGTCCATTTTCCCCACTGCCATGTAGGGTGATGGTAAGGAGGCTTGGAGGAAACCAGGCAGGGGCATATTGAAATTACCAGCAGATTAAAAATCAGGGACTTTACTTTTCCATCAAAGGTCTGTCTAGTCAAAGCTATGGTTTTTCCAGTAGTCATGTATGGATGTGAGAGTTGGACCATAAAGAAGGCTGAGCACTGAAGAATTAATGCCTTTGAACTGCGGTGTTGGAGAAGACTCTTGAGAGTCCCTTCGACAGCAAAGAGATCCAACCAGTCCACCCTAAAGGAAATCAGTCCTGAATATTCATTGGAAGGACTAATGCTGAAGCTGAAACTCCAATACTTTGGCCACCTGATGGGAAGAACTGACTCATTTGAAAAGACCCTGATGCTGGGAAAGATTGAAGGTGGGAGGAGAAGGGGACAACAGAGGATGAGATGGTTGGATGACATCACTGACTCAATGGGCATGAGTTTGAGTAAGCTCCAGGAGTTCATGATGGACAGGAAGGCGTAGCCTGGTGCACTCCATGGGGTCACAAAAAGTCGGACACGACTGAGCCACTGAACTGAACTGACCTGAACTGAAGGCAGGGGCAGGGCCCTGACCTTACACCTGACACCGGTGTTTCTCAGTCTGTGATCAGTATCACCAGAGACTGGGGGGAGAGGTGGGTGTTTGTTAAAGAAGCCTCTTCCTGGCCCCTACGGGAGGAATCAGTCAGTGTGTTTAACAAGCCCCCCTCACCCTCGGGATTCTGATGCACAAGCAGAGCACAGAGTTATCCAGTTTGGCTCAGATCCCAATGAATCCACACCCCCTCCTCTCTGCAGCTGCCACTACCAAGCTTCAGTGCCCGGGGACTCTCATACACTCACTCTCTATGCCCCAAGGGCCTGGATACTCTTCAGTTTTAGCACTTTCTCAGAAGGCAATGGCACCCCACTCCAGTACTCTTGCCTGGAAAATCCCATGGATGGAGGAGCCTGGTAGGCTGCAGTCCATGGGGTCGCTAAGAGTCGGACACAACTGAGCGACTTCCCTTTCACTTTTCACTTTCATGCATTGGAGAAGGAAATGGCAACCCACTCCAGTGTTCTTGCCTGGAGAATCCCAGGGACAGGGGAGCTTGATGGGCTGCCGTCTATGGGGTCGCACAGAGTCGGACATGACTGAAGTGACTTAGCAGCAGCAGCAGCAGCAGCAGCTAATCCTTGCAGAGCCACTGCCCGGTGATAAACACAAACACCGGCACATCCTCAGGACTCTGCCCAGAGGCACCTTCCTGACTTCCCCAGATTCATCTCTGGACCCCCACCCTCCACCCCTTCCTCCATGACTTCCCACACTCTATACTGCCCATCTCTCTACATGTCTGTGTCTCTCACATACCAGGAAATCCCCGAGGGCTGGCCCCAGTGCCTGGCATGGTCCTTGACCCAAAGTGGGCCCTCAACAAATGTTAGGTGAATGAATTAAGGAGCTACATAATGGAGATTCCAGAAGATTCCATGCCTCTGCCAGTCCTCAGTCCACTGCCTAAAACCCCTATTCCTTGAGCCCTGGATGCCTACCTGAGTGCACTGTGCAGATGGGGCTGCTGATAACACAGATAAATATGAATTCCAGATAATGAATCCCTTTTTAGCATAAATATGTCCCAGGGATTGTGGGGTGGGTCCCAGGAATTTGTTTGCCAAATCTGACAGCTCTGTCTGTAGAGAACAAGGGGGAGAGAGAAGTGGCCATCCCCACGGCCAGAAGCCAGCAGTGTTCCCTGAAGAGCTAAGGGGGAAGTCATATCACAGGGACAGCAGACAAAGGCTTTTCCTGTAAGAGGGCGGGAACAGATTTCGAAGAGTCAGAGGAGGGTCTATTCCACCAGGAAGGACCAGGAAGGGCTCCCTGCCACATGCTGTGCAGCCCGAGATAACACAAAGGGGTGGACTTATGTGTGATTGCATCAAGCTGAAGCCCAAGACAGAACTTCTCAGAGGTCCCCTTGTTTGTGAATGGAGTTGAAATCCTCCCGTGTCCTGGGATGAACTGAGAGACCTGAGGATTCCCAGGTGGTGCTAGTGGTAAAGAACCCGCCTGTCAACGTAAGAGATGCAGGTTTGACCCCTGGGTTGGGAAGATCCCCTGGAGAAGGGCATGCAACCCACGCCAGTATTCTTGCCTGGAGAATTCCATGGACAGAGGAGCCTGGCGTGCTAAAGTCCATGGGGTCTCAAAGAGTCGGACATGACTGAAGTGACTAGCATGCATGCACACGAGGGTTCTATAGGGACAGCTGTGCTCTATGGAATATGCTTTGTGACCTGCAATGCTGGTATCCCAGCTGCAGAGGTGGGTGGGGCCAGACCATGTGGCTGCTGATGGATCAGAGGATGGAAGGGAGGCCAAGGGGTGGATGTGGGAGCTTCAAACGCTAGTTCCCTGAATAATCTGTATCCTTAAAGATGTTCTGAGGACCTTTCAGAAAACAGACTGAGAGGGAGCAGGCAGGGAAGAGAGCAGGCAGCCCAGGGGCCAGTGACCCAGGGAGCAGTGCCGGCAGCTGGGACCAGAGTGTGGGCAGCAGAAACGGAGAGTAGGAAGTAGGTTCCCGGGAAGCAGAAGAGAATATCTTGCCCACACTGAAGGGGAGGCTGGAGGAGGGAGGGTGCCCCAGGTTCCTGGCTGAGCTGGGGAGTTAGTGGCACCGTCCACAGAGATGGGGAGCAGAGAACAGAGGGGTGGGGGTGGGGGTTACTTAGGGCATGATTGGTGGGATAGATCCCAAGGAGAGAAGCCAAGGAGGAGCAGTGTCAAAACCCTGATTGCCAGAAGTCTCTGAAGCATGGTGAGAGCTGCAGCATCCCAGGTAAGAGGTGGGAGGTGACCCATGCGACCGAAAACTCAGCAGGTGGAGATCACCCTGCTATGGAGAGTGGATGATCTAGGAGAGGGTCTCAGGTCAGACCAAGCTGCTGAGAGGGCACGGGAAGAAGTTGGAGAAGCACATGAGGGCTTGGTCAACAACACCCACATTAACCAAGGGCCCTGCAGCCTGCCACATCTTTGTGCCCTGAAAGTGAAAGTGAAGTCACTCTGTCATGTTGGACCCTTTGCGACTCCAAGGATTGTGGCCTACCAGGCTCCTCCGTCCGTGGGGTTTTCCAGGCCAGAGTCCTGGAATGGGTTGCTATTTCCTGCTCTTGAACTTTCTTCTGATTGATTGGTGGTGAGGTAACTGGGAGTCAGCATCATCAGCTTTCTGGTTCCAAGTGGTCTGGGATCTGTAGTGGGCAGCTTATAGTTAACTTCTCCCACCTGATGAGGGTTTCAGTATCTGCAAAATAGTTCAAAGGTTATGGTCCAGAATATTATCTATAGCCCTTAGGGAGGAAATAAAGGTCCTTGATTTTGTTTAATGGCTAAAGTATTTTTATTTTGTCTTGCTTGACTATTTTCCTTTGCTTCTGGATTTTCTCACTGCTATGGTTCAATTTATTCCTTGGAACTCAGGGAAGGCCCCATAGGATCCTGGTCCATTATGTACATTACCTGTACCAGATCTTCCCACAGGCTGGCCCAGAGCAGAGTCAGGACGCCTCCTCCTTCCTGTGGGCTGCACTTGCTGTCTCTGTAACCAAGTTGAGAACAGGTCAGCCAGGAGTGGGGCTGTGTTTCTTGGAAAGGACAAGGGCGTGGGCTCTAAAACCAGCTGGCCTGGTGCAAAATCCTCACTGGGCACTCACTGCCCTGCAACCATGGTAATTCGCTTCCTCTCTTTGTACTTCAGTTTCTTCATATGTGAAACTGAATAACCGAAACTGCCTTAGAAGGTATCTGTGAGAACTTGAGTTCTTAACATAAAGACTAGCTCACCTGTGGTTACATCCTCATTATGACTAGGCCTCTGCGCAGTGAAGGAGGAATTGATAATTTGTATAAAAACAGGGAAGGCAAAGGGAAAGCCCATTTGCTGAGGCATCAAGTGTACGGCACACGCCGCGCTGTGAAGCTGGTCTGCTCTCTTCTGTAACGTTCAAATGGCCCGGTTTACGGTCTTCCCCTAGCCTGAGTCAAGTGGGCAGGTGATGTGGATTTGGGTTTATCTCCTGCTGTATAATAAATCATTCTAAAAGTTCACAGCTTGGAATGATAAAATTTTATTTATTATCTTACAGTTTCTGAGAGTCTGGAATCTGGGACGTATTAAACTGGGTGGTTCTGGCTCTCTCTTGTGAGCTTGGGCAGGAGGGCTACAGACCTGCCCAGAGCTAGAATTCCATGATCAGACTTACTCACATGGCTGGTGGCAAGAGGCCTCAGTTCTTTGCCTTTGGGTCTCTTCATAGGGCTGCTTCACACATGGCTCCCCCTCAAGTCTGTGTGTGTGTGTGTGCGTGTGTGTGTGTGTGCGTGCCTGTGTGTGTGAGTGAGAAAGAGAGAGAACCCAAGACAGAAGCAGCATCTTTTTACAACCCAAACACAGGAGTGATACCCCATCCCTTCTGCCATATTCCTTTCATTAGAACCAAATCACAAAGTCCCAGGTGGCACCAGTGGCAAAGAACCTGCCTGCCGATGCAGGAGACCAGGAGATGTGACAGAGGTGGGTTTGATCCCTGGGTTGGGAAGATCCCCTGGAGGAGGGCATGGCAGCCCACTTTAGTATTCTAGCCTAGAGAATCCCATGCACAGTGGAGCCTGGCAGGCTGCAGTCCATAGGATCCCAAAGAGTCGGACATAACTGAAGCGACTTAGCATGCACACACGCCCACTAAGTCCACTCTAGCTCCAGGAGAAGGTAGTTAAACTCTGTCTCTTAAAGGCAGGATTATCAAAGAATGTGTGGACATACCTCTAAAATGACCTGCATATTGTAATTTCCAAATCCAGTGAAGTCACTGCCCTGGTAGTAGAGCCTTTATTAAAAACGAGTGGGAGGAATGAATGAGCAAGTGAATGGGTCACTGAGGAGGGTATTTCTGTCCTGTCTGACACCGAGGAAAGAGGCTGAGGCTTGGAGAGGCTGAATTGTGGTTACAGTTGTTAGGATGGGGGTGGCTGCTCTGATCTCAACAGTCCTTGTTACCCAGAAATTCTCAGATGTCACCCAGAGCCTGGAGGGCAGTGCTGAAAGGGAAAATGATGATGCAAAGTACAAAATTCCCTCCTCAAAGGCAAACAAGATACAGCAGGAGGAGGAATGGATGGCTAAGCATCAGGCAAATCAGAGACAGGAATTCTCCCTGATCCTGCTGAATGCTTCTGCAGTTGCCTCCAGATCTGATCTGTGTGGGGACCAGGCCAAGGGCCAGCTGGGTTGTGCTGAAGGGGATTTGCAAACGCACCTCCGATCTATAGTCAGTATCTCCCCTGCAACTGCAAGACTAGGTCCATGCAAACGCAGCCAGAGAGCATAGGTGTCAGGCAATACAGATCTCCTCTCTCCATAGTTTTCCAGGGGAGAGCAGATTCCAGAGTCCCCTCGCTTATAACAGAGAAGGTGGAAACTGCTCTGCAGTTTGAGTAGCTGTCAATTCTCATTTCTTCCTTCTAAGAATTCCTTAAAGAGACACAATTGATGAAAGAGGTTCAGAGAGGTAAAGTAACTGCCTTAACTCAGCTAGTAGATAGGGGCAGAGACAGATGTCAAAGGAGCCTCACTGAGTGAGACCCTGCCCATGATCCCTGCCAGCTTGCCTCCCACTCAGGGAGCAAACAAGGGCATCTACTGCTTGTTTTTGCTCCCTCTTGTTGCAGTGTAAGTCCCAATAAAGCCTTGCCAAAATTTCTCATCTGGCCTCTTATCAATTTTTACTGATTAAAGAGTCCAAGAACTCAAGCCAGTAACAGACGCAGGTGGGCGGCCCTAGGGAAGCAAGAAAGCAAAATCAAGAATTAAATTCATGAAAAGGAATGAACTGACAAGGATGATTATACTTTGTATGACTTTTTGGTTTAAATATTGTCTATTTTTTTATGTTTTGTTCTTCCAGATTTAAGGAACCCTTTTGGTGGCGGAGAGGTTAAAGCATCTGCCTGCGATGTGGGAGACCCGGGTTCTCCCTGGATCCCTGGATCGGGAAGATCCCCTGGAGAAGGAAATGGCAACCCACTCCAGTATTCTTGCCTGGAGAATCCCATGGATGGAGGAGCCTGGTAGGCTACAGTCCACGGGGTCGCAAAGAGTAGGACACGACTGAGCGACTTCACTTTCACTTTCTTTCAAAGCATCTGTGACTTGCAGCAATTTGATATTGTTTAACTTTGTAAACAAATATAAAACATTTATGGATTCCTCCCCAACTGAACTCTCCAGGACTCAGAAACTTTTTAAGAGTGTGCTTATTTTCATGGCAATTTAGCCATTTGCATAAATTCAAAATAATCTACTCTCTTTAGAATAGGACACAACTGGAAAAACATAGAGTTATTACCAAGATTTTGTCTGGAATGTCATATTCAAGAGTATGCATAAACTCAACTTTTACCAGGCAGCTTTAAGGGACTAAGATTGACTTTATAGAGCAAAAAAAAAAAAAAAAAAACACAAAAAAAACCAGGAAAAATAGGCTGGTACCTTGCTTACAAGGTTGCCAGCTATCTAATTAGGTGAGTAAGGAAGGTAGGTACAAGAGCTCAAGATATTTGGGGGATCTATCTCAAGAAGGGAGGGAATTCACCTAAATCTACAGGCATTGCAGGTAAAATCTGATGGTAAGTATATGGGTTGGCTTTCCTGGACTTCAGAGGCCTTTAAAAGTTTAATCTGGGACTCCTGGTGAAAAGTTCCAGGAAAGCAGATTCAAAAGAGCTTATGCTTTCAATTGCTTTTTTGTTACACTTAGATAAATAATCAGGACAATTTTGCTGATACCAGACTTACTTTAATGAAAAAAATCAATCTTAATTTAGCAATATTTGGTGGGATGAGGGTGATTTTAGAAAGAAAAATTATGTTTCAGTAATGTGCCTCTGTGGATAATAGATTCTAGTCCTGTTAACTGTCTTTGAGGTTTTGGTATTTACCTGTGAACTAAACTAGAACTGAATTTTAATTTCTTCCAATATCAGGCTCGGACTCTCAAAACAACTGTTTTCAGTGTTTCCTCTAATCTTTTTGACTTAGAATCACTGAGAACTAAAACTGCCCTTTTCCTGAGGCCATACAAGCTAAAATTGGACAACTTGATATAAACCTCATGGAAATTACCCTAATAGCTCATGTATAGGCACGCTTTATGCCAATTGTTGTATGAGTGATTCAGAAAGTTTATATAAACACCAAAGGCCATCATCAGAGGCATTTCTGATGATGCAAAAAGAGGCTTCAACACCTTGGCATCTAGAAATCTTCTTCAACTGGCTCCCTTCTAGACTTGGTGCCTTATGATTATCAGAATTGCAGCTGGTCACACTAATCATTCTTCTAATTTGTTCTCTATCATTTTAAAATTTCATATGCTTTGTGTCTTCTATTGCTGTACTATGACAGCCTCCAAAAGAATAATGGTAGCTGACTTCTGGAGGTGATTGATTTATCCTAAAAGATTCTGCCTAATGAAGATCCATGAATTTCTCCTATAGTGAGTGCTGCCTAAGACTCATTTCCTAGATGGCTCCTCAAACGTGGCCATAAACTCTCTAAAAGCATATCTCCTGCATGACCATCTCTTTCCCTCCTTCATAAGACATGATTTTCTGGGAAGAAGTCTTCCCAGCACCAAAGAAGTCAATGCTAATGCCAAGCAAACAAGCAGTTGATCACCAATGCTTTTGTCAAAAAGATCTTGAGCAAAAGGTGTAAATTTGGCTAGAAAATCAAAATGGAGTCAATATTGCCAAAAGACTTTGGCCACCTGATGTGAAGAACCAACTCATTGGAAAAGACCCTGATGCTGGGAAAGACTGAAGGCAGGAGGAGAAGGGGACGACAGAGAATGAGATGGTTGGATGGCATCACCAACTTGATGGACATGAGTTTGAGCAAGCTCTGGGAGTTGGCGATGGACAGGGGAGCCTGGCGTGCTGCAGTCCATGGTGTCACAAAGAGTCAGACACAACTTAGCGACTAAACTGAACTGATTGTTAAAAGACTCTCTAAAATGGAGTCTGGAGGGCACTTAAGAATTGTAACTAATACACATCTCAGCCCAAATGGAATCTGAGCTTTAACCAATTATTTTCTTAACATCAACGTCCAGAATATCTGCCCAGTCTTCAGATTCAAGATGCATACCAGATTCTTATCCTAAAATAATTCATGACTACCTATCTACTTATTGGAACCTTATCTTTAAAAAATCTTGACAGCCTATCTCTTAAGGGCAATCATTTCCTTTCTCGTGTCAGAGTCAGTCATAATTCTTGCCAGATAACTTTAACAGCCTTATGGTTTTTGTCTTTATAAGCTCCAGACTTTTCTCTTCCTTGGAACACTCTTTTGATTTTACCTGAATAGATATCTTTCAAACTGCAATTCCAAAGACTCTGTGTTGCAGGCTTCTGTGTTTTTTTTTTTTTTTTTTAGCACATAGTCTGCTCTCCATCAACATCTTAGGTTACATGGCTGTGCCCCATCAACCTATAAGATGTATATGAATCACTTGGGGAGATTATCAGAAGACAGATTGTGTATTAGTAGGTCTGGTATGGGTCCCAAAAGTTTGCTTTTCTACAAGCTCTTGCAGTTGGTCCCCATGCCACATTTGAATACAGTAATGGTGTCAAAGCTTTTTCCTCATGGCCAAGAGTATCTTTTAAGACATCATCATTATGCCATTATTATTTTTTTTTCCTTTTGTGTGTTTCATAAATATTTATGGGATCTCCTGGACACAGAGGAGGGGATATTTAAAAAGGATTCCTGGCTCAGGAGGTAAACATGTTCCAATAATTCTGTAGCCTCAGTGGCCTATAGAGAGATGTCCTGGAGGGTATTGCTTCAAACATAGGAGCCATGAGATTCAGCAACAGTACAACTGACATTATCTTTGCTTACATTCTGTGTCGTAATTCCCTTATGTTCTGATCAGGCCCTAGTGACACTGTGCCATGACCATCCTTGCATAATCGATGCTGTGGAAATGAAAAAAAGAAGTCCTGTATGAACACTAGGGACCAAGCAGACCAATGAAGTTTCTAAAAGCTCAAAGAAGAGGCTGAAACATGGTCAGAGGTGACCAGAGGTACGTGTGGCCCTGGAGTATTAGCTTGGAACTCTAGGTGACTGGTGGCACCCAGGACATTTTAGACCTACACATCATCCTGCAAGTTAGTTGGAAAAAGTAGGAAACTTTTCTGCCTTTACATCGCCTGGAGGTCCAGACTAAGCCATTTCGGTCTTAAGGAAAATGATGGCTCTCCTGGAGTTAGATAATTCGAGAACACACAGGGAAAATGTTGGGACAATGTTAATAATGATACCTAATGTCTATTCTCATTGTCTCTCAAGGTAATTATCCCCTCCCCATTTTTTAGCTAGGGCATGGCACCCCGTGTGGAATATTGGCTACACCAAATAGCCTCCCTTGCAGCTAGGTGTGACCATAACACCAAACTCTGGCTGATGGGACAGAAGCGGAAATGATATAGGCAACATCTAGCACATTTCATTCAAAGAAAAAGGTGTGTTTTTCCCTTTCCCTCTGGCCCTTACCTGGAATGTGGACTCAGCAATGATCCGTCTGGGAAAGGGCAAATAAACATCAGAGATGGCAGAACAAGATAGAAGGAACCTGAGTCCTGACAAAGTAGGGGCCAACATGTCAACCCACTGTCGGCATCTGGACCTACATGGGAGGGAAATAAACTGCAGTTTTGTTTCATCCACTGTTTCGTTGGGATTCTGTGTAGCTTAAAAAATACGTAGCTATTCTGGAAATATCTGGTGCCTGAAAGGATGTAAACTCATTTCCGGAAGGATGGGGCCAAAATCTTCTTAGTCATATCAATGCTTTACAGCCAACAAGTATTTACTCAGTACTTAGAGGTGGCAGCACTGTACACCCACCCCCCAAACCCCCACCCCCACTATCAAATCCTACTAGAGCTTACGTTTAGTGCTATTTCACTTGGTGTTTGCAGAGACCTTGGTCAGGGAAATTTTGTTATCTTCATTTCAGAGGTGAGGAGATTAAGGATGAGGGATTTACAGTAAATTGCTTGAGGTCACTGGAGAAGGAAATGGCAACCCACTCCAGTCTTCTTGCCTAGAGAATCCTATGTACAGAGGAGCCCGGCAGGCTGCTGTCCATAGGGTCGCATAGAGTCGGACACAACTGAGTGACTTAGCATGCATGCATGCACTGGAGAAGGAAATGGCAACCCACTCCAGTGTTCTTGCCTGGAGAATCCCAGGGATGGGGGAGCCTGGCGGGGTCACACAGAGTCAGACATGACTGAAGCGGCTTAGCAGCAGCAGCAGCAGCTTGAGGTCACACCTGGTGAGGAGTACTCCTTTGATTGAGATATTCAGTCCAAAGCCAGTGGTTTCCAAACTTCTTGGTGGAACTCCTACAGGTCACAAAGGTCTGTCAAGGGTTGTCATGGATGGAGGGTTGTGACTATGAGGGATAAAAGGGAAGGATTTTCCCATGAGCCCTAGAAAGACCTGGGATTAGCTCAGAGAGAAATCTAAGGGGACATCAAAGCCAGAGATGAAGGTCAGCTAGCTATTTTAGGGTAAGCCAATAGTGAAGGGGTAAGGACAAAGGCTGAGACACAGCAGAACCCCAAAGACAGATGGTACCAGAGGACAGAGGCCACAGGCCCTCTCACGGCCCTCACACCCCCTCTCTGGGAAAGTCAATCTTGCTGTAGTCAAAGCACATTACCCGTTATAACATATCTGAGATTGTGTTTGGCGATTCCTATCACATACACACAGGTACACACATATACACAAATTAAAGAAAGGTGGCTTGTAAAGGAAACACAACGCAATGAGAGGGGGGCAGTCCCAGAGTGACACAACTCTAGGGAATGTTTTCCAAAGTCCTTCCCTACAGTCTTTGGATTATTACACAGTCCTCAATGAGGATATCATAAACAGGGGGGAAACTAACAAGGCCAACATTGTTTTAAAAATCACAACAATCAGGGATATTTTTCAATCTCCTTTTTTATATTTTCTGAATTTTCACATACTCTTCAATGAGTTTTCTTAAACAGGAGAAAACATTCTCAAGGGAAATTTTTTAAATGTATTTTCAGTTTTAACAGACAAAAAGTTAGTGAGATAATAGCATTGAAACATGTATATTACCATATGTGAAATAGATCACCAGTCCAAGTTCAATGCATGAGACAGGGTGCTCAGGGCTGGTGCATTGGGATGACCCAGAGGGATGGGATGGGGAGGGAAGTGGGAGGAGGGTTCAGGATGGGGACACATGTACACCCATGGCTGATTCATGTCAATGTATGGCAAAAACCACTACAATATTGTAAAGTAATTAGCCTCCAATTAAAATAAATTAATTTTTTTAAAGAAAAAAAAAAAAGTTAGTGGTTTCTGTAACTAGGTTGTTCAAATAGATTTAACCTGTTTAACAGACCAACCTGTTACCAGGAATGGTCATCTGCCCATTCCAGTCAGAGGACAGAGTCCTGTGTTGTCCCCGCCAATGTTTCACAAGCCTGGGAGGAGGGCTTTGCAGGATAAATAGGCAGCAGCACCCAGGAAACTCCAGCATCCGGGCAGGCGGCGGCTCTGGATCCACTGCCCACACCCTGCTCTCGCAGGCAGGTAATCCGTGATGCTCCCACACTGGGAGCCAAGGGACCCCTTTCCCAGGGTGGTTCTGGCCTTGATCAGGGGTTGGTAGAACTTGAGGCATAAGGGAGGCGGGAGGACATGTGTCTGATGCTGGGAGGGTTCTGAGTCTTCTGAAAACCAGTCCTCTCTCTGGGTCTTAGTTTTCATCCTGCAAAGGGAGGGATGTGCCACCAGGGCTCCAGGGAACATTTCTGCCTTTGAGTCTTTGAGGTTGTGATTCGAGCCAGCTGTGCCACATACAGCTGTGCATCCACCATCAGGTCAGAGCTCTCTCGAGGGCCCTGAGGTGCATCTCCTTGCCTGGCACACGGTGCTACTCTCAGAAAGCCCTGGAGATGGAATTAGTGCAATGCATCCCTCTGGGCAGAGGCTGCAGGGTATCCAGGGGGTTTTTCTGGGCTCCACTGTCCAGGGCCCCCAGCCAAGTGGACAGGAACTGAGTCTGTCCAGAGCCAGACAGGAACTGAACAGAGCCAGCCCTCCAACATGGCCAAATATACAGGAGCTACTTTTCCAAATATAATTTTAGAGGAAAATGTTTAACTCTTTTCTAAAGAAATGAAATGGTTGCATCAGCCCCAAGTTGGGGCAATTGCTTACCTCCGTGTCCGGGCTTGTTTGGGACCTTTCCCCTGGCCTCTGGGCA
Source organism: Bos mutus (assembly GCF_027580195.1). Lineage (NCBI taxonomy): Eukaryota > Metazoa > Chordata > Mammalia > Artiodactyla > Bovidae > Bos > Bos mutus. Next base: position 58,389,984 of record NC_091637.1, read on the forward strand.
AGACTCGACAGGCTCCTCTCTTCCAGTTCCTCCTCCTTCTCCCCTCCCCACCACATCACCCCAGCAGCCCTCTTTCTTCTAAACCCTGAGATGAAAGGCAGAATTTGAAGGGAAACTGCCCTCTTTGCTGAGGTCACAGCTTTGATCTCAGTCTCTCCTGAGGCTTCTGGGCAGTATCTCGGTCTTCTGTCCCCAGGGATCACAGTCTGGCTTGTAGAGTCCTAGTAAGGGTGGCCAGTGGAGGGGGTGACATGTCTGGAACTCCTCTTAGGAGCCCAGCACCTTCTTCCTGTATGTCACCTGAGCCATTCCACATGTTGGACAGAGGTGGGAACTGAGGATCAGAAAGGTGCAGTCACGCTCGTCACCACACAGCACTCACAAGTGGTCCAAACAAAATCCTCGACCAGGTCCCTGAGACTCCGAGCTCACCCTGCTTCTCCCCACTAGGAGGCCTTTCCCGGTTCTTGTTGGGAGCACCCTTCATATGTCCACGTGGCAGGGGCTGAGCAGAACGCTCTGCCCTCCTTGTTCTTTGCACCAGCCCTCCTCAGGGCAGCCAGGCTCCAGCACGGCTCCCGCTGCCTGTGGCGGCCTCTCTCCTGAACCCTCACTGTGACCAGACACCTCAAAAGGGAGAGCCTCCCTGAGGTCACAGCCTTGTCCTCAGAGGGGGGGAGAGGTGCTGTGTACTCTGATCAGTGCAGGGCTCCTTCCTGGGGGGACAGAGAGGGGGCATGGTGGGAAAGGAGCCCTGCTTCCTAGGCCCTCTGACAGTGTCTCCCGGTAAGAGGGAGGTGGGTTCTCGCTGGACAGCACCTCACGCCCATCACCAGCTTCCCCACCCTGGAGCCAGGCACCCCAGGCTCCTCACCCCCACTACTCCACTGCTTGCTGTGTGACCTTGGAAAAGCCCCTTCCCCTCTCTGTGCCCAGCTTCTCCACTGGGGAGATTGGTAACAATCACAGCACTTGATCAAAGGGTAAGAGGGAGCCCAGAGCCTCCTCATTTGTGTTGGGAGCCCAGGAAGGTTCCTACCTGTGGGAGGTCACAGAGCAGCAGGGCTGAGAGAACAGAGATACGAGGGACAGTGGCGGGGGTTGGGACATCATCTGACACATGGAGACTTAAGGAGCTTTGTTTTCAGACATGAGGGCAGAGAGAACTTCCTTCCTCCTGGCTCTGGGGCTCCTGGTGGCTGGGATCCGCAGTGTCCACTGCCTCCCAGAGAATGTGGTGGTGAAGGACCGGCACAGAAAGGTGGATGGCCACACGTTAGCCTCCAGCAACACCGACTTCGCCTTCAGCCTCTACAAGCAGTTGGCTTTGAAGAACCCCAATAAGAATGTCATCTTCTCCCCGCTGAGTGTCTCCATGGCCTTGGCCTTCCTGTCTCTGGGGGCCCGTGGCCCCACCCTGACAGAGATCCTGGAAGGCCTCAAGTTCAACCTCACGGAGATCCAGGAGACACAGATCCACCAGGGCTTCCAGCACCTCCTGCAGGCGCTCAATCGACCCAGCAACCAGCTGCAGCTGAGCGTGGGCAACGCCATGTTTGTGCAGGAGGAGCTGAAGCTGCTGGACAAGTTCATAGAAGATGCCCAGGTGCTGTACTCCTCTGAGGCCTTCCCGACCAACTTCAGGGATTCTGAAGCTGCCAGGAGTCTAATAAACGACTATGTGAAGAATAAAACCCAGGGGAAAATTGAAGAGCTGTTCAAGTACCTTTCCCCGAGAACGGAGTTGGTGCTAGTGAATTACATCTACTTTAAAGGTGGGTGCCTGTTTGATTCAGAAGGAAATGCACCTTTAGTTTTTGTTCTCAGGGTTATTTCCATTCCAGCTCAGCCAACTGTGTTTTTAGGTATCATAGAGGGAGCTGGCATCGGTGAGGGGGTCTTGGGCACTAAGACCCTGTCCTGACCATCAGTTCAGTAGCTCAGTCATGTCCGACTGTTTGTGACCCCATGGACTGCAGCACGCCAGGCTGGCCGGTCCTCACCAACTCCCGGAGCTTGCTCAAACTCATGTCCGTTGAGTCGGTGGCACCATCCAACCATCTCATCCTCTGTCATCCCCTTCTCCTCCTGCCTTCAACCTTTCCCAGCATCAGGGTGTTTTTCAGTGAATCAGTTCTTCGCATCAGGTGGCCAAAGTATTGGAGTTTCAGCTTCAGCATCAGTCCTTCCAATGAATATTCAGGACTGATTTCCTCTAGGATTGACCAGTTGGATCCCCTTGCAGTCCAAGGGACTCTTAGGAGTCTTCTCCAATATGACAGTTCAAAAGCGTCAGTTCTTCGGTGCTCAGCCTTCTTTATAGTCCAACTCTCACATCCATACATGACTACTGGAAAAACCATAGCTGATGCTAAAGCGTCTGTCTACAATGTGAGAAACCTGGGTTCAGTCCCTGGGTTGGGAAGATTCCCTGGAGAAGGAAATGGCAACCCACTCCAGTATTCTTGCCTTGAAAATCCCACGGACGGAGGAGCTTGGTGCAGGCTACTATCTGTGGGGTCACAAAGAGTCAGGCACGACTGTGCGATTTCACTTTCACTTTCACCTCTGTCAGCAAAGTATTGTCTCTGCTTTTTAATACACTGTCTAGATTGGTCATAGCTTTTCTTCCAAAGAGCAAGCATCTTTTAATTTCATGGCTGCCGTCACCATCTGCAGTGATTTTGGATCCCAAGAAAAGAAAATCTGTCACTGTTTCCATTGTTTCCCCATTTATTTGCCATGAAGTGATGGGACTGGAAGCCATGATCTTAGTTTTTTGAAAGTTTAGTTTTAAGCTGTAATTTTCACCCTCCTCTTTTACTTTCATCAAGAGGCTCTTTAGTTTTCTTCGCTTTCTGCCATAAGGGTGGTGTCATTTGTATATCTGAGGTTATTGATATTTCTCCCAGCCATCTTGATTACAGCTTGTGCTTCATCCAGCTTGGCATTTCCCATGACATACTCTGCATAGAAGTTAAATAAGCAGGGTGAACAATATACAGCCTTAACATACTCCTTTCCCAATTTGGAACCAGTCTGTTGTTCTATGTCTGGTTCTAACTGTTGCTTCTTAATGGGTCTTTGTCTATCTGGAGGTTCTCTAAATCAGAGCTGTTATTGCAGCACACAAGGGCAAGGAGCCATTAACCCTTTGCCTGAGCCATAGGGAGACTTTTTATTCACAAACTTGCCTGGCTGCCTGGAGGAAGGGGCTTTCCTCTAAGGTCACTCTGGAGTGGCTGGGAACCCCAGCTTCTTTTAACACATGCAGGGAAGGCCACTGCTCCGCACACTGCAGAGTGGTCAGGTGCCTAAGCAACACCCACTGGGGGGACATATTCACCCTGAACTGGGAACTCCTGGCAGAGCCCTGGGTAGCCCTCCTGGATCTGTACTTTCCTCTGTAAATGAAGCCATAGATTCCCAGTTCTCTGGAAAATTGTTAATAATCCAGGCCAGATCTAATATGTTTCTTCCTTGACTTTTCTGTGTTCTAATTTCCTACCACCCTGACCTGCCCCAGGACTATCTCCTCCCCAGGGGTACCCCACCAGCCCAGCTTTCCCTCTCCTCCTGTCTCTAACCATGGGGATGCAGGCAGGGGTGGAGACAAAGCAGGAAGCAGGGGTGGGTATATCCTCCATGAAGCCCCAGGGCACCAATCTCCCCAAGAAGCCCACCCCCTGACATTAAGGTCTCCATCTTACATGGGGGACACCCAAGCCCCCTCTTCTGCCCTCCGGGTTCCTGTGTGGCTCCTGCTCCAGCCAGGCTTACGGCCATGGGGATGGGTGTCCTCCCTACAAAGCCAACGACTAATGCCTGGTCGCTAACATGTCCCCTTGAAGGACCAGGTGGTCCCATATCTCCCCAGGCCCAGCCTCATCCCCATCTCTCCCTTGCCCTCCACATTCCTGTTGACTTCACATGTAGCACAACTAACCAGCTTTGTTTAATGCTCCCCTTCTCAATCCTGACCTCTGGGGTTCACCACCATCCCCAAGGACTTAACCACCTGCCCAGGTGTATGATCACACCTAGCAGGTCCATTCCCAGAGGCACGTGGTGGGAGGGGCTTCTGCCATGGGGAAGGTCTGCCCCAATAAAGGACCAGGGCCGAGGAGGGAGAGACTGCAGCTCTTGCACTCACAGACTCTTCACCTGTCCCCCCATCTCCAGCCCAATGGAAGACCCCCTTTGACCCCAAACACACTGAGCAGGCAGAGTTCCACGTGAGCGACAACAAGACGGTGGAGGTGCCCATGATGACCCTTGACCTGGAAACCCCTTACTTCCGGGATGAGGAGCTGGGCTGCACGCTGGTGGAGCTCACCTATACCAGCAACGACAGCGCCCTCTTCATCCTCCCCGACGAGGGCAAAATGCGGGACCTGGAAGCCAAGCTGACCCCGGAGACGCTGACGAGGTGGCGAAAGTCCCTGCAGCCCAGGTGACTGTCCCCAGGACCCAGAGCTGTGGGTTCAGCTGCCTTCTTGGTCCTTCCCCCTCTCCCTGGACTCCTGACCCCCAGCAATAGGGCCTCAGGAATGTGCAGGGCAGGGGCAGGATGGGAGAGCCCACCACGATGACCTTGCCCTTTGCTGCCTGCCTGGCTCAGTGCTTAAATCCTTCTGTAAGTTGATGACATCTGAGAGGGCGGGAGCTGAAGGTTTGGCTCCCATTAACAAGGGCTGAGTCATGAGAACTCCACATGACCCTCAGTACTCACGAGCTTCTCCCCTGACTTCTCCTCTTGAAGGTAGAAGGATCGAATAGAATCGGGTGAGGGCCCAGGTGTGATGGGCTCTGAGGACCACACTGGCGCTGTCTTTCCATTGTAGTCACTCGTTTATCCACTCACCCAGTCAGCACTGGTTGAATAGGTTAACTGAGGACATGCTACGCCTCAGGGACTGACTTAGACCCTGTGGTAGGTCAGCAAATAAACGCTAAATTCTCTGTCCTCATGGCACTCTATAATTGTGGAAGACAGACTGGAAATAAATATAAATACTTTATTAGGTTGAGAGGGGACAAATGGGGAGGTGGGGAGAGTAAAGCACAGTAAAAAGGAGAAGAAAATTGTATCCAGAGGTAGTTTGTGATCATAAATAGGGTGGCCCTTAGGTGACGTTGCAGTGAGAGACTGAGCCTTCTGGATGTGTTGGGAAAAAGCATTTCTGGCCAAGGGAATAACAGGGCAAAACCTCTGAGGCAGGAGCGAGCCTGGTGTGGTTGAGGATTATTGAGGCCAGAGCAGGAGAGCAGAGGGAGTGAGAGGGGAAGCTGGGCAAGGTCAGGGTCCCCCCCGAGGGTGGACTCAGGTCACTTGGGTCCTTGCAGACTCCTTAAGCTCCCCCTGCCCTGGTGCCTGCCTGGCATGTTAGACTCCTGCAGATTGGAATGGATAAGTAACAAAATAAGGGGATTTATCTCGAGGGATCTAGGAACTGAGAACAAGAGTCCTTATTCCAGGGAGAAGAGGGTGGGTTAAGAGGAATCGTTGGAAGACCATGCTGTGAGATGGGAAAAGGCAGACATCTTTTCAAGCAGGTGTTCAAATTTATTTTCCTTGTTTCCTAGACGAATACATGAACTCTACCTGCCAAAATTTTCCATCAAAAGCAACTATCAACTGAATGACATCCTCTCCCAGCTGGGCATTAGGAAAATATTTGCCAACGCTGACTTGTCAGGAATCACAGGGACCGCGGACCTGGTAGTCTCCCAGGTGAGTCTTTAAAGTGTGGACAGTTCATCCTCCTATCAGAGCACAAAATGTGGAGGCCAAACAGATGACAGGTCACATTGAATTTGTAAAATATTGCTTTTCCTGCAACTCAGTCTCCCTCCCGGGGACTCCCCAAGCCCAGGAGAGCTGGGTTACCATCACAGTGACATCAGGTCCCACCTTCCCTGAATTATAAAGTGACACAGAAGCTTGTCATTGAGAAGGACCCGGAGTGGAAACAGCAGTGGACCCCATATCAGGCTCCATCTTTCCCTGCCTTTTGGGGGAAACGATCACATTTCTGCATCCCCCAACTTTTCGTCTTTAAAAGGAGCATATAGTTGTTGGTTCCTGTTTGGTGCCTAGCGGAGCAGGTAAGAGGTTATAGGTACTAACAAAGTCTGTAAAGCAACCGTGGTGAAAATGCACTAAGAGTAGGCGAGAAAACACCCAGTGTCCTGGTGCTGTGATCCTAGAGGCAGAGAAGCCAGAGTGAATGGTGGGGTGGGGGTGGCTGGGCAGCCCTGCAGGCTCCCCTGCACCCCACCTGCCATAGGACCTGGTAAAGGAGGCACAGATGCTATGGGGCTTCGTGGTCCAGGGCTGGGAAGCCAATCCTAGGCAAGGGAGCTGAGGGCTCGGGGACATGTCAGCTGGGGCAGGAGAGGAGCAGAAAGCAGTGCTCACCCATCAGTTGCTTCGACATGGAGGGACTGTGGACATTTGCCTGCAAGAAAAATGACTTGACCTGGCCCTTTCCCTATACTAGGGGGTCTTCAGAGACAGCACAGTCTCTGGGTTAGGAGAGTGAGTCCCTGTTCTTTTCCTATCTGATGCTGGGCACATCACTCACAGACATTGCCTTCAGTTTGCACATCTATCTATCACAACTATGCAAACCAGTTGACAGTTTGTTGGGAGGACAAATAAGTAGAACAGATGGACAGCGGAGTGATGGGCCAGCGGCAGGTGGGTGAATGTCAGCCCCCTTAGAGGGGCTAGGTGACTGCTCACCTCCACCTGCCCCGTCTCCAGTGGGTACTGCTCTGGTGTCCCCACAGGTGGTCCACGGTGCTGCGCTGGACGTGGATGAGGAGGGCACGGAAGGAGCTGCTGCCACGGGAATCAGCATGGAAAGAACGTTCTTGAGAATCATTGTGCGTGTCAACAGGCCCTTCCTGATTGCCGTAGTTCTCAAAGACACCCAGAGCATCATCTTTTTGGGGAAAGTCACCAACCCCAGTGAAGCCTAGAGCTCCGCTCTGAGTTGTGGGTCCCCTCCCTAAGGAGCAGGGTGCCCAGGTCCCTGGGTGCAG